>NC_090437.1:762725610-763352179 GCF_031143425.1 Pleurodeles waltl
ACATCCTAAATTTTGGGAAAAAAACAGAGGTGTTTTTTGCGAAGTGCCTACCTGTAGATTTTGGCCTCTAGCTCAGCCGGCACCTAGGGAAACCTACCAAACCTGTGCATTTCTGAAAACTAGAGACCTAGGGGAATACAAGGAGGGGTGACTTGCGGGGCTCGGACCAGGTTCTGTTACCCAGAATCCTTTGCAAACCTCAAAATTTGGCTAAAAAAACACATGTTCCTCACATTTCTGTGGCAGAAAGTTCTGGAATCTGAGAGGAGCTACAAATTTCCTTCCACCCAGCGTTCCCCCAAGTCTCCCGATAAAAATGATACCTCACTTGCGTGGGTAGGCCTAGCGCGGCGACAGGAAACACCCCAAAGCGCAACGTGGACACATCCTAAATTTTGGAAAAAAACAGAGGTGTTTTTTGCGAAGTGCCTACCTGTAGATTTTGGCCTCTAGCTCAGCCGGCACCTAGGGAAACCTACCAAACCTGTGCATTTCTGAAAACTAGAGACCTAGGGGAATCCAAGGAGGGGTGACTTGCGGGGCTCGGACCAGGTTCTGTTACCCAGAATCCTTTGCAAACCTCAAAATTTGGCTAAAAAAACACATGTTCCTCACATTTCTGTGGCAGAAAGTTCTGGAATCTGAGAGGAGCTACAAATTTCCTTCCACCCAGCGATCCCCCAAGTCTCCCGATAAAAATGATACCTCACTTGCGTGGGTAGGCCTAGCGCCGGCGACAGGAAACACCCCAAAGCGCAACGTGGACACATCCTAAATTTTGGCAAAAAACAGAGGTGTTTTTTTGCGAAGTGCCTACCTGTAGATTTTGGCCTCTAGCTCAGCCGGCACCTAGGGAAACCTACCAAACCTGTGCATTTCTGAAAACTAGAGACCTAGGGGAATCCAAGGAGGGGTGACTTGCGGGGCTCGGACCAGGTTCTGTTACCCAGAATCCTTTGCAAACCTCAAAATTTGGCTAAAAAAAACACATGTTCCTCACATTTCTGTGGCAGAAAGTTCTGGAATCTGAGAGGAGCTACAAATTTCCTTCCACCCAGCGTTCCCCCAAGTCTCCCGATATAAAATGATACCTCACTTGCGTGGGTAGGGCCTAGCGCCGGCGACAGGAAACACCCCAAAGCGCAACGTGGACACATCCTAAATTTTGGAAAAAACAGAGGTGTTTTTTGCGAAGTGCCTACCTGTAGATTTTGGCCTCTAGCTCAGCCGGCACCTAGGGAAACATACCAAACCTGTGCATTTCTGAAAACTAGAGACCTAGGGGAATCCAAGGAGGGGTGACTTGCGGGGCTCGGACCAGGTTCTGTTACCCAGAATCCTTTGCAAACCTCAAAATTTGGCTAAAAAAAACACATGTTCCTCACATTTCTGTGGCAGAAAGTTCTGGAATCTGAGAGGAGCTACAAATTTCCTTCCACCCAGCGTTCCCCCAAGTCTCCCGATAAAAATGATACCTCACTTGCGTGGGTAGGCCTAGCGCCGGCGACAGGAAACACCCCAAAGCGCAACGTGGACACATCCTAAATTTTGGAAAAAAACAGAGGTGTTTTTTGCGAAGTGCCTACCTGTAGATTTTGGCCTCTAGCTCAGCCGGCACCTAGGGAAACCTACCAAACCTGTGCATTTCTGAAAACTAGAGACCTAGGGGAATCCAAGGAGGGGTGACTTGCGGGGCTCGGACCAGGTTCTGTTACCCAGAATCCTTTGCAAACCTCAAAATTTGGCTAAAAAAACACATGTTCCTCACATTTCTGTGGCAGAAGGTTCTGGAATCTGAGAGGAGCTACAAATTTCCTTCCACCCAGCGTTCCCCCAAGTCTCCCGATAAAAATGATACCTCACTTGCGTGGGTAGGCCTAGCGCCGGCGACAGGAAACACCCCAAAGCGCAACGTGGACACATCCTAAATTTTGGAAAAAAACAGAGGTGTTTTTTTGCGAAGTGCCTACCTGTAGATTTTGGCCTCTAGCTCAGCCGGCACCTAGGGAAACCTACCAAACCTGTGCATTTCTGAAAACTAGAGACCTAGGGGAATCCAAGGAGGGGTGACTTGCCGGGCTCGGACCAGGTTCTGTTACCCAGAATCCTTTGCAAACCTCAAAATTTGCCTAAAAAAACACATGTTCCTCACATTTCTGTGGCAGAAAGTTCTGGAATCTGAGAGGAGCTACAATTTCCTTCCACCCAGCGTTCCCCCACGTCTCCCGATAAAAATGATACCTCACTTGCGTGGGTAGGCCTAGGGCCGGCGACAGGAAACACCCCAAAGCGCAACGTGGACACATCCTAAATTTTGGGAAAAACAGAGGTGTTTTTTGCGAAGTGCCTACCTGTAGATTTTGGCCTCTAGCTCAGCCGGCACCTAGGGAAACCTACCAAACCTGTGCATTTCTGAAAACTAGAGACCTAGGGGAATCCAAGGAGGGGTGACTTGCGGGGCTCGGACCAGGTTCTGTTACCCAGAATCTTTGCAAACCTCAAAATTTGGCTAAAAAAACACATGTTCCTCACATTTCTGTGGCAGAAAGTTCTGGAATCTGAGAGGAGCTACAAATTTCCTGCCACCCAGCGTTCCCCCCAAGTCTCCCGATAAAAATGATACCTCACTTGCGTGGGTAGGCCTAGCGCCGGCGACAGGAAACACCCCAAAGCGCAACGTGGACACATCCTAAATTTTGGAAAAAAACAGAGGTGTTTTTTGCGAAGTGCCTACCTGTAGATTTTGGCCTCTAGCTCAGCCGGCACCTAGGGAAACCTACCAAACCTGTGCATTTCTGAAAACTAGAGACCTAGGGGAATCCAAGGCGGGGTGACTTGCGGGGCTCGGACCAGGTTCTGTTACCCAGAATCCTTTGCAAACCTCAAAATTTGGCTAAAAAAACACATGTTCCTCACATTTCTGTGGCAGAAAGTTCTGGAATTTGAGAGGAGCTACAAATTTCCTTCCACCCAGCGTTCCCCCAAGTCTCCCGATAAAAATGATACCTCACTTGCGTGGGTAGGCATAGCGCCGGCGACAGGAAACACCCCAAAGCGCAACGTGGACACATCCTAAATTTTGGAAAAAAACAGAGGTGTTTTTTGCGAAGTGCCTACCTGTAGATTTTGGCCTCTAGCTCAGCCGGCACCTAGGGAAACCTACCAAACCTGTGCATTTCTGAAAACTAGAGACCTAGGGGAATCCAAGGAGGGGTGACTTGCGGGGCTCGGACCAGGTTCTGTTACCCAGAATCCTTTGCAAACCTCAAAATTTGGCTAAAAAAACACATGTTCCTCACATTTCTGTGGCAGAAAGTTCTGGAATCTGAGAGGAGCTACAAATTTCCTTCCACCCAGCGTTCCCCCAAGTCTCCCGATAAAAATGATACCTCACTTGCGGGGTATGCCTTGCGCCGGCGACAGGAAACACCCCAAAGCGCAACGTGGACACATCCTAAATTTTGGAAAAAAACAGAGGTGTTTTTTGCGAAGTGCCTACCTGTAGATTTTGGCCTCTAGCTCAGCCGGCACCTACGGAAACATACCAAACCTGTGCATTTCTGAAAACTAGAGACCTAGGGGAATCCAAGGAGGGGTGACTTGCGGGGCTCGGACCAGGTTCTGTTACCCAGAATCCTTTGCAAACCTCAAAATTTGGCTAAAAAAACACATGTTCCTCACATTTCTGTGGCAGAAAGTTCTGGAATCTGAGAGGAGCTACAAATTTCCTTCCACCCAGCGTTCCCCCACGTCTCCCGATAAAAATGATACCTCACTTGCGTGGGTAGGCCTAGCGCCGGCGGCAGGAAACACCCCAAAGCGCAACGTGGACACATCCTAAATTTTGGAAAAAAACAGAGGTGTTTTTTGCGAAGTGCCTACCTGTAGATTTTGGCCTCTAGCTCAGCCGGCACCTAGGGAAACCTACCAAACCTGTGCATTTCTGAAAACTAGAGACCTAGGGGAATCCAAGGAGGGGTGACTTGCGGGGCTCGGACCAGGTTCTGTTACCCAGAATCCTTTGCAAACCTCAAAATCTGGCTAAAAAAACACATGTTCCTCACATTTCTGTGGCAGAAAGTTCTGGAATCTGAGAGGAGCTACAAATTTCCTTCACCCAGCGTTCCCCCAAGTCTCCCGATAAAAATGATACCTCACTTGCGTGGGTAGGCCTAGCGCCGGCGACAGGAAACACCGCAAAGCGCAACGTGGACACATCCTAAATTTTGGAAAAAACAGAGGTGTTTTTTGCGAAGTGCCTACCTGTAGATTTTGGCCTCTAGCTCAGCCGGCACCTAGGGAAACATACCAAACCTGTGCATTTCTGAAAACTAGAGACCTAGGGGAATCCAAGGAGGGGTGACTTGCGGGGCTCGGACCAGGTTCTGTTACCCAGAATACTTTGCAAACCTCAAAATTTGGCTAAAAAAACACATGTTCCTCACATTTCTGTGGCAGAAAGTTCTGGAATCTGAGAGGAGCTACAAATTTCCTTCCACCCAGCGTTCCCCCAAGTCTCCCGATAAAAATGATACCTCACTTGCGTGGGTAGGCCTAGCGCCGGCGACAGGAAACACCCCAAAGCGCAACGTGGACACATCCTAAATTTTGGGAAAAAAACAGAGGTGTTTTTTGCGAAGTGCCTACCTGTAGATTTTGGCCTCTAGCTCAGCCGGCACCTAGGGAAACCTACCAAACCTGTGCATTTCTGAAAACTAGAGACCTAGGGGAATCCAAGGAGGGGTGACTTGCGGGGCTCGGACCAGGTTCTGTTACCCAGAATCCTTTGCAAACCTCAAAATTTGGCTAAAAAAACACATGTTCCTCACATTTCTGTGGCAGAAAGTTCTGGAATCTGAGAGGAGCTACAAATTTCCTTCCACCCAGCGTTCCCCCAAGTCTCCCGATAAAAATGATACCTCACTTGCGTGGGTAGGCCTAGCGCCGGCGACAGGAAACACACCAAAGCGCAACGTGGACACATCCTAAATTTTTGAAAAAAACAGAGGTGTTTTTTGCGAAGTGCCTACCTGTAGATTTTGGCCTCTAGCTCAGCCCGGCACCTAGGGAAACCTACCAAACCTGTGCATTTCTGAAAACTAGAGACCTAGGGGAATACAAGGAGGGGTGACTTGCGGGGCTCGGACCAGGTTCTGTTACCCAGAATCCTTTGCAAACCTCAAAATTTGGCTAAAAAAACACATGTTCCTCACATTTCTGTGGCAGAAAGTTCTGGAATCTGAGAGGAGCTACAAATTTCCTTCCACCCAGCGTTCCCCCAAGTCTCCCGATAAAAATGATACCTCACTTGCGTGGGTAGGCCTAGCGCCGGCGACAGGAAACACCCCAAAGCGCAACGTGGACACATCCTAAATTTTGGAAAAAAACAGAGGTGTTTTTTGCGAAGTGCCTACCTGTAGATTTTGGCCTCTAGCTCAGCCGGCACCTAGGGAAACCTACCAAACCTGTGCATTTCTGAAAACTAGAGACCTAGGGGAATCCAAGGAGGGGTGACTTGCGGGCTCGGACCAGGTTCTGTTACCCAGAATCCTTTGCAAACCTCAAAATTTGGCTAAAAAAACACATGTTCCTCACATTTCTGTGGCAGAAAGTTCTGGAATCTGAGAGGAGCTACAAATTTCCTTCCACCCAGCGATCCCCCAAGTCTCCCGATAAAAATGATACCTCACTTGCGTGGGTAGGCCTAGCGCCGGCGACAGGAAACACCCCAAAGCGCAACGTGGACACATCCTAAATTTTGGCAAAAAACAGAGGTGTTTTTTGCGAAGTGCCTACCTGTAGATTTTGGCCTCTAGCTCAGCCGGCACCTAGGGAAACCTACCAAACCTGTGCATTTCTGAAAACTAGAGACCTAGGGGAATCCAAGGAGGGGTGACTTGCGGGGCTCGGACCAGGTTCTGTTACCCAGAATCCTTTGCAAACCTCAAAATTTGGCTAAAAAAACACATGTTCCTCACATTTCTGTGGCAGAAAGTTCTGGAATCTGAGAGGAGCTACAAATTTCCTTCCACCCAGCGTTCCCCCAAGTCTCCCGATAAAAATGATACCTCACTTGCGTGGGTAGGCCTAGCGCCGGCGACAGGAAACACCCCAAAGCGCAACGTGGACACATCCTAAATTTTGGAAAAAACAGAGGTGTTTTTTGCGAAGTGCCTACCTGTAGATTTTGGCCTCTAGCTCAGCCGGCACCTAGGGAAACATACCAAACCTGTGCATTTCTGAAAACTAGAGACCTAGGGGAATCCAAGGAGGGGTGACTTGCGGGGCTCGGACCAGGTTCTGTTACCCAGAATCCTTTGCAAACCTCAAAATTTGGCTAAAAAAACACATGTTCCTCACATTTCTGTGGCAGAAAGTTCTGGAATCTGAGAGGAGCTACAAATTTCCTTCCACCCAGCGTTCCCCCAAGTCTCCCGATAAAAATGATACCTCACTTGCGTGGGTAGGCCTAGCGCCGGCGACAGGAAACACCCCAAAGCGCAACGTGGACACATCCTAAATTTTGGGAAAAAAACAGAGGTGTTTTTTGCGAAGTGCCTACCTGTAGATTTTGGCCTCTAGCTCAGCCGGCACCTAGGAAACCTACCAAACCTGTGCATTTCTGAAAACTAGAGACCTAGGGGAATCCCAAGGAGGGGTGACTTGCGGGGCTCGGACCAGGTTCTGTTACCCAGAATCCTTTGCAAACCTCAAAATTTGGCTAAAAAAACACATGTTCCTCACATTTCTGTGGCAGAAGGTTCTGGAATCTGAGAGGAGCTACAAATTTCCTTCCACCCAGCGTTCCCCCAAGTCTCCCGATAAAAATGATACCTCACTTGCGTGGGTAGGCCTAGCGCCGGCGACAGGAAACACCCCAAAGCGCAACGTGGACACATCCTAAATTTTGGAAAAAAACAGAGGTGTTTTTTGCGAAGTGCCTACCTGTAGATTTTGGCCTCTAGCTCAGCCGGCACCTAGGGAAACCTACCAAACCTGTGCATTTCTGAAAACTAGAGACCTAGGGGAATCCAAGGAGGGGTGACTTGCCGGGCTCGGACCAGGTTCTGTTACCCAGAATCCTTTGCAAACCTCAAAATTTGCCTAAAAAAACACATGTTCCTCACATTTCTGTGGCAGAAAGTTCTGGAATCTGAGAGGAGCTACAAATTTCCTTCCACCCAGCGTTCCCCCACGTCTCCCGATAAAAATGATACCTCACTTGCGTGGGTAGGCCTAGGGCCGGCGACAGGAAACACCCCAAAGCGCAACGTGGACACATCCTAAATTTTGGGAAAAAACAGAGGTGTTTTTTGCGAAGTGCCTACCTGTAGATTTTGGCCTCTAGCTCAGCCGGCACCTAGGGAAACCTACCAAACCTGTGCATTTCTGAAAACTAGAGACCTAGGGGAATCCAAGGAGGGGTGACTTGCGGGGCTCGGACCAGGTTCTGTTACCCAGAATTCTTTGCAAACCTCAAAATTTGGCTAAAAAAACACATGTTCCTCACATTTCTGTGGCAGAAAGTTCTGGAATCTGAGAGGAGCTACAAATTTCCTGCCACCCAGCGTTCCCCCAAGTCTCCCGATAAAAATGATACCTCACTTGCGTGGGTAGGCCTAGCGCCGGCGACAGGAAACACCCCAAAGCGCAACGTGGACACATCCTAAATTTTGGAAAAAAACAGAGGTGTTTTTTGCGAAGTGCCTACCTGTAGATTTTGGCCTCTAGCTCAGCCGGCACCTAGGGAAACCTACCAAACCTGTGCATTTCTGAAAACTAGAGACCTAGGGGAATCCAAGGCGGGGTGACTTGCGGGGCTCGGACCAGGTTCTGTTACCCAGAATCCTTTGCAAACCTCAAAATTTGGCTAAAAAAACACATGTTCCTCACATTTCTGTGGCAGAAAGTTCTGGAATTTGAGAGGAGCTACAAATTTCCTTCCACCCAGCGTTCCCCCAAGTCTCCCGATAAAAATGATACCTCACTTGCGTGGGTAGGCATAGCGCCGGCGACAGGAAACACCCCAAAGCGCAACGTGGACACATCCTAAATTTTGGAAAAAAACAGAGGTGTTTTTTGCGAAGTGCCTACCTGTAGATTTTGGCCTCTAGCTCAGCCGGCACCTAGGGAAACCTACCAAACCTGTGCATTTCTGAAAACTAGAGACCTAGGGGAATCCAAGGAGGGGTGACTTGCGGGGCTCGGACCAGGTTCTGTTACCCAGAATCCTTTGCAAACCTCAAAATTTGGCTAAAAAAACACATGTTCCTCACATTTCTGTGGCAGAAAGTTCTGGAATCTGAGAGGAGCTACAAATTTCCTTCCACCCAGCGTTCCCCCAAGTCTCCCGATAAAAATGATACCTCACTTGCGTGGGTATGCCTTGCGCCGGCGACAGGAAACACCCCAAAGCGCAACGTGGACACATCCTAAATTTTGGAAAAAAACAGAGGTGTTTTTTGCGAAGTGCCTACCTGTAGATTTTGGCCTCTAGCTCAGCCGGCACCTACGGAAACATACCAAACCTGTGCATTTCTGAAAACTAGAGACCTAGGGGAATCCAAGGAGGGGTGACTTGCGGGGCTCGGACCAGGTTCTGTTACCCAGAATCCTTTGCAAACCTCAAAATTTGGCTAAAAAAACACATGTTCCTCACATTTCTGTGGCAGAAAGTTCTGGAATCTGAGAGGAGCTACAAATTTCCTTCCACCCAGCGTTCCCCCACGTCTCCCGATAAAAATGATACCTCACTTGCGTGGGTAGGCCTAGCGCCGGCGGCAGGAAACACCCCAAAGCGCAACGTGGACACATCCTAAATTTTGGAAAAAAACAGAGGTGTTTTTTGCGAAGTGCCTACCTGTAGATTTTGGCCTCTAGCTCAGCCGGCACCTAGGGAAACCTACCAAACCTGTGCATTTCTGAAAACTAGAGACCTAGGGGAATCCAAGGAGGGGTGACTTGCGGGGCTCGGACCAGGTTCTGTTACCCAGAATCCTTTGCAAACCTCAAAATCTGGCTAAAAAAACACATGTTCCTCACATTTCTGTGGCAGAAAGTTCTGGAATCTGAGAGGAGCTACAAATTTCCTTCCACCCAGCGTTCCCCCAAGTCTCCCGATAAAAATGATACCTCACTTGCGTGGGTAGGCCTAGCGCCGGCGACAGGAAACACCGCAAAGCGCAACGTGGACACATCCTAAATTTTGGAAAAAACAGAGGTGTTTTTTGCGAAGTGCCTACCTGTAGATTTTGGCCTCTAGCTCAGCCGGCACCTAGGGAAACATACCAAACCTGTGCATTTCTGAAAACTAGAGACCTAGGGGAATCCAAGGAGGGGTGACTTGCGGGGCTCGGACCAGGTTCTGTTACCCAGAATACTTTGCAAACCTCAAAATTTGGCTAAAAAAACACATGTTCCTCACATTTCTGTGGCAGAAAGTTCTGGAATCTGAGAGGAGCTACAAATTTCCTTCCACCCAGCGTTCCCCCAAGTCTCCCGATAAAAATGATACCTCACTTGCGTGGGTAGGCCTAGCGCCGGCGACAGGAAACACCCCAAAGCGCAACGTGGACACATCCTAAATTTTGGGAAAAAAACAGAGGTGTTTTTTGCGAAGTGCCTACCTGTAGATTTTGGCCTCTAGCTCAGCCGGCACCTAGGGAAACCTACCAAACCTGTGCATTTCTGAAAACTAGAGACCTAGGGGAATCCAAGGAGGGGTGACTTGCGGGGCTCGGACCAGGTTCTGTTACCCAGAATCCTTTGCAAACCTCAAAATTTGGCTAAAAAAACACATGTTCCTCACATTTCTGTGGCAGAAAGTTCTGGAATCTGAGAGGAGCTACAAATTTCCTTCCACCCAGCGTTCCCCCAAGTCTCCCGATAAAAATGATACCTCACTTGCGTGGGTAGGCCTAGCGCCGGCGACAGGAAACACACCAAAGCGCAACGTGGACACATCCTAAATTTTTGAAAAAAACAGAGGTGTTTTTTGCGAAGTGCCTACCTGTAGATTTTGGCCTCTAGCTCAGCCGGCACCTAGGGAAACCTACCAAACCTGTGCATTTCTGAAAACTAGAGACCTAGGGGAATACAAGGAGGGGTGACTTGCGGGGCTCGGACCAGGTTCTGTTACCCAGAATCCTTTGCAAACCTCAAAATTTGGCTAAAAAAACACATGTTCCTCACATTTCTGTGGCAGAAAGTTCTGGAATCTGAGAGGAGCTACAAATTTCCTTCCACCCAGCGTTCCCCCAAGTCTCCCGATAAAAATGATACCTCACTTGCGTGGGTAGGCCTAGCGC
Source organism: Pleurodeles waltl (assembly GCF_031143425.1). NCBI lineage: Eukaryota > Metazoa > Chordata > Amphibia > Caudata > Salamandridae > Pleurodeles > Pleurodeles waltl. The sequence continues at coordinate 762,735,918 of NC_090437.1, forward strand.
CGGCGACAGGAAACACCCCAAAGCGCAACGTGGACACATCCTAAATTTTGGGAAAAAAACAGAGGTGTTTTTTGCGAAGTGCCTACCTGTAGATTTTGGCCTCTAGCTCAGCCGGCACCTAGGGAAACCTACCAAACCTGTGCATTTCTGAAAACTAGAGACCTAGGGGAATCCAAGGAGGGGTGACTTGCGGGGCTCGGACCAGGTTCTGTTACCCAGAATCCTTTGCAAACCTCAAAATTTGGCTAAAAAAACACATGTTCCTCACATTTCTGTGGCAGAAAGTTCTGGAATCTGAGAGGAGCTACAAATTTCCTTCCACCCAGCGTTCCCCCAAGTCTCCCGATAAAAATGATACCTCACTTGCGTGGGTAGGCCTAGCGCCGGCGACAGGAAACACACCAAAGCGCAACGTGGACACATCCTAAATTTTTGAAAAAAACAGAGGTGTTTTTTGCGAAGTGCCTACCTGTAGATTTTGGCCTCTAGCTCAGCCGGCACCTAGGGAAACCTACCAAACCTGTGCATTTCTGAAAACTAGAGACCTAGGGGAATACAAGGAGGGGTGACTTGCGGGGCTCGGACCAGGTTCTGTTACCCAGAATCCTTTGCAAACCTCAAAATTTGGCTAAAAAAACACATGTTCCTCACATTTCTGTGGCAGAAAGTTCTGGAATCTGAGAGGAGCTACAAATTTCCTTCCACCCAGCGTTCCCCCAAGTCTCCCGATAAAAATGATACCTCACTTGCGTGGGTAGGCCTAGCGCCGGCGACAGGAAACACCCCAAAGCGCAACGTGGACACATCCTAAATTTTGGAAAAAAACAGAGGTGTTTTTTGCGAAGTGCCTACCTGTAGATTTTGGCCTCTAGCTCAGCCGGCACCTAGGGAAACCTACCAAACCTGTGCATTTCTGAAAACTAGAGACCTAGGGGAATCCAAGGAGGGGTGACTTGCCGGGCTCGGACCAGGTTCTGTTACCCAGAATCCTTTGCAAACCTCAAAATTTGCCTAAAAAAACACATGTTCCTCACATTTCTGTGGCAGAAAGTTCTGGAATCTGAGAGGAGCTACAAATTTCCTTCCACCCAGCGTTCCCCCACGTCTCCCGATAAAAATGATACCTCACTTGCGTGGGTAGGCCTAGGGCCGGCGACAGGAAACACCCCAAAGCGCAACGTGGACACATCCTAAATTTTGGGAAAAAACAGAGGTGTTTTTTGTGAAGTGCCTACCTGTAGATTTTGGCCTCTAGCTCAGCCGGCACCTACGGAAACCTACCAAACCTGTGCATTTCTGAAAACTAGAGACCTAGGGGAATCCAAGGAGGGGTGACTTGCGGGGCTCGGACCAGGTTCTGTTACCCAGAATCCTTTGCAAACCTCAAAATTTGGCTAAAAAAACACATGTTCCTCACATTTCTGTGGCAGAAAGTTCTGGAATCTGAGAGGAGCTACAAATTTCCTGCCACCCAGCGTTCCCCCAAGTCTCCCGATAAAAATGATACCTCACTTGCGTGGGTAGGCCTGGCGCCGGCGACAGGAAACACCCCAAAGCGCAACGTGGACACATCCTAAATTTTGGAAAAAAACAGAGGTGTTTTTTGCGAAGTGCCTACCTGTAGATTTTGGCCTCTAGCTCAGCCGGCACCTAGGGAAACCTACCAAACCTGTGCATTTCTGAAAACTAGAGACCTAGGGGAATCCAAGGAGGGGTGACTTGCGGGGCTCGGACCAGGTTCTGTTACCCAGAATCCTTTGCAAACCTCAAAATCTGGCTAAAAAAACACATGTTCCTCACATTTCTGTGGCAGAAAGTTCTGGAATCTGAGAGGAGCTACAAATTTCCTTCCACCCAGCGTTCCCCCAAGTCTCCCGATAAAAATGATACCTCACTTGCGTGGGTAGGCCTAGCGCCGGCGACAGGAAACACCGCAAAGCGCAACGTGGACACATCCTAAATTTTGGAAAAAACAGAGGTGTTTTTTGCGAAGTGCCTACCTGTAGATTTTGGCCTCTAGCTCAGCCGGCACCTAGGGAAACATACCAAACCTGTGCATTTCTGAAAACTAGAGACCTAGGGGAATCCAAGGAGGGGTGACTTGCGGGGCTCGGACCAGGTTCTGTTACCCAGAATACTTTGCAAACCTCAAAATTTGGCTAAAAAAACACATGTTCCTCACATTTCTGTGGCAGAAAGTTCTGGAATCTGAGAGGAGCTACAAATTTCCTTCCACCCAGCGTTCCCCCAAGTCTCCCGATAAAAATGATACCTCACTTGCGTGGGTAGGCCTAGCGCCGGCGACAGGAAACACCCCAAAGCGCAACGTGGACACATCCTAAATTTTGGGAAAAAAACAGAGGTGTTTTTTGCGAAGTGCCTACCTGTAGATTTTGGCCTCTAGCTCAGCCGGCACCTAGGGAAACCTACCAAACCTGTGCATTTCTGAAAACTAGAGACCTAGGGGAATCCAAGGAGGGGTGACTTGCGGGGCTCGGACCAGGTTCTGTTACCCAGAATCCTTTGCAAACCTCAAAATTTGGCTAAAAAAACACATGTTCCTCACATTTCTGTGGCAGAAATTTCTGGAATCTGAGAGGAGCTACAAATTTCCTTCCACCCAGCGTTCCCCCAAGTCTCCCGATAAAAATGATACCTCACTTGCGTGGGTAGGCCTAGCGCCGGCGACAGGAAACACACCAAAGCGCAACGTGGACACATCCTAAATTTTGGAAAAAAACAGAGGTGTTTTTTGCGAAGTGCCTACCTGTAGATTTTGGCCTCTAGCTCAGCCGGCACCTAGGGAAACCTACCAAACCTGTGCATTTCTGAAAACTAGAGACCTAGGGGAATACAAGGAGGGGTGACTTGCGGGGCTCGGACCAGGTTCTGTTACCCAGAATCCTTTGCAAACCTCAAAATTTGGCTAAAAAAACACATGTTCCTCACATTTCTGTGGCAGAAAGTTCTGGAATCTGAGAGGAGCTACAAATTTCCTTCCACCCAGCGTTCCCCCAAGTCTCCCGATAAAAATGATACCTCACTTGCGTGGGTAGGCCTAGCGCCGGCGACAGGAAACACCCCAAAGCGCAACGTGGACACATCCTAAATTTTGGAAAAAAACAGAGGTGTTTTTTGCGAAGTGCCTACCTGTAGATTTTGGCCTCTAGCTCAGCCGGCACCTAGGGAAACCTACCAAACCTGTGCATTTCTGAAAACTAGAGACCTAGGGGAATCCAAGGAGGGGTGACTTGCCGGGCTCGGACCAGGTTCTGTTACCCAGAATCCTTTGCAAACCTCAAAATTTGCCTAAAAAAACACATGTTCCTCACATTTCTGTGGCAGAAAGTTCTGGAATTTGAGAGGAGCTACAAATTTCCTTCCACCCAGCGTTCCCCCACGTCTCCCGATAAAAATGATACCTCACTTGCGTGGGTAGGCCTAGGGCCGGCGACAGGAAACACCCCAAAGCGCAACGTGGACACATCCTAAATTTTGGGAAAAAACAGAGGTGTTTTTTGCGAAGTGCCTACCTGTAGATTTTGGCCTCTAGCTCAGCCGGCACCTAGGGAAACCTACCAAACCTGTGCATTTCTGAAAACTAGAGACCTAGGGGAATCCAAGGAGGGGTGACTTGCGGGGCTCGGACCAGGTTCTGTTACCCAGAATTCTTTGCAAACCTCAAAATTTGGCTAAAAAAACACATGTTCCTCACATTTCTGTGGCAGAAAGTTCTGGAATCTGAGAGGAGCTACAAATTCCTTCCTCCCAGCGTTCCCCCAAGTCTCCCGATAAAAATGATACCTCACTTGCGTGGGTAGGCCTAGCGCCGGCGACAGGAAACACCCCAAAGCGCAACGTGGACACATCCTAAATTTTGGGAAAAAACAGAGGTGTTTTTTGTGAAGTGCCTACCTGTAGATTTTGGCCTCTAGCTCAGCCGGCACCTACGGAAACCTACCAAACCTGTGCATTTCTGAAAACTAGAGACCTAGGGGAATCCAAGGAGGGGTGACTTGCGGGGCTCGGACCAGGTTCTGTTACCCAGAATCCTTTGCAAACCTCAAAATTTGGCTAAAAAAACACATGTTCCTCACATTTCTGTGGCAGAAAGTTCTGGAATCTGAGAGGAGCTACAAATTTCCTGCCACCCAGCGTTCCCCCAAGTCTCCCGATAAAAATGATACCTCACTTGCGTGGGTAGGCCTAGCGCCGGCGACAGGAATCACCCCAAAGCGCAACGTGGACACATCCTAAATTTTGGAAAAAAACAGAGGTGTTTTTTGCGAAGTGCCTACCTGTAGATTTTGGCCTCTAGCTCAGCCGGCACCTAGGGAAACCTACCAAACCTGTGCATTTCTGAAAACTAGAGACCTAGGGGAATCCAAGGAGGGGTGACTTGCGGGGCTCGGACCAGGTTCTGTTACCCAGAATCCTTTGCAAACCTCAAAATCTGGCTAAAAAAACACATGTTCCTCACATTTCTGTGGCAGAAAGTTCTGGAATCTGAGAGGAGCTACAAATTTCCTTCCACCCAGCGTTCCCCCAAGTCTCCCGATAAAAATGATACCTCACTTGCGTGGGTAGGCCTGGCGCCGGCGACAGGAAACACCCCAAAGCGCAACGTGGACACATCCTAAATTTTGGAAAAAAACAGAGGTGTTTTTTGCGAAGTGCCTACCTGTAGATTTTGGCCTCTAGCTCAGCCGGCACCTAGGGAAACCTACCAAACCTGTGCATTTCTGAAAACTAGAGACCTAGGGGAATCCAAGGAGGGGTGACTTGCGGGGCTCGGACCAGGTTCTGTTACCCAGAATCCTTTGCAAACCTCAAAATTTGGCTAAAAAAACACATGTTCCTCACATTTCTGTGGCAGAAAGTTCTGGAATCTGAGAGGAGCTACAAATTTCCTTCCACCCAGCGTTCCCCCACGTCTCCCGATAAAAATGATACCTCACTTGCGTGGGTAGGCCTAGCGCCGGCGACAGGAAACACCCCAAAGCGCAACGTGGACACATCCTAAATTTTGGGAAAAAACAGAGGTGTTTTTTGCGAAGTGCCTACCTGTAGATTTTAGCCTCTAGCTCAGCCGGCACCTAGGGAAACCTACCAAACCTGGGCATTTCTGAAAACTAGAGACCTAGGGGAATCCAAGGAGGGGTGACTTGCGGGGCTCGGACCAGGTTCTGTTACCCAGAATCCTTTGCAAACCTCAAAATTTGGCTAAAAAAACACATGTTCCTCACATTTCTGTGGCAGAAAGTTCTGGAATCTGAGAGGAGCTCCAAATTTCCTTCCACCCAGCGTTCCCCCAAGTCTCCCGATAAAAATGATACCTCACTTGCGTGGGTAGGCCTAGCGCCGGCGACAGGAAACACCCCAAAGCGCAACGTGGACACATCCTAAAGTTTGGACAAAAACAGAGGTGTTTTTTGCGAAGTGCCTACCTGTAGATTTTGGCCTCTAGCTCAGCCGGCACCTAGGGAAACCTACCAAACCTGTGCATTTCTGAAAACTAGAGACCTAGGGGAATCCAAGGAGGGGTGACTTGCGGGGCTCGGACCAGGTTCTGTTACCCAGAATCCTTTGCAAACCTCAAAATTTGCCTAAAAAAACACATGTTCCTCACATTTCTGTGGCAGAAAGTTCTGGAATCTGAGAGGAGCTACAAATTTCCTTCCACCCAGCGTTCCCCCACGTCTCCCGATAAAAATGATACCTCACTTGCGTGGGTAGGCCTAGGGCCGGCGACAGGAAACACCCCAAAGCGCAACGTGGACACATCCTAAATTTTGGGAAAAAACAGAGGTGTTTTTTGCGAAGTGCCTACCTGTAGATTTTGGCCTCTAGCTCAGCCGGCACCTAGGGAAACCTACCAAACCTGTGCATTTCTGAAAACTAGAGACCTAGGGGAATCCAAGGAGGGGTGACTTGCGGGGCTCGGACCAGGTTCTGTTACCCAGAATTCTTTGCAAACCTCAAAATTTGGCTAAAAAAACACATGTTCCTCACATTTCTGTGGCAGAAAGTTCTGGAATCTGAGAGGAGCTACAAATTCCTTCCACCCAGCGTTCCCCCAAGTCTCCCGATAAAAATGATACCTCACTTGCGTGGGTAGGCCTAGCGCCGGCGACAGGAAACCCCCCAAAGCGCAACGTGGACACATCCTAAATTTTGGGAAAAAACAGAGGTGTTTTTTGTGAAGTGCCTACCTGTAGATTTTGGCCTCTAGCTCAGCCGGCACCTACGGAAACCTACCAAACCTGTGCATTTCTGAAAACTAGAGACCTAGGGGAATCCAAGGAGGGGTGACTTGCGGGGCTCGGACCAGGTTCTGTTACCCAGAATCCTTTGCAAACCTCAAAATTTGGCTAAAAAAACACATGTTCCTCACATTTCTGTGGCAGAAAGTTCTGGAATCTGAGAGGAGCTACAAATTTCCTGCCACCCAGCGTTCCCCCAAGTCTCCCGATAAAAATGATACCTCACTTGCGTGGGTAGGCCTAGCGCCGGCGACAGGAAACACCCCAAAGCGCAACGTGGACACATCCTAAATTTTGGAAAAAAACAGAGGTGTTTTTTGCGAAGAGCCTACCTGTAGATTTTGGCCTCTAGCTCAGCCGGCACCTAGGGAAACCTACCAAACCTGTGCATTTCTGAAAACTAGAGACCTAGGGGAATCCAAGGAGGGGTGACTTGCGGGGCTCGGACCAGGTTCTGTTACCCAGAATCCTTTGCAAACCTCAAAATCTGGCTAAAAAAACACATGTTCCTCACATTTCTGTGGCAGAAAGTTCTGGAATCTGAGAGGAGCTACAAATTTCCTTCCACCCAGCGTTCCCCCAAGTCTCCCGATAAAAATGATACCTCACTTGCGTGGGTAGGCCTGGCGCCGGCGACAGGAAACACCCCAAAGCGCAACGTGGACACATCCTAAATTTTGGGAAAAAACAGAGGTGTTTTTTGCGAAGTGCCTACCTGTAGATTTTGGCCTCTAGCTCAGCCGGCACCTAGGGAAACCTACCAAACCTGTGCATTTCTGAAAACTAGAGACCTAGGGGAATCCAAGGAGGGGTGACTTGCGGGGCTCGGACCAGGTTCTGTTACCCAGAATCCTTTGCAAACCTCAAAATTTGGCTAAAAAAACACATGCCCTCACATTTCTGTGGCAGAAAGTTCTGGAATCTGAGAGGAGCTACAAATGTCCTTCCACCCAGCGTTCCCCCAAGTCTCCCGATAAAAATGATACCTCACTTGCGTGGGTAGGCCTAGCGCCGGCGACAGGAAACACCCCAAAGCGCAACGTGGACACATCCTAAATTTTGGAAAAAAACAGAGGTGTTTTTTGCGAAGTGCCTACCTGTAGATTTTGGCCTCTAGCTCAGCCGGCACCTAGGGAAACCTACCAAACCTGTGCATTTCTGAAAACTAGAGACCTAGGGGAATCCAAGGAGGGGTGACTTGCGGGGCTCGGACCAGGTTCTGTTACCCAGAATCCTTTGCAAACTTCAAAATCTGGCTAAAAAAACACATGTTCCTCACATTTCTGTGGCAGAAAGTTCTGGAATCTGAGAGGAGCTACAAATTTCCTTCCACCCAGCGTTCCCCCAAGTCTCCCGATAAAAATGATACCTCACTTGCGTGGGTAGGCCTAGCGCCGGCGACAGGAAACACCCCAAAGCGCAACGTGGACACATCCTAAATTTTGGGAAAAAACAGAGGTGTTTTTTGCGAAGTGCCTACCTGTAGATTTTGGCCTCTAGCTCAGCCGGCACCTAGGGAAATCTACCAAACCTGTGCATTTCTGAAAACTAGAGACCTAGGGGAATCCAAGGAGGGGTGACTTGCGGGGCTCGGACCAGGTTCTGTTACCCAGAATCCTTTGCAAACCTCAAAATCTGGCTAAAAAAACACATGTTCCTCACATTTCTGTGGCAGAAAGTTCTGGAATCTGAGAGGAGCTACAAATTTCCTTCCACCCAGCGTTCCCCCAAGTCTCCCGATAAAAATGATACCTCACTTGCGTGGGTAGGCCTAGCGCCGGCGACAGGAAACACCCCAAAGCGCAACATGGACACATCCTAAATTTTGGGAAAAAACAGAGGTGTTTTTTGCGAAGTGCATACCTGTAGATTTTGGCCTCTAGCTCAGCCGGCACCTAGGGAAACCTACCAAACCTGTGCATTTCTGAAAACTAGAGACCTAGGGGAATCCAAGGAGGGGTGACTTGCGGGGCTCGGACCAGGTTCTGTTACCCAGAATCCTTTGCAAACCTCAAAATTTGGCTAAAAAAACATATGTTCCTCACATTTCTGTGGCAGAAAGTTCTGGAATCTGAGAGGAGCTACAAATTTCCTTCCACCCAGCGATCCCCCAAGTCTCCCGATAAAAATGATACCTCACTTGCGTGGGTAGGCCTAGCGCCGGCGACAGGAAACACCCCAAAGCGCAACGTGGACACATCCTAAATTTTGGCAAAAAACAGAGGTGTTTTTTGCGAAGTGCCTACCTGTAGATTTTGGCCTCTAGCTCAGCCGGCACCTAGGGAAACCTACCAAACCTGTGCATTTCTGAAAACTAGAGACCTAGGGGAATCCAAGGAGGGGTGACTTGCGGGGCACGGACCAGGTTCTGTTACCCAGAATCCTTTGCAAACCTCAAAATTTGGCTAAAAAAACACATGTTCCTCACATTTCTGTGGCAGAAAGTTCTGGAATCTGAGAGGAGCTACAAATTTCCTTCCACCCAGCGTTCCCCCAAGTCTCCCGATAAAAATGATACCTCACTTGCGTGGGTAGGCCTTGCGCCGGCGACAGGAAACACCCCAAAGCGCAACGTGGACACATCCTAAATTTTGGAAAAAAACAGAGGTGTTTTTTGCGAAGTGCCTACCTGTAGATTTTGGCCTCTAGCTCAGCCGGCACCTAGGGAAACATACCAAACCTGTGCATTTCTGAAAACTAGAGACCTAGGGGAATCCAAGGAGGGGTGACTTGCGGGGCTCGGACCAGGTTCTGTTACCCAGAATCCTTTGCAAATCTCAAAATTTGGCTAAAAAAACACATGTTCCTCACATTTCTGTGGCAGAAAGTTCTGGAATCTGAGAGGAGCTACAAATTTCCTTCCACCCAGCGTTCCCCCACGTCTCCCGATAAAAATGATACCTCACTTGCGTGGGTAGGCCTAGCGCCGGCGGCAGGAAACACCCCAAAGCGCAACGTGGACACATCCAAAATTTTGGAAAAAAACAGAGGTGTTTTTTGCGAAGTGCCTACCTGTAGATTTTGGCCTCTAGCTCAGCCGGCACCTAGGGAAACCTACCAAACCTGTACATTTCTGAAAACTAGAGACCTAGGGGAATCCAAGGAGGGGTGACTTGCGGGGCTCGGACCAGGTTCTGTTACCCAGAATCCTTTGCAAACCTCAAAATCTGGCTAAAAAAACACATGTTCCTCACATTTCTGTGGCAGAAAGTTCTGGAATCTGAGAGGAGCTACAAATTTCCTTCCACCCAGCGTTCCCCCAAGTCTCCCGATAAAAATGATACCTCACTTGCGTGGGTAGGCCTAGCGCCGGCGACAGGAAACACCCCAAAGCGCAACGTGGACACATCCTAAATTTTGGGAAAAAACAGAGGTGTTTTTTGCGAAGTGCCTACCTGTAGATTTTGGCCTCTAGCTCAGCCGGCACCTAGGGAAACCTACCAAACCTGTGCATTTCTGAAAACTAGAGACCTAGGGGAATCCAAGGAGGGGTGACTTGCGGGGCTCGGACCAGGTTCTGTTACCCAGAATCCTTTGCAAACCTCAAAATTTGGCTAAAAAAACACATGTTCCTCACATTTCTGTGGCAGAAAGTTCTGGAATCTGAGAGGAGCTACAAATTTCCTTCCACCCAGCGATCCCCCAAGTCTCCTGATAAAAATGATACCTCACTTGCGTGGGTAGGCCTAGCGCCGGCGACAGGAAACACCCCAAAGCGCAACGTGGACACATCCTAAATTTTGGCAAAAAACAGAGGTGTTTTTTGCGAAGTGCCTACCTGTAGATTTTGGCCTCTAGCTCAGCCGGCACCTAGGGAAACCTACCAAACCTGTGCATTTCTGAAAACTAGAGACCTAGGGGAATCCAAGAAGGGGGACTTGCGGGGCTCGGACCAGGTTCTGTTACCCAGAATCCTTTGCAAACCTCAAAATTTGGCTAAAAAAACACATGTTCCTCACATTTCTGTGGCAGAAAGTTCTGGAATCTGAGAGGAGCTACAAATTTCCTTCCACCCAGCGTTCCCCCAAGTCTCCCGATAAAAATGATACCTCACTTGCGTGGGTAGGCCTAGCGCCGGCGACAGGAAACACCCCAAAGCGCAACGTGGACACATCCTAAATTTTGGAAAAAACAGAGGTGTTTTTTGCGAAGTGCCTACCTGTAGATTTTGGCCTCTAGCTCAGCCGGCACCTAGGGAAACATACCAAACCTGTGCATTTCTGAAAACTAGAGACCTAGGGGAATCCAAGGAGGGGTGACTTGCGGGGCTCGGACCAGGTTCTGTTACCCAGAATCCTTTGCAAACCTCAAAATTTGGCTAAAAAAACACATGTTCCTCACATTTCTGTGGCAGAAAGTTCTGGAATCTGAGAGGAGCTACAAATTTCCTTCCACCCAGCGTTCCCCCACGTCTCCCGATAAAAATGATACCTCACTTGCGTGGGTAGGCCTAGCGCCGGCGACAGGAAACACCCCAAAGCGCAACGTGGACACATCCTAAAGTTTGGAAAAAAACAGAGGTGTTTTTTGCGAAGTGCCTACCTGTAGATTTTGGCCTCTAGCTCAGCCGGCACCTAGGGAAACCTACCAAACCTGTGCATTTCTGAAAACTAGAGACCTAGGGGAATCCAAGGAGGGGTGACTTGCGGGGCTCGGACCAGGTTCTGTTACCCAGAATCCTTTGCAAACCTCAAAATTTGGCTAAAAAAACACATGTTCCTCACATTTCTGTGGCAGAAAGTTCTGGAATCTGAGAGGAGCTACAAATTTCCTTCCACCCAGCGTTCCCCCAAGTCTCCCGATAAAAATGATACCTCACTTGTGTGGGTAGGCCTAGCGCCGGCGACAGGAAACACCCCAAAGCGCAACGTGGACACATCCTAAATTTTGAAAAAAAACAGAGGTGTTTTTTGCGAAGTGCCTACCTGTAGATTTTGGCCTCTAGCTCAGCCGGCACCTAGGGAAACCTACAAAACCTGTGCATTTCTGAAAACTAGAGACCTAGGGGAATCCAAGGAGGGGTGACTTGCGGGGCTCGGACAGGTTCTGTTACCCAGAATCCTTTGCAAACCTCAAAATCTGGCTAAAAAAACACATGTTCCTCACATTTCTGTGGCAGAAAGTTCTGGAATCTGAGAGGAGCTACAAATTTCCTTCCACCCAGCGTTCCCCCAAGTCTCCCGATAAAAATGATACCTCACTTGCGTGGGTAGGCCTAGCGCCGGCGACAGGAAACACCCCAAAGCGCAACGTGGACACATCCTAAATTTTGGGAAAAAACAGAGGTGTTTTTTGCGAAGTGCCTACCTGTAGATTTTGGCCTCTAGCTCAGCCGGCACCTAGGGAAACCTACCAAACCTGTGCATTTCTGAAAACTAGAGACCTAGGGGAATCCAAGGAGGGGTGACTTGCGGGGCTCGGACCAGGTTCTGTTACCCAGAATCCTTTGCAAACCTCAAAATTTGGCTAAAAAAACACATGTTCCTCACATTTCTGTGGCAGAAAGTTCTGGAATCTGAGAGGAGCTACAAATTTCCTTCCACCCTGCGTTCCCCCAAGTCTCCCGATAAAAATGATGCCTCACTTGCGTGGGTAGGCCTAGCGCCGGCGACAGGAAACACCCCAAAGCGCAACGTGGACACATCCTAAATTTTGGAAAAAAACAGAGATGTTTTTTGCGAAGTGCCTACCTGTAGATTTTGGCCTCTAGCTCAGCCGGCACCTAGGGAAACATACCAAACCTGTGCATTTCTGAAAACTAGAGACCTAGGGGAATCCAAAGAGGGGTGACTTGCGGGGCTCGGACCAGGTTCTGTTACCCAGAATCCTTTGCAAACCTCAAAATTTGGCTAAAAAAACACATGTTCCTCACATTTCTGTGGCAGAAACTTCTGGAATCTGAGAGGAGCTACAAATTTTCTTCCACCCAGCGTTCCCCCACGTCTCCCGATAAAAATGATACCTCACTTGCGTGGGTAGGCCTAGCGCCGGCGACAGGAAACACCCCAAAGCGCAACGTGGACACATCCTAAATTTTGGGAAAAAACAGAGATGTTTTTTGCGAAGTGCCTACCTGTAGATTTTGGCCTCTAGCTCAGCCGGCACCTAGGGAAACCTACCAAACCTGTGCATTTCTGAAAACTAGAGACCTAGGGGAATCCCAGGAGGGGTGACTTGCGGGGCTCGGACCAGGTTCTGTTACCCAGAATCCTTTGCAAACCTCAAAATTTGGCTAAAAAAACACATGTTCCTCACATTTCTGTGGCAGAAAGTTCTGGAATCTGAGAGGAGCTACAAATTTCCTTCCACCCAGCGTTCCCCCAAGTCTCCCGATAAAAATGATACCTCACTTGCGTGGGTAGGCCTAGCACCGGCGACAGGAAACACCCCAAAGCGCAACGTGGACACATCCTAAATTTTGGAAAAAAACAGAGGTGTTTTTTGCGAAGTGCCTACCTGTAGATTTTGGCCTCTAGCTCAGCCGGCACCTAGGGAAACCTACCAAACCTGTGCATTTCTGAAAACTAGAGACCTAGGGGAATCCAAGGAGGGGTGACTTGCGGGGCTCGGACCAGGTTCTGTTACCCAGAATCCTTTGCAAACCTCAAAATTTGGCTAAAAAAACACATGTTCCTCACATTTCTGTGGCAGAAAGTTCTGGAATCTGAGAGGAGCTACAAATTTCCTTCCACCCAGCGTTCCCCCAAGTCGCCCGATAAAAATGATACCTCACTTGCGTGGGTAGGCCTAGCGCCGGCGACAGGAAACACCGCAAAGCGCAACGTGGACACATCCTAAATTTTGGAAAAAACAGAGGTGTTTTTTGCGAAGTGCCTACCTGTAGATTTTGGCCTCTAGCTCAGCCGGCACCTAGGGAAACATACCAAACCTGTGCATTTCTGAAAACTAGAGACCTAGGGGAATCCAAGGAGGGGTGACTTGCGGGGCTCGGACCAGGTTCTGTTACCCAGAATACTTTGCAAACCTCAAAATTTGGCTAAAAAAACACATGTTCCTCACATTTCTGTGGCAGAAAGTTCTGGAATCTGAGAGGAGCTACAAATTTCCTTCCACCCAGCGTTCCCCCAAGTCTCCCGATAAAAATGATACCTCACTTGCGTGGGTAGGCCTAGCGCCGGCGACAGGAAACACCCCAAAGCGCAACGTGGACACATCCTAAATTTTGGGAAAAAAACAGAGGTGTTTTTTGCGAAGTGCCTACCTGTAGATTTTGGCCTCTAGCTCAGCCGGCACCTAGGGAAACCTACCAAACCTGTGCATTTCTGAAAACTAGAGACCTAGGGGAATCCAAGGAGGGGTGACTTGCGGGGCTCGGACCAGGTTCTGTTACCCAGAATCCTTTGCAAACCTCAAAATTTGGCTAAAAAAACACATGTTCCTCACATTTCTGTGGCAGAAATTTCTGGAATCTGAGAGGAGCTACAAATTTCCTTCCACCCAGCGTTCCCCCAAGTCTCCCGATAAAAATGATACCTCACTTGCGTGGGTAGGCCTAGCGCCGGCGACAGGAAACACACCAAAGCGCAACGTGGACACATCCTAAATTTTGGAAAAAAACAGAGGTGTTTTTTGCGAAGTGCCTACCTGTAGATTTTGGCCTCTAGCTCAGCCGGCACCTAGGGAAACCTACCAAACCTGTGCATTTCTGAAAACTAGAGACCTAGGGGAATACAAGGAGGGGTGACTTGCGGGGCTCGGACCAGGTTCTGTTACCCAGAATCCTTTGCAAACCTCAAAATTTGGCTAAAAAAACACATGTTCCTCACATTTCTGTGGCAGAAAGTTCTGGAATCTGAGAGGAGCTACAAATTTCCTTCCACCCAGCGTTCCCCCAAGTCTCCCGATAAAAATGATACCTCACTTGCGTGGGTAGGCCTAGCGCCGGCGACAGGAAACACCCCAAAGCGCAACGTGGACACATCCTAAATTTTGGAAAAAAACAGAGGTGTTTTTTGCGAAGTGCCTACCTGTAGATTTTTGCCTCTAGCTCAGCCGGCACCTAGGGAAACCTACCAAACCTGTGCATTTCTGAAAACTAGAGACCTAGGGGAATCCAAGGAGGGGTGACTTGCCGGGCTCGGACCAGGTTCTGTTACCCAGAATCCTTTGCAAACCTCAAAATTTGCCTAAAAAAACACATGTTCCTCACATTTCTGTGGCAGAAAGTTCTGGAATTTGAGAGGAGCTACAAATTTCCTTCCACCCAGCGTTCCCCCACGTCTCCCGATAAAAATGATACCTCACTTGCGTGGGTAGGCCTAGGGCCGGCGACAGGAAACACCCCAAAGCGCAACGTGGACACATCCTAAATTTTGGGAAAAAACAGAGGTGTTTTTTGCGAAGTGCCTACCTGTAGATTTTGGCCTCTAGCTCAGCCGGCACCTAGGGAAACCTACCAAACCTGTGCATTTCTGAAAACTAGAGACCTAGGGGAATCCAAGGAGGGGTGACTTGCGGGGCTCGGACCAGGTTCTGTTACCCAGAATTCTTTGCAAACCTCAAAATTTGGCTAAAAAAACACATGTTCCTCACATTTCTGTGGCAGAAAGTTCTGGAATCTGAGAGGAGCTACAAATTCCTTCCTCCCAGCGTTCCCCCAAGTCTCCCGATAAAAATGATACCTCACTTGCGTGGGTAGGCCTAGCGCCGGCGACAGGAAACACCCCAAAGCGCAACGTGGACACATCCTAAATTTTGGGAAAAAACAGAGGTGTTTTTTGTGAAGTGCCTACCTGTAGATTTTGGCCTCTAGCTCAGCCGGCACCTACGGAAACCTACCAAACCTGTGCATTTCTGAAAACTAGAGACCTAGGGGAATCCAAGGAGGGGTGACTTGCGGGGCTCGGACCAGGTTCTGTTACCCAGAATCCTTTGCAAACCTCAAAATTTGGCTAAAAAAACACATGTTCCTCACATTTCTGTGGCAGAAAGTTCTGGAATCTGAGAGGAGCTACAAATTTCCTGCCACCCAGCGTTCCCCCAAGTCTCCCGATAAAAATGATACCTCACTTGCGTGGGTAGGCCTAGCGCCGGCGACAGGAAACACCCCAAAGCGCAACGTGGACACATCCTAAATTTTGGAAAAAAACAGAGGTGTTTTTTGCGAAGTGCCTACCTGTAGATTTTGGCCTCTAGCTCAGCCGGCACCTAGGGAAACCTACCAAACCTGTGCATTTCTGAAAACTAGAGACCTAGGGGAATCCAAGGAGGGGTGACTTGCGGGGCTCGGACCAGGTTCTGTTACCCAGAATCCTTTGCAAACCTCAAAATCTGGCTAAAAAAACACATGTTCCTCACATTTCTGTGGCAGAAAGTTCTGGAATCTGAGAGGAGCTACAAATTTCCTTCCACCCAGCGTTCCCCCAAGTCTCCCGATAAAAATGATACCTCACTTGCGTGGGTAGGCCTGGCGCCGGCGACAGGAAACACCCCAAAGCGCAACGTGGACACATCCTAAATTTTGGAAAAAAACAGAGGTGTTTTTTGCGAAGTGCCTACCTGTTGATTTTGGCCTCTAGCTCAGCCGGCACCTAGGGAAACCTACCAAACCTGTGCATTTCTGAAAACTAGAGACCTAGGGGAATCCAAGGAGGGGTGACTTGCGGGGCTCGGACCAGGTTCTGTTACCCAGAATCCTTTGCAAACCTCAAAATTTGGCTAAAAAAACACATGTTCCTCACATTTCTGTGGCAGAAAGTTCTGGAATCTGAGAGGAGCTACAAATTTCCTTCCACCCAGCGTTCCCCCACGTCTCCCGATAAAAATGATACCTCACTTGCGTGGGTAGGCCTAGCGCCGGCGACAGGAAACACCCCAAAGCGCAACGTGGACACATCCTAAATTTTGGGAAAAAACAGAGGTGTTTTTTGCGAAGTGCCTACCTGTAGATTTTGGCCTCTAGCTCAGCCGGCACCTAGGGAAACCTACCAAACCTGGGCATTTCTGAAAACTAGAGACCTAGGGGAATCCAAGGAGGGGTGACTTGCGGGGCTCGGACCAGGTTCTGTTACCCAGAATCCTTTGCAAACCTCAAAATTTGGCTAAAAAAACACATGTTCCTCACATTTCTGTGGCAGAAAGTTCTGGAATCTGAGAGGAGCTCCAAATTTCCTTCCACCCAGCGTTCCCCCAAGTCTCCCGATAAAAATGATACCTCACTTGCGTGGGTAGGCCTAGCGCCGGCGACAGGAAACACCCCAAAGCGCAACGTGGACACATCCTAAAGTTTGGACAAAAACAGAGGTGTTTTTTGCGAAGTGCCTACCTGTAGATTTTGGCCTCTAGCTCAGCCGGCACCTAGGGAAACCTACCAAACCTGTGCATTTCTGAAAACTAGAGACCTAGGGGAATCCAAGGAGGGGTGACTTGCGGGGCTCGGACCAGGTTCTGTTACCCAGAATCCTTTGCAAACCTCAAAATTTGCCTAAAAAAACACATGTTCCTCACATTTCTGTGGCAGAAAGTTCTGGAATCTGAGAGGAGCTACAAATTTCCTTCCACCCAGCGTTCCCCCACGTCTCCCGATAAAAATGATACCTCACTTGCGTGGGTAGGCCTAGGGCCGGCGACAGGAAACACCCCAAAGCGCAACGTGGACACATCCTAAATTTTGGGAAAAAACAGAGGTGTTTTTTGCGAAGTGCCTACCTGTAGATTTTGGCCTCTAGCTCAGCCGGCACCTAGGGAAACCTACCAAACCTGTGCATTTCTGAAAACTAGAGACCTAGGGGAATCCAAGGAGGGGTGACTTGCGGGGCTCGGACCAGGTTCTGTTACCCAGAATTCTTTGCAAACCTCAAAATTTGGCTAAAAAAACACATGTTCCTCACATTTCTGTGGCAGAAAGTTCTGGAATCTGAGAGGAGCTACAAATTCCTTCCACCCAGCGTTCCCCCAAGTCTCCCGATAAAAATGATACCTCACTTGCGTGGGTAGGCCTAGCGCCGGCGACAGGAAACCCCCCAAAGCGCAACGTGGACACATCCTAAATTTTGGGAAAAAACAGAGGTGTTTTTTGTGAAGTGCCTACCTGTAGATTTTGGCCTCTAGCTCAGCCGGCACCTACGGAAACCTACCAAACCTGTGCATTTCTGAAAACTAGAGACCTAGGGGAATCCAAGGAGGGGTGACTTGCGGGGCTCGGACCAGGTTCTGTTACCCAGAATCCTTTGCAAACCTCAAAATTTGGCTAAAAAAACACATGTTCCTCACATTTCTGTGGCAGAAAGTTCTGGAATCTGAGAGGAGCTACAAATTTCCTGCCACCCAGCGTTCCCCCAAGTCTCCCGATAAAAATGATACCTCACTTGCGTGGGTAGGCCTAGCGCCGGCGACAGGAAACACCCCAAAGCGCAACGTGGACACATCCTAAATTTTGGAAAAAAACAGAGGTGTTTTTTGCGAAGAGCCTACCTGTAGATTTTGGCCTCTAGCTCAGCCGGCACCTAGGGAAACCTACCAAACCTGTGCATTTCTGAAAACTAGAGACCTAGGGGAATCCAAGGAGGGGTGACTTGCGGGGCTCGGACCAGGTTCTGTTACCCAGAATCCTTTGCAAACCTCAAAATCTGGCTAAAAAAACACATGTTCCTCACATTTCTGTGGCAGAAAGTTCTGGAATCTGAGAGGAGCTACAAATTTCCTTCCACCCAGCGTTCCCCCAAGTCTCCCGATAAAAATGATACCTCACTTGCGTGGGTAGGCCTGGCGCCGGCGACAGGAAACACCCCAAAGCGCAACGTGGACACATCCTAAATTTTGGGAAAAAACAGAGGTGTTTTTTGCGAAGTGCCTACCTGTAGATTTTGGCCTCTAGCTCAGCCGGCACCTAGGGAAACCTACCAAACCTGTGCATTTCTGAAAACTAGAGACCTAGGGGAATCCAAGGAGGGGTGACTTGCGGGGCTCGGACCAGGTTCTGTTACCCAGAATCCTTTGCAAACCTCAAAATTTGGCTAAAAAAACACATGCCCTCACATTTCTGTGGCAGAAAGTTCTGGAATCTGAGAGGAGCTACAAATGTCCTTCCACCCAGCGTTCCCCCAAGTCTCCCGATAAAAATGATACCTCACTTGCGTGGGTAGGCCTAGCGCCGGCGACAGGAAACACCCCAAAGCGCAACGTGGACACATCCTAAATTTTGGAAAAAAACAGAGGTGTTTTTTGCGAAGTGCCTACCTGTAGATTTTGGCCTCTAGCTCAGCCGGCACCTAGGGAAACCTACCAAACCTGTGCATTTCTGAAAACTAGAGACCTAGGGGAATCCAAGGAGGGGTGACTTGCGGGGCTCGGACCAGGTTCTGTTACCCAGAATCCTTTGCAAACTTCAAAATCTGGCTAAAAAAACACATGTTCCTCACATTTCTGTGGCAGAAAGTTCTGGAATCTGAGAGGAGCTACAAATTTCCTTCCACCCAGCGTTCCCCCAAGTCTCCCGATAAAAATGATACCTCACTTGCGTGGGTAGGCCTAGCGCCGGCGACAGGAAACACCCCAAAGCGCAACGTGGACACATCCTAAATTTTGGGAAAAAACAGAGGTGTTTTTTGCGAAGTGCCTACCTGTAGATTTTGGCCTCTAGCTCAGCCGGCACCTAGGGAAATCTACCAAACCTGTGCATTTCTGAAAACTAGAGACCTAGGGGAATCCAAGGAGGGGTGACTTGCGGGGCTCGGACCAGGTTCTGTTACCCAGAATCCTTTGCAAACCTCAAAATCTGGCTAAAAAAACACATGTTCCTCACATTTCTGTGGCAGAAAGTTCTGGAATCTGAGAGGAGCTACAAATTTCCTTCCACCCAGCGTTCCCCCAAGTCTCCCGATAAAAATGATACCTCACTTGCGTGGGTAGGCCTAGCGCCGGCGACAGGAAACACCCCAAAGCGCAACATGGACACATCCTAAATTTTGGGAAAAAACAGAGGTGTTTTTTGCGAAGTGCATACCTGTAGATTTTGGCCTCTAGCTCAGCCGGCACCTAGGGAAACCTACCAAACCTGTGCATTTCTGAAAACTAGAGACCTAGGGGAATCCAAGGAGGGGTGACTTGCGGGGCTCGGACCAGGTTCTGTTACCCAGAATCCTTTGCAAACCTCAAAATTTGGCTAAAAAAACATATGTTCCTCACATTTCTGTGGCAGAAAGTTCTGGAATCTGAGAGGAGCTACAAATTTCCTTCCACCCAGCGATCCCCCAAGTCTCCCGATAAAAATGATACCTCACTTGCGTGGGTAGGCCTAGCGCCGGCGACAGGAAACACCCCAAAGCGCAACGTGGACACATCCTAAATTTTGGCAAAAAACAGAGGTGTTTTTTGCGAAGTGCCTACCTGTAGATTTTGGCCTCTAGCTCAGCCGGCACCTAGGGAAACCTACCAAACCTGTGCATTTCTGAAAACTAGAGACCTAGGGGAATCCAAGGAGGGGTGACTTGCGGGGCACGGACCAGGTTCTGTTACCCAGAATCCTTTGCAAACCTCAAAATTTGGCTAAAAAAACACATGTTCCTCACATTTCTGTGGCAGAAAGTTCTGGAATCTGAGAGGAGCTACAAATTTCCTTCCACCCAGCGTTCCCCCAAGTCTCCCGATAAAAATGATACCTCACTTGCGTGGGTAGGCCTTGCGCCGGCGACAGGAAACACCCCAAAGCGCAACGTGGACACATCCTAAATTTTGGAAAAAAACAGAGGTGTTTTTTGCGAAGTGCCTACCTGTAGATTTTGGCCTCTAGCTCAGCCGGCACCTAGGGAAACATACCAAACCTGTGCATTTCTGAAAACTAGAGACCTAGGGGAATCCAAGGAGGGGTGACTTGCGGGGCTCGGACCAGGTTCTGTTACCCAGAATCCTTTGCAAATCTCAAAATTTGGCTAAAAAAACACATGTTCCTCACATTTCTGTGGCAGAAAGTTCTGGAATCTGAGAGGAGCTACAAATTTCCTTCCACCCAGCGTTCCCCCACGTCTCCCGATAAAAATGATACCTCACTTGCGTGGGTAGGCCTAGCGCCGGCGGCAGGAAACACCCCAAAGCGCAACGTGGACACATCCAAAATTTTGGAAAAAAACAGAGGTGTTTTTTGCGAAGTGCCTACCTGTAGATTTTGGCCTCTAGCTCAGCCGGCACCTAGGGAAACCTACCAAACCTGTACATTTCTGAAAACTAGAGACCTAGGGGAATCCAAGGAGGGGTGACTTGCGGGGCTCGGACCAGGTTCTGTTACCCAGAATCCTTTGCAAACCTCAAAATCTGGCTAAAAAAACACATGTTCCTCACATTTCTGTGGCAGAAAGTTCTGGAATCTGAGAGGAGCTACAAATTTCCTTCCACCCAGCGTTCCCCCAAGTCTCCCGATAAAAATGATACCTCACTTGCGTGGGTAGGCCTAGCGCCGGCGACAGGAAACACCCCAAAGCGCAACGTGGACACATCCTAAATTTTGGGAAAAAACAGAGGTGTTTTTTGCGAAGTGCCTACCTGTAGATTTTGGCCTCTAGCTCAGCCGGCACCTAGGGAAACCTACCAAACCTGTGCATTTCTGAAAACTAGAGACCTAGGGGAATCCAAGGAGGGGTGACTTGCGGGGCTCGGACCAGGTTCTGTTACCCAGAATCCTTTGCAAACCTCAAAATTTGGCTAAAAAAACACATGTTCCTCACATTTCTGTGGCAGAAAGTTCTGGAATCTGAGAGGAGCTACAAATTTCCTTCCACCCAGCGATCCCCCAAGTCTCCTGATAAAAATGATACCTCACTTGCGTGGGTAGGCCTAGCGCCGGCGACAGGAAACACCCCAAAGCGCAACGTGGACACATCCTAAATTTTGGCAAAAAACAGAGGTGTTTTTTGCGAAGTGCCTACCTGTAGATTTTGGCCTCTAGCTCAGCCGGCACCTAGGGAAACCTACCAAACCTGTGCATTTCTGAAAACTAGAGACCTAGGGGAATCCAAGAAGGGGGACTTGCGGGGCTCGGACCAGGTTCTGTTACCCAGAATCCTTTGCAAACCTCAAAATTTGGCTAAAAAAACACATGTTCCTCACATTTCTGTGGCAGAAAGTTCTGGAATCTGAGAGGAGCTACAAATTTCCTTCCACCCAGCGTTCCCCCAAGTCTCCCGATAAAAATGATACCTCACTTGCGTGGGTAGGCCTAGCGCCGGCGACAGGAAACACCCCAAAGCGCAACGTGGACACATCCTAAATTTTGGAAAAAACAGAGGTGTTTTTTGCGAAGTGCCTACCTGTAGATTTTGGCCTCTAGCTCAGCCGGCACCTAGGGAAACATACCAAACCTGTGCATTTCTGAAAACTAGAGACCTAGGGGAATCCAAGGAGGGGTGACTTGCGGGGCTCGGACCAGGTTCTGTTACCCAGAATCCTTTGCAAACCTCAAAATTTGGCTAAAAAAACACATGTTCCTCACATTTCTGTGGCAGAAAGTTCTGGAATCTGAGAGGAGCTACAAATTTCCTTCCACCCAGCGTTCCCCCACGTCTCCCGATAAAAATGATACCTCACTTGCGTGGGTAGGCCTAGCGCCGGCGACAGGAAACACCCCAAAGCGCAACGTGGACACATCCTAAAGTTTGGAAAAAAACAGAGGTGTTTTTTGCGAAGTGCCTACCTGTAGATTTTGGCCTCTAGCTCAGCCGGCACCTAGGGAAACCTACCAAACCTGTGCATTTCTGAAAACTAGAGACCTAGGGGAATCCAAGGAGGGGTGACTTGCGGGGCTCGGACCAGGTTCTGTTACCCAGAATCCTTTGCAAACCTCAAAATTTGGCTAAAAAAACACATGTTCCTCACATTTCTGTGGCAGAAAGTTCTGGAATCTGAGAGGAGCTACAAATTTCCTTCCACCCAGCGTTCCCCCAAGTCTCCCGATAAAAATGATACCTCACTTGTGTGGGTAGGCCTAGCGCCGGCGACAGGAAACACCCCAAAGCGCAACGTGGACACATCCTAAATTTTGAAAAAAAACAGAGGTGTTTTTTGCGAAGTGCCTACCTGTAGATTTTGGCCTCTAGCTCAGCCGGCACCTAGGGAAACCTACAAAACCTGTGCATTTCTGAAAACTAGAGACCTAGGGGAATCCAAGGAGGGGTGACTTGCGGGGCTCGGACAGGTTCTGTTACCCAGAATCCTTTGCAAACCTCAAAATCTGGCTAAAAAAACACATGTTCCTCACATTTCTGTGGCAGAAAGTTCTGGAATCTGAGAGGAGCTACAAATTTCCTTCCACCCAGCGTTCCCCCAAGTCTCCCGATAAAAATGATACCTCACTTGCGTGGGTAGGCCTAGCGCCGGCGACAGGAAACACCCCAAAGCGCAACGTGGACACATCCTAAATTTTGGGAAAAAACAGAGGTGTTTTTTGCGAAGTGCCTACCTGTAGATTTTGGCCTCTAGCTCAGCCGGCACCTAGGGAAACCTACCAAACCTGTGCATTTCTGAAAACTAGAGACCTAGGGGAATCCAAGGAGGGGTGACTTGCGGGGCTCGGACCAGGTTCTGTTACCCAGAATCCTTTGCAAACCTCAAAATTTGGCTAAAAAAACACATGTTCCTCACATTTCTGTGGCAGAAAGTTCTGGAATCTGAGAGGAGCTACAAATTTCCTTCCACCCTGCGTTCCCCCAAGTCTCCCGATAAAAATGATGCCTCACTTGCGTGGGTAGGCCTAGCGCCGGCGACAGGAAACACCCCAAAGCGCAACGTGGACACATCCTAAATTTTGGAAAAAAACAGAGATGTTTTTTGCGAAGTGCCTACCTGTAGATTTTGGCCTCTAGCTCAGCCGGCACCTAGGGAAACATACCAAACCTGTGCATTTCTGAAAACTAGAGACCTAGGGGAATCCAAAGAGGGGTGACTTGCGGGGCTCGGACCAGGTTCTGTTACCCAGAATCCTTTGCAAACCTCAAAATTTGGCTAAAAAAACACATGTTCCTCACATTTCTGTGGCAGAAACTTCTGGAATCTGAGAGGAGCTACAAATTTTCTTCCACCCAGCGTTCCCCCACGTCTCCCGATAAAAATGATACCTCACTTGCGTGGGTAGGCCTAGCGCCGGCGACAGGAAACACCCCAAAGCGCAACGTGGACACATCCTAAATTTTGGGAAAAAACAGAGATGTTTTTTGCGAAGTGCCTACCTGTAGATTTTGGCCTCTAGCTCAGCCGGCACCTAGGGAAACCTACCAAACCTGTGCATTTCTGAAAACTAGAGACCTAGGGGAATCCCAGGAGGGGTGACTTGCGGGGCTCGGACCAGGTTCTGTTACCCAGAATCCTTTGCAAACCTCAAAATTTGGCTAAAAAAACACATGTTCCTCACATTTCTGTGGCAGAAAGTTCTGGAATCTGAGAGGAGCTACAAATTTCCTTCCACCCAGCGTTCCCCCAAGTCTCCCGATAAAAATGATACCTCACTTGCGTGGGTAGGCCTAGCACCGGCGACAGGAAACACCCCAAAGCGCAACGTGGACACATCCTAAATTTTGGAAAAAAACAGAGGTGTTTTTTGCGAAGTGCCTACCTGTAGATTTTGGCCTCTAGCTCAGCCGGCACCTAGGGAAACCTACCAAACCTGTGCATTTCTGAAAACTAGAGACCTAGGGGAATCCAAGGAGGGGTGACTTGCGGGGCTCGGACCAGGTTCTGTTACCCAGAATCCTTTGCAAACCTCAAAATTTGGCTAAAAAAACACATGTTCCTCACATTTCTGTGGCAGAAAGTTCTGGAATCTGAGAGGAGCTACAAATTTCCTTCCACCCAGCGTTCCCCCAAGTCGCCCGATAAAAATGATACCTCACTTGCGTGGGTAGGCCTAGCGCCGGCGACAGGAAACACCCCAAAGCGCAACGTGGACACATCCTAAATTTTGGAAAAAAACAGAGGTGTTTTTTGCGAAGTGCCTACCTGTAGATTTTGGCCTCTAGCTCAGCCGGCACCTAGGGAAACCTACCAAACCTGTGCATTTCTGAAAACTAGAGACCTAGGGGAATCCAAGGAGGGGTGACTTGCGGGGCTCGGACCAGGTTCTGTAACCCAGAATCCTTTGCAAACTTCAAAATTTGGCTAAAAAAACACATGTTCCTCACATTTCTGTGGCAGAAAGTTCTGGAATCTGAGAGGAGCTACAAATTTCCTTCCACCCAGCGTTCCCCCAAGTCTCCCGATAAAAATGATACCTCACTTGCGTGGGTAGGCCTAGCGCCGGCGACAGGAAACACCCCAAAGCGCAACGTGGACACATCCTAAATTTTGGGAAAAAACAGAGGTGTTTTTTGCGAAGTGCCTACCTGTAGATTTTGGCCTCTAGCTCAGCCGGCACCTAGGGAAACCTACCAAACCTGTGCATTTCTGAAAACTAGAGACCTAGGGGAATCCAAGGAGGGGTGACTTGCGGGGCTCGGACCAGGTTCTGTTACCCAGAATCCTTTGCAAACCTCAAAATTTGGCTAAAAAAACACATGTTTCTCACATTTCTGTGGCAGAAAGTTCTGGAATCTGAGAGGAGCTACAAATTTCCTTCCACCCAGCGTTCCCCCAAGTCTCCCGATAAAAATGATACCTCACTTGCGTGGGTAGGCCTAGCGCCGGCGACAGGAAACACTCCAAAGCGCAACGTGGACACATCCTAAATTTTGGAAAAAAACAGAGGTGTTTTTTGCGAAGTGCCTACCTGTAGATTTTGGCCTCTAGCTCAGCCGGCACCTAGGGAAACCTACCAAACCTGTGCATTTCTGAAAACTAGAGACCTAGGGGAATCCAAGGAGGGGTGACTTGCGGGGCTCGGACCAGGTTCTGTTACCCAGAATCCTTTGCAAACCTCAAAATTTGGCTAAAAAAAAACATGTTCCTCACATTTCTGTGGTAGAAAGTTCTGGAATCTGAGAGGAGCTACAAATTTCCTTCCACCCAGCGTTCCCCCAAGTCTCCCGATAAAAATGATACCTCACTTGCGTGGGTAGGCCTAGCGCCGGCGACAGGAAACACCCCAAAGCGCAACGTGGACACATCCTAAATTTTGGGAAAAAACAGAGGTGTTTTTTGCGAAGTGCCTACCTGTAGATTTTGGCCTCTAGCTCAGCCGGCACCTAGGGAAACCTACCAAACCTGTGCATTTCTGAAAACTAGAGACCTAGGGGAATCCAAGGAGGGGTGACTTGCGGGGCTCGGACCAGGTTCTGTTACCCAGAATCCTTTGCAAACCTCAAAATTTGGCTAAACAAACACATGTTCCTCACATTTCTGTGGCAGAAAGTTCTGGAATCTGAGAGGAGCTACAAATTTCCTTCCACCCAGCGTTCCCCCAAGTCTCCCGATAAAAATGATACCTCACTTGCGTGGGTAGGCCTAGCGCCGGCGACAGGAAACACCCCAAAGCGCAACGTGGACACATCCTAAATTTTGGAAAAAAACAGAGGTGTTTTTTGCGAAGTGCCTACCTGTAGATTTTGGCCTCTAGCTCAGCCGGCACCTAGGGAAACTTACCAAACCTGTGCATTTCTGAAAACTAGAGACGTAGGGGAATCCAAGGAGGGGTGACTTGCGGGGCTCGGACCAGGTTATGTTACCCAGAATCCTTTGCAAACCTCAAAATTTGGCTAAACAAACACATGTTCCTCACATTTCTGTGGCAGAAAGTTCTGGAATCTGAGAGGAGCTACAAATTTCCTTCCACCCAGCGTTCCCCCAAGTCTCCCGATAAAAATGATACCTCACTTGCGTGGGTAGGCCTAGCGCCGGCGACAGGAAACACCCCAAAGTGCAACGTGGACACATCCTAAATTTTGGAAAAAAACAGAGGTGTTTTTTGCGAAGTGCCTACCTGTAGATTTTGGCCTCTAGCTCAGCCGGCACCTAGGGAAACCTACCAAACCTGTGCATTTCTGAAAACTAGAGACCTAGGGGAATCCAAGGAGGGGTGACTTGCGGGGCTCGGACCAGGTTCTGTTACCCAGAATCCTTTGCAAACCTCAAAATTTGGCTAAAAAAACACATGTTCCTCACATTTCTGTGGCAGAAAGTTCTGGAATCTGAGAGGAGCTACAAATTTCCTTCCACCCAGCGTTCCCCCAAGTCTCCCGATAAAAATGATACCTCACTTGCGTGGGTAGGCCTAGCGCCTGCGACAGGAAACACCCCAAAGCGCAACGTGGACACCTACAAAAGTTTGGGAGAAAACAGTGTCTACCTGTGGATTTTGGCCTGTAGCTCACCCGGCGCCTAGGGAAACCTACCAAACCTGTGCATTTCTGAAAACTAGAGACCTAGGGGAATCCAAGGAGGGGTGACTTGCGGGGCTCGGACCAGGTTCTGTTACCCAGAATCCTTTGCAAACCTCAAAATTTGGCTAAAAATACACATGTTCCTCACATTTCTGTGGCAGAAAGTTCTGGAATCTGATAGGAGCCATAAATTTCCTTCCACCCAGCGTTCCCCCAAGTCTCCCGATAAAAATGATACCTCACTTGTGTGGGTGGGACAGGTGCCTGCAACAGAATAAGGCCCAAAACCTGAAGGGATAGAAGGGATAGCACAGCAAGTTTATAAGGGCATATTCTTTTATACATCTTTAGACGGACTCTGCTTTGGGGACCCACATAAGTGAGGTGTCATTTTACTTGGGAGACTGAGGGGAAAACTGGGGAGTAGGAATTTTGTGCTGGAGCGGTGATCCTACTAAGAAAAATCAGGAAAATATGCTTTTTTATGCAAATTTTGAGGTTTACAGAGGAGTCTGGGTAAGAAAATGTTGGGGGAGCCACACAAGCCACACCTCCCTAGACTCCTTGGGGTGCCTAGTTTTAAAAAGTTTCTGGGTTTTGTAGGTTTCCCTACATGACGGCCGCACCCAGGACCAAAAACATAGGTGGGCCCTCCCCCCCAAACACAGGTATTTTTGGAAAATATCACTTTGATGTGTGCACATACGTCCGTGATGTGCCAAACACTAAAATTGTGAAAAGAAACACACTTAGGTTATGTGAAGAAGACCCCTCACCCACCAACCAAGTTGGTGGCATGCTTCATCATCGGGGTCCCACCCGAGGCACCTAGCGTGTCTCAAGTGTGCTGCGACGCCTGATTACAGCGGAGCAGGTTTTGTCATTTGTACCACACATACTGGTTGGATTTGGCACGAGGGTGAGTGATGGTTCAGTAGATCAAATTTTATTAACAAGAGATTTCACAAAAGTGAAATGCACTGGTAATAACTGAAAGGCCAAAAAACTGAACCAATGACTCACAGCTCGTGAGCTGTAAAGCCACGACAGGGCACCAACCGCTTTACAGTCCATTCACACACCTTTCATACATGACATGCACTAGACCATTCACGCCGCCAGCCACGGGCCCAGCACATTACAAGACTCGCATCCACAGACAGCGCCAGTCAAGGGCCCATCACTTTCATATGCCCACATGCCTGATACAGCAATCACACCAGCTGATGAGTGTGTGGACTGGCGTTTGGCTGGCACTGCCAGCCAAGCGCCACACCACCAGCCAAGCGCCACCCCACCCACACCACCAGCCAAGCGCCACCCCACACACACCGCCAGCCCAGCGCCACCCCATACACACCGCCAGCCAAGCGCCACCCAACAAACACCGCCAGCCAAGCGCCACCCCACCCACGCCGCCAGCCAAGCGCCACCCCACCCACGCCGCAAGCCAAGCGCCACCCCACCCACGCCGCCAGCCAAGCGCCACCACACCCACTCCGCCAGCCAAGCGCCACTCTACACACACCATCCCCCTTTTTTTGTTTTTAAACAACAAAGAAACCACTAATCATAAATTAGTACAAAACTACAAACACAAAAGCTCTAAGTGAATACATGACTAATGCCAACCGTGAAACCGAACATATAAAAATATAAAACACCAGTTTACGCTCACGGAATTTCCCAATAATTCTTCTGTGTGTGGTAGCTCCTGAAACAGCCACCCACACACAGCCCAGGCTTTGAAGGACAATCAGGGCAGTACATCCTAGTCTCCTTCCTGATACCTCTTCGAGCACAGACTCTACATCTCTTAGCAGGAAAGTTTTTTTTGGCCGTGGGAGGAATGTGCTCAGCAAAGTGACGATCTTTCAATCTAGCCACATCCTCCACCACTGCTTCTCTAGGAACTCTTGCCTGTTCCAGCACAACAAGGCTAGCTATGATAGACTCCTGAAATTTCACAAATGTCATCCTTGACTCTGGAGAACTATCCTTAAACACAACAAAAGCATTAAAAGTTGCCAAGTGGAACAAGTGAAGCGCTAATTTCTTATACCACACATAAGACTTACGAGCAGCAGTGTAAGGTTCTAACCTCTGATCTACTCTATCAACACCACCCATGTGCTTATTATAGTCTAAGATGCACACAGGTTTGCGCACTTCGGCAACCTGACCCCAAACAGCCACAGGTGAAGTACTCTCATCATGGATGGTGCTTAGCATGTATACATCCCTCTTGTCTACAAATTTCAGAGCTAGCAGCTCATCATTCCGCAAGGCACTGCACTGTCCCTTCTCAAGTTTTTTACAGACAAGCTCTTTTGGATAGCCTTTCCGATTAGAGCGGATTGTGCCACAAGCAACAGTGTCCACTCTGAACAACTCCTTGAACAACCGAACTCCAGTGTAGAAGTTATCTACATATAAATGGTGACCTTTGTTAAACAGTCGTCTACCAAGTTCCCACACAATTTTCTCACTAACTCCAAAAGTGGGAGGACAACCAGGGGGGTCAATATTGGAATCCCTACCAGTGTAGACCCGGAAATTATAAACATATCCTGTACTACTTTCTGACAGCATATACAATTTAATTCCATACCGTGCCCTCTTGCTAGGAATGTACTGCCTAAAAACCAAACGACCCTTGAACAGGACCAAAGACTCATCTACAGATATTTCTTTCCCTGGAACATAGATCTCTGAAAACCGATCTACCAAATGATCAAGGACAGGTCTAATCTTAAAAAGATGGTCAGAATCAGGATGATCTCGTGGCAAGGCTAAAGCATTATCTACAAAATGCAACATCCGAAGAAGAAGCTCATACCGGTTACGACTCATGATGGCAGGAAATATAGCAGTTGCCATCAAGGGACTAGTAGACCAATATGAAGACAGCGACGGCTTCCTTATCAGCCCCATCAAAAAAGTTAAACCCAAGAACTTTTTCAACTCTTCCAGATTTGTGGGAATCCACCGGCTAGCTCTAGAGTGTGGCCTAAGTCTGGCAGCGTTGTCCCTCAAAAACTGCTCTGCATACAAATTAGTCTGCTCAACAATCTCTTCCAAAAATATATCGTCCATAAACAACTCAAAAAAGTTGACGGGCAAAAAGTTTTCCGTATTAACTCGACACCCTGGAAAACCAGTAAACGCAGGCAACTGTGGCTGCTCCATGTTTGGTGCAACCCATGCGTCAGGTCTTCCAATGGGAAGCCTTTCAGCCGCTGGCTCCTGCACCATTGGCACATCACTGTCCTCCTCTAAAACAGGCCCTTCATCAGCACTGAGAGTGGCTTCATCATCAGATGATTCATCTCTGACAGAAAATTCACTTCCAGAATCCTGCACTTCCTCCTCTGCCTCAGATGCAGAGTCAGTCTCATATTCATGGCCAGAAGATGACTCAAAAAGCACACTAACAACCTGCTGAGCGGTCATCCTACGGCTGGCCATGATCCTTCCTACAAAAATTAACTGGACAAATACACCACCAACAACCAGCACTGTGTAAGATAAGTAACAAAGTATAGGTTTATCACTAAGAATTATAAACTCAAAAACTATACTGCTCACTTGCCTGAAAAAGCTTGACTCACCAGCAACTACTCTGCACAGCCACAGCAATCACCAACGATATCCCACTAAAAAGAGAAAAAAAAAAGCAAATTAGACATAAGACAACACAATAATCATTGTGCATAACTCTAAGGACAATTTCACACACAATCCTGCATTCAGTACACCACCTACAAACATGTCATTCATGCATTGCAACAATACTCACTTGGAGTAAATTTATTTACTTACCTAAAACATGCAACTACGCAAACCGCAGGACAACTACTGCCAAAACTGCAACAAGCCACAGCAAAGTCAGCAAAAGCTTTGAACTAGAACATAAAGGAGAAAAACTGTTATTATCATAAAAGCAAATACTTCGCCAGTTGACAAACACTCCGCCACTAACCATTTTTTCATTTTCCCTTATGTCTAGTCTTCTCTGCTTGGGGGAAGATGGGCCTAAAAAAAAATAGGCCAATCTACCCCCAAGGGGAGGGGGCAGAAATCGCCCAGATTACATTGCACCCTTTGGGGGGGGGCGACCCTTGCCCAAGGGGCCACACCCCCACACAAAGCACACACACACACATATAGTATCCCTGGCGCTATGGGGATTCTGCCCCCCTTGGGGGCAGAAAGGCCTAAAAAAAATAGGCCTCTCTGCCCCCAAGGGGGGCAGAACTGCCCAAAAATACATGTGGGCCCCTGGGGGCGACCCTTGCCCAAGGGGCCACCCCCCAACACAAAAAATAAAAATCAACAATAAAATCCCTGGTGTCTAGTGGCTTTCTGCCCCCCTTGGGGGCAGATCAGCCTAAAAATAGGGCCAATCTGCCCCCAAGGGGGGCAGAAACGACAATAAATACATTGCGCCCCTGGGGGGAGCGACCCTTGCCCAAGGGGCCACCCCCCAACACAAATTACACATACATACATACTATTTCTGGCGCTATTGGGATTCTGCCCCCCTTGGGGGCAGAAAGGCCTAAAAAAAATAGGCCTCTCTGCCCCCAAGGGGGGCAGAACTGCCCAAAAATACATGAGGGCCCCTGGGGGCGACCTTTGCCCAAGGGGCCGCCCCCCAACACAAAAAATACAAATCAACAATAAAATCCCTGGTGTCTAGTGGCTTTCTGCCCCCCTTGGGGGCAGATCGGCCTAAAAATAGGGCCAATCTGCCCCCAGGGGGGGCAGAAATGACGTAAAATACATTTGCCCCCAAAGGGGAGCGACCCTTGCCCAAGGGGCCGCCCCCCAACACAAAAAATACAAATCAACAATAAAATCCCTGGTGTCTAGTGGCTTTCTTCCCCCCTTGGGGGCAGATCGGCCTAAAAATAGGGCCAATCTGCCCCCAGGGGGGGCAGAAACGACGTAAAATACATGTGCCCCCAAAGGGGAGCGACCCCTGCCCAAGGGGCCGCCCCCCAACACAAAAAATACAAATCAACAATAAAATCCCTGGTGTCTAGTGGCTTTCTGCCCCCCTTGGGGGCAGATCGGCCTAAAAATAGGGCCAATCTGCCCCCAGGGGGGGCAGAAACGACGTAAAATACATGTGCCCCGAAAGGGGAGCGACCCTTGCCCAAGGGGTCGCTCCCCTACACTAATAAGCACACACACAGAGAAATTCCTGGTGTCTAGTGGGCATTCCTGCTGCCCGATCGCATCGCAATCGGGCAGCAGGAATGCTCAAAGAGACATCGAGGGAAAGGAAAACCCTTTCCTTTCCCTCGATGCCTCTCTCAGAGCACCCCCACCCCGCACGAATGTGAAAAACTCACCTTCTCCCTTAGACGCGCTGGAAGCAAATGGCTTCCAGCGCGTCTTTCCCCCTTTCCCTGAAATCAGCGCGCGATCGCGCGCTGACGTCATGGGGGGGGGCGGGGGGGTGGGCGTGAAAGGGGAAGGGATTCCCCTTTCAGCCCTGGCCTGGGGGTGTTGGGGGGCGGCCCTCGGGGGAAGCGCTAGCGCTTCCCCCGACTGCCAGTCCCAGGACGTAATGGTTACGTCCATGGCGCCACACGGGCGCTGCCATGGACGTAACCATTACGTCCCTGGCGGGGAAGGGGTTAATATCCCCTCTCATTTTCACTCTCTCTCTTTATCGGCCGCCAAGCAATTCCAGTTAATAGTCCCCAAATATCTTCATTTATGTTATGTGTAATTAATGGTGCAAAAAACTGAAAGTGAAACGTAGGGATATAGTGACTTTTGAAATTAGAATTATTGCATATTCTATATCAGTTATGATGGGGAAAATGTAGCTCATTCGCTTTGCAGATTTTCTTCTTACCTTGATTGAATTGCAATACAGTGTTAGAAGATGAACATCTTGTCTATTATCCTTGAATGTCATGTTAATTATAACAAATAAAAGACTTGTCATGCATTTGAAATTAAACACCTTGATTATGTCTGACAGGACAATTAGATATAATGTATGCACAATTTATCATACCTCGTGTGGAGATTCTTGACAAATGATGTTTTATTCTTCCGGTAGAAAAAATAGATTTAAAAAAAAGCTGACGCGCACATGACTTTAATGAAAAATTACTTTATATTGATTTCCCTCAGCAATAAAACAATGTACTGTGAAACTACTATGTCCTTATCTTACAGTGTGCAATTTAATATCCCAGGTATATTTGGAGGCATGTCTAATATAATCCACCTCCGTAAAAATGCATCTAGCTGTATTAAGATGACACAATACATGGGATATTGATCTATCACTACCAATCCTTGGTCTTGAGTGCATTAAGACGTATGCTATATTTAATAAAGAAGTCTACTCTACATGAGATTGCCTTTCACGGTTTTCCAAGGGTTTTCTGAGTAAATTCAAATAACTTGTTTAGGCTTTCAAGATTCTTTTGTTTCCCCCTATATAATATTAATAATTTACACACTACAGTATAAGCTAGAGAAAAACACGTTTCTCTTACATAGGAAGGGTTTAGCAATTGTTCCCAAAACCCCCACGTAAAGTTTACTACATGTGTCATCATAGATTGCAATTTGGAGGTCGTCACAAAGGTTTAACACAAAGAATTGCAGGGAATGGCAGTTCAAATTATACATTGTTTCGAGAATTTGACGTGTTCTGTTAGTCTGAAAATGGCTACAGATGGCAAAAAGAACCCTACGATTATACATTAGGAAGAGCAAATAATAAACTACAAAAAACTGAAGACATACGGGATCCTTACACCCAACAGGACATTGTAGTTGATGACATTTTGAAATGTCCTGTTGTCTTTAGTCAGAAAAGGTAAGGTTTATGGCAGATGACATAATAACAAGTGTGATGGTATCCCCATAACACACAGGATGAAGTTAACTTATGTAAAAAAATGGACTAACATCTTAGTTAGTGGTATGCAAAACTAGCATAATTAGCTTTTGCGTACTTACGTTAAATTTCGATTTTTTTTTTAAGGGGGGGGGGGGCAATAAACTCCTCTCTGCCATTTGATTGTGTACATACTTTACATGTCATTCAGCCACCGAGTTTAAAATTCACACACTGCACAATACATCCACATATTTTGCCTATTGTATACATGCTGCGTATCTCTTCCATGTTCAGTGCACGTCAGCCACATGCCATGTATACTCAGTCTAAAGGGAGTGGTTTCAACTCTATCCAGTTCTAAATCCAGGGACTCCAAAAATTCCCTCTCATTCATCCAAGTTATGTCTCCACCCTCCAAACCTACCAAGGTTGACAAACCCTCTATGTGACCCAGACATAAATCATCAAACATGACATCATGTACTGGTACAGTGAGAACATCATGAGCATATTTTTTCTTATGTTCTTGTTGAAGAAAATTTTTCTTAATTTCAGGTTATGCACAAAAAGAAATAAGCCAGTTCGCATTCTACAAAGATCCAATTCAGCTGTAGGGCAGAAAGCCAAGACAAGTTCTAGTAAAGATTATTCCTGTGGGGTCAAATCATGTGCAGAAAGATTAATAACCATAGGAGAATTCTCACCCATCATTTCTTCTTCATTTGCCTCATATATATATATATATGTATATATATTTTTTCACTTAAAAAAAAAAAGTTACAGGGATGTTATAGCTAGGTTCTGTATTCACTTGGACAAAAGTGTAGGAATTCAGCAGCTATGGTTAGAGTTATTTTAAGCAACTATAACTGGCAGCCTCAGGCAACTATAACCTGCGCCCCCCAATGCACAGCTTTTTCTTAAATAACTTGACTTCTAATATTTCATTGATATTTTTATTGACATTATAAAAGGTTTCATGAGTGCTGTAATATCTGGGGTAATTAGCAGTGCATGCAGAGTGCAACAGGTAGTGAGTTACAGTTATTTGAAATAACTAACTGCAACTGTTGAATTTCTCTGGTTTAGTGTGAGTACATTCAGAACCTAACTGTGACATCCCTGTAACCTTTGGTTTTTGAAGTGAATTTCTAAGGTTTTTTCAATTCTTTTTCCCCAAATATAAAATCCCTGTAATCTCTGTTTTGTTCAGTGACCTTCAATGGCTTTTTTAATGTAATGTAATTTTTAATACTATACGTTAATCCAACCATGTTTTGAGATCATTTTTCAATATGGAATTGTGGAGTAAACACACTTGCTTTGCCTTCTCCAAGCCCAGGAGTTAGGATCATTTGTCCTTTCCAGAAGTGGAGCTTCAATTGGGGCATCTGCTACATTTTATATTTGTAAGTGCTTCCTGTTGAGGTTTAATTTCAGTGAGCCTCATTACCAAAATGGAAGCTCACCTGCTCATTCATCCAAAAAGAGTTCACAGTTTTACACATAATGTTATCCAACTGAAGCAGTTTCTACTAGTTAGTTAGTAAGTGCTACCTTGTTTAGTGAGTGGTTAGTGTGGGGGAGGGAGGCTGCGCGGCCCCTCTCCCCAGGTCGATTTCGGTCCTGGGGACCCCAT
This sequence comes from Pleurodeles waltl, assembly GCF_031143425.1. Classification (NCBI taxonomy): domain Eukaryota; kingdom Metazoa; phylum Chordata; class Amphibia; order Caudata; family Salamandridae; genus Pleurodeles; species Pleurodeles waltl. The sequence goes on from NC_090437.1 coordinate 762,770,952, forward strand.
CTCCTGGGGCCCAATACAGTACAATGGGGGAGCCATGCTGTCCCCCGCTCTTGGATGAACTCAGCCTGGGGACCCCATCCCTAAGTGGAGGGAAGTGGCCTAGGCTGAACACAAAGGAAGTGCCTGAGGGAGGAGATCTGCCATAGCAGATGCTGAAACAGGATGGGGGAGAGAAGCCAAACTGGTCTTCTAAGCAGCGAAGGACATTTGGAGCACCTCAGGACCTCCCCCATTTCCTGTAACCCCAGACAACCAGGTGCCCTCTTGATTAGAATAGGAGCGGGCAGGGCAGGGGTGTGCTAAGGATTTTTAGCCACACCAGTGGATGAGCTCAGCCAGAACTAACCTCAAAAAATCAGTTTCAGCCATGTTGGATTTTTAAAGATTGTTGCTTCCTCGGATTGATCTTTGCCACACTTCCCAGGAAGTGGTCATCCAAAGTCTGTGATTGGACAATCCGCCCCTCCACTTTTCATCCCAGGAGCAAGGATAAATATGGCAGAGCTGCACCTACACCTGCTGGAAGAAGAGAATAAGGACTGCCGTGCTGGACCCCTGGTCTGCACCTGGACACTGCGCTCACAAGGACTGCCCCAGCTGCACACTTTGGGCTTCCACAAGAAAAGGACTTTGCATTGCATCTGCAACTCCAGGAGTGAACTCCCTGTAAGCTAATGGCACAAATGATCTGCCCAGAGTCCTCTGCATCAAGTCTGCAAGAAGATCCCAGCTGACCAGCATCCAGTGGCCAGTTGAGGATTCTGACCAGGTGCAATCTGGGAATTGTTGTCCGAGCTCCCAAGGAGCAACTCAGAGGTTCTGGAACCTTGGATAAAGTTGTGGACACTTCAAGGACCCCAAAAGGACCCCTGGAAGAATATCCAGAAGTTCAGAGACATTTGGAGCAACTGTTGTAAACAGCTCCATAAGCTGAACAGGTGCATTGTGGGAGTTGTAGTCCCAGACCCACAAGAGGCAAACTAGAGCCTCTGAACCCTTGGCTGGTGCTGTGGACCACTTTCCTATATCAAGACCACTTCTGAAAGGAAGTGTGTCAGTGTTTCATCATGTGTGGCCTGAACTCGGGATTTTTTCCCCATCCAGGATGACATTTTCAAACCCTTTGAGCATTATTTGCTTCTAAGCGCTAGAATGACTTGTAATCTTTGAAAAACCATCTCTTGGGTTCCCATTATCCAATTTTACTTATTTTGATGTCATTTTAAATATAAAAATATATTCTATTTTTATAAATTGGTGTTGGATTTTTGTTCTGTTTTGTGTTTTACTTATTTACTGTTTTGTTGATATTAAATGCCTTACACGCCTGTCTCCTAAATTAAGCCTAACTGCTCATTGCCATGGTACCAAGGGTTGAGCTGGGATTAATTTATTGAGACCTGACTGGACCTACTAGGGGTTAGTGGCCTATTGGTAAGTGAAGGTACTTACCTGCCCTTACCAGTAATCCACTTCCAACATATATATATATATATATATATATATATATATATATATATATATATATATATATATATATATATAAGTATGTATATATTGAATAAACAAAGGAGTGGGTAAGTTGCTGTTAGCAAAATCTTTATTTATTCTTTCTACCCAAGCCAGACAAACATGAGAAATTCTAAAGCTATAGTCATAACATAAATGTATAACTTAGATGTATAATTTAGAAACCACCTTCAAATTATTATAATTAGCAAACCTCAATATCCAATGATGTCAGCTTATTCGCCACACTATATTAACTATAACTCAACTCTCTATGATGCGCTGTGTTCTCACAAATCATGTAATTTGAGATGCCATACGTTTTGTTATATGTGCTATCATTTCATATGGCATAAGTAATGCAGAATGCAAGGGTATAGCAAGTGCATGGAAAAGAGGTGAGTTATAGTTTGTGTAGTTTGGCGAGTGAGGTGACAAAAGTGGATTCTGAGGAGTAAGTTTTATAATAATTGTAAGGTGTGCGTAAATCATAAATTTAAGTTACTGCTAGGGTTGGACAGTGAGCTCTTCTCCATTGGTGGAGTTAACAGAGTTGTTGGCACTCCGCCCTCCACTTGGAACACAGAGTTTGGTAATAAAACTCCAGCAACCCGGCAGGGAAGTCCAGCTCACTGGCCTGCGCTGTCACTGTGTGGCTCATATCGGGCTGCAACTTACATTCAGGCCAAAATGAAGACAACATTTGCCATACGACTGGCAAGGAGACCCCTAGCTAAGGCTTTGCTTTCTGCGCATCGGCGTGGAGCTTCTGCTGTAGGCTACTGCTACAAGCTGCTGCAGAGAGGCTGCACCGGCAGCAGCTCCGGTTCCAGCCCCTCTCCCCTTTCATTGTCCTCCGCTGCACTGGGACAGAGGAAGACAAAAAGCCAGGTCGTTGGCAATGGGGACCCTAGACCCAAACAGCATTCAGACCCTCATTTTGCTTTCTCTTCTATGTGCACACGGGGGTCGGCTCTGGGATTGGGCAGTATTTACATACAAGGGAGGGTCTTCGGCTGTGCTCAGAAAGAAAGAAAACTTGCAGGCAGAGCTCCATGGAAGAACCTGTGTCTCCTGAGTCCCTGAGCTTTCTCAGGGAGTCTGGGGAGACAGACTCCACTTCTTTTCTGTGGAGCTCTGACTGCAAAATTATTCTGAGCACAGCCCGCCACATATGTAAATAAATAATGTCCAGGCCCAGTGTCCTCGCCCCCGTGCCCATAGACCAGAAACTCAGACAAAAGTCTTGTCAATGGGCATAGGTGGTGGGGCACTGGGCCTAGACATTATTTATTTGCATATGTGTAGGCAGGGCAGGCGGCATTCCACCACATGTGGAACTCTGTGGAATTTCACTGAGCTTTTAGTTAACTCTGCAGAATTATGCAGAGTAGAACTCCCTGATCTCTGCCCTCACCCTAGTTATAACTATAACTAGAATGTCTAATGTTTAGTAGCTGGATTTGCATTGAAAGAATAAACACACATTTCCTATCTATAACTTATCCCTAACCTTTGCTTTGTCATTGAATTGCAACAGATTTAATTTGTTTAATAAAAATGTGTTTCAGATTAGAGTGTTGAGTCTCATTTATCAGTATGTCTTTAATTGGAATGTCATATTGTACAATGGAGGAGAGTGTCATAGAGTGTAGAGTGGAAAAGTGGAGTATGGTAGAGTGAAAGTGCAGTGGAGTGACGTAACATACAGTGGAGTAAAGTCATACAATGGAGTGGTGTGGTGTGTGGTACAGTGGAGCAGGGTGCTATAGACTCTCATAGAGTGTAGTACAATGCTGCAGAGAGGAGTGGCATAGAGTGGAGTAGAATGCAGTAGAGTATTGTTCAGTGGACTATGAATGAGAAGAGTCTTAAAGTACAGTGGAGGAGAGTGGAGTGGCGTGTCATAGAGAGGAGCGGAGTGGCAATTCATCAACTGTTAAAGATGGTACTACAGTGGAGTACATTGTACTGTTGTAGAGTGTGGTTACATACGGTGGAATAGTATAGAGTGGAGTGTTGTACAGTTGAATAGCATATAGTGGAGTAGCATACAGCAGAGTAGCGTATATTAGAGTGGAATATAATACAGTAGAGTGGAATGTTGTCCAATGGAATAAACGCATGGAATGGTGTTCAGTAAAATGATGTAATCTGGAGTGAAGTACATTGGAGTACCATCTACTGTAGTGGCATTTAGTAGAATAGTGAACATTGGAGTATTGTAGAGTAGAGTAGCATACTCTGGAATAAGTACAGTGGCATACAGTGGAACCGCACATATTGCAGTAGCATATAGTGGAGTGACATACAGTGGAGTAGCATACTCTGGAGTGGGGTAGAATAGGATATAATACAGTTGAGTGAAATAGAGTGGAGTGTTGTCCAATGGAATAGCGCAATGTGGAGTGGTGTACAGTGGAGTAGCATACACTTGAGTAGCATACAGTGTAGTACTGTTTAATGTAGTGGCATACAGTGGAATAGCAAACAGTGGAGTGTCATAGAGTAGAGTGCATACACTGGAATAGCATAGAGTGGAGTGCCTTTCAATGCAGTGGATTACAGTGAGTGGTGCACAGTGGCTCGGCATAGACTGGAGTGGCATAGAGTAGAGTGGGGTACAGTAGAATAACATACAGTGGAGTGGCAAAGAGTGCATTAGTTGTAATAGCATACACTGGAGTGGCACAGACTGCAGTGACATTGAGTGGAGTAGGAAGAGTGGAATTACATACAGTGCAGTGGCATAGGGTGAGTTTGCATACAGTGTAATATTGTAGAATTGATTGGAGTAGAGTAGAGTGGGGTACAGTGAACTAGCATAGAGTGGAGTAGTGTACAGTATGGTAGAGCTGAATAGCATACAGTGAAGTGCACAGAGTGCACAGAGTAGAATGCTGCCCAATACAATAGTGTACAATGGTGTATCATGCACTTCAGTGGCTTATACTGCAGTGGAGCAGCATCCAGTGGAGTGGCACAGAGTGTGATAGCGTACAGTTGGCTATGCTCTAGTGGAGTTACATGCACTGGAACAGCATAGTTTTGAGTGGGTATTCAGTGTGGTGTAGTGTAGAGTAGAATAGTATACACTATAGTGGTGTACAGTGGAGTGGGGGAATACCATGCAGTGGAGTAGCTTAAAGTGGACTTTCTTACAGTGCAATAGAGTAGAGTGGAGTGGCGTACAGTGAAGTGGCAATACAGTGAAATGGTGTATAGTGGAGTGGTGTACATTAGAGTAGCATACAGTGGAGTTGGGTAGAGTGGAATACCATACAGAAGAGTGGCATAGAGTAGAGGTATGTACAGTGGAATAGTGTAGAGTGGAATGGCATAGAGAGGAGTGGCATACATTATAGTGGCATAGAGTGGCACAGCATATAGAGTAGTGGTGTAGAGTGGAGTAGCGCTCAGTGTGGAGGTCTAGAGTGCAGTGGTTTGCATTGGAGTGGTATAGAGTAGAGTAGCAAAGACTGTAGAGTGGATTTGCATACATTGGATTAGCATAGAGTGCAGCAGAGTGGAGGGGAGTAACATAGAGTACATTGGCATAGACTGAGTGGTGTTGAATAAAGTGGCATAGAGTAAAGTGCGTAGAGTGGTGTAGAGTGGAGTGGGGTAGACTAGAGTGGTGTAGGGTGCAGTGGTGTATAGTGGAGTGGTGTACAGTAAATTATCATATATTACGGTAGCGTGCGGTGGAGTGGCCTACAGTGCAGTTGCACTGAGTGGAATAGCATAGAGTGGACAGTCGTAGAGTGAAATTGTGTGCAGTGGAATAGCGTAGAGTGGCATACAAGGGAATAGCACAGAGTGCAATTGCTTAAAGTGGAGTAGGATAGAGTGAAGTGTTGTAGATTGGAGTGAGGTACAGTGTAGTGGCATACACTGGAATAGCATAAACTGGAGTGGTGTAGTGAGGAGTGGCATGTAGTGGACTGGCATAGAGTGGAGTTTTGTAGAGTGTAGTGGCTTATAGTGTAATAGCATAGAGTGCGGTGGCATAGGGAGGAGTGGCATAGAGTGGAAAGGCATACAGTGGAGAGGTGTAGAGTGTAATAATTTTGAGTATAGTGACATAGGCCCTCATTACAACTTTGGCGGCCAGTAACCGCCGCACGGCCGCCAATGCGGCCGCACTCCTGCGGTGGCCATTTCGACATCCCTGCTGGGCCGGTGGGCGGAAACACGATTTCATCCCACCAGACCAGTGGGGATGACGGCCGCAACATGGGAGCCGGCTCCAAATGGAGCCGTCGGTGTTGCGGCGGTGCGACGGGTGCAGTTGCTATGCAGACAGTGAAAGATTTCATGGGGCTGTAGAAAATGAATTTTTTTTGATTGATTGATTAAAAAAAATATAAATTGTACACAATTTGCTGTGTTCTGCTCTGTATGTTTCACTGTGTTCTAAGTTAGAGTCTTAGATATAGGTAAGTATTTGATTTCATTGTTGTTCACTAGCTATTACCACTTTCTTAAAATGGTAATAGGTAGAGAAACATACTTATAATATTATATATATTTTTTACCAGTCTGTAGAGAACTGCACATTTTTTTAGGTAGTGCCGTAATTTGTAAGTATTATTGTGCTACTCTTTCAAATTTTTCTGTGCATATTTACATATTTAAAAATAGAAAATGCACATGAGTACACTATGGCCCTCATTACAACCCTGGCAGATGGAGGAGAAGTGGCGGTAATACCACCAACAGGCCGGCGGAAAAAAATTGAATTATGACCATGGCGGTTACCACCATGGTCATCCGATACTTCTCCACTCTGACCTCCAGGGCGGTGACGACCGCTGGGCTGGAGACTTCGGTCTCCAGCCCCGCAGCCGTCACCAGTCTGCCAGCGGTATCACGACCTTGCATACCACCATGGATTTCGGGTGGTTTGGAACCGCCACAAAATCTATGGCGGTAGGCACTATTAGTGCCAGGGAATTCCTTCCCTGGCATTAACAGGGGTCTCTCCCACCCCCCTCCCCCACCCGAGTCCTCCCCCCACACCCACCACCCCCCTGCCACCCCTGAAAGGAGGCAGGACCCCCCTCCCCACCCCTACCCCCAAAATGCACAGACACACACCCCCTCCCCACCCCCACCCCCAACATGCACAGACACACACCCCCTCCCGAACCCCACCCCCAACATGCACAGACACACAGCCCTACACGCACACATACACTGCAACAACACATACCTGCACACATACAAACAGACATGCACACAGACCGACCCGCACACATTTTCGATACACACAACACCCCCGCATGCATTCACGTACTCACACACCCCCTCTACATACTCACACGCACACCCCAATGCACGCACACAACACACAACACCCCCCTCCCGTATCGGACAATCAACTTACCTTGTCCGTTGATCCTCCAGGAGGGGACGGGATCCATGGGGGCTGCACTACCGCCAGCTCCCCATCACCAGAACACCGCCACACCGAATCATGGAGCGTGTTTCGGTGGGCAGTGTTCTGATGACGGGGTGGTGGAGGTGGAGCAGCCTCCACTTCCCCGCTGACCACCAATATGACTGCTGGTGGCTCTCCGTCCGAAAAAGGACAGATGGCTGCCAGCAGTCATAATACGCCGTGCGGAAAACCACCTGCACTGGCGGTCTTCCTCACAGCGGTTCCTCGGCGGTCTTTGAAAAAGACCGCCGTCTTTGAAAGAGACCGCCGAGGTCGAAATGAGGGCCCATATTTGTAAAAGATAATGTAGTATAGTGCATTTCTAATTATTTAGCATATTTATTTATTAAAAACCTTTTCAGTACTGCAGCACTCCTGAAGCAGTACCGCAGTACTCTGTACATTGTTTAAAAACATAAATAGAAACATATAAATGTTTATCCCTACCTATTACCACTTTACTTAAGTAGTAATGAATTGGGGAAAAATACCAAACTTAAGACTGACCTAGATCTGAAGGTGTAAAGCAGAACACAATAAAACTGTGCCTAAAAACAACATTGCTGCCTTTAACTTTTATAAAGACAATCATTAGTCAGTGTCATAATGATTTGACATTGCTATGTATCACAGTACTTCCGTGAAATAGCACAAACATTTGCAAAATATTTTTGCCACAGATATCATTAAGGTAAAATAGCTTATAACTTAAAAACTACTTACCTGCAGTTCCCAAAAAGATCCTCTGTGCACCATAATGTGTGATCCTGCCAAATTTCATGACAATCCTTTCAGTCATCTTGACTCTACGTCCAATCCAGAAGACCATAGGAAAATAAATTGGTGGCATTAGAGCTTGCATCCTCTGTATGGTTTCCCCTGACGTTTTGTCTTCTAACCTCCTGTTTGTTGATTTCATTTTTGCGAGTTTTAGGATTATTGGCACTTTTCCACTGCTGACCAGCACTAAAGTACATGTGCTTTTTCCCTAAAACATGGTAACATTCACAATAAGCCTACTTAATTTACCTATAAGTACCTAGTACAGTGCTCAGGGCCTGTAAATCGAATGCTACTGGTGTGCCTGCCACACTGATTGTGCCACCTCTTTAGCAGCCCATCAAACATGCCTCAGGCTTGCCATTACAGAGCCTGTGTATGACGTTTTAAACTGCCATGTCGACCTGGCAAGTTTACCCTTTCCAGACCCAAATCATCCTTTTTAATGCATATAAGTCACACCTAATATAGGCACTTGACAGCACCATGGGCAGGATGCAATGTATTTCAAAAGGTGGGCATGTACTTTTAAGTTTTACAAGTCGAGGGAGTGAATAACTCTTTAATTTGTTTTTCACTACTGCAAGGCCTCTCTCTCCCATAGGTAAACATTGGGATTGCTATATTAACATTTATAAGTGCAATTTCCTATTGGGACCAGCTAGATATTTTGAGTTTGGTGTCTCTTAACTCACAATTTAAGATCTCAACTTATGGTGAAGTTGGATGTTAAGTTGCAAGTCTAAAAATGCCACTTTTAGAAAGTTGGCATTTTCCTACTTTTTTTCAATTCTGTACCTCTGTCTGTCTCTCAATACACATCTGGTTGCTTGACAGCTGTGCCCTTGTTCATACTCTCCAGACAGTCACACATAAAGAAAGCTGAGGTGTGCCACTTACATCTTTATGGTCCATCACCAAGTTGATTGTTCTTTCTGTGCTGGATGTGAGGGAGGAGCTTACACTTGCACCTGAATTGGGCTTTGCCTATCCCCACACAGAGCTGCATAACTCCCTGTAGTGTATCTGGGGCCGGGGAAGGAAGGACAGGGACGTTGTGCACTTCAAAGTCTGCTCTTTGAAGCCACCTCTAATTCAAAGGCACAACTGGGTATAAGCATTGGACCTCAAGCACCACCAAATCGGTACAGTTCTGGACTTGAGGGCATTCTCACAGGAAGAAGGGCTGTGCTACTAAATGGACTGTCATTCTTCTGGACTTTGCTAGACTCCTGCTTTGTTATGCCTGCCCTGCTACCTGCAGCCTACCTTGTCTGGGAGTGAGAAGGACTGGAACTGCATCTCATCATCCCAATCAAAAGTGACTCCAAGGGCTTGCAGACTTGCCTCGTGTTCAAAAGTCTCAAGGCCATCAAAGACTTCACTCACCTCTACTACAACTTCTAGACTCTGCCAACTGTGAGTCCTACCCTACCAAGATGTGCCAATCCAGTCCTGAGCCCTTGGAAGTAGCTTCTGCAGCTGTGTTCTGATAAAATCCATGCATCGCCATCACTGCGTCAATCAGAACTGCTGCATCTCTCCTCAACACATTGCCACTGGGGATGAAGACTCCGCATTGCTGATTGCATGGCTCAGGATCAACATGTCACCATCATCCCCGTGCATCATCTTCTGATCACCAACTGCATGGCTCGATGACAATGAATCACCTTCATCGCTAAGGATTCGGCATTGCATCCCTGCTCAAAACTAGACAAATGTGCAGACCGATGATGCCACACCCCCTGACTGCATGGATCAGAACCAATGCATTGCTTCTGCATCCTCTCCTCAGCTCCTAACATCAGTTCTTCAACATCACTGCAACCCTCCAGCATTATTTCAGTGAAATAAGGCTGGTCCCTGTAGCTGGCTCACGGTCCATCCCGGTCAGTCTGAACTTTGGATTTACCCCAGTCTAGAGGGACCCGATAGCCTTAAGCTTTTAAACACTGTAATTATAGACATTCTTTGAAAATTCATGTATTGACTTCTACTGATTGGATTTTTTTGTCATTATTGTATTGTTTTGTTCATTGAATTAAGATCCATTTTCTAACTTGGAGTGTTCAGTTTTAGGGCCATATTTATACTTTTTGACGCAAAACTGCGCTAACGCAGTTTTGCGTCAAAAAAATTAGCGCTGGCTAACGCCATTCTGAAGCGCCATGCGGGCGCCGTATTTATTCAATGACGTTAGCCGGCGTTAGCCGCCGGCGCTGCCTGGTGTGCGTGAAAAAAAATGACGTACACCAGGCAGCGCCGGCGTAGGGGGATATGGAGCTTGGGCGCCAAAAAATGGGGCAAGTCAGGCAGAGGCAAAATTATCGCCTCAACCCGATTTGCGCCATTTTTTTCGACTCCCAACCCCCATTGAAATGACTCCTGTCTTAGCAAAGACAGGAGTCATGCCCCCTTGCCCAATGGCCATGCCCAGGGGACTTATGTCCCCTGGGCATGGCCATTGGGCATAGTGGCATGTAGGGGGGCACAAATCAGGCCCCCCTATGCCACAAAAAAATAAAAAATAAAAACTTACCTGAACTTACCTTAATGTCCCTGGGATGGGTCCCTCCAGCCTTGGGTGTCCTCCTGGGGTGGGCAAGGGTGGCAGGGGGTGTCCCTGGGGGCTTGAGAGGGCACCTCTGGGCTCCTTCCGAGCCGACAGGTCCCTTAACGCCTGCCCTGACCAGGCGCTAAAAAACGGCGCAAAAGCGGCCGGACGTCATTTTTTTTTACCCGCCCACTCCCGGGCGTGAATTTTGCCCGGGAGTGTAAATACGGCGCACATGCCTCGGAGTCAATTTTTTAGACGGGAACGCCTACCTTGCATATCATTAACGCAAAGTAGGCGTCCAAGCTAAAAAATGACGCAAACTCCATGGACTTTGGCGCTAGACGCGTCTAACGCCAAAGTATAAATATGGAGTAAGTTTTGCATCGGAATTGCGTCAAAAAAAACGACGCAATTCGGGCGCAAACTGAGTATAAATATGCCCCTTAGTGTCTTAAGTATTGCACAAATACACATTTCCTCCTAAGTTAAGCCTGCCTGCTCTGAGCCAAGCTACCTGAGGGTTAGACCTATGTTAATTTATGGTGTGTATCTGACTTACCCTGTCTAGGATTGTGGTTCCTGCTTGGACAGGATGCATACCTCTGCCAACCAGAAACCCAATTGACATTAGGTGACAAAACATGTTTTGGGACACCTTTTATCTTTGTGCACCCTTGACCAATCACTGTGAAACTTTGCATGATCCACCAGTGTAGAAGGAACAAAACCAGTACAATTGAGCAGTTATAGTTACCTGAGCTAACTCTAACTCTAACTTAAGCCCCTGCACTGCTTATGACTTCACATATTGCATCAGTCATGACATCATCAGTGACATCACTGATCACATCACTGATAACATCACTCCCTGAGTGTAAGTAGTTCAATGGCAGTGTGACTGGGTTGGTGAGGATGTTTATGGGTGAGTATGTGATTGAGTCACTTATTGTATGAGAAATTGAGTGGATATGTAAGTATCTGTATGGGTAAATGAATGGGTTTGTGAGTGGCTGCATTGATTGGGTCACTGGTGGTGTGAGTGGCTGTATGCCTAAATGGGTGAGTGAGTGCTTGTATGGATGAGTAACAGATTGTATTTCTTATTGTATTAGTGAATGAGTGGGTGAGTCAGTGAGTGTAAGTGTGAGTGAATAGGTGGACCAGTGTCTTGATGCAGATGTCCATTGATACCTGGTGGACTTTATGACAGAGTGAATGGCTCTGGGAGTAGCTGTATCTGTGATTGGGTGTGTGTGTGAGTGACCTCATGATTGATTGAATGGGTGTATGAGTGCCTGTATGGGTGAGTGAGTGGCTGCGTGAGTGGTTGTATGGGTAAGTGGGCACGTTAGTGAAAATAGTGGTGAGTTAGTGGCTGCGTCAGTGACTGTATGGGTGAGTGAGTAGGTGTATGAGAATGTATACATGTTGGAAATGGCCTTTCTGCAGGGTCACCCCCAAACTTTTTGCCATCGTCATTCTCTTTTTCTAATCTCATTTTTGATGGCTTTAGGACTGCCCACTTTACCACTGCTAATCAGTGCTAAAGTGCATATGCTCTCTCTTTAAAACATGGTGACATTGGCTCATACTCAATTGGCTTATTTAATTTACTTGTAATTCCCTAGTCAAGTGCACTACATGTGCACTACATGTGCCCTGGGCCTGTAAATTAAATGCTACTGGTGGGCCGCAGCATTGGTTGTGCCACCCCCATAAGTAGCCCCCTAACCATGTCTCAGGCCTGCCTCTTCAGTGCATGTGTATGCAGTTTCACTGCCACTTCGACTTGGCATTTAAAAGTACTTGCCAAGCTTTAAACTTCCCCTTTTCTACATATATATCACCCTTAAGGTAGGCCCTTTGTAACCCATAGGGCAGGGGGCTATGTAGATAAAAGGCAGGACATGAACATGTGCTGGTAGGGTAAATCTCCTACATTTATTTTTGCACTACTGTGAAGCCTGCTCCTTTCATAGGATAGCATTGGGGCTACCCTCATATACTGTTTGAGTGGTAGATCCTGATCTGAAAGGAGTAGCCAGGTCATATTTAATATGTCCAGAATGGTGATACAAAATCCTGCTTAAAGTTGCAGTTGGATCTTATATTATTATTTTAGAAATGCTACTTTTAGAAAGTGAGCATTTCTCTACTCTTAAATCCTTCTGTGCCTTCCAATCCACGTCTGGATAGGTTTAGTTGACAGATCCCTTGTGCATTCACTCAGACACACCCCAAACACAGGATACTCAGCCTCATTTGCATACATCTGCATTTTGAATGGGTCTTCCTAGGCTGGGAGGGTAGAGGGCTTGACACTCACTTACATGTCAAAGATCAGTAGCCTGCCCTCACACAAAGGACTGCCACACCCTCTACTGGGACCCTGGCAGACAGGATGGAACTGAAAGAGGACCTTGTGCTTCTCCCCCACTTCAAAGGCACGTTTGGATATATAAGCAGGGTCGGAGATATAAACAGGGTCACCGACCCTACCAACTTAGACACTTCTTGACAAGACACTCTTGTCACAGACACGTCTGAGGTAGACACTCTACCTTAAAGACACTTCCCGGAGAAGAGAACCTGAACCAGAACCTGCATCCAGCCAAGAAGAACTGCCTGGCTGCCCAAAGGACTCACCTGACTGCTTTTTGTGAAGGACTTCTGCCTTGCTGTTGCACTGCTGCCTTGCTGCCTTGCTGCTCTCTGGGTGTGGTGAGAAGTGCTCTCCAAGGGCTTGTCTAGAGCTTGCCTCCTGTTCCCTGAAGTCTCAGGACCAAAAAGACTTCATATCTACAAGAAGACTCCTTGTTCGGCGAAAATCGCCACACAGCCTTACAGAAACGACGCACAACCTGCTGGTAATAAATTCACTGCATGCCGAACCGGAACAACGCAGCTTGACTTTGCAACAAGAAGATAGACGCAGAACCAGCAAGGCAACAAGAATTTCCACGCATGGCCCACTGGATCGATGCACAGCCAAGCCAGAACTACGCAGCCTGACTTTCATAGAGGAATCGATGCAGCACCTGCCGCGCAGTAGAAATTTCCACGCAACGCCCACTGGATCGATGCAGCCCCTGTGACTTCGTCCTGCCAGCGCCGGAAATCCATGCATCGTCCCCGGGGTGACCAAAAACCCTGCAACCCGAAGAGGATCCACAACTAAGCGCTGGAAGTCGACGCACAGCCGTCCCTGTGTGGAAACTAAACGGCGCATTGCCGTGTGCGGCCTGAGAAATCAACACACACCTCTGTGTTTTCCACGCATCTCCTCCTCTGCGGTTCTTTGTAGAGATTTTGACTGCACACCAGGTACTTTGTGCTTGAAAGAAACATTTATTGCTTTTAAGAGACTAAAGACACTTTATATCATTTTCACAGTGATATTTTCAACATATACTTATTGCATCTTAATCATTTTGACCTGCATTTTTATCAGGCAAATATTATATATTTTTATAAACACTGTGTGGTGTATTTTTGTGGTGCTATACTGTGTAATTGCATGCTTTATTGCACACATACTTTACACATGACAGAGAACAAGAACCCTAGGTTCCCTGGGTCAATAAATGAGGTGCACCTTGCAATGGGTTTTCATTCCATACCGGGTATACAGCAATTCATTTGCTGAAATATAAAACAAGAGAACCTTTGTATTTCCAAAATGGGAACAAGATAAGGTGTTGAGAAGCAGTGGGTATTTGCACATCTCTGAATTCTGGGGTGCCCATACTATCATGTGAATTACAGGGCATTTCTCAAATAGACTTATTTTTTATATTTGGAAGGAAAAAATGTAGAGAAAGACAAGGGGCAATAACACTTGTTTTGCTATTATGTGTTCCCCAAGTCTCCCGATAAAAATGGTACCTCACTTGTGTGGGTAGGCCTAATTCTCGCGACAAGAAACACACCGTTGACACATCACATTTTTTTTGCAAAGTGCCTAGCTGTGGATGTTGGCCTCTAGCTCAGCCGGCACCTAGGGAAACTTACCAAACCTGCAAAGTTTTGAAAACTTGACACCTAGGGCAATCCAAGATGAGGTGACATGTGGGGCTCTGACCAGGTTCTGTTACCCAGAATCCTTTGCAAACCTCAAAATGTGGCCCAAAAAAATTTTTTCCTCTCATTTCAGTCACAGAAAGTTCTGGAATCTGAGAGGAGCCACAAATGTCCTTCCCCCCAGCGTTCCCCCAAGCCTCCCGATAAAAATGGTACCTCACTTTTGTGGGTAGGCCTAGCGGCCGCAAAAGGAAATGCCCCAAAACACTATCTGGACACATCAAAAACAAAACTACCTGTTTTTGTGGGGGGGGGCACCTGCGTTTTTGGTCCTGGGCTCAGCAGCCATCTAGGGAAACCTACCAAACCCAGACATTTCTGAAAACTAGACACCTGAGGGAGTCCAGAGAGAGGTGGGACTTGCGTGGATCCCCCAGTGTTTTCTTACCCAGAATCCTCAGCAAACCTCAAATTTAGCCAAAAAAATCTATTTTTTACCACATTTCTGTGTGCCATCACAACACCAGGACAAATTTCATACCACCCAATGTTACCCTCAGTCTCCCAGTAAAAATCATACCTCTTTTGTGTAGACGGGCCAAGTCCCTGTGACACGAAAGAGCCAAAAATATGTTGAAATTATGGGGGATTCAAAGAGGGTCCAAAAGGGCAGTTTGAAAAAAACACATTTTTAGGCTGACAAGTGCAGCAGAATTTTTATCGGTATAGATGAGACAATGCTGGGTGGTAGGAATTTTGTGGATTCCTGCAGATTCCAGAAGGTTCCATCACAAAAATGTGGGAAAAATGCGTGATTTCCAGCAAAGTTGGAGGTTTGAAGGGGATTGTGGGTAAGAAAATGGTGCAGGGTGCATGTGAAACACACCACCCTGGAATCATCCAATAGGTTAAGTTTTCAGATGTGTCTAGTGGATTGTCTTGTGGATTTTTCTTCATGGCAGCGTCCCAAAGTTCATAAAGTGCAGCCCTCACCATTCCAAGTGGGACGATTTTGAGAGTTAGTCAAGCTCTCATGGCCCAAATGTAAAATCAAAACCCCAAATAATCAAATGTCCTCTTGCTTGTCGTGGGAAAAGATGTTTTAGTGTGCGGGGGAGAGCGTAAAGACTGTTACCACCTTCAGTTGGGGTGGGGGTATAACCAGGCCCACACTGGTTGGTAGCCACCACCCCACTATTTTTTTAAAAAATTCCCAGGCATCTAGTAAACTTTCTGCCCCCCCCGGGGTGTGGATCAGGGGTAATTGCCCCATCTGCCTCTGGTAGTCAGAACAACTTTGGTCCCATTTATTTGGGGTGGAGGTATGGCCATACACCACCCTCTTATTTTGGAAAGAAAATCTTCCCTGTTCTCTAGTGGGCTTTCCAAAAATCAACCAGTCTGCCTGATATGGCCAACAGTAATGTGCCCCCATGAGGAGCGACCCTTACCCAAGGGGCTGCCCCCCTAAAGAAAACACACACATACACACCAATCCCTGGTGCCTAAGTGGTTTCTGTCCCCCGGGGGCAGATAGGCCTAATAGAAAAGCGCCCATCTGCCTCCCAAGGGGGGGCCAAATGGCCTAAAGTAAATTTGCCCCCCCAGGGGAGCGACCCTTGCCTAAGGGAGTCGCTCCCCTTGCGTGAAGTTGGTGCAAAAAAATTGCCCGGTGCCTAGCGGTTTCTGCCCCCGTGGTGGCAGATCGGCCTAATAAAAATTGACCAATCTGCCCCCAAGGGGGGCATAAATGGCCTAAAATAAATTTGCCCCCCAGAGGAACAACCCTTGCCTAAGGGGTCGCTCCCCTTGCATGAAATACACACAAAAAAATAAAGATCCCTGGTATCTAGTGGTCTCTGCCCCCCGTGGGGCAGATTAGCCAAACACAAATCAGCTGATCTGCCCCCAAGGGGGGCAGAAATGGCCTAAATATATTTTGCCTCCCAGGTGAGCGAACCTTGCCTAAGGAGTCACTCCCCAGCTCTAATAAACAAAAAAAAAAAAAGATCCCTGACGCCTAGAGGTTTCCGCCCCCGGGGCAGATCAGCCTAATAGCAATAGGCTGATCTGCCCCTAGGGGGGCAGAAATGGCCTAAGACAAGTTTACCCCCGCCCTGGGGAGCGACCCTTGCCTAAGGGGTCGCTCCCCTTGCATGAATTCACCTTAAAAATCTCCCTGGTGTCTAGTGGTTTCTGCCCCCATTGGGGGCAGATTGGCCTCATAAAAATAGGCCGATCTGCCAGGGGCAGAAATGGCCTAAATATAATTTGCCCTGTAGGGGAGCGACCCTTGCCCGAGGGGTCCCTCCCCACCTCAAAAAAAGAAAAAAATAATATTAAAAAAAAGATCCCTGGCATCTAGAGGTTTCTACCCCCCTGGGGGCAGATCGGCCTAATAACAATAGGCTGATCTGCCCCCGGTGGGGCAGAAAAGGCCTTGAAAAAAATTGCCCCCCTGGGGAGTGACCCTTGCCCATGGGATCGCTCCCCTTATGCCAATTTCCGTTTTGAAAAAAAAAACCTGGAGTCTAGTGGGCATTTCAGAAGCAAGATTGCTTCACGATCCAGCTTTTGTAATGCTCTGAGAGACTTCAAAGGGAAGGAAATTTCTTTCCTTCCCTTTGAAGCCTCTCAGGCCCCATCACATGATCGGAAGAGAAATGCTTTGCGCTGATGGGGAGGTGGCCTCTGATGAGGTGAATGCGCGATCGCGCACTGATGTCATCAGACGTCACTGGATGGGTCAGGGGGTCGGGGTGGAAGAGGAAGGGCTTCCCCTTCCATCCCTGACTTGGGGGGTGGGAGGGAAGCCCACGGAGGGAGCGCTAGCGCTCCTTCCGAGCTCATGGTCGAGGACGTAATGGTTACGTCCTCTGCACAGGAGAACTGTGCCGGTGGATGTAACCATTACGTCCCCGGCACCGAAGGGGTTAATGGCTGTGAGCATGAGTGAGTAGTGTTGTGTCAGTAGTAGTGTGTGTCTATGAATGAGAATGTGAGTTCTTGTGTGTGTGGATGTCAGATTGGCTGAGGGTGTCAGTTTGTGTGTTAGCATTTTGTGTGGATGATGTGATCAGTGAGGTCCTTTGAGATGTCATCAGTGTTGTCACTGACAATGTTATGCGTTATGTAATATCTGAGGTCATAAGCAGTGGATTTAAGGGGTGTAAGTTATAGTTAACTCAATTAACTATTAGGGGTGGGTGGTGAACTCCCCTCCGCTCGTCGAGTTTCCAGAGGTTTTCCCACTTCGCGCTCAGCTTAAAGCGTGGAGTTCTGAAAATCTCTGCAGAGCAGAGTTTTTTTTCCTCGTTCGTGCTCGCCAATATCAAGTTGGTGAGTGCGAGCAAGGAAAATCTTACTCCAGACCACCTACCAGCAAAATTTGTCAGTGCGGGCGGTCATGGAGGGTCACTAAAGCTTGCGTTGAGAAATGTTTGTTCGTGTTGAGGAAGTTGCTGCTTGATTAGAAAATCTACTCAAGCAGAGTAAAAAAAAGCACCGGCATCTTGCTATGGACTTGGTGCTGTTTCACTGATTTTTTAGTGCGGAACAAACACCTGGCGCTAAAAATCAGCATGAACGGTGCAACCTAATGCACTCCGCTGCTTGCGGAACTCTGCATAGCGTGGCGGAGTTTTTTGGTCACTTTGTGGAGTTCCGCATAGCGGAACTCTGCAATCTCCTTTGAGGCCTAGTAACTATAACTGCTGAATTTCACTGGTTTTGTATGTCTGAAATGTGACCTAACTATAACATCCCTGTAACTTTTGTTTTGTATCAGTGAATTTCGGTGTTTTAAAAAAAAATCGTTTTCCTAATCATAACGTCCCTGTAACCTTTGTTTTTTTTTTGTGAATTTCAAAAAAATCTTTTTACAAAAAATAATATAATGACAATATGATTAAAAAAATAATACAAATATTCTATCTAGTATGTCGTAACAATGGAAAGAGCTTAAGGATTTATAATCAATTTTATTCGGAGTATATATATATAGATATATATATAGATATAATAGATTTTCTTTTTTTTAATGAAAAGCCACATACCCGTTGCGAACCAATGCGACGGGTACGTGACTCCAAAGTATTTTGAGTAGTACAAAACAAAATATATAGAGTGTTTGAACATTTACATTTTAAGAAAATGTTTTCTCACAACTTTACAAATATATTGGGAAAGTAAAGCAATTGTAGTTTCTTGATGGTTTTATAGAAAATTGAGGAGTTGCGACACCACTGTGTATCTTGCCAGCAAACATTTCTTTAATCGTGATGGGTATACATAATGAAAATACCATAACACACACACTTCTAAAGTTTAATTTAACTAAAGAGGTTTACTAATAGGGATTAAAATATCACTGGTAAGAAAATTATTTATTTCTAAAGTAATTTTAATATACTTTGTGCCGCCATGACCTGTACGTGATGGCACCATGTTAGGATCGCACACCCCATGTGACATAGGTAAAAATTGGTGGAACAGCTTCCTATCAATAATAGAGAAAGGCCTCACCTATTTTCCTCATCATTTTGGGTGTAGCAGCAGATGTGCACACTTGCACAGGAGCATTGAAGACTGGATTTGGCCTTCTTTATCTTTGTAATTTTCACAACTCCAACAAAGTGACATCTCCTTCACAAAATGTGCCAGAGGAAGAACAGAAAATCTTAGTGGAACAAGAAGAAGAAGAAGGAGGGCAGCCTTCAAAAAAGAAAAGAGAGAGCATAGTGTGGGAGTTCTTCAGTATCCCAGTGGTCAAAAAAAGTACATGCTCATAAAGTGACATGCAACATATGCCAAAAGGTACTTTCAAGGGGCAGTGAGAGGAAATATAGCCGCAGTACATCTAGTACGTGCAAACACCTTAGCAATATGCATTCAACTCGATTGGCAAGAGCGAAACTGAAGAAACTGAAGACAGAAAAAGGAACAACACTTTCAAGCAGCCAGCCAGGAACATATTCCAGCACTGCTCATGTTTCCTTTGTGCCGCCTACAATACCAGAGTTTGCAAAAGTAGTAGTATTCTGCCCAAAATGCAGTGCTATTCTAAGTTTAGAAGAACGCGCAGTTCCTATACTTGTACAAATAATAAATGCTAATTTAGGGATTTCACCTTTTATGTTTTTTTCCTACTTGCCATTGCAAGATGAAAAACAAACACAAAACTTCAAAATTGTTTGAGGAGTGACTAGATGTATGGGTGAGTGAATGGATGCATAAGTAGTTATATGGGTGATTTTCTAGATGCACGATTGGTCTATGGGTGAGTGAATGGGTGCATGAGTGGCTGTATGGGTGAGTGAATGGGTGAAGAGAGACTGTATCAGTGAGTGACTGGGTGCATGAGTGACTGTAGGGGTGAGTGACTGGGTGTGTGAGTGACTGTATTGATGAGTGACTATGTACTGAGAGCAACAGTGAGTGGAAGGGTAAGTGACGGTACATGAGTGACTCTATGGGTGAGTGAATCGGTGTATGAGTGACTGAATTGATGAGTGACTATGTACATGAGTGACTGTATGGGTGAGTGACTGGGTGTGTGAGTGACTGGGTGGGTGAGTGAATGAGTGCATGAGTGACTGTACGGGTGAGTGACTGGGAGCAACAGTGGGTGGATCGGTGAGTGACTGGGTGCGTGTGTCTGAATGAGTGAATGACTGGATGCACAAGTGGCTGTACAGGTGAGTGAATGGGTGCTTGAGTGGCTGTATGGGTGAGTGACTGGATGCATGAGTGACTATATGGGTGAGTGAACTGGTGCATGAGTGACTGTATGGGTGAGTAATTTGGAGCAAGAGTGGATGTATGGGTGAGTCACTAGGAGCATGAGTGGCTGTATGGGTGAGTGAATGGGTGCATGAGTGACTGCATTGGTGACTGACTGTGTGCGTTAGTAGCTGTATGGGTGAGTGACTAGATGCTTGAGTGGCTCTATAGGTGAATAAATGGGTACATGAGTGGATGTATATGTGAGTAACTGGATGTATGAGTGGATGTATAGGTGAGTGAATGGCACATGAGTGGGTGTATGGGTGAGCGACTGGGTGCATGAGTGACTCTATAAGTGAGTGAGTGGGTGCATGATTGCTGTATGAATGACTGTTAGGTTGCATGACTGAGTGTAGAGGTGAGTGAATGGGTGCATGAGTGACTGTATGGTTAGGAGAACGTGTACATGAGGGGACATGAGTGACTGGGTGAGTGAGTGACTATATGGGTGAGTGACTGGGTGCATGAGTGATTGTATGGGTGAGTGAATGGGTGCATGATTGACTGTATGGATGAGTGGCTGGATGCATGAGTGGCAGTATTAGAGAATGTCCGGTTGTGTGAGTGGGTGTATGGGTAAGTGACTCAGTGCATGAGTGGCTATATAGGTCAGTGAATGGGTGCATGAGTGACTGTATGGGTGAATGTCTGGTGTGTGAGTGGGTGTATGGGTGAGTGACTCAGTGCATGAGTGGCTATATAGGTCAGTGAATGGGTCCATGAGTGACTGTATAAGAGAGTGACTGAGTGTGTGAGTAGCTGAAAGGGTGACTGAATGGGTTTGTGAGCGACTGTATGGATGAGAGAATGGGTGCATGACTGACTGTATGGGTAAGTAGATGGGTGCATGATTGGCTGTATGTGTGACTGATAGGGTGCATGAGTGGCTTCATGGGTGAGTGAATGGGTACATGAGTGCCTGTCAGGGTGAGCGACTGGGTGCATAATTATCAGTATGGATTATCTATTAGTGAAGTAACATCTAATTACTTACCAGTATTACTGCTAACAAATTGCTCTTTGATCTGTATTTAAAGGGAAAGAAGAAAATTTATAGTTAAAGTTTGATATAATTATTATATCTATTACAACTTGTTAACCTGTAATATAAAATATATTATTATTAACAAACACAAGCAGCTTTAGTTTTTTTTGATATGGCAATTACGCATATTATGTAGGCATGTTAGGTACCCTTGTTCAGTGTTCTCAGCTTCTATACTTTTTCCACTATAAAAGAAGCTTGTATAGCTTCTCATCACTGAGCAGTAGGGAGAAAACAGTCATATGGACTTAAAAAAAAAAAACATAAGCACATAGCACATTATTTAACATTACCATTATTATGAATCACAGTTGTAACTTCACAGTATTTTACTGCAAAGAAGTGTCACTGTGATTTGCACTCACTGCAATTTCTAAATAAACTCACTTAAGCTACAATTACTAGAGGGAAGATAAGTACGGATGCTAACAACTTGTTGCGTATTATTATACCTGGTACAAAAGTATAAAAAGATGTAAGCTTGCTGCACATAGGGTTGGGTAGTTAAAGGGGTTTGGCCACAGGGCCTGGCCGCAGGCACTGCGGCCCCCTGCGGCCAACCCCGTCACCCCTCCACCATTGTACACCAGCTTCAAGACTTTCAGCTGCTGTTCCCACTTGAACCAGGATATCTTGACGACCTCGACCTAAAAACAGAAGGTGGCACTTGTGAAATCATTGCCTGAATTTATGTGCAATTTTAAAGATGTTTCCATTCTTTCCTATGGTGCGTAATTACACACAAAAACAGAACATTTTCTAAACTTTGAAAAATAATAACTAAAAAAGTTAATTGTAAATTGATGATCTTGAGCCTAAAATATTTAGAAAAAGCTGAGGTATTTTTTTATATTGGTCTCGAGTTATTCTTCCAAGTGTGTGTCCACATTTATTGATACTGTGAGTACAACAAATGCTTAGCATATCTCCAAATTAAGCCTAACTGCTCACCCTCAAGTCACAAAAAAAGAGTATTAGGTGTTCTGCTTTTTATTTTTGGATACCAACGTGGGGTTGATTGGACTCTTTGCACAGTGCACATCATTTTTATACACTAGAGAGTCAACCTCCTACTGTCGGATAAGTTCTCATTATCCTAATGAGACTACTGGATTCGGGTGGCAGAATCACTTGTACTGTGGGGGACAGAGTCAGATCCCGCAGCATGTGACACCTGTTGGATTAATTCAGGTTTGTTCCGGCTAACTAGCAGTGACTCATCTCCACCCAAGAGCAGGGATGATTGGGGCAACTGGGTGCATGACATACATGACTCCTCAATCGTGTTCACACACATCTCATCCGTTTCTCTCAGTTACATTAGTGTTACATATTTAAGGACAATCAGAGGAAGAGTGAAGTTCAATAAGGTTTTATTGAAGTAACTTCATCTTAGGTAATAAAGCATGAGTTAACGCAAATATATAGACTAGACATTATTAATGAATGTTTAAGTATTTGAATAATGAAATTAATAGAAAAATGTTTGAACTAACCGTGAAATGCTCATTGTTTAATGAAATTTTGCTTAGCTGAAGACTTCTACGTGAACCGACAGACAGGAGATGGTAGAATTAGAATTGTAGCAAATGTCGTGTAAAGCGCACTGAGCGTACTTTCCCAGTACTCGTACAATGAAGACACTGACTGGAGAAGAAGATGCAACAATTTCGATACCTGACGAGCCGGATGATGAGAACATCGCAAGAGGAACCAATCAATGACCTGTGAACTATGAAATATTAGAATCTATAGATTTGATGTGTTTATTCCATTGGCTAAGTAAACAACGTATGACTAACTGACCAATTAGAAATTAGGGGATAGTCTGGGTGACTTTGATATAACAACGTGACAGTGGAAAAAGACGGGAGAAGGAGAACGGGTAGGAGAGATGTTAGGGGAGAGTTTGCAAAAGCAGAACTAAATCGAATTTGTAGAGGTGATTCGAGGTTCTGTGATTGGGCTCAACTCTCTGACTGAGAGCCTGATGCGATGCTGATCGACTGATGACCTGAGGACGAAGACTGATTCTGTTACTGACCCATACTGAGGATAGGTAGATATGACAATGTGACTGTATTATATTGCTTTTCCTTCCTAGGTACCAACTGCGTTGTCTATATAGTATCCCTAGTTAGACGTTTTTCTGCAAATTTGTGTTCTAAATTGTTTTCGCATGATGCCCCACATGCTAATGCTGATCTGGGTTAGATAAGGTTTCTCGTACATGAGAGTACTTGACATGACAATATGACAATTGATTGACTGACAATTCTGCTGAACTTATGCCACTAACTGGGTTGTGGGGATTGATCTTCTTATTGATTTATTCTAATGCTCTAGAATTTATCTTGATGCAAGCTTTGATTAGGTTATGTTCATGCCATCTTTTGATTAACTAATCGTGGTCTATTGAATTGAATTGAGTTTTGAATTAATCTCATGACTTAGGGGGTCATTCTGACCGCGGCGGACGGCGGTCGCCGCCCGCCAAGCGGTTCCCGCCGAAAGACTGCTCCGCGGTCAAAAGACCGCGGCAGTCATTCTGGCTTTCCCACTGGGCCGGCGGGCGACCGCCGAAAGTCCGCCCGCCAGCCCAGCGGGAAACACCCTTCCCACGAGGACGCCGGCTCAGAATGGAGCCGGCGCAGTGGGAAGGTGCGACGGGTGCAGTTGCACCCGTCGCGAATTTCAGTGCCTGCAAAGCAGACACTGAAATTCTTCGTGGGGCCCTCTTACGGGGGCCCCTGCAGTGCCCATGCCATTGGCATGGGCACTGCAGGGGCCCCCAGGGGCCCCGCGGCACCCCCTACCGCCATCCTGTTCCTGGCGGGAGAACCGCCAGGAACCGGATGGCGGTAGGGGGTGTCAGAATCCCCATGGCGGCGGAGCGCGCTCCGCCGCCATGGAGGATTCTCAAGGGCAGCGGGAAGTCGGCGGTACACCGCCGACTTTCCGTTTCTGGCCGCGGCTGAACCGCCGCGGTCAGAATGCCCAGCGGTGCACCGCCAGCCTGTTGGCGGTGCTACCGCCGACCTCCGCCATGGCGGTAATTACCGCCAGGGTCAGAATGACCCCCTTAGTATTGTTACAAAAGGGCACTAAAACTACTAAACTTATATTGAGGTGTGGTTATTCATGGCTGAAAGGTCATGGGGTGTTTATCATTTGGTGTTCTTGATCAATTGTTAGATGCTTTGACTAATGTTATTGAAGCTGAGTATTGATTATTGCGTACACTTGTCACACTGTGGCTAGGATACTCCACGTGAATCAAAAGGTTAATCGACCTATTTGCGTCACCTTGTAAGCTTACTTATTAAGGACTAACGCACTATCGCATACACTAACTAGGACGATGAAGCACAATAAGATTAAAATTGTGACAAGGAGAGTAAAACAGAACAATAACGCTATCATATTGTCACTAAGGTTTCTAGAGATAGTTCCCACCTAAGCTATGTTAGAGCACAGCATGTTAAGCTCTAATTCTGCCTTTCAGGTTCACCCTGGGGAGACATCATCCCTCATACCCGAGCAAGAGGCCTGTAGTCTACATAAGCAGCTGTAGCGAAGCAATTGATAATCAGCATACAGTCGTGGTCATCTGGCTGGAATCTCCCTCTAAGGTACATGGGTCAAAGTAGTATTTTTATATTAAAACATCTGGGGCCATATTTATACTTTTTGACGCTAACGCCATTCCTTTGTGCCACCAGGGCGTCAAATTTATACTTTGAAGCACTGTGGTGCAAAGCACGGGTTAGATTTTTTTTTCTTTTTACTCTAACCATTGCGCCACATCGTAATGCAAAACGACGTTAACATGGAGAAAATTACACTAATCCGGTTCATGATGTCGCAAACCGGATATGCCCCATTTTTCCCCGCAATAGCATCAAAAAGCAGTGCAAACACAGCAAACAGTGCTAAGCAGCTCCAAAATGGATCCCAGAAGCCAGGAGAGACCCCAGCGAGACCCCAATCGACCAGGAACCAGCCACGAGGACACAGACAAGACCCAGGAGAGGGAGAAGAAGAAAAGGAAATGTTGTTTCAGTGCAGAGGAGCAGGAAATACTGATCAGAGAGGTGACAGAACACCAGCATCAACTTTTTGTTACCTCAAAATTGCCAATTGGGAGGAGAGAGGCAAATTGGCAACAAATTGTAGACAAGATCAACAGTGTGGCAGAGGTCTGTAGAACAGTCATAGAGTGCAAGAAACGGTGGCATGACTGCAAGCGCAGGACCAAGGGAAAAATGGCAAGGAACAGGAAGGCAGCACTGCAGACTGGAGGTGGGAGTCCAGCACCGCAGGAGGTCCTGGACCAGATGGAGGAGATGGTGGCAGCCGTCATCCCAGACGAGATCGTCACAGGAATTCAAGGAAAGGACAGCGCAGACTACCAGGAAACAACACAGATGCAGGGTGATTTGCATGGGGGACAAAAATGCCCAAATGTTAACTGCAAGCAGGGGAAGGTACATGCCTACTACACAATGCATGTCAGCCATGGAAATCAGGCAGTGGAAAGGGCAAAGGGGCAGGGGATGGGTGCATGTGCTGTGCAGGGGAAACCAGGGGCATAGCATAACACTACACCAATGACCTTCGCATGGGGGGTACTCTGCCATGCCAATGCTGTTGGAAAGGCAAAGCCAGTCCAGGAGGGTAGGGTAGAATGTAAAATTGGGCTGCTGTCACAGGACAGCTGGTATTGTCACAACATGAACTAGGGCTCAATTTCCAGTCTCAGGCCATATCCGCAAGTGGCATTTACCATTGACAACAGTTGCCACTGCCACCTGTGCTGTGTGTGCTGGTTAAGTAGCAAATGGCAGTTAGGTGCCCATGGAACAAACACACCCAAAATAAAGGGTTCAGGATGACGACGTAATCAATCCCCTGTAATTCCTAACAAAGTGTAAATCCTGTCAAATGCTCATGTCTATAGGCGCAATAAACATCATTTATTGTTACTTACATTATGAAGTATACAGCAGTAATGTCATACCCATGCTGCCCATTCCAGGGTCCACCCCATACCTTTGATACAATAGCTGCAATGCCACCTTGCAACATCTCAACTGTCATACTGCTAGGACAACAGCATTGAGGGGGAGGACATTTGTGTCTAGCTAGTGAAACACACCCGCACAGTCATAAGAGGAAATGGAACACTGCCAGGCCCATCAGTGCAATGCAATGTAGCACACATTGGCAAACATCAAAATGACACACTACCAATGCAGACACCTGTATTGTGCCATACCAATGCTATACATAGTATGTGCTTGGTCCCAGCAACATGTAGGTGTATGTGAAATATCATAGACTGGGTCAGTCCCATATTAAGTGTGACCAGTGGCATCAGAACATCCACAGCCATTGCAAGGCCTTACCATGCTAATGGAAGTAGAGGGAGGGTTGAGTAGGACAAGAAGGTGACAATTTGGACAGAACCTAAACCTACACCTAGAGGATGTGAAACAGACAATTCCCCAAACTTCCTACACTATATGTGACATGCAGGTGGGGCATAGGCCTGTGCGAATGCTAATATTAATGACAGGAACAATGAACAGGAACCAAGATTACAATGTCCCACTAATAGGAAGTCAGTGACATCACATTACAACTGCCACAACACAGACACACTAATTGTAAAATATCTCATTGCAAAGGACGATAGCTCTCCTGTGGATATTTCTTGCCCTGGACTTCCCTGATGACATGGATGATGAGCTGACAACCATTAGCCAGCAAACCCTCCAAGATGTCCTTTGAACCCTCTAGACCCCACCTTCAGTCGCAAGGAGGAGCACAGGTGAAGCAGCCATCACAGAGGACCCACCCACCACCCCAATAGTACGACCTGCCAGCTGCAACACAGCTGAGGACTCGGTTGACACTGGTACCACCTTTGAGAGGACAGTAGTGGGAGTACAGCCGGAGTACAGCGGGAGCTGGCCAATGAGGTGCAGGTGGGGATTCAAAATATGGCAGCCAGCCTTGAGGCGATGCTCTTGTGCATGATGTCATCTGCAGAACAGTCAGCAGCCATGCAAGTGCAACAATCCCTACTGCAAGGACTACAACGGTGTGTGAGGGATTTCACCACAGCAGTTAGGGAGTTGCCACAACACCTGGCATCCCAAACATTTCACTGCTTGCATGACTGCAATCATGACCCCCTCAGGGCCGACCTGGCTGCCTACCACAGCGATGTAGCTGCTATACTCAAGAACCAGCAGCTCCTCCTTGCTGCAGTAATGTCCTTAATAGCCCTACTTCAAACACTGAAGTGTGTGTTGCCCCTTCAAACCCACCACCACAAAGGGCAGGGGAGATGACACATACATCAGGAGATGAAGACATGGAACAGATCACCTTCACCCGTAGGAGTACCCGGTAGCACCAGTCCGATGTCCTGTGCTTGTTAACATGCCAGTCTTGCTACAGTTGGTAACATGCACTGTTTTCCAGCACACTGTTTACCTTACCACTATGCACTGCAATTGTCTGTCACTACCTCATTGGCAATCCATGTTCCTCTGCACTGAATGACACTTCACCACAGCATGTCCAGTAACATGTCCCTCACCATTGCACTTGTGTTGCATCACAATAGAAGGTGTCACACTAATGGACTTACAATCCTGGACTATGGAAATATTGCACTACAGCACTTTAAAATAAATAGCACTTACACAACCACTTTGGCTCTGTGTAATGTGACACCTCAACTGTGTAGGAGTTTGTGATGCATGTAACATGTCAATGCCCATAGAATGTCAATACAACAGTGTAGAAAGAATGTGGGCTGATAACTATACACAAGGGTCTGGATTTTATCATCATCTCTGCTTCCTTAGGCTTATTTCTGAAGTTAAAAGATCACAAACAGTATAATGCTGTGTGGAACTGAATATGTCAGGTCCAAAGTATGTACAAGATGAAACTCAATGTGGCCCACATTCCCTTCAAGACAATCATTATGTATGTGACATCTGACTCTAAACTTTAATCACATACACATACCATACAGCAGGAATGGATGTGTACAAGTGTATGGACAACTATGTAACCTGGGAGTACAATGTAAGAAATCATAGGTGTGATTTATGTATACTGAACTTCATAAGATTATGACATTACTCAGCTTATCAGGGTTCGCAGGGACATCAGGCTACAGGCAGACCTCCCACAGTGCCCAAGATTCCAACACAGGACTCAAACAATGACAGATTTAAAATCACACCAACCTTTACAACACATTAGGAACCATAGTTACCTTGAGTGGTGGGTGCAATGGATGGCAGATGCATAGAGAAGTAGCTTTGTTATAGCTGCCAATGTGACAGCTCATTTGCAAGTGGGAATAACCATGTCAAGAATGGGATTTGGATGCAGAATGGAACACAAATGCAAATACAAAATTTACTACTGTACACTCATGCAAAGGCCCTGATCCCCAAGCATATGACACATACTGTAAAGGAGTACATAAAACTTTATTATATCAGTATGAAAGGAAACAAACTATGGGAAACACCTAAACTAACCTAACTTATCCTAACTATACATTACCCACAACTTGACTTAACTACCCTAAGCTAAAGTTACTTACCACATGTTACTAAACACTCTAAACATCAACCCCCCTCCCCCCACCCCCTTTATATGACAGGACACGAGTAGGACAACATATACTAACCTAAACACATACTAACTTACCCTAAACAAATATATTTTTTTTGTATTTTTTATTTTATATTTATATATATATATTTTTATACACATAAACCCCAACATCATCCCCCACCCACCCACCCTTAAACAAACACGTAATAATATAACACCTCCCACCCCAACCCACTTATCCTAACTAAACTGACAGCCTACCCTACTCTAACACTAAGCCCCCTAAACCCACTAAAGAAAAGAACGAGGAAAGAGGAGAGAGGGGATGGAATTATGGGTGAGGATCAACAAGTCACAAATTGGCCCTCCTCATGATTTTCTTAATCCCTCGCAGTCTCCTGCTATTGCAGGTCACCTTCTGCTGCAGCCTGTCCATCCGGCGCAACATACGCTGTCCTGAACTCGGTCATGTCCAGTACTGCAGCTGGGGTCGTCTGGGTAGCACTTGTTGAAGCTGGTGCTGGTGCCATGGTTGAAGAGGGAGGGGCAGAAGGTGCTGCATGTAGGCCTTGGGCTGACGAGGTCGAGGGATCTGCTGGAGTGGCTGTCATCCCTGGGGCCACTGTGGTCTGAGCTGTGGTGGTGGTGGCAGTTGTGGGCAATGCTGGCCTCCATTGGCTAAATGCCCTCCATGCCCCTGTTGCTCTCTCATGACAATATCTCTCTTGCCGTATTGCGGAACCCAGCCTCCACATTGAGTATGTTGCGTACCGCACTGCCTGCCTCTGAAATTTCCGTCTCTCCTGGGAATTCATGTTGGCAGCTATAAAAATAGAGAGGTAAACAGTAGTGACATCATTGTGTGATACATGTACAGATGATATTCTAACACTTCATCAAAAATAGCACATGCAGTCCAAATCACAGTACAGATGATAGAATGTCCCTGAGGAATGACATGCCAAAGCAGCCTACCCATCAACTAAATAACAGCACAGCAATGCACAACAAGCTGTGTACTTAATTAAATTATCTCTGCATATCTGTACTGCTATTAGTCACATAACAAATGCTGCAAGTACTCAACATGTGCCAGGCTGACTAATCACTAATCACTGATTTGCATATGAGACTGCCAAGATGGTATGCAGTTGGTAATCATAAGCGGGCATTGTAGTTTTGGAACACATGAATGCTTGAATTACATGTCTGTCATCTACACTGTGACCATCACACCTAGCTACACATATTCTCTACCCCTAACCCTGTGCCTCAGGGGGGATGAACATGCAACACATACTTTCAAACATCAAGGACAACCACAAAGCTTTGGACAGCTGTACATGGGTTTAGTCAGTCCACCACAGGTAAGGAGGCCTGCCAGGATTGAGTCAACTATTGGACAATCACATCTATATTCATTTTTCAATTTACGGACAATTGTCAACATCATTAGATCTCACTGACACATTTCCAAAATCAACCACATTGATAGAAGCACCCATCTGGCCCTGACCTGCATGCACGCCTATGACATTCTACTCAAGTGCCACGTAAATGGATTACAAAATGTGGAGCTAGATGCTGCGGGGCAGTCACCCATACAGTGCTACATGTTCATTACTTAACAGGAATGCGCAAGTCTGTGTGTAAAACTGATGCATCACTGTTCTGTGAGAATTAGGGTATGACTTTCTGACTAAATTATGACTCTGGCCACCTCCAAATACATTTTTGGCATACATGTAGCAACAAATCACCTTGTTCTCCTGCCCATGCCTACTGCGCCCAATATATGAATCTCCGCCGCTGAATGGCTAACTCTTCCATGGAACAATATGTCAATCTCCAGTCAGGTCACATATCAGATAACGTGCCAGCACATCATATCTTGCAATGAGTCCAACACACAGGAGTCAATCACACAACAGATGCAAACACAGCACAGGACAAACATATTAACACTTACTGGATACATCTGGGTCCACAAATCGAGCCACTTCACCTATTGTGTGGGGGGGCTGGTCCACCTGTGAAACATGGAAGGGTGATATGTGCTCAATGTCTGTTCACTGTACAGAAGTTGGAACAACAAATTCCTGTGTGTGACATTTTATATGATAGAGCTGCACATCAGGCATGTACACACCCCAACAGACATACCACTGCAAACATGCATTGATACTGTTACTCCAGTGAGAGATAGACACACATATCCACACAGGCACTGGCCCTAACAATCATGTGGTGCCAAACATGAATCTTCAATTTTGTGCTTAATTCATTCCAGATGGTACTCCATTTCATCATTTGTAATTGGGAGACACATGCAATGCCACATTCCTGGTGCACTGCAATACCAGTGACTCAGGTATTGTGGCTTGTGCATCAAGGGACAATGAGTAACTGTGTGATGCTCATGTGGGTTGATTTGCGTTCATGAATTATTGTGCTTTCAGTGGTCCATAATAGGTGTGCCAGTGTTGTATGTAGGTTACATATGCCACATTGGCAGTGTATCCTGAGCCGTGTATGCCCCCTATGACAACATGATGGCAGGGATCCTGTGTGTTACTTGATGACAATGTTACACTTAACATGGATTTGCCACTTTTCTGATTCAAAACAACAAAATGATTTATGCTCACATTGTCTTAGTTGATCATCCTTGACAGAATGCATGGGCACAGGTGTAGTCATTGCACCTGAAATGTGTTACTCTGGGCCCTGTGTGCCTATATCAGGTATTGTAAATCACACTATGCCAGAATCAGCAACTTAGAATTGCCAAGTTGCGTGATCAGTGTGAGTACAACCGAACTGACACTGTCCGCTAATAAAAACATGGGTTAGCAAATGTCCTACTTCTGCAATCATGATGAGGTAGGTCTCTATTTGAAAGCAACTTGGGAATGGCAGCACTAACAGGAATGCGGGCCTGCTGATCTTATCAGACCAACATGTCTGTGACAGCCTTCATACTGAGAAGTTAACATTTGTACAAATGATGCACTATATCAGCAGGGGTGTCCAAAAGTAAAATAACAACCTATTTCATCACTAAAATAGAATAACGGAAGTAGTCAGTGGTCCCTTGCACAACATCATGCTCAAAATATAGTTTGTGACCGTGTATTCACAAAGAGCAGGGATCCCATGATGACCCATTCACTTTACAAAATAGTTTGGCACTAAAGTGACACAGATGGTAACTGCGCTAGCTCAGTACCAGCAATTGCGCCAAAGCCAAAAATGCTGTTGGCCCTGCTACTCAATGATAGGATTTAAACGCCTACTCCAAAAAGCTACGAGATTAACCTTTTTTGTGCTACTGCAATCTGGTAACAGCCTTGCCCATTTAGGTTTGGCCATGTGAAAGATTATCTGTCCATACGTAAACACACAGAAACAGTGAACTTAGGGCCAGATGTGTCATTTTTTGTGTGTTGCATTTGCTTCATTTGTTTACGCTCCATAATTAGCAAAATAATTTTGATTGTAGCAATTGTGCTATACTTTTTGCATCCAGAAAAAACGCAAATGCAGCACAAACAAAGTACAAATATGCGCCTAAGATAATATCGGAGGTTATGAAGAGCCTGGTATGTATGGCCATGAATACAGTTCGGACATGATGCCACAAAACTGGGGACTACATTGTTTCCATGTATTACAATGTGAAATACATCCTATTCCTGGTACACTCACAGGCCCTGATTCATAATTTTGTTTGTGCCGCATTACCATCATCTGTTGACGCAAAAGCGGCACTAAATTACGAAATAAATTTGCCTTTTGTAAGTTTGCGCGGCTTTTGCCTCAACAAATGACGGTAATGTGTTGCAAAAAGTTTATAAATCAGGGCCACAGTTTGTTCAAGTTGCACTCAGACATGTCCACAAACATTGCATTCAGCATGTCACAAAATCTGCTACTGCCACTGCAGAGCATTGTACTGTACACATTAGTCAATTTTGTAATCATGAACAGGGCAACCAATCGCCACACCCAGGTGGTCCAGCAGGTCCTGCTCTCGGGCCACCAGGCCAGCCCAGCGATGCTTCAGCTGGTGGTTGTTGCGCTGGCTGTTGAATATGCACCGCAGGTGGAACAGCACCTTTGCCCACCTAAGCCTTCTTGCCTCCGTGTGATACCCCTGTATCACACGGCCCCCAGCCTCCAACATCAGGGGGAGGAAGTGGCACACCAGCCACAAAAATGCCCATAGCTCCTCCTCACCCATTCACACCAGATGTGGCCTTCCCAATGTCTCAACAAAATTAGGAAACAAAATGGTAAAGAGGGAAAAACAGGGAAAGGAGGTGGGAAAAGGAAACTTAACTAACCCACAGGCAGCCCAACAATACCCCAACTAACAATACCCACAAACAGACTCCCAACAGTACAAAGACAAATCTAATTACAATAAATGACAAAAAACACTTACACAGGATACAGCAGATACTTACAAAACACCAAAATACAATATAAATAGCACACAGGAGACAAATTCACAATATGCACAGAGACAAGTCAAGACACAGCCGCACAGTCTAGAATAATCACAGACTGCAAAGTGAAAGTGAAAGTACACCCACTGTACCATTTCTGCAAACAGGAAATCCTATTACATCACTTCCTGTCCCAATTGCGGCCTGTTTTTTTGTATTGCATGTAATTGTATGACGCTTACGGGGTTTGCGTCAATATTTTTTGACACATATGCCTGAAAATTCCCACACATTCAAGGATCAACACATTTGAAATGGATAACCGCATTCCTGGGGTGCATTGGTGGAATTAACGCTAGGGACCTACTGATGTATAATGTGTGTGAGCGTCATTTTTTAACGCATATGCTTAATATTTTGACACATATGCGTCATTTTTGGTGCGTTTGCATCAAAAAATCTTTCTTAAACTGTGTTTGAGTTAGTCTTCAATTTTTAAAATGCATGCAGCCTATAACTATACAAAGATAGGATGGTATGACCTGCAGTGTGTGTTCTAGTGTTTGGGCACATGTGGCAGACCATACTACTGCGGCCCATAATACTCATGTTGTTGTGCAGGATTAGCTCTCTTAACTGAGGCAACAGCAACACAAACTTTGGAAATAAAATTGGAATTTTCTAGTTTGAGCAGGTGTTACATCAATAGAGGACAGCAAGGCTATGCTACTAAACAAATAGATTCATGGCCTGTGCGTTTATGTGTGTGAATTGTCTGTTCAAATTATTGTTGTGCCTCTGTGGGAATGGCATGACAAAAATGTGGCATAATGTGCATGTATGAATGTGCTATAAATGGGTATAACTATCAGATGCCATTCATTGAGATACATCAGTCATGATATTTGTTTGTAATATCTGTTGCGTCTTATGCTGTGTGTACTTGCTTGACATTGGGGACAAAACATTTCCTATGACTAACTATACACAGGAAAGATCGAGGACGGTTGATAATGGCTAAGTCAGATATGTTACCCCTCACATGTAATTAAATATTGGATACCACTTCATGGTTACTTGTGTGTATACTACCCATGAGTCAGGTATTTGAACATGCTAGGTAGATACAGTGTTTGTGACACAGAGTCTCAAATCCAATACTAAAATTGTTATTACACCACAGTGTGAGTCACGTAAATGACCTATGTTTCTCCTGAGGCTGTGGAGGACCAGCAGACCATTCTGCATGTGTTCATATATTTCTAGTGGTTTACTGCACAAAGGTGTCCAGTTCAAGTGTGTGGCCATGTGTACCCTGTGTCAGTATTGGCCTCCATGTTGTCACAGTTATGTGGTCTAGTCATGAGTCTGTGGAGCCAACCCTTGAGTATCCTTCAAAGCAGCTTTGACCAAAAGCCAAAGATCAACTAACGGCAAACATGGGGATAGTCCAGCTATGGCTCAGCAGTACTTTTAGAAGGCTGACAACAGAGCAACCTTGGTGTGCTCAAATACGTTATAGATCAGTAATAGGAAACAGGCAGGTTTCATCACAACATTTGTACACAGGGTGGGCTCTAAAATTCCCACTGCAACAGGGAACATCAGTGCCTCTGTGCTGATTAATCTCACAGCTAGTCACCACACATGCCCCATCAAAAGGTGGCAGCAGAAGTGAATCTGTGTCTGGACCATCAGGGCACAAACATGCTTTGTCCTTACATACACATTAGCAACCCTTGTTTGTTGTGCTGGAGGCACAGTACCAAATATATGCATACAGTCATAGCACACTGTCACTGTTTGGCACCAATGAATACATACAATCCCAGACAAGGGATGGGGGCTGGATTAGGCCATTTGAATACATGCCCCAGAACGATAAGTAAACTGAATAAACTACACTATACATTTGAGGATTAATCGTAGACCTACCAGACAAAATACCCCAGGAGGAAACAGAGGGCATGGAAAGCAACTATGAGACAAATGTAGCCACAGGGAACCTCTATGGTTAACGCAAATGCTTGAACCAGTAAGGCTAACAAGATGCAGGCTCTGTCAGGAACAAACATGAACAAAGCAAATACACAGTGAGCAGACTCTGACTGGGACAAGCACGAACAACACTGTGGGAACAAAAAACAGTTTCTGTTGTGGTCTGCAATGTTACACAATCCCCCAAGGGCTCTGGTACACCAGTGATTTGTACGCCAATGCACAACAAGGAGACGCAGAAAATTGCAGCTTTTAAGCAGTTCCAGGCAGCAGCAAGGGCAGTGCATCTTATAATGGCTGGGCTGCATGGAAGTGCTCACAGCTGTGTGCAGCTTCAGTCTCTCACAAATCCTGGAGTTGAGAATCAAGTTCAAAGGGACAACTGGACCTTTCACATGGGAAGCAATGGACAGCTGATTACAGGTCTTACCGACTACCTGAAGTCCATGCAGACTATGACTATGGCATATCATACTGAAGAGGGAAGTACACAGGAGTCAGAATGGGAGTCTGGGTGAGTGTAGATGAAGATTCTCAGGGTACAGATAGTCCATTTACAGCACCCGCTAGAGAAGGGTTGGGAGCGACTTAAAACATGGCAGTGGCAGGACTTATTCCATGGGATGTACTGCGGAGGGCATGTCTTGTGAGCAATGCTTGTCATACCTGGGGCTCTTGTGCTATCCATTTTCAGGTTTGATGCACTTCTATTCACACATTTTCCGTGCAGAGATAGCTGATGTCACACTTACTGCTGTCAAGGGTCTGGCCATACATTCCTGTTACCAATGCAATTGCACATCTACTGCCTCATGTATGATGCACTTTTTTACCTTATGATTGATGGTGTCTTAGTTGGGTGTCATATGCTGCAATGGACCATGTTGGCGACATGGATGTGTCTCATAGCTGTGGTCCTCTGATTTTGCCCTTCAAATGTGAAATAGACAGGATATATGTCATTAACACTGTGTGTGATGTTTGCTGTACATTCATACCCATCAAGTGTGATGTGGTTTTTGCAGTATGCAAATTTGTATTTCTGCAATGCTCCATGAGGCACAACTCTGATTAGGATTCCTAGAGATCATGGGATGCATAAATAATTACCCAGAGTGAGTGATGAAGTGAGGTGTTTAATTTAATTACATATGATAACAAAGTGGTGATGGTGACTATAGTTAGAAGAAGTTGTGTACGATCTGTTGTCTGCGACGCAATCCTGCAGCTGTGTTTGGATGTTCCCCCTCATTTTCCATGACAACATTCTCCTCCTCTTCACAATAACAATTATTTACAAATACAGACATGTCGCCAAGTCTGTAGATGCCGAAGCTCAGAGTATTCATGAGACATCAAATGGACGGGTGATTACCGATCCCTTTGCCGGTGCCTGATGAATGTAATTCAGGTTAGGAATTACAGGCAGGATCTTGCGCGACCTTTATATGTGTGACAGCAACAGTAACTTCCTTCACAGTGAGTATTTTAGGCCTAGCAGCGACTAGGTACTTGGAGCATTCAGTGATTTCTCAAGGCTGTGTAAATGTAGATACATGTGAGTCAAAGCTCAATCCTTTTCTCGTCTAGACTTCGACGGGCAGAAGATTGTTGTGACAACATCAAATTAGAGGTATTCTTTAGATCCTTGACACCTAGGGGCTAACTGCTCATGAATTTTCATTCAAGTTTGTTTATAGTGTGGTTGACATATAGTGAGGGTCTGGAACACATGGGCCACATTATTTGATTAGACAGCACAAGGTAATCAATTGTATATAAGCACATTTTTCTTTGCATGGTGGGTCACATTCACTTTGGGGAAGGTTTTGACTTGGTGACCACAGAGGATACACTGGGTGATGTGTTTTTGGTTTTTAATTTGAATGATTGGTTCTTGACCATTTTGATTCATTCGGGTCTTGTTTTGATTTATTACTTAGGTAAAAGTTGTCCCATATTAGTCCTGATGAGGCCCAAAATAGAAGGGGCCGAAATGTGTCGACACCTTGTGATTTGCGGCAGGGTTGGGTTGAAAGTACAATTGATTTTCCAGAAGGAGATTGGACAATGCAAGAAACCCTAGGAAGTATTTGATTGCTGTCCAGCATTTGTTGTTATAACTAACCACAACCACCGCATTTAAGTGGATCACGTCTTTAAGTACTTCACATACCACTGCCTCCAATGGGGGTGATTAAGCTGGGACAATTTCCAGATGTTTCATTGATGGTTATATTCTTGTGACATGTTGATATTCATGTATTTGTAAATAATTGTTATTGTGATGTAGATTTTAGTTCTGGTGTAACTGTTTAACTTAATTGTGAGAGTTTGTTTTGTTTATGATTCTCTTTGTTCTATACAATTATAGATGAATACATTTTGACAAAGAAATTATGTCCCCAAGAGAGTACGTGGCACTCTTTTTGTTAGAAAAATTTATAATCTATCCCAGCCTTTTTGACCACCTGTTTTTGCATACATGTTTCCTTACCCAGGTCAGGTAGGGTTTTCTTTGGGTAAACCTCTTTTTTTGTATATGTCTGCATTTACAATCCAGTATTAGGAGCAGATAGACGGAATGAGATATTTGATGTTTGGATACAGGATATTTAGGATAAGTAGTTTATCCTTTGATTTCAGAATGACAATGATATGGTAATATGGGCCAGATGTAGCAAAGAACCAATTTGCGACTTGCAAATTGCGAGTCCCTGCGAATCGCAATTTGCAAGTCGCAAATTGGTATGCAGTACGGTGTCTCAGACACCGACTGCGACTCGCTATGGGGTCGCAATGACCCACCTCATAAATATTCATGAGGTGGGTCGCAAATTGCGGCCCCATAGCGAGTATAGGCACTCGCAAACATGGAGGCCTGCTGTCGTCAGCAGACCTCCATGTTCGTGACTGCTTTCAAAAAGCAGTTTTTTTTTTTTAAGTGTAGCCCGTTTTCCTTAAATGAAAACGAGCTGCACTTTAAAAAAAAACCGAAACCTTTAGTTTCGGGTTTTTTTCAGGGCAGGTAGTGGTCCCTTGGACCACTACCTACCCTGAAAAAATATTTTTGGGTCCATTCACAAAGTGGAAGGGGTCCCATGGGGACCCCTTCCAATTTGCGAGTGGGTTACCATCCACTTGAAGTGGATGGTAACTGCGACACCATTTGTGACCGCGTACGCGGTCGCAAATGGTATTGCATACCACTCAGACTCGCAAATAGGAAGGGAACACCCCTTCCTATTTGCGATTCCGAAATGCATATTGACTCGCAATATGCATTTCTGCATTGGGAAACGCGTTTAGCGACTCGCAAACGGCAATTTTTGCCGTTTGTGAATCGCTAAACGTTTCCTACATCTGGCCCTATTTTTGGTAAAATAGACCATGCAACTAAAGCTTAATTTTGGTTGTTATTTGTTTTGATTTGTTTGTTTTGTTGACATTGTGAATTCGATAAAAAAAAGTTTTAAAAACCAAATGCAGTCTACTTTGCTTGTTTTTTTCAAGCCCCTGGGTGGGTCAGGTCCTAATGGAATTTACATTTTCTATGAGTGAGGGGGGGCTCCCAGTCTCCCCTACAGCCCCAGAGACTGTCCCCTCCCCGGGGCTATACTGTAATATAACATGGTGGGTCCAGGCCATGCAGCCTCCCTCCACAATAGAAAAATTAATAGTTAGGCTTGGACATGTGGGGTAAAGTCCCCGGGGGGGCTATATATCACGAATTTTTATAATTAGGCCCGGCCCCCAAGGATGAGATCCATGGGGCCAAGATTGGCTCTAGGAAGGGGGGGACAAGTGGCCCTCATCCTCCCGAGAAGAATTATAATTATGCTGGGCCCTGGGTGATGGTGTTCCTGGGACCGAGATTAGCCCTGGGAAGGGGGCCCTTGTCCTCACTCCAAAAAATTAGTAATTAGGCCCCAGAGGATGGGGTTCCTGGGGTCGAGATTGCCTTGATGAGGGGACCACGCTGACCCCCCTCCCTGAAAAAAAATATTAATTAGGCCTAGTCCTGGGACATGGGGTCCCTGGGTCCGAGACTGGTCAGGAGAGGGGGACATGCAGACCTACTGACAATTACTGTTGTACTTGGCCAAAGGCTTGCTCAGTGCAGGGTTGGTTGGTTAAAGGGGTTGTCTAGTTTTCAAAAATGTCTGGGTCTGGTAGGTTGCCCTAGATAACCGCCGCACCCGGGACAAAAACACAGGTGTCCCCCCTCTGTAAAATCAGGTAGATATGTGATAGATCATTTTGGTGTGTCCACACCCTTCTGTGATGTTCCAAACACTTAAATTGTGAAAAGAAATGCACTTAGGTTATGTTAAAAAGACCTCTCCCCCACCAATCAAGTTAGTGGCATGCTTCATCATCGGGGTCCCATCTGAGACACCTAGCATGTCACGGATGTGCTTCGATGACTGATTACAGCGCAGGTTTTTCCATTCTTCCACACACACTGGTTGGATTTGGCACAAGGGTGAGTGATGGTTCAGTAGATTAAATTTTATTAACAAGAGATTTCACAAAAATGAAATGCACTGTTAATAACTGAAAGGACAAAAAACTGAACCAATAATTCACAGCTCTTGAGCTGTAAAGCCGCCCGCGACAAGGCACCAACCACTTTACAATCCATTCAGACATCATTCATACATGACATGCACAAGACCATTCACGCCTCTGGCTGTGGGCCTAGCACACTACAACACTTGCATCAACCTGCAGCACCATTCAAAGGCCCATCACTTTCATACACCCACATGCCTGACACAGCAATCACACCAGCTGATGGGAGTGTGTGGACTGGCGTTTGGCTAGCAGTGTGTTGCAGTGGCCAACCGCAAGTCATTATTTACACCACCAGCCAAGCGCCACTCCACACACACTGCCAGCCAAGGGCTACTCTACTCACACTGCCAGCCAAGCATCAGTCCAAGCACACCGCCAGCCAAGCGCCACTCCACGCACAATGCCAGGCAAGCACAACTCCACGGACACCGCCAGCCAAGTGCCACTCCACACACGCTGCCAGCCAATCGCCACTCCATGCACACTGCCATCACTTTTTTAAACAACAAAGAAACCACTAACTAATTAGAAGTAAGTACAAACCTACCAACACAAAAGTTCTAACTTACATGACAGTAATGCCAACAGTGAAACTGAATATATGGAAATATAAAAACAGGCAGTTTACACTCACAGTAGTTCCCAATCATGTTTTTGAGTGTGGTAACTCCTGAAACAGCAAGCCACACAGCCCAGGCTTTGCAGGACAATCGTGACAGTAAATTTGAGTCTCCTTCTGGATGTCTCTTCGAGCACAGACTCTACAGCTCTTAGCAGGAGAGTCTTATTTGACCATGGGAGGAAAGTGCTCAGCAAAGTGGCAATCTTTCAATCTAGCCACATCCTCCACTACTGCTTCTCTAGGAACTCTTGCCTGTTCTAGCACAAAAAGGCTCACTATGACAGACTCCTGAAATTTCACAAATTTCATCCTTGACTCTGGAGAACTATTTTTGAACACAACAAAAGCATTAAAAGTTGCTAAATGGAAGAGGTGAACTGCTAATTTCTCATACCAAACGTAAGCCTTATGAATGGCTGTGTAAGGTTAGAAGCTCTGATCCACTCTATCAACACCACCCACATGCTTATTGTAGTCCAAAATTATAGGAGGCTGGCCTGGTTTGTAGTGGGTACCTTGGGTACTTACACCATATACCAGGTCCAGTTATCCCTTATTAGTTAAATGTAGTAGTGTTCTAGCATTTTAGGCTGATAGAGGTAGCTATAGCAGAGCAGCTTATGCTGAACTAGGAGACATGCAAAGCTCAGGCAATACCACTTATAGTTACACAGAACTTATACACAAGTAAACACAATACTCAGTGTTACCAAAAATAAAGGTATTTATTTGGGTGACACACTACCAAAAATATCTTAGAAACAATATTCCTTCTGGAGGTAAGTATCATACACAATATATACACTAGAAGCCAAAATTAGACAAGTACATAGTCATAGAACAATGCAAACAGTAGGAAATCCTATAGAATTCAATGGGAGGAAATAGGTCTAGGGCCAACACAAACCATATACTAAAAAAGTGGAATGCGAATCCCGAATTCCCCCCTATACAAGTGTAGTGTGTGCAGAATTGCTGGGAGAGTAAGAATACAGTAAAGGTAAGGAAATTACCCCACACCAGAGCCCAGAAAAGCAGGAGTAAAGTACTGCAAGTTTCCTTAGGACACACTATATCTCGTTTTTGGGATTTTGCAGCAGCGAACCAAGTCTGCAAAGAACAACTTCTGGATTATTGTACCCGAAGACCTGCAAAGGAAGGGGACCAAGTCCAGAAGTCGAAAAAAGTTCCAGGAAGGACAAGAGCCCCTGCCAACCCAGAAAAGGGTACAAAAGAAGAGTCCGCAGTTAGTTTAAGACTGCAGAAATGCACCCTAGGAAGATT
The DNA here is from genome assembly GCF_031143425.1 of Pleurodeles waltl. Taxonomy (NCBI): domain Eukaryota; kingdom Metazoa; phylum Chordata; class Amphibia; order Caudata; family Salamandridae; genus Pleurodeles; species Pleurodeles waltl. The sequence continues at coordinate 762,812,676 of NC_090437.1, forward strand.
CAAGCAGGTTCCTGCATCATGAAAAACATGTCCCATGGCATGAAGATTGTTGCAGATGAGATTTTGTGTTTAAAGGTGGCAACAAGCCTTGGCTACGACAAAGGTGCGGTCCTGGGTACATCCAGCGTCAAAATGGCGCTGGATGGACCCAGGAGGGACCTAGGGGCCTCAACTCTGTGTGAAGAGAAAGAGGAGGCTCTCAGCACTTTAGAGAAAGCTCTGGATACAAGCCAGCACCCCCAGGAATCACAGGATCCGGGTTCAAAGGGGGTGCAAAATGCAGTTGATGCAGCACAACAAAAGAAGGTCCCACGCCGTCTGGCTGTGCATGAAGGAATTTTGCAAAGAGTGCACAGAGGCCTCATGAGGCAAAGAAGATGCAGTATAGAGGTGTACCATCGCTCTCGGGGAAGGCAAGGTCTTACCTCCTCCAAATTGCATCAGCAGGACCTCAGGACAGTCTATGTTGATGGTGCCCACCCTCTGTGTCCTTAGGAGCACGCTCATCACTCCACAGGAGATTTCTTCGGTCCTTCTGGTGTAGGATGAAGACAGGGAGTCATCAGAGCATGCACACCATGGACACTGTTGCAGTTGCTGACTTGGAGATGAGGTTGCTGAAGAAAAGTGTCTTTTGTAGACACTTTGTTGCAGTTACAGCATTTCTGGAGCAGGCTACAGTTGATTTGAGGTCAGAAGAGTCTGAAGTTGTTGCAGAGGATTCCTGAAGGAAACTTGCAAGCAGAATCTGAAGAGAACCCACAGGAGAGACCCTATATAGCCCTGAGAGGGGGATTGGCTACCTTATCAGGTATGGATATATCAGGAGGGGTCTCTGATGTCACATGCTGGCATTGGCCACTCAGAGCCCTCCAGAGTGCCCCCACACCTTGCAAAGCAAGATGGCTGAAGTCTGGGACACACTTAAGGAGTTCTGGCCACCACCCATGGGGTGGTGATAGACAAGGGGAGTAGTCACTCCCCTTTCCTTTGTCCAGTTTCCCCCCAGAGCAGGGGAGAAGAGGTCTCTGAACTGGTGTAGACTGGTTTATGCAAGGAGGGCACCATCTGTGCCCTTCAAAGCATTTCCAAGGCTGGGGGAGGCTACCCCTCCCCAGCCTGTAACACCTATTTCCAAAGGGAGAAGGTGGAACACCCTGCTCTCAGAGGAAATGCTTTATTCTGCTTTTCTGGGACTGGGCTGCCCAGACAACAGGAGGACAGAACCCTGTATGTGAGGTGGCAGCAGCAGTAGCTGCAGTGCAAGCCTCAGAGAGTTGGTTTGGCAGTACTGGGGTCCATGGTGGAGCCCCCAGGATGCATGGAATTCGCTCCCCAATACCAGATTTGGAATGGGGGGACAATTCAATGGTCTTAGACATGTTGCATGGCCATATTCGGTGTTACCATTGTGAAGCTACATATAGGTATTGACTTACATGTAGTGCATGCGTGTAATGGTGTCCCTGTAGGAGGCTGGCCTGGCTTATAGTAGGTACCTGATGGCACTTACACCTTGTGCCAGGTCCAGTTATCCCTTAATAGTAGATTAGTAGTGTTCTAGCAGCATAGGCTGATAGAGGTAGCTATAGCAGAGCAGCTTAGACTGAACTAGGAGACATGCAAATCTCCTACCATACAACTTATATCATATAGCTCTATATCATAAGAATCACAATACTCAGAGTTACTAAAAATAAAGGTACTTTATTTTAGAGACAATGTGCCAAAAATATCTCAGAGGATATACTCCCTGAGGAGGTAAGTAAAATACACAACATATACACACAAACCAAAATCAGGTAAGTAAACAGTTAGAAAAGTAGTGCAGACACAATAGGATGCAATAGGCCAAGGGGCAACACAAACCATATACTCTAAAAGTGGAATGCGAACCACGAATGGACACCAGGCCTAGTGTAGTGTGTAGAGAGTCACTGGGAGTGTAAGAAAACACTAAGGGTGTCCAAGATACCCCACGCCAAGACCCTGAAAAGTAGGAGTTAAGTTACCCTACTTCCTCAGAAACACACTAAAGTTGTGATAGGAGATTCTGCAAAGACAACAACTGACTGCAAAGCACTGAAGATGTATTCCTGGACCTGAGGACCTGTAAAGGAAGGGGACCAAGTCCAAGAGTCACAAAAGTGTCCAGGGGGGGCAGGAGCCCACTAAAGCCCAGATGAAGGTGCAAAAGGGCTGTCTCTGGATGGAAGAAGCTGAAGATTCTGCAACAACGGAAGATGTCAGGAACTTCTCCTTTGCACAGAAGAAGTTCCACAGCATGCTGGAGGATGCAGAGTTGTTTTCATGCAGAAAGACTGCAAACAAGCCTTGCTAGCTTCAAAGGTCACAGTTGAAGAAAATGGGTGCTGCCCGGGCCCAGGAAGGACCAGGAGGTCGCCCCTTGGAGGAGTCGATAAAGGGGGCACTCAGCAGCACATGAACAGGCATTCAAGAAATCTGAGCACAGCGGTCATCTCAATACTACAAAGGAGGGTCCCATGAAGCCGGTGTCCAACTTAGCCAGTTCAGCACTGCAGGATGGATTGCTGGGGACCTGGGCTAAGCTGTGCATGAAGGATTCCTTGCAAAAGTGCACAAAAGCCCTAGCAGCTGCAGTTCATGCAGTACACAGGATTACTGTCTGGCATGGGGAGGCAAGGACTTACCTCCACCAAATTTGGAAAGAAGGACCACTGGACTGTCGGGGTCACTTGGATGCAGCTCCTGTGTTCCAGGCACCACGCTCGTCGAGATGAGAGGGGACTCAGAGGACCGGTGAAGCAGAAGTTTGGTGCCTGCGTTAGCAGGGGGAAGATTCCGTTGACCCACAAGAGATTTCTTCTTGGCTTCCAGTGCAGGGTGAAGGCATACAGCCCTCAAAGCATGCACCACCAGGAAACAGTTGACAAAGCTGGCAGGATTAGGTGCTACAATGTTGCTGATAGTCGTCTTGCTACTTTGTTGTGGTTTTGCAGGCGTCCTTGAGCAGTCAGCGGTCGATCCTTGGCAGAAGTCGAAGAGAGAGATGGAGAGGAACTCTGGTGAGCTCTTGCATTCGTTATCTGAAGAGAAACGCATAGGAGAGACTTTAAATAGCCCTCAGAGAAGGATTGGCCACCTAACCAGGTAAGCACCTATCAGGAGGGGTCTCTGACATCACCTGCTGGCACTGGCCACTCAGAGACCTCCATTGTTCCCTCACACCTCTGCATTCACGATGGCAAAGGTCTGGGACATACTGGAGGAGCTCTGGGCACGACCCCTGGGGTGGTGATGGACAGGGAAGTGGTCACTCCCCTTTCCTTTGTCCAGTTTTGCGACCGAGCAGGGGCTGCGGGATCCCTGGACCGGTGTAGACTGGTTCATGCAAGGAGGGCACCATCTGTGCTCTTCAAAGCATTGCCAGAGGCCAGGAGAGGCTACTCCTCTCAGGCCCTTAACACCTATTTCCAAAGGTAGAGGGTGTAACACCCTCTCTCAGAGGAAACCCTTTGTTCTGCCTTTCTGTGACTGGGCTTCCCAGACCCCAGGAGGGCAGAAGACTGTCTATGGGTTGGCAGCAGCAGTAGCTGCAGCGAAAACACCAGAGAGCTAGTTTGGCAGTACCCAGGGTCCATGCTGGAGCCCCGGGGATGCATGGGATTGGCACCCCAATACCAGATTTGGCATGGGGGGGACAATTCCATGATCTTAGACACGTTACATGGCCATGTTCAGAGTTACCATTGTGAAGCTACATATAGGTATTGACCTATATGTAGTGCACACAAGTAATGGTGTCCCCGCGCTCACAAGTCTGGGGAAATTGCCCTGAATAACGTGGGGGCACCTTGGCCAGTGCCAGGGTGCCCTCACACTTAGTAACTTTGAACCTAACCTTCACCAAGTGAGGGTTAGACATGTAGGTGACTTATAAGTTACTTAAGTGCAGTGTAAAATGGCTGTGAAATAACGTGGACGTTATTTAACTCAGGCTGCAGTGGCAGTCCTGTGTAAGAATTGTCTGAGCTCCCTATGGGTGGCAAAAGAAATGCTGCAGCCCATAGGGATATCCTGGAACCCCAATACCCTAGGTACCTAGGTACCATATACTAGGGAATTATAAGGGTGTTCCAGTGCGCCAATCAGAATTGGTAAAAATGGTCACTAGCCTGCAGTGACAACTTTAAAGACAGAGAGAGCATAAGCACTGAGGTTCTGGTTAGTAGAGTCTCAGTGACACAGTTAGGCACCACACAGGGAACACATTCAGGCTACAACCTATGAGCACTGGGGCCCTGGCTAGCAGGGTCCCTGTGAGACATATAAAACACACTGACAAATAGGGTTTCACTATGAGCACTGGGGTCCTGGCTAGCAGGATCCCAATGAGACAGTAAAAACTACCTGACATATACTCACAAACAGGCCAAAAGTGGGGGTAACAAGGCTAGAAGAGGCTACCTTCCTACAGTCCCTGCACTCACAATGTCCGTGGAAATGGCCCTGAACTATGTGGGGGCACCTTTACTAGTGCAAGGGTGCCCTCACACTTAGTAACTTTGCACCTAACCTTCAGCAAGTGAAGGTTTGACATATAGGTGACCCATAAGTTACTTAAGTGCAGTGAAAATGGCTGTGAAATAATGTGTGCACTATTTCACGCAGGCTGCAATGGCAGTCCTGTGTAAAATTTCTCTGAACTCCCTATGGTTGGCAAAATAAATGCTGCAGCTCATAGCGATCTCCTGGAACCCCAATGCCCTGGGTACCTAGGTACTATATACTAGGTACTTATAAGGGGGGTCCAGTATGCCAATTGAAATTGTTAAATGTAGTCCCTGGCCTACAGTGACAAATATAAAAGCAGAGAGAGCATAAGCACTGAGTTTCTGATTAGTAGAACCTCAGTGACACAGTTAGGCACCACACAGGCATACACATTAGGCCTCAAACTATGAGCACTGGGGTCCTAGCTAGCAGGATCCCAGTGAGACAGGCAAAACACACTGACACATAGGTTTTTCATCTATGAGCACTGGGGTCCTGGCTAGCAGGACCCCATTGACACAATAAAAACACATTGACACACACTCACAAACAGGGCAAAAGTCTGGGTAACCATGCTAGAAAGACGCTACTTTGCTACCAAAATGCACACAGGTTTGCGCACTTCGGCAACCTAACCCCAAACAGTCACAGGGGAAGTACACTCATCATGGATGGTAGTTAGAATGTAGACATCCCTCCTGTCTGCAAATTTCAGAGCTAGCAGCTCATCATTCCGCAAGGCACTGCACTGTTTCCTCTCAATTTTATTTACAGACAAGCTCCTTCGGATAGCGTTTCTGGTTAGAATGGATTGTGCCACAAGCAACAGTGTCCACTCTGAACAATTCCTTGATCAACTGCACTCCTGTGTAGAAGTTATCTATGTACAAATGGTGACCTTTGTTAAACAGTCCTCTACCAAGTTCTCACACAATTTTCTTGCTAACTCCGAAAGTGGGCAGACAACCAGTGGGGTCAATATTGGAGTCCCTACCAGTGTACACCCGGAAATCGTAAACATAACATGTACTACTCTTAGACAGCATATACAATTTAATTCCACACCGTGCCCTCTTGCTAGGAATGTACTGCCTAAAAACCAAACAACCCTTGAACAGGATTAAAGACTCGTCCACAGCTATTTCTTTGCCTGGAACATAGTCCTCTGAAAACCGATCTTCAAAATGATCAAGGACAGGTCTAATATTAAAAAAGATGGTCAGAATCCGGGTGATCTTGTGGCAAGGCTAAAGCATTATCATCAAAATACAGCATCTGAAGAAGAAACTCATACTGGTTATGACTCATGGTTGCAGGAAATATAGCAGTTGCCATCAAGGGACTAGTAGACCAATATGAAGACAGAGGTGGCTTCCTTATCAGCCCCATCAAAAATTTAAACCCAAGAATTTTCTAAACTCTTCAAGATTTGTGGGAATCCACCGGTTAGCTCTACAGTGTAGCCTAAGTCTGGCAGCGTTGTCCCTCAAATACTGCTCCACGTACAAATTAGTCTGCTCAATAGACTCTCTCCACAGTCTCTCCCAAAAATACATCGTCCATAAACAACTGAAATAAATTGACAGGCAAAAATGTTTTCTGTATTCAGTCTACACCCTGGGAGACCAGTAAAGGCAGCCAACTACGATTGCTCCATGTTTGGGCAACCCAATGGGAAGCCTTCCAGCCACTGGCTGCTGCTCTGCACAGCCATTGCAATCACTAATGGTAGCCCACTAAAAAGAAAAAAGAAAATAAGATTACACATAAGACAAAACAAATATCATGGTGCACTAATCTGAAGACAATTTCACACATAATCCTGCATTTAGTACACCACTTACAAAATGTCATTCATGCATGACAACAATAGCCATTTGGAGTAAAAAAAAAATCTTACCTAAAACATATGCAAACTGCTGGTCAACCACTGCCAAAACCGCAAGGAGTCACAGCAAAGGAAGCAAAAACTTTAAAGGAGAAATAAAACAGTATAATCACAAATGCAAATAATTTGCTAGTCGACAAACACCCCCCCACCAAACATTTAGAAACTTCCCCTGTGCCTTAGGGGGTTCTGCCCCCCTTGGGCCTAACAAAAATAAGTTGATCTGCACCCAAGGGGGCAGAAATGGCCTACGGTGTTGTGCTCCCTTTGGGGGGTGACCCTAATCCAATGGGCTGCCCCCACCCACACAAAAAACAAAAGTAAACAATCCCTGGTGTCATCATGGTTTCTTTGGGGCAGATAGGCCTAAAAATAATAGGCCGATCTGCCCCCCAGTGGGGGCAGGGCAGAAATAGTGTAAATAATATTGTCCCCCTTGGAGAGCGACCCTGGTGCAAAGTGGTTTCTGTCCCCCTCTGGGGGCAGTTGGACCTAATAAAAATAGGCCGATCTGCCCCCATGGGGGACAGAAATGGCATAAAATATATTGCCCTTTTGGGGATCCCCCTAAACAAAACACTCACACACACACACAAGATCCCTGGAGCTAAGTGGATTCTGCCCCCCATGGGGCAGATGGGCCTAAAACAAACAGCCCGATCTGTCCCCAAGGGGGGCAGAACTGCCCAACAGTGCTTTGTCCCATTTGGGGGCTGACCTTTGCCCAAGGGGCCACCACCACACACAAAATATCTCACACAAACACAATTGTTGTCTTCCAGTAGCTTCTGCCCCCCCCTGGGTTCAGATCGGCCTAAAAATAAGAGGGTGATTTGCCTCCAAGGGGGGCATAAACAGTGATAATCAATTTCCCACTAAAGGGAAAGACCCTTGCCTAATGGGGCCGCTCCCCGTAGTGAAATTTACAAAAAATAAATATCTGGTATCGAGTGGGCATTCCTGCTGCCCGATCGCACGGCTGAAAGAGACATTGAGGAAAAGGAAAACCCTTTCCTTTCCCCCCCGATGCCTCTTTCTTTGCAATCCCTCCCCCCCAGGCTGGAGGAGAAACTCTCCTCCTTCTCCCTTGACACTCTGGAAGCAAATGGATTCCATTGCGACCAGCACCCTCTGATGATGTCAGCGCGTTAGCACTCTCCCCATGAGCCTGTCCCAGGACGTAATGGTTATGTCCTTGGCTCCTCAGCGCCACAGCCAAGGACATAACCGTTACGTCCTTGGTGACCAACGGGTTAATAGTATCTTATCTACCCCACTAAGATGACCATAGAGGACACCAAGCAGAAAATATGTTTTGTATCTTGGATTCCAACAATACAAAATTATGAATAGCATTTTTCTTTTATATACTAGAGGAAAACCAAGAATCAAGGTATTTGATTTTGGAGGGACACAAAATTAGAATATCTAAACATATGCTTGTCACTTAAAGAGTTAATGGCAGTATATGAGAGTAGTGAAATTAGGTTTATAACCTGACACACTGGACTATAAGTAAATATCTTGTACAAAGATTTCAGAGAAGTAGGGAGAGTGCATATCAAAATGTCATCAACAAAGGCAAACAGCGTAAATTCATGTGAACCTTGTTTAAAACCAGGTATCTCCATGTTACAACAAAAGGCCTGATTTCATTTTTGATGGACAGCCTGGAGTCCCACCATGAGGGTGGAGTAAAATACTCTGTCAACATGAGAGAGGCAACGTCTGTCAAGTTTATAAAGGACAACCAAGTATAGAGTCATTTATAATGCATTGGTAGGAACCAAAAAGTGATACGCATTCCTGCAAATGCATATCACTGTTTGGTGCAGAGCTGTGCCATTATGACGGTTAGTTACAAAATGGCTACATATCCACCTATCCTGATTTGGTGGGCGGAGATGTAGCCATTTCTCTGATGTCCTTAATTTGTGACCAGCAGAAAGGTTTGGCTATGGCAGTGACATAGTAGTCACCACTGTAGCAGAACTGCATGCATGATTATGTAAAAAAATTAATCACAACACAGCAGCTGGTGGTAGGGGTTGTGTAGATGGCACATGGGTATTCCTGTGCATCCACCTACGGATTACTGGCCAGAGCTGCTGAACTTGGAACTGGGGAACTAGGTTCAAGTGTTAGCCTTGGCTCAACAGCCTGAGATTCTGCACTAATTATTTAATCCCCCCTTGCCTCAAAATATATAATGTAGTGTAGTACTGCAATGCGTTTGGACCAGGTTTGTACAACATAAAGCTACATAAACTATATAAAGAATCTGTGGGTAGTAGCGAAAATGTGCCCTTATTTTGACTTTCACCACACATATATAATAGCACTGAATTTCATCATACTAGAGACAGCAAACAATGTGTAGTTTTACCTTTGAGCCAGGTTGCCTCATAAACACAAAGGGGCAGATTTACAAGCCCCTTGAACCTCCTTGCGCCACAATAGCCTCATGTTTTTATGCTAAGGTGGCATTGAGGCATTTTTGTTGTGCAACGTTTACCAAGTGCTGCAATGTAAGCATTGCGCCACTTTGTAACCCCTTGCGCGACATTATGCCTGCACTTTGCATAATGTAAGCAGGGGGGATATTCCCCCGTTAGGAGGCCCAGAAAAATGGCACAATGAAATCTAAAAGATTTCACTGCGCCATTTTTAGTGTCATTTTTAACGCCTGCCTTAGGCAGGCATAAAAGTGACCTCCCATTGTATTCAATGGGCCTCTCTTGAATTTGGTGGATTAACATCATATTTTTTGGTGCAAATCCACCAAAGTGCCACAATAGCATCAATGTTTTTGATGCTATTGGCCTAACATATTGTAAAGACGGAACACACATGGTGTTGTTAGGGTTGAGCAATGGGGCGCAAGGAAAGTGGAGCATCATCAATGATGTACCATGTTCTTGTAAATATGTCACAAAGCTCGTAGCAAAAGAGGCCCATACTTTCCAAAGCCTGAGTGTATTCAGTCTAAAAAGTGAAATTTGGCAGGGGCATGGCCTGCGGCCGATGTAGCTGCACGCTTAGCGCAGTGCTCCGGGGCTGTGAACGGGGCCCGGCCGAAATAATAGCACTTCCAATCCCCGAAAATGATCGGCAAGTCAGGCCCCGATGAGCGCAGTCCCGCCCGATAAATGCAGAGTAAACTCCGGCGAGAAAAGAATAGTGGCTGAGGAGGCGAACGGGGTCTCGCCCCGATGACATCGAGGAACCAAGATGGCGGCAGCCTCTGGACCCTGGCCCGGCTGAGCTCGGACCCCGGAGCAGAGAGACCAAAAACCCGACTGAAGCGAGGCGGGATCGCCCACACCCCTGGAGCGACCCGGCGGCTACCCCGCTCCCGCAAAATGGAGCACTGAGGTGAGCGCACGATAGCAGGCGAGCAGTATAGCAGCGGCCCGAAGTGAATCATCTTGGTCCTTGACACTGGAGAAACCGGCCGAGACCCACGAATGGGTTACCTACAGCGGAAAGCAGAGCCGTGAGGTTAAATCCTCCATCAAGAGACCCCGGAGGAACCCCTACAGTGAAAGGTACAGATACCAGGGACGGGAGAGGGGGGACTACGCGGCAGCGGAAGTGTGAACTGATGGGCCTACGCTCTGACCTTCGCCATACCGAATAGGGGGAAAATACGCAGAATAGACTTCTACGCTGAAGAAGCAGACAGCGAGAATATTACACGCCTGATCCCGGAATCTGTGTCTTCCCCCCCTGGACACCCCTCCCCTGGTCTGTGAACAATCTGGGAGTCGCGGCCGTGAACCGAAGAGGGGGTGGCCTTAAAATTCAGAAAATCCAGCACGCGCAGACACTGCTGCCCGCCTGAGCAGGCACTGAGTAACAAGGATGGGGAAGCCCAAGAAACGCGAGGGGCAGGCCCCGGAAGACACTGATGGTCCCAAACTGCAGGACGGCCCCAGAGAATAGACCCCTGTGATGGCACGGCTGACCAGGAAACAACTTTGGATACGGTGCTCCAGGCCATCAGAGAATCTCGAGAAGCACTAGAGCAAAAAATGTATAACCTGACTGTAGACCTCTCCCTACTACGAGATGATCATCGTAGGCTAACGGAGAGAGTGGGAACGAATGAAAAAGAGATCAAGCTCATGGCCACAACCCAGAAGTCTTCTTCTAAAGAACTCTTGGAAATTACCTCTCGTGTAAAAGTGCTAGTAGCAAGAGCGGAAGACGCTGAAAACCGTGCCCTCAGAAGCAACATAAGGCTGATTGGCGTACCGGAAGGAGCAGAGACGGCGGCGGTAAACATGGAATCCTTCCTGGAACACTGGATCAAAGAAACAATACCTCCTGAAGGTCTATCGCTGTTTTTTGCCATAGAAAGAGCCCATAGGGTGCCTAGCAGACCTCCTCCCCCAGGAGCAAGAGCTCGACCAATAGTGACAAAACTCCTGCACTCTAAAGACAGGGATTACATTCTGTCACAAATGCGCCTGAAAGGTGAAATAGCACTAAACAACCAGCGTTTTATGCTCTTTCCGGATTTCACCAAAAGAACTCAGGAGCAAAGGGCCTCCTTCAATAATCCCAAACGAATCCTCAGTGAAAACGGGATAAAATACGCCATGCTCTTCCCGGCCAAACTCAGAGTGGAATATGAAGGGAAAGTACATTTCTTTACATCCCCACAGGTAATCGACGAATGGCTGGAAGCCAAGAATATTACAGCCCCGGGCCCTCACCGCGGAACCAGTAGCAAAACCCCCAGAAAGTGCTGCAGATCCTCCAAACTAAATAAAGAGATTGCTCCTCCAAGGCACCGAGCTCTCCAAGAAATGCGCGAGGCGGTGGACGCAGCTGCGGCTCTGGGTTGGGGCTTTTTCCCCTCCTCCCAGAATTCTTGACACACATCGGATCACGACTCGTGCAGTGGAGACTCATTGAGCTCGTCGCGGGATACCCTCACTAGCCTACCAAAGGTGACCCCGAGATCCTCGGAAGAAATCATTTGACTCTCCATTGTTAGAATGGTTACTAAACGAACAATGAGAGGTATCAAATAAGTAGGGCCTAGATACCAGAAGAACAACTCTCCGGAACAGCCACACGCAACACGCCCTGTGCAATACCTTACTGGGTAGCTAAATATAATTTCGCTGGGTCCCGGAACCGGCCTGGAGTGTAGGCTCTCGGTCGCTAACACGCCACCCTCCTATAGGATTTTAAGACAAGTTATAATGGTTTGGACGGGAATAGTTCTGACCACCGGTCCTGGGGAGTGGGAGTTGGGAGTTGAGTTTACCAAGTTAGTATTAAGGGATAATCTAGCACTTACCATTTATGAAGCTGACAGCTCACGCACTGAAATCACGCCGCCACAATATAATCCTACACACAGTAATTTCCTCATCCTTTCTAGTCTCTACAAGGTTAGCAACCAAAATGGAAACTACAAGGTATAAGATAATGACCCGGAACGTTAGAGGTCTAAACAATATGTCCAAACGTTATAAAGTATACAATTACTTAAAGCGCAGGGGGATACACATTGCTCTACTACAGGAAACACACCTGGTAGAGCAGGAAGTTAACTCCTTCAAGAAACGATGGAGAGGTCAAATAATCGCAACTAGTTACTCAGCTTTTGCAAGGGATGTATTGATCTGGATCCGTCCGGGGGTGCCCTTTCAGCTTCTTCACAAGCACATAGACAGAGACGGGAGATACGTAGTGGCCTACGGGAGACTGGGAGGAAGAGATGTAACATTAAGCGGGATATATGCACCCAACCAGGACCAGGGGAAATTCCTCGATAAATTGTCCCTTGAAATAGGCCCACTCTTAACAGGTCCTAACATAATCGGAGGGGATTTCAACTGCATAGCTAACTTTAGTCTGGACAGATCACACCTCCCCATTTCACAGTCCCCTACTCTAAAAATTGCTAAATTATTTGCGGAGTGGCACCAACACTGGCGTCTGGGAGACAGTTGGAGAAAGCCTAACCCTCATACTCAGGACTTCTCATATTACTCGGCGGTACACAACCTACATGTCAGACTAGATAGTTTTTTAGCCTCCCCTGAAATTCAAATGGGCGTAATCTCCGCTGAATATCTGTGCCGTACAATATCTGACCATAACCCTCTGATTCTATTGCTATCCTGGGGAAGGGAGAGAACGACTATCCCAACATGGCGTCTGAGGGCTGAAATGCTTGAGGATGAGGCACTCAAACATCTATTGCATTCAACCATAGTTGATTTCTTTAAACACCACTCACAAACTGCGTCCTCCAGATCCATTGAATGGGAAGCATTCAAATAGTTATAAGAGGGATCTGTATTAGTGAGAACATTGGGGCCCGGAAATCTATGGAAAACGAGCTCCGTAGCCTGGAGGATTCCCTTAGAGACCTTGAGCGCAGACGCCCTACACAACATGATCTGGCCCCCCTACTGAAAGACACCAAAAATAAAATAATAGAAGTAAACAATAGGCTGTCACAATATGATTATAAGCAGTACATAATCAAACAACACTCAGAGGGGGATAAGCCTGGTGCCCTGCTGGCGTGGCTGGCTAACCCACCTAAACAACAAACTGTCATAGTGGAAATAGAAGACACCCAAGGTACCAGCGTTTATAGCCAAAAAGAGATTAACTCTAGCTTTAGCAACTACTATTCAACACTATATGCGCCCCCCACTGAGACACTAACTAACCTCCAACTACAAGACCTAGAAGACCTTGCCCTCCCCAAACTTGGGGTAGAAGAGAGCTCAGATTTAGCAGCCCCAATATCGATTGCAGAGATTAAAACAGCAATCCAAAGCATGGCCAAAGGTAAGGTCCCAGGATCTGATGGACTTCCACTGGAGTTCTACCTCCTGTACCAGGACCTGTTAGCCCCTCATCTCAGCATAATTTATGCTGAGGCTTGGAGTGGGGGCAATCTACCACAATCTACTAATGAAGCCATCATGATTCCCCTACTAAAACCCAATAGGCCCCCAACGGATGTCCGTTCTTACCGTCCATTATCCATGCTCAATATAGACTATAAAATATTAAGTAGGATTCTTGCGAACAGACTACTGCCCCACATGACCTCGTTAATCCACCAAGATCAGTCTGGTTTTATCCCGCAACGTAGCACCGCACAAAATATTAGATGCCTGGTGTCTGTTCTTCGTTCTATGCCTCTGGAAATGACTCAGGCAGCGATTATCTCGGTCGACATAGAAAAGGCATTCGACTATCTGAGATGGGACTACCTGGAACACACCATGTTGAGAATGGGGATGGGAGAGAGATTCACACGATGGACTAGGCTGTTATATTCAAATCCCACTGCTAGGGTGAAAACAGGTAACACCATATCTGATTCATTTTTGATTGGCAGAGGAACTAGACAGGGTTGCCCACTATCCCCTCTTCTATTCGCAGTAGCAGTGGAGCCCCTGGCCCAAATGGCTAGAACTGGGCAGCACTTCCAAGGCATTTCAATCAACGACTGGACACATTATATCGCCCTTTATGCCGAGGATATGGTGCTTTTTCTCCGTAACCTAGGAGATGATCTACCAGGTGTAATAACCATGCTTGAGAAATATGGAATGGCCTCCGGACTTCGGATCAACTGGAGGAAGTCCACTATATTCCCCATGTCAAGTAGCACACCAGAACCGAACGAGACGAGAGGGCTACCCTGGTCTCCTAACACTTTTAAATATCTAGGTGTAAACATATACCATACTGCAGAAGACCTTCTAGAAGGAAATGTTCATAGAGCAATCAGAGGAGTCAGAACTAGCATGCACTTCTGGGAGACTCTACCATTAACAGTGTCCGGCAGAATTGCACTACTTAAAATGATAGTGCTACCCCGAATGCTATACTACTTCTCTACCATCCCATTGGTGATTTCGAAGGCAGTATTCAGAAGCACTGACTCTATGATCGCGAGCTTTATATGGGGTCCGAGCATGCACAGAATCGCACTAAATTCATTGCAGAGACCCACTGCAGAAGGGGGCCTTGCTGCCCCAGACGTAGAAATCTATTACTGGGCAGGTCAACTACAATGGCTAGCAAAACTTATCAGCGAACCCCCAAGTGCGACAGACTAATGGATTCCACTGAACTGTCCATCTAAAAAAATTCGAGGGATAATGCTGACTCCTAGGGAACCTAGATCACAATTACCAGTGGAATGGGAATCAACTAGACACTGCTGGGAGCAACTTCTAAGAAGAACCCGTACAAAAACCCCATACACGTCTGAGGCTCCCCTGGGATGCCTGGTTTATACTTTGGGAGACCACACTCTTAGAGGTCTCAATAAGTTAGAAGAACACAGCATCACAAAACTAGGTGACATTTACAATAAAGGGAGACTTCGCACTTACTCGGAGCTCCAAGATCAATTTAATCTCCCACCAGGTTTGTTCCTTACATATAATGCAGTCACCAGAACCGCACAAAAAATTTGGGGGTCGGCAGCTCTGGAACCTCCAACTCATAGTGGCTGTAACATCCTCTGCACAATAGGAGAAAGGAAAGGAATGATCTCAGAAATATAAAAATCACTACAAAGCAGTTCACACACACCCCTAAATAAACTTAGAGACAAATGGCAGCCTGATTTAAACACAACTATTGAAGATGAGCAATGGACAAAGATTATCTCCCATACTTACTCTGTATCTAGAAACGCCAGATTCAAATGAATACATCTTTACATCTATCATAGGGCCTACTTAACCCCACAAATGATAACTAAAATATACAATACAAACGAAGCGAGATGCCCTAGATGTACGGAAACAGCTGCAGGTCTAGTTCATATGCTGTGGAGCTGTTCACAACTCAAATCATATTGGTCAGAGATATTTAGGAGAATCTCCGACAGCACTAGCAGGAAGATCACCCTTTCCCCACTAGTGGCCCTGCTAGGAGACTTCCCCCGCCCTACTGCCCACAAAATGTCCAACAAATTTATTGACTTGGCTCTAGTCCTGGCCAAAAGAGAAATCACCTCACACTGGAAAGACTCATTAGGCCCGCAAGTTAAGAGGTGGCAAGAAGCGCTAGAAAAATGGGCAGAAGTGGAGGGGTCTGTACTGCTGAGAGAAGCGCTACAGGACGGGAGGCTGAAAGATGGTGCTACACAATGGGACTCAATACTGGAAAGTCTGAAAAACGTAGACTCCACGACACCCGAAAAGGATCAGACGACCTCAGACTCCGATCCAGAAGCACTCCCCACACCCACGACATAGAACTTTGGTAGCGATTGATTTTCTGCTTAAACCCTCAAGAACTGTCAGCTCAGGAATATAATGTGTTGATTTAAGTGCAATATGGGGGGTGGGGGGACTAACAGTGCGGAATTGGGGATTCACTGTTCATGGTTAAAAATCAATAAAAGATATTTAAAAAAAAGTGTAATTTGGTAAATTAATAATTACAGCTATAAAACAAAGTTACATTTGTTTATGTACAAAAATAATAAAGCATTGTGGTAAGGATTTTTTTTTTTTTAAATAGTAAAATTTTTAATAAAGAGAAGAAAAGAAAGATAGAGAAGGAAGGAAAGATGAGAAGAAGAAAGAGCTAAGGGTAATTTTATGAAATGGTAACAGAGTGAGATTAAAATGAGTTTGAGATAGACCATTTGTAAGAGGAAACTGTGCAAAAACTGCTAGGTTTGTAATAGATGTACTAGATCATTTTGATGTGTCCACGTTGTGTTTTGGGGCATTTCCTGTCACGGACACTAGGTCTACCCACACAAGTGAGGTACTATTTTTATCAGGGGACCTTGGGAATGCTCGGTAGATGGAAGTTTGTGCTTCCCCTCATATTCCAGAACTTTCCATTTTGCCAAATTGTGAGGATTGCAAAGGATTCTAGGTAACAGAACCTGATGAGAGCTCCACAAGTCACCCCATTCTGAATTCCCCTAGGTGTCTAGTTTTCAGAAATATCCAGGTTTGCTAGGTTTTCCTAGGTGCCGGTTGAGCTAGAAGCCAAAGTCCACAGCTAGGCACTTTGCAAAAAACAGGTCAGTTTTCCTGGGAAAAACGTTATGTGTCCAAGTTGTATTTTGGGTCATTTCATGTCACGGGCACTAGGCCTACCCACACAAGTGAGATACCATTTTTATCGGGAGACTTGGCGGAATGCTAGGTGGAAGGTGATTCGTGGCTCCTCTTAGATTCCAGAACATTCCATCACTGAAATGTGAGGAAAAAGTGTTTTGTTTGCCAAATTTTGAGGTTTGCAAAGGATTCTGGGTAATAAAACCTGGTGAGAGCCCTACAAGTCACCCCATTCTGGATAGGTGTCTACTTTCCATAAATGCATAGGTTTTCTAGTTTTCCCTATGTGCCAGCTGAGCTAGAAGCCAAAATCCACAGGTAGGCACTTTGCAAAAAACAGGTCAGTTTTCCTTGGGAAAATGTGATCTGTCCACATTGTGTTTAGGGGCATTTCATGCCGCAGGCACTAGTCCTACCACACAAGTGAGGTATAATTTTTATCGGGAGACTTGGGGAAAAGCTGGGTCGAAGGAAGTTTTTGGCTCCCCTCACATTCCAGAACTTTCCATCACTGAAATGTAAGGAATAAGGCCCATATTTATACTTTTATAAAAGTTGCGCGTCAAAAATTTTACCGCCGGCTAACGCCATTCCAACGCGCCATGGGGGCGCCTTATTAATGGAATGGCGTTAGCCGGCGCTGCGGACTGGTGTGCGTAAAATAAAATTACTCACACCAGGCAGCACCGGCGTATGGGAAAATGGGGGTTGTGCGTAAAAAAAAAGTCAGGTCTGAGGCAAAATTCAGGCCTCAAACCGGATTTGCGCCATTTTTTTTGACGCCCAACCTCCATTGACATGACTCCTGTCTTAGCAAAGACAGGAGTCATGCCCCCTTGCCCAATGGCCATGCCCAGGGGACTTATGTCCCCTGGGCATGGTCATTGGGCATAGTGGCATGTAGGGGGCCCAAATCAGGGCCCCCTATGCCACAAAAAGAATCGGGAAAAAATACTTACCCGAACTTACCTTTCCTTCCCTGGGATGGGTCCCTCCATCCTTGGCTGTCCTCCTGGGGTGGGCAAGGGTGGCAGGGCACCTCTGGGCTCCTTCCGAGCCCACAGGTCCCTTAACGCCTGCCCTGACCCAGGCATTAAAAAACGGCGCCCATCAGGCTGTGCGCCGTTTTTTAAGGCCTGCCCCCTTCTGTGCGTCAAAATGACGTCAGAGTATAAATAAGGGGCACAGGCCTTAAAGTAATTTTTTGGAAGGGAACGCTTACCTTGCATATAGTTAACGCAAGGCTGGTTCCCCCTTCCAAAAAATGACGCACATGGTGGAATTTTGACGCCCGCGGGGTCGGACGTCAAAGTATAAATATGGGGCAGGGTTTGCTCCAATTGTGCGTAAAAAATTTTTACGCACATTCGGTGCAAACAGAGTATAAATATGCCCCTAAGTGTTTTTTTACAAATTTTGATGTTTGCAAAGGATTATGGGTAACAGAACCTGGTGAGAGCCCCACAAGTCACACCATTATAGATTCCACTAGGTGTCCACTTTCTATAAATGTATATGTTTGCTAGGTTTCCATAGGTGCCGGTTGAGCTAGAACCCAAAATCCACAGCTAGGCACTTTGCAAAAAACAGGTCAGTTTTCTTTGGGAAAATGTGATGTGTCCATGTTGTGTTTTGGGGCATTTCCTGTTGCACGCACAAGTTCTACCCACACAAGTGAGGTACCATTTTTATCGGGAGACTTTGGGAAATACTGGGTGGAAGGAAATTTGTTGCACCTCTTAGATTCCTGAACTTTCAATCACTGACATGTGAGGAAAAATAGTTTTTTTTGGACAAATTTTGAGGGCAGGGTTTGCGCCGATTGTGCGTAAAAAACTTTGACGCACATTCGGCGCAAACAGAGTATAAATATGCCCCTAAGTGTTTTTTTGCCAAGTTTTAAGGTTTGCAAAGGACTCTGGGTAACAGAACTGGGGAGAGCCCCTCAAGTCACAACATCCTGGATTCCCCTTGGTTTCTAGTTTTAAAAAATGCACAGATTTGGTAGGTTTCCCTAGGTGCCGGAAGGGCTAGAGGCCAAATTCAACAACTCAGCTCTTTCCAAAAAACACGTCAGATTTCAATGTAAAAATGTGATGTGTCCATGTTGCATTTCATGTCACAGGCATTAGGCCTACCCACACAAGTGAGGTACCATTTTTATCGGTAGACTTGGGGGAACACAAAATAGAAGAACAAGTGTTACTGCCCCTTGTTTTTCTTTACATTTTTTCCTTCCATATGTAAGACAGTGTGAAAAAAAAAAGACATCTGTTTGAGAAATGCCCTGTAATTCACATGTTAGTATGGGGACCCCCGAATTCAGAGATGTGCAAACAACCACTGTTTCTCTACACCTTATCTTGTGCCCATTTTGGAAATACTCAGGTTTCCTTGATGCCTATTTTTGACTCTTTATATTTTACCAAAAAAATTGCTGTATACCCAGTTTACAATGAAAACCCATTGCAAGGTGCACATCAGTTATTGGCTCTGGGTACCTAGGGTTCTTGTTGAACCTACAAGCCCTATGTATCCCCACAACCAGAAAAGTACAGTAGACATAACGGTACATTGCTTTTGAAAATCTGACATGGCAGGAAAGAGTTACAGAGTAGCACATGGAGAGAAATGGCTATTTGTTCATCTCAATTTCAGTTTTATTTTCATTTCAACTGTTATGTTCTGTAGGAAAACCTTGTAGGATCTACACAAATGACCCCTTGCTGAATTTAAAATGTTGTCTACTTTGAAGAAATGTTTAGATGTATGGGATCCAACATTGATTTCCCACCCATTTTTGTCACTAACTGGAAAGAGGCTAAAAGCACAAAAAATATTTAACATGGGGTATGTCCCGGTAAAATGCCAAAATTGTCTCAAAAAGTGTGGTTTTCTGGTTCAAGTCTGCCTGTTTCTGAAAGCTGGGAAGATGTTGGTTGTAGCACAGCAAACCCTTTGTTGATGCCATTTTCAGGGAAAAAACACATTGGGGGTCATTCTGACCCTGACGGGCGGCGGAGGCCGACCGCCAGAGTTCCCCCCTCCAGAACACCTCTCCACGGTCATAAGACCGCTGCGGTGATTCTGGCTTTTGCACTGGGCTGGCGGGCGGCCGCCAAAAGGCCGCCCGCCAGCCCAGTGCAAAAGAGCCTTCCCACGAGGACGCCGGCTCAGAATTGAGCCGGCGGAGTGGGAAGGTGCGACGGGTGCAGTGGCACCCGTCGCGTATTTCAGTGTCTGCAATGCAGACACTGAAATACAATGTGGGGCCCTCTTACGGGGGCCCCACGACAACCCATACCGCCATCCTGTTCCTGGCGGGAGAACCGCCAGGAACAGGATGGCGGCATGGGTTGTCAGAATCCCCCATGGCGGCGCAGCAAGCTGCGCCGCCATGGGGGATTCCCAGGGCAGCGGAAAACCGGCAGGAGACCGCCGGTTTTCCCTTTCTGACCGCGGCCAAACCGCCGCGGTCAGAATGCCCTGCGGGGCACCGCCAGCCTGTTGCCGGTGCTCCCGACGACCCTGGCCCCGGCGGTAGTGAACCGCCGGGGTCAGAATCACCCCCATTATTTCTTCTGTTGCACTTTTTTCCTGCTTTTTGCAAAAAAAGTAATTTTTTGTTGTATTTTGGCTAATTTATTGGTCTTCTTCAGTGGAACCCACAAACTCTGGATACCTCTAGAATCTCAAGGATGTTGGAAAAAAAGGACACAAATTTGGCGTAGGTAGCTTATGTGGACAATACGTTATGAGGCCCTAAGCGCGAACTGCCCCAAATAGCCAAAAAAAGGCCTGGCACCTGAGCAGCAAAGGGGTTAAGATGATGACTGTACCTCATATTTTAACACATATTTTATGCACCATCTCTATCACATAAATTTCCTAACTAGCCTTTTAACATCTTAAATCTGTTTCTCTGAAATTTTGGTATGACAAGAGTTTGCGTATTGCTCTCTCCCAGCTAATAAGACCAAAAACTGAAGAAGGTAACAGGGGCCAGATGTATATAGCTTAAGGTTTGCGATTTCCAAATAGCACATTTTTGTGATTCGCTATTAGGAAATCACAAACTGCAATGTTTTAGCACTATTTGCGATTCCCAAATGGATCGCAAGAGACCTTGCTCATTAATAATCATGAGGCAGGTCACAGTTTGCGACCCATTTACAAATGGCCACAATCACAGGGCAGGGGGCCTGCTGGGTGAGCAGATGGCCATGTCTGTGATTGCTTTTAAATAAAGCAATCTCTTTTTTTTTTGGTAATGCAGCCCATTTTCCTTGAAGGAAAATGGGATGTATTACAAAAAGAAAACTGAAAAGTTTTCTTTTCATTTTTTAAGTGTAGGCAGTGGTTCCTGGCTATATATATATACCCCCATTCTCAGAGGAAGGGGTCCCTTGTAGTTGAAGCTGAAGCTGGTGGTAACTGCGATTGTTTTGCAACCGCATTCCCAGTCACAAAACACTTATACATGGCCCTGCAAGTCGCTAGTAGGAAGGGATGCCCTTGGCATGCCCCTTCCTAATAGCAAGTCCCAATCCCTATTTTGCAAATCGGTAACAAGTTCTGACGCGCACAATAGGGATGGTACATAGCAAAAAGCCTTTTACTAGTCCAAAATGGCAGACGGGCTGTTTACGACCAGTAAAAGAGCTTGATCATTTCTGGCCCTAGATTTTCTGGCTTCAAATTATACCATTCATCCTTTATCGTGAGACAATTTTTGTGCCTTGGCACATGGTTTTGATGATAATCCTACACCCTCATGAATTGTTTTTGAACGGTCATTCCTTAATGACTTCTCTTTTATGGATATTCTTTTTTTAATCTCCTATTGTACTTTCATATGTAAACGTCCTTGTCTTAAAGCACTCTTACTTTTTACTAAATAATGTTTAAAAAAATTGTGCTAATACTGCAAAGCCCATCGAGGCCTATTGTAAACAATGGTGTGGCTCCTTTTAACGCCTGCTCTGAGCAGGCAATAAAAGCACTGATAAAAATGACACAAGGAAATCTCTTAGATTTCTTTGTGCCATATTTTGGACCCCTCTAATGGAGAAATGCCCCCTTCTGCATATATTATGGCTGACGCAGACAGAGACATTGTCTCTCATTATGACTTTGGGGGTCTTTTTGAAAGACCGCCAAAGCCGTGAGCGCCAGAAGACTGCCACCATATTACGAGTGCTGCAGGATTTCCACCACATTTTGGGCGGAAATCCTGCAGTAGTCGTGCAGGCTGGCGGAGGCACATGGGCGGTTCCACCACTGGCCCCACCCCGCTAAAATGACTCCACCACCCGTATTACGACCTGTAATATGGCCTGGCAAGGTTCTGATGGCGGGGTGCTGCAGGTGATGGAAGCGCTCGTTCCCTGCCGGATGACCTCCTTGCCAGACAAGGTAAGTCGGGCGTCCGACAAGGGAAGGGAGTGTTGTGTATGCATGTGTGCATGTGTGTGGCTATGGGTGTGTGTACGGGTTTTCTATGCATGTGTGAATGTTGAAGTGAATGAGTGTATGGATGCATGTGAGTGAATGCATCTATGTCAGTGTTGATGAATCAGTGTATGCAGGGTGCGTGTAGGTGTCTGCGTGCGTGTGCATGTATACAGGAAGGGTGGGGGATGCTGTACCTGAAGGGGGTTTGGGGAGTTCTGGTATGGAGGTGGAGTGAGGGGAGTATTGTGCTTGATGGGGGAGTAGTCTGCCGGTGACAAGGAAAAAATTCCCTGTCACCGGTAGCCTTTCCGGCAGGGTTTTCATGACGGTGCTACTGCCACGGAAACCCTGGTGGAAAGCTGGCTCTCAATACTGCTCGTCTGTGGTCCCAGCGGGTCCCATCGCCCTGGCTGTTCAAGCAGGGATATGGCAGGTTGGCAGAGACCAACCCACTACATTCATAATGTGGCGGCCTTCACCACCGGCCCGTCGGTAACGATGCCGCCACAGTGGCCCTGATGGTCAGGAGACCGCCAGGGTCATAATGAGGGCCATAATGTAGTGCAAAGGGGTACAAAGTGCCACTTTGTAAATATAGCACTGCGATTTTGGCCTTGTTGGGCCACATTAACATAAAAAAAAGCCTATTGTGCGCCAGCACAGGGGGAAAAGACAGGAATGCACGGTATGCTCTAGATAATGCAGGGTTCGCAGGAAGGTGGCCTGCTGCGCTGCCCTGCGCCAAATCCTCATAAATATGCTCCATGTAACTGTCTGCCATCTTCTGTACCCCTCCATATACCTCAAAATCTCTCCGTGATACACCTCAACCTGCAAGCATTATTAAAACACACAAGAGCAGTGTCAGACTGGCATATAGAACAGATAGGGAGTGCCCAATGTGCTGGTCTGACCTACCAGTGTGTGGACAGGTTTTATGCCCAGGTGGGGGGCTTTTTTTTTACTGTTGATTTCCTATTTTATTACGACTTTTTGGCTATCTGCTTCGCTAATGAGGGCCATTTTAATTTTGGTGCACGGAGCTCATTTTTCCCAGCTCGATCCTGCACAAAAGTACAATTAATTCGACTGTCTACGATGATCGCACAGCAGTTCAGACGATCTATAAGAACCCTTTCTGTATGATCGCTGTCTCTTATATTTTGTCCTGATAGTGAACATTTATGAGATAGAACTTCAGACAATTATTTTTTTCTCAGTTTGCTCCGTAGATAATTTTACTCGAGTGATTCTTATGCGTCATCGTTTAACATAAATTAAATTACTTCAATAATTGAAGTAGTGGGTTTATCCTGTTGTTGAATCATAAGTATTAGTTTTCATAGTTTTGAAATATTGACTAAGACATAGATGATCACTAAGTAGAAAAATGTATATTGTGAATGTCAGAATAGTCACCGTCGTATTAAAAAACACAGCGCACAGTCCTTCTGTTCCTGAAGCATGGAGCAGGTGTTTTACATTACTCGGTGTTTTAGTGACATCTTGTGGTCAAAAAAATGTACTCTGTTTTCTGCTAGAACTGCACTTCGGTGAATTTTTTCACATTTTGGGCCAAATTCAAAAATATAAACGTCCACTTTCGTGTAAGTTTAAATTTGTTTTGATATTCACAAACTTGGGCCCACATTTATACTTTTTTAGCGCCTCACTTGCGCTAAAAACAGGATAAATATGGGCCTTGGACTTGATATTGAGTTTACGTCTGCACAGGATCCAGTACTTGAAGCTCTGGGGGTGTTTACTTACTTGCTCATATTTTCTGTCAGAAATCAGGTAAGGAAGACCTCCTATTGTCTATCGTTTAAGAGGCTTTCTCTAATTCATATTTTTTTTCTCCAAAAAATGTATATATGTATGTTTATAGTGTAAGGCCCTCTTTATAGAGATTTGGCGTAGGGCAGCGCAGCAAATCACTTTTTTGCACTGCCCTACGTCAAAGTGAAAGAGCAGGAATGTATTGTGGCCCATATTTATACTTTTTGACGCTAAACTGCGCTAACGCAGTTTAGAGTCAAAAAATTTAGCGCCGTCTAACGCCATTCTGAAGCGCCATGCGGGCGCCGTATTTATGGAATGGCGTTAGCCGGCGCTAGCAGACTGGCGCTGCCTGGTGTGCGTGGAAAAAAACCACGTAGACCAGGCAGCGCCGGCGTAGGGGGAAAATGGCATTAGGGCGTCTTAAAATGGGGCAAGTCAGGTTGAGGCAAAAAAATCGCCTCAACCCGATTTGCGCCATTTATTTCGACGCCCAGACGCCATTTAAATGACTCCTGTCTTAGTAAAGACAGGAGTCATGCCCCCTTGCCCAATGGCCATGCCCAGGGGACTTATGTCCCCTGGGCATGGTCATTGGGCATAGTGGCATGTAGGGGGGCACAAATAAGGCCCCCCTATGCCACCAAAAAATATTAAAAATATAAAAAATTATACTTACCTGAACTTACCTGAATGTCCCTGGGGTGGGTCCCTCCATCCTTGGGTGTCCTCCTGGGGTGGGCAGGGGTGGCAGGGGGGGTCCCTGGGGGCAGGGGAGGGCACCTGTGGGCTCATTTTGAGCCCACAGGCCCCTTAACGCCTACCCTGACCCAGGCGTTAAATAGTGGCGCAAATGCGGGGTTTTTTGACCCGCCAACTCCCGGGCGTGATTTTTGCCCGGGAGTATAAATACGACGCATTTGCGTCGCCGTCATTTTTTTAGACGGGAACTCCTTCCTTGCATCTCATTAACGCAAGGAAGGCGTTCACGCAAAAAAATTACGCTATTTGCCCATACTTTGGCGCTAGACGCGTCTAACGCCAAAGTATAAATATGGCGTTAGTTTTGCGCCGAATTTGCGTCGAAAAAAACGACGCTAATTCGGCGCAAACGGAGTATAAATACGGGCCTGTAATTCTCCAATGCATTCCTGTCCTTTCCCTGTGCTCTGGCGCCATTTTGGCAGCTAAGCGCCAACACAGGCACCTTTGCACCATGGTGCAAAGGTGCCTGTGTTGTTGGCAGGATTTTGTAGGTGCAGGGAGTGGCACCTTCCTGCACAGAAACAATCCATAGAAGTGTTTTCCAGAGGAAAAAAACGAATAGAAATAAATATATTTTCCCTTTGTTACGTTTGCCCTGTGGAGGCATAAAAGTTTCTCGTATTCCATGCTTACAAGTCCTTATAAATCTGGGAATAAATCAATCTATCAATCAATCAATAAATTTGAAAAGCGTGGCTTATCATCCTGGGGGATATCCAGGCACCCTGGGAGGTTTAAAGTGCGCCCTTGGCTACTTCTCAAACAGCCACATCTTGGGCTTTTTCTTGAAGTTGATGAGGGTGTGCAATGTGCTTAGGTGGGGGATAAGGGTGTTCCAGGACTTTGCGGTGAGGTAGGAGAAGGAGCGACCTTTGCTGCAGCTGTGTTGGATTCTCGGGACATCCAGAATGGCAAGAATTATAGAGCGAAGCATCCTAGTAGGTTAGTGGAAGGAGAGTCTGTGGTTGATAAGCTTGGGTCTGATGTTGTGGAGAGCTTTGAATGCATTGGTGAGGACCTTGAATTTGCACCTCTTGAGCACCGGGAGCCACTACAGCTCTCTGAGGTGGGAGATGATGTGGGCCCTTCTGTGGCGGTCTAGGACAAATCTTGCAGCTGTGTTCTGAATGGTCTGGATGCGGTGGAGCAGCTGGGCGGGGAGTCCAATGTTGAGGGTGCTTCCATAGTCTAGTCTGCTGGTGATGGTGGCCTGCATCATCGTCTTTCTGGTTTTGATGGGGATCGATTTGAAGATTTTACGTAGCAAGCGGTGGTTATATAAGCTGGAAGCAGCCACTGTGTTTATCTGCAGTTTGAAGGTAAGTTTGTTGTCGATGATGCCAAGGTTGGGTGAGTAGTCTGTAGGGGTAGGAGGTTGTCTGAGCGTGGATGGACACCGGGAGTCATCCCAGGGGGAGAGGTTGCTTCCAAAGATGATCATTCCCGTTTTGTCAGTATTCATCTTCAGGCAGTTTGGACTCATCCATTCGGCAACGTGAGTCATTGCATCAAGTCCCATGGGAATTGCATGGGAACATCCACCACAACCAGAGACATTTTAAGGCATGGGCCCAGAGCCCCAGCCTTTCAGGGTGTCCCTCTGTTCTGCAGAGACTCTCGCTCTGCTGACCTTGAATAATTCTTAAACAGGTTAAATGAATACTGTTTTCCTTGCATTTATTTTTTAAGTGGATGATGCGTTAGAGTCTGTTACAGGTGTTTTGCAGAGAATGTGTTTATGTTTTATGCAACATCCATAGTTTTTTCTTTTAGATCAAAACAGGGCCCGCAAATGAGAAATGGGAGGTTATTGCAGAGATTATTTGCAGTAGTGTTAGTGAGCTCCTGCTGTGTTACAATATAAGAAGCATGCCCATATCCTTGAATCATAGATATAAACAAATAAAAAAATTGGACAAGTGTGCCTGTGTACTGTCAGTGACCTGGCCGAAGAGGGCATGAAAGAGCTGAAGTGCATTATAAATTCCGAGCCGTTACGAACATGGACCCCCAAAATAAGTTTGGCCCAGGCCCCCCAAATCCTCAAGATGTCCCTGACAGCAATGCCCATGGAATGCCTCCCTTGAGCAGAGTAAGGTGACGCAGCAATATGCGCTGCGTGGCCTTACTCAAGATTTGCAGTGCAGTGTGGCTTTGCATGGCTTCATAAATCTGCCTCAGAGCCTTGTGTCATGCATGTACCAATTTGTCTGGCGTAAACGTGACACAAGGCTCTTATAGGTATGCCCCTAGGTGTACTTAAATATGTGAGTTTCTCATGTATGGCAAAGCTAGCTACAGAGCCACCAAGTGCTATACCAATAATGTTGCAGAGAAAGGATTATTAAACATCCACTCCAACAAAAGTACAAGGGATTGTTGGAAAATGGGTTATTGGTAAGGGCAGGTAGGTACCTACACTTAGCAATAGGCCACTAACCTCCACTTAGGTCCAGTTAGGTCTCAGTAAATTAAACCCAGCTCAACCCTTGGTGGCTTGGCAACGAGTGACAAGGCTTAACTTAGGAGACAGAGTGTAAAGCATTCAAATATCACAAAACAGTAATTAAATAAAACACAGGAAACAGTTAAAAAATCCACAACCAATTAATAAAAATAGATTATATTATTCTCTTTAAAATTACACAAAAACAAATAAAATCAGATAAAGGGAACCAGAGATATGAAATTTTAAAGAATTATTGTTTTCTAGTGCCTAGAAACAAAAAGCACCAATCTGGTCATCTGGTCGCACCTCGAATGGGGCAAAGTCAAAGTTTAAGGCCGACCGTGATGGAGCCCGGCTCGGCTACAGCCCACGGGAGACCTCGGTCAAAAGTTTACCTTCACACTTTGTAGTTTTTCTGAAGATTTTCTTCAGCGGGACGAACCTGCCAGTCCAATCCGACCTCCTGGAACACTTCTCCGGATATGCGTCGCGGGAGCCCTCGGTGGAGATTTTTACCTTCAGACTTAGTCATTTTTTCGAGGTAAAAATCCTTCGACCAGGGTAAACCTGGATCTTGATACAACGTCCTTGGAGCCCTCCTCAGATACGCTGGCTGGGAGGTCCCGGTCAACTTTCTATGTTCGGACTTAGTCTGTTTTTGGGATTTTCTTCACCGGGACGAACCTGCAGATCAGCCCGGGTCGCGGTTGAGGCAAGCTGGCTAGAGTTGCCACGGCGGGTCGGCCCCTCTATGGAGCTTTTTCCAAAAGTTCTCCAAACTTCTGGATCTTCTCCCAGATGTTCCTTTAAGGTTCTTTTGGGGTCCACAGCTGACCCCAAGGTTCCAGAAGCTCTGAGATGATCCTTGGGGGTGTGGACTACAACTCCCAGAATGCACCTGGTGCAAACGCCTTTTTGGCCACTGGACAGTGGTCAGCTGGTTGATTTCTTCAGGAGTTGGTGCAGGGGACTCTGGTTAGCAATTTTTCACCTGTAGCAAACAGGGAGTCCCTCCTTGAACCAGTTGAAGCCAGGCAAAGTCCTTCTTGTGGTGAAGCCCAAGTGTGCAGCTGGTGCAGTCCTTCTGAGTGCAGGGTTCAGGTGTAGGTCAGGGGTCCAGGAGGGCAGTCCTTCTTCTTCTGTAGTTCTTCCCGGGAGGGATCTGGTAGGGTACTGAGTTGTGGGTGCAGGTCTGCCAGTTTAATCCTTGCTCCTGGGGGAAAAACAGGGGGGGTCCTGGTTCTCCAATTAGGTGTAGGGTCCTTCCCCCTGTGATGACCACTTCCTGGGAAGTGTGGCAAAAATCAATCCCAGGAGGTAACATTCCTCAAAAATCCATCATGGCTGAAAGTGATTTTTAGAGGTTACATCTGGCTGAACCCACCCACTGGTGTGGCTAAAAATCATAAACACACACCTCTCCTGCCCTTTCCTAATCTAATGAAGGGGGCACCTAGTTGTCTGGGGTTGCAGGATGTGGGGGTGTTGCTGGGTTGCTCCAAATGTCCTTCTCTGCCTTTGCAGACCAGTTTGGCAGCTCTCCCTCTTCCTGCCTCACCACCTGCTGAGGGGAAATCCCCTCCAACAGGCACTTCTGTTTGTGTAAAGCCAGGCCAGGCTGCCAGAGGCTGGCCAATCAGAGCACAGCAGCAAAAACACTGCAGGGCTGAAGTTGGCAACTTTTCAGGTAAAGTTTAAAACTCTTTACCTGAACAAATTATATGAAATCCAACAACTGGAAGTTGTGGGATTTATTATAACAATTAATTTGATACCAAACTCTTGGGATCTGTCACTTAAGGGGACTTTTAAAATTAAAATAAAGTCTTCCCATTCTAGCCTATGGATGCCATTCACCACAATGAGGGAAAAACGAATTTGGTTGTTTTACCTCACCAGGGCTTATAAAACTATTTTTATAAGGTCTCTGCTTATAGTTACATGGCACCCAGCCCTAGGGGCACATAGGGCACACCTTAGAGGTGACTTATATGTAAAATAAGGTAGTTTAAGACTTTGGAACTACTTTTAATTCCAAAGTCGAATTTTCATATAACTTTAATTTAAAAGCAGCCAGCAAGGCAGGCCTGCCTTTAAAATGACATTGGGCACCTCAGCAGTGCACCTCTGGGTGCACTACCTATGCTGGAGCCCTTAAACCTACATGCCCTACCATACTACTACATACTAGGGACTTATAGGTAAGTTGACTTAGCCAATTATAATTAGCCTAATTTGCATACTGATTTTACACAGAGCACAGGCCCTAGGACTGGTTAGCAGTACCCAGGGCACCATCAGAGTCAGGAACACACCAGCCAAAGTGGAAAATGGGGGCAAAAAGTCTGCAATCAGCCCTGTTTTCTCACAGGGAAATACATGAATATGTGGGTTGCAGGATAAGTACAGAAGAATAGAGATAAGGAAGGAGAAATGAAAACTCTCATTGGAAGTAGCTCAGTAAATTCTGTTAAGTAAATTATTTAACAGCACATATTGGAATATGTATCGCAGCAAACACCGCACACCAGCAGTTTCCCTCTGTTAAATTCTAAATGGTTTCTCAACTCATCTCATCTCCTCTTCTCATCTCGTCTTGTCTCATCCTATCCCTTCCAGTCCCATTGTGTCCCACCCAACCCATTCCCACGCCACCACATCACTTCCCATCAATGCCGCCCTGACAGGCATCTCCAAGACCCAGAATCATCTGAGCCAACTGAAGAGCCCCCAGCATTTCAACAGCCCACCTAATGTAGCTGCTTAGGGAAAATTACAGAATTCTGTTGTGCTTTTGCATTGCATTTAAGACCTGCTGTTTGATTTACAACTCCAGGATCACATTGTACCTGACACTAAGATTAAGACCTCTAATGACATTAAGAGGATTTGTAGCAGCAATATCACCCAATTGAAAATCAAGAAATACAGGAAGCAGGATATGAGTTGCCAAGCCTTCTCCTGCTGTGTTCCAAAGCGTCAGAATACCATCTCTTTCTGGATTATTCAAATCTCGTGTCTTCCCCACTTAAGAAACATACATCTCATCGTAGTGTAACCACTGTGACGCTAAACTTACTTTAAAAAGATGCCCCTGTTCTCCCATTATATCCCATAGTCTTCCACTTACCCACCGTCTTCATACTCTCCCCCAGTAAATTCTCCATCCAAAGACAGGAAAGAAAAATGGAAGAAAAAAAGGACTCCAGGCTACCCTTGTCTATCACCAAAGCTCTCTCTGGGGAAGATCTCTCACCCCTATTCATCATTGCCAATGTTTCCCTTTTTCAAGGTATCATCCAAGTAGGTCTTAGGACAAGTCAGATTCTCTCACACCCAAATATACATAACCCTGACTCTACTGGTCTCACTCACTACAGCCTATCACTCACTGACCCTTCATCAACAATGTTGGAGGCTGGTTATTAGTAGAGATAAGTATGTACCTATCTCTAGCAATAATGCTTCCACACAGTGTTAGATCCAGTCAGGTTCTCAAAACACCAGCCCCTGGTTCAAACCCTGGTAGCTTGGCAACAAGTAGACAGGCGTATCTTAGGAGACCGGTATGTAAAGCCTTTAAAAACATTAATACAGTGAATAAGTAAAACACAACACACAATACAAATAACACACCAATTTATAAGAAGTAGTAAATAATTTCTATCTTTAAAAAAAATCTAGTATAGGGAACCAGAGTTATGAATTTTTAAAGATTAAATTAAAGAAAGTGCTTTCTAGTGCTGAGAAACTAATAGTGCCAACTGGGAACATCTGGTCGCGCTTGACCGGGACAAAGTCAAAGTTTGAGGCTGACCACAATGGATCCTTGCTTGGATACACTGAGCGGGAGGCCTCTTTCAAACTTTTACCTTCACTTAGAAACTTTTCTGGAGCTTTTAACTCTCAACAGCATGCAGTCCTCCTCAGCAAGCCGATTTTGATGCAACATCATTTAACTGTTTTTCTGAGAGGCCCCAGTCAAATCTTGGAAGTCTAGAGCTCTGAGGCTTTCAACAAGATGTACCTGAAATCCTGGCTGCATCACAGTTGAAGGTAGTCGGCTTGAGTCACGACAGAGAGTCGGTCCATTCAAGGAGATTTTTCCAAAAGTTGCTCCAAAAATCTGGAACTTCTTCCTGAAGTTTCTCTTGTGAGTTCAAAGTTTCTGTGTAGACACATATCCAAGGGTATAAATGATCTGAGATAGTCCTTGGAAGTGTAGGACTACAATACCCACAGTGCACTCGGACAAATTCTTAAAAGTCCACTGGACACCATCCAGGCTGGGGACGTTTGTGATAGTTGGTGCAAGCAAGCTTTGTTATCCTGTTGCTTTCAGCGAGTCCACTCCTAAGTCCTTTTCGAAGCAAGGCAAAGTCTTTAGGGCTGTTGTTCTAATGTGCAACAGGAGCAATACTTCAGTGCGCAGTCCTCTAGGTTGAAGACCAGGTTGCCAGCAGGGAAGTCCTTCTTCTTTTTGTGTTTTCAGGCAGCACACCTGGATTTTCAAATGCGGATCAGCCACTTTTACTCAATCATCTTGCGGGACAGTCAGTGGGCATCCTTGTCCAATAAGCTACATGGTGCCACCAAGAACCCTGACAACTTCCTCCAAAGTGTTGCATCTCATTGCCCCATAAAGCACTGTAATTTAACATTCTAAGATGGATGATTTTACTCCAGAGGAGCTAGACCTGGCTAAACCAATTCACTTTTGTAGCTCATTTCCATTAACCTACCTTCTGGACATCTAAAAATTCCCTTCCTAAGCCCACTATCTTTCTGTGGGGTACAGGATGAGAGGGCAGGCCTGGCTGCATTCCTTTCTGACTGGCTTCCTTTTAAAGCCTCAGATTGAGTTTCCTAGCTAAATTCCTGGCCTGGCTCAGCATCTGCCAACCACCCCCATCAGATAACCTCTGCTCACTGCAGGCTACGTATCACCTCATCAAAGCAACCTTGCTAATCCTGTTAGGGCTGACCAATCAGGAGAGACAACTAGCAGGCTAGAATTTAGCTTATAGAAAAGAAAGTCTTATAATTTATGTTCTGTATTAGTTATGATAAATTCAACAATGACAAGTTGCTGGATTTATCATTACCATTCATCTGAGCCATTTCATGCTATAGTTAGCTTTTTCCTAGCAATACTTATGCCTATGAAAGATATTTCCATTTTATCCATGGAGCTAACCTTCTTCAGTGGGGGGAAATTAAAGGTGCAGTTTTCCCTCACCAAGGCATATAAAACATCTTTTATAACGTCCCTTCTTATAGTAACATGGCACCTCCACTGTGGTGCCTCTAGGGCGAACCTCGGGGGTGTTATATGTAAATATAAGGTAGTTTATCACTTCGGAAGTACCTTAAACCCCAAAATCAAGTTTGCACACTTTTTACTTTTTAAAGACAGTCTGCAAAGGAAGACTGCCTTTGAAAATGCCAGCAAGCAACATAGCAATGCACATTCTAGTGCAATAAATCGACTGGGCTTCTAAAATTCCCTGCCCTATTGTATACTAGGGACATATAGGTAGTTTAAATCCCCCTTGCCCTATTGTCTACTAGGGATTTACATGGTCTGGCATTGTCAATTGTAATTGTGGCACTATACCATATACTTTTTATTCAGAGCACTGGCCTTGGGCCTGTTCGGCATAGAGCACAGGGCAAAGTCAGGGTCAGTTACCACCAGTATCAGTCAGGAAACATTGGGGGACACATGCAAAAAGAATGACTATCTTGAAAACAGGATCATCAAAAAACAGTCCAGCCAACTCCAACATCATATCAATACTAACCATTTACTCAACAACTATCAATCTGACTTCAGATAAGGCTGCAGCATGAATCAGCTACCTTATGAAAGCAAAATCTTGTCTTCTAGAAAATGATTTCAGAACCGCTGTTCAAGCCCTCAAACTCTTTCATCTGGATGGTGGTAGCACGCTGTTCCATGGCCTCACAGACCCCAAAAATGACACCCTTAAAGGCATCCTACAGAACTCAGCACATTTTATCTAGGGTCTGAATAAATATGATTACATGAGGCCCATCTGATGGAAGTCCATTGGCTCCCCTCAAGGGCCCAAAATAGCTTCCGAACCAGGTACATCATTTGCAAAGCCATTACAACCAGCAGCCCTCCACTTATCCTGGAGACACATACACTATCTCTGGTGGCTCTTGGCACACCCGTTGGCAAAAATCCCTTAGACTAGAGGTTAAGAAGTACAAAAAAAGAAAATGAAAAACATCATGCCTTTTACATGTCTGCAGTCAGGCTCTGGAACAACATCCCGGTATTCATCCATACCACACATATTATGCTTCAGTTTAAGAAAATGGTAAAGATGCTCCTCTTTAAAGAACACTGCATCTCAGTCCAGTAACTGAAAAATTGGTGTGTTGGTTGTTAGAGTGTGTGAGCCATTCTCCAACTAGGAGCAGTCTGCCTATGTGTGGATATGAGCCCATTGAAAGCTGCAATCCGCCAAGAATATCATCTAATGCCCATCGTAGATTAAATAATCTCAGACCTGAATGGTACCTAGTGGTTCTCAAAGCAGGACCTCAATATAGGACACTGCCAGCTTGAGGTGCAACAATCCTGCCGCTACATAACAACATTTTCTACTCACATGGGTTTGAGACAATACAAGCTTCTCAACTTTGGCATTTCATTAGCTTCTAGGATATTTCAGAATATGATTTGTGAATTGCTGACTGACCTGGCTAGAAACCTTATTATCAGCAAAGATATTTTGATCCACTGTGAGATACAAGTAGAGCACCACAAGTGACTCCAGGCAACACTTTCAGGACTGGGAGAACAGGGCCTCACACTGCACCAAGAAAAGTGTTCATTTTTGCATGATCCATTGAAATCTTTGGGTACATCTTCTCTAAAGATGGTGTGCAGGTGGATTCGAGGAAGGCAAACTTCATCAGAAAAGTATCAAAGAGTGCTGATTGTTCTGGGCATGGCTGTGTACTGTGGACTCGTCCTTGGTTTGACCATGCCAGCAGGGCCCCTGGGGGCTCTTACTAAGGAGGAGGCAGTGTAGAACTGGGATTATAAAATAGATGAGGGATCCCAAAAGATAAAGTAAGCTCTGCTAAGTGATGCAACAATGGCCTATTATGACCCCTACCGCAACACAGAACTGGTGGCGGTTGCCAGCTTCATCACATTGAGGGCTGTCTTGCTACAAAAAATGAACCACAGGCCTGGGTCCGTGTTGCATTCCAACAGAGCCTTCACAAGGCCAGATATGTCCAGATAGAAAGGGAAGTCCTAGCCATCAGGTGGAGCTGTCAACAGTTTTAGCTCTACCTGTGTTGACGGTCGCTCAGGATTGTGACAGACCTCAAACCACTGGTCCATCTCTTTGTGTGCACCTTGCAGAATCCCCCACCAATGACTTATCAATAGGCTGTGAGTTTGCAAAACTACAAATTTGAGGTACAGTATCAGCCTGGAGCCCACAAACCCAGCTGACCCCTTGTCACAGCACCCATAGAGTGGAACCCCAAAGTGCCCAGTAGAGGATGAGTCGGCCAACTACCTCAACAACATAGTACTGTAGTAAGCCTATCCTTTGGCAATGACAGTCGAGGAAATTCAGGCTGCTATGGGTGCAAATGGGTGCCTCCAGAAAACAACAGAGGCCTTGCACTATTATACCTGGCATCACTTTCTAGCTGGAGCTAGGAAGCAGAACCAATCCAACAAGCAAACACTCACTCACATAGGGTGGGTCTGCCACAAGCTTAGCTGCACCACAGATGGACTATTACTGAGGGGACACTGAATAGCAGCAGTCCCACAAACCCTGCAACCTGGCTCACCAAGGATATCAGGGTAGGGCCCAGACCAAGGTGCACATAAGAAAGAAAGTGTTGTTTCCCAGAATGAATGGGATGGTGGATTATGATGTATGCCGAAGGCTCTCCTGCCATATCACCAGAGGGTGGACTACTCCTCCACCTTTACGCCCTGATTTCTACTTTTTGTGCACTGCATTACCGTCATTTTTTGATGCAAAAGCGGCGCAAAAATACAAAATACAATTGTACTTTGTAAGTTTGCGCCACTTTTGTGTCAATGAATGACGGTAAGGTGGCGCAAAAAAAGTATAACTCAGGGCCTTAGTGGTTTCAGAATTTTAACCCACTCCATGGACACACCTAAGCACTGACTTTGGCATCTTTCTGGTTGGGGGTCCTCTGTAGTCACCATCAATGCACACTTGAAGTACCTGGTGGTTGAAATGGTACACTCCGTCCCTTTCAGAGTATTAAGACCATCACAAGACTGTCAGGTGGACAAGCAGAAGATAGCTTTCTAAATGACCTACCACCACAAGAAGGGATAATCCAGGCAGACCGGGCACCTCAGCCAACCCTTTTCCCCATCCAGCTGATAGTGACACATCCACAAACTCAAGAGTACAACCTAATGCCCAATTCATTGCCCAGACAGGACCTAAAGGACTTTGCATAGAATCTGGTAGGTATCGGTGTACATGCTCAAAGAAGTTGCTTTCTCACATTTTGACTTGGGGAGGGATGTGGTGCGGTGGCCGGATTTTACAATCAATCAATCAGTTTTTGTAAAGCATGGCTACTCACCTGTGAGGGTCTCAAAGTGCTGGGGGGAGGGGAGGGGAAGGGCTTCATCTGAAGAGCCACGACCATGATGATGCACCACGCATCTTGGAGGCTGAGCTTGCTGAAAGTCATGAAGAAAACAGGTTGTGCATTACTCAGGACCACACCCAAACCATATATGTTGTATACAGGGTGTTTCTTTGTATTGCTGGTGCCAGACTGCTGCCATATGAGTCAGAGTACCTTGATACTTACCTACTGAGTACGCTGCATATCACCTTCATCTGTCACATGCAAATTCTGTTACTGTCATTACAAAAAATTCAGAGCTAGTTTTCAGAAATGCACATTTCTCCCTACCCCCGCCCTCTTTCTGTGAAAAACTTTAAAACACTCTTGCCCATCTTGGTATAACTGTTACATGCTTCAACCATGTTTTTAATTTCCCAGGGTGACCTTATCTATTCCAAGATGTGAAAATAACGAAGTAGCTTGCTCAGAAGAAATTGTTCTATTTTTATTAATAGTGAAAGGAGTTCTCCCTAGTGCTGCTTGGTACCTATTCAAACTTTTTGTGAAAATTTACCATGTGACTGCTAATAGAATCTTGT
Organism: Pleurodeles waltl; assembly: GCF_031143425.1. Taxonomy (NCBI): domain Eukaryota; kingdom Metazoa; phylum Chordata; class Amphibia; order Caudata; family Salamandridae; genus Pleurodeles; species Pleurodeles waltl. Next base: position 762,848,859 of record NC_090437.1, read on the forward strand.
GTATTTTAGAGTATAAACTTGATTGTTGTCTTCCCCCAATGATTTTCTCTCCACCAATAATTTCTAGGGGACCCCTGTTTGATTAACTTTGTGATTCCCAAATTATTCATGTTTTTTTGTCAATAAACACTTTTAGAGTTCTGCTACTCGCAGATGGGAACTTCACTTTGGCCTTCACTTGAACAGATGTGGTGACAAGAGCTGGATGGGCTCTCTACAAATGGGACCCAGGCACCAAAGGTAAAACTAAAAATTATCTGTGGGTAGCGGGTGGCCTAGCATTCAGCTTTCCAATCAGGACAGACTGCACAGGGAAATTTAAACTTGAAATGTGAATCTGATTGTGTTTTTTGACAATGCTAAATACAATCTTTGTTATTTTAGTTAATAGCTGTCTTCTGGGCATGTGACAATGGGATATAACTGAATAGCATAGGTATTCACATAAAGCCCCTAAGGTACGACTCAACTGACTCAATTCCAGATAGGCCCTTTCACCATTTTGGATCAAGGAGGATGTCTTTCTCCATTTATGTAAAATCATTGTCATGTCTGCCATTTGATGAGATGTTGCCGGACCTTAATTTTTCTATGGTCTGTGAAACTGTCAGGTCGTCCTACTTGATGACATAGATATAACACCTAATACGACATAAGGGTGGGTCAAGTGTCTACATGTCACCATGTATAGATCTGTTAAGAACAAAGGGTCTGGTTTAAATCTTGACAGTACTTCTGCTAAGCTGCGTAAGCGGCTGACCTGAGAACACTGTCAAGTTGACGGTGTTCCACCCACCATATTTAGATGCTACAGCTCTGCAGGCAGAGTACTGGTGACAGATTGCTGATGGAGGGAGAAGGCCACAGGACCCAATTGACTTTGCACAATGACAGTGGTTATTAATGGAAATAAGAAACATGCACACACTGTACCTTAGCCATATGTGTCCCCCTGCACTACACACTACACAACACACCGCATACACACCATCATACATTACAATTCCAACACAACACAACCTGTACATGCTGAAAACACACATTGCCATACATCCATGACACAACATACACACACCATTGACACTGCACACAAATGACACAACCACAACAAGCAACACAACTATACACTCATCTAAACAAACACACTCACATGCAAGCACAACTACATACAACTACATACATCACAACAAGGACAACCACACAACAGCACTCACCTGAATGTCACACACAGCAACACAACACCCAAGTCACAATAAACAACATCACACCCCTATGGAAGTGGCACACGTAAAGAAAAACAACTAGCTCTCCCCACTACAAACAGCCAAATACATTGCACACATGCATACACGTACAAACTCACATGCACTACGGGAAGCACAGTATCAGAGGTATAGGTCCAGCTGTGGTGCCAGCATTCATTTGGCAAAAAATACTGGGACCAAAATGACAGCTGTGTATACGTGTGACATGGGTCATGTAGCAGTGTTTATGCATCGATGTCTGACACACTCATGTTTCTGACATATGCATGTCACAATAATTTTAGGAAATTACTGTGACATGTATATGCCTACAGTGGTGCCGACCTCATGTACAGTGGCCACTCAAAGTACAAAGGCAATGCTGGTTCTCTACCTTCGAGTCAGTTGCCAGGGGGATTGGGTTTTTCCCAGAGGTCAGTGGCAGCAGCGATGGCTTGTCTTTTCAAGTCATGTCCAGTCAAAAATGGAAGTGGATGTGATGGAAAAGGTAAGTTTTCGCCTCACCCTCCCTCAATCTGCCAACTCCAAGGTGGAGGACAGACCACCACATTTGGTTGGTGGCAAGGCACTGACTAATTTGCACAGCAGTAAAGGTTCCTGCTGTCCAGCCGGCAGTCACCATTTCAAATGGTACGTCAACATGGTCAGAGTTTCTTGGTGAAGATGGAGGGACGAATGCGGGATATCGTCAATGTGACCGCCAACAGATAAATCTGGCAAGTCGACCACCAAGGCAGCAGATGGGTTTTCAGTCAGAAAACCAACAGATGGACCATTAGCGCCAAGTTCTAAATCACGCCCAAAGTCTAAGCATACAGTCAAAACACTGTTGTCGAAAAGTGGATTATTAGTATGTGGGGGGATTCACCTTCATCTAGTAGTAATTCCAGAATCGCTGAAAGGTCCAGTCAAGTCTCTCTAAATGAATCCTTGCTCAACCCTTGGTAGCTTGGCAAATGACCAGTCTGACTTAACTCATGAGACAGTTGTGTATATTTAATACCACCAAAATAGTAAATAAGTAAAACTCACAACACATTAAAAATCCAATATCAATTTATAAAAATAGAGATTATTTTTATCATTGAAATGACACCAAAATGACAAAAATCCAGCATAGGGAACCAGTGATATGATTTTTTAAATAATAGATAAACAATTGTGCATTCTAGCACCAAAAAGCCTAAAGCGCCACTCACAGCTACCTGGTCACAATGGCATGGGGCAAAGTCCAAGTTTTAGGCCAACCACGATGGGACACGCCTCAGATAGGTTGAGCACTAGGTCCTGGTCAAAAGTTTACATTCGGAATGAATAGCATATTTACAAGGAGCGTGCACCAATGCTGCATAATTTTTTGTATGCAGTGGCAGTGCAATCTGTACTCTATACTTACAAAGTGATGCATTAGGCACAATGATTCACTATCCTGTGTCGGTATTTTCCTGAACCTGAACTGGCTGCGTCATGTAACGCTAAACACATGCAAGGTAGGAATCCCTTCCACCACCATCACCACCTCCATTACCACCACAGAGGCAGAGCAGGAGAAGGGAGCATGTGTACCGACAGAGAACTACCCTGATTGCCTTCAGAGAGGAGAAGGTCATCACCTACTACAGGCTTAGAAGGGATTCCGTCAATCAGATCCTGAACCTGATTAAACCAAGTGCTGCACCAACAGCCCACCGCAGGTCAAGCTGGTGGCAGTCCTCCACATGCTGGTAACTGGGTAATTCCAGACCACCTGAACCAGAGTGGCACAAATATCACAACCATCTTTTTTGGCTTCCAGGATGGGAGATTTGGGAATGGCCTACTGGTGGGAAAGTACACCTGAAGTACACAACAGACATAAAAACATTAAAGCATGATAATATATTCTCCTCTGTGTGTATTGAATGAGAGAGTGCGTAGGTAGGAGAGGTGTGCCTCATTCTCAAAGCACACATCATGGCACATGTGCAATGAAAGCCACACATGTTAAAACCTGCTAAGCCACTCTGTGTGCGTTTCAATGGTGGGACGATCCAGAGCAATGTAATGTTTTGAAAAATGCTGTGCTGCAACAATGTATGGAAGGAAGGGCTTCCGTGTCAGTTGTCTCTGGGTCCACATGTAACTCCAAAGGTTTGAGGCATGTCGTGTATACAACACAAGTTAAACTGGGAAATGTTTCACACCAGTTGCCCTCCCAAGTCATGTGTACCATGCAAACTTAACTTCAGCTATCTGAAACACTCATGTCACCTATGTTTGTTGCATTCCGTGGCATAAAGACAGGCCTACAAGGGTACAGGCTGTGCAGGAAGGAAGCCCCTCTTGCACAAACTACATCTCACCAGAAATGCAACCACATATTCACCATGTCACAATTGTGCCTGTCTTGCTGCTGTGCAGCCTATTTTGAGAGAATGCAGCCTGAATACTATGGACTGTGCTTTGTGGCCTAAAATAGATCCTACACTGCCTCTATTAAGTTAGGAAGTGCAGTGCTTTCAACTTACTAGTTGCACTGTACAGTGCAAGGTTCCTACATGTATGTGCCCTTATGTCCCATCAACATAGCAGACACAATGCACTGCCATGTGCAGACAATGAGGTCACATATTGACATGCAACCACTAATACATTCATGGCAGTAGCTACTGAACAACATTGACTACTATTATCACATCCAAATCTGTTTGAATGAATGGGACCACATCATCTGCACCGGGTAAATATATTAAATCAATACATGTGGTAGGACAAAAACACCAAGAGTAGTGTCAATCCAAACCAACAGAGAAGCGTGAAAGAAGTGTCTCCTCAAATGAGTACTCACTCTACATATCCGTAAATGATCACCATGTTCATGCTATTTTCCAAATAAGAGTGTATCATACAGTCCAGTATATCTGTATGTGTAGTAAAGTGTAAGTCATACTAACTTAGGAAGGACATGCATGCTATTCAATTTAAGTGCAGGTCCCATACTGGTGGAAATGTGTAGGAGTCATATGTTACACAAAACAGACAAGTACTTGAATATGGGTCCAACAATCATGAAAATTGATTGTTTTTAATTTCATGTTTTGTTCAGCCGACCTAGAATATGGTCTGCAGTCATGGGTCATGACCACATTTGCACATTCCCAGACTGAGGCCAAGCAAACTACAACCATGCACTTGACTGGACGAGGGGTAGAGTGGAGTAGACTTTTGGAGTCCGCTGCCTCAACATGTCCACGGGAAGAGTGCTATACTCCCCCCCATGGTATGAAAAATCATCCTTGTGTGCTGCATATTGCACAACCTATGTGTGAAGACCAATGTCCCATGGGATGATGGCCATGAGGACCATGAAGGCACAGATGAAAAGGAGGATAAGGAAAAAGGCCAAAATATACCTACAATTGTTGGTACTTGTCATAATAACATTGTCCAACATTTTTTCACAGATGAATGACATATCTTATTGGACAGTAATTTATTTATCATTTTCAAAGAGTGTACAAAAATGGCAATAAATTAATGAACAGTACCTATGTGTAAGCTATCTCATGTCACAGTCACTGTAAATGTCAAGACACTCACATCTCGTGTAATAGTATTTGCCACATCACACATGTATATATGTAGGTATTACAAATACTGCAGGACAGCATCATATATAGCAAAATATGTGTGTCTGTCAACAACATGTGCCATATGCATGTGCTTTAGCAAGTCTTACACCAAACTAAACTGCCAATGTGGCACAGTGTAGACATATCGTGAGTATGAGAGCTACAGTGTACAGATTGTCATAGATTCTACCACAATCTAAAGGGACGATAAATGTAAACACTGTGTATATATGTGTGTTTTGCATCTTATCATAAGTAGTGCCTCATAATTATGAAGGACAAAATAGTGAAATTATATTCCGATGACTGTGACCAGAGGCACATATGATGTGTTGGGCCACATCGCCCAATACATTATGGCCTTGATTTATAAGTTTAGGTGCAAAACTGCACTAACGCAGTTTTGCACCAAAAAGTTTAGCACTGGTTTGCACCATTTATGTGCTCCAGCCGGGCACCATATTTATGGAATGGTGCAAGCTGGTGCAAAGGGTAGGCTAGCGTAAAAAAAAAATGACGTTAGACAGATGGGGCTGGCGGTATGGAAGAACGGGGTTTTGCACCAAAAGATGACGTTAGGCAGGTTAGAGTAAAAAAAAACAAAGTGACTCTAACCTGCCTAGAGTCATTTTCTGACGCAAAACCATCCATACCACATGACTGTCTTGGTCAGCACAGGGGACCAGGGTCCCCTGGGCATGGCCATTGCACCCAGTGCCATGTAGGGGGTGCCATTTCAGGGCCCCCAATGGCACTTTAAAAAAAATACCTGCCTGTACTTACCTATACTTACCTGGGATGGGGTTCCTCATTCTCTGGTGTCCCTCTGGTGTGGATGGGGGTGTCCCTGGGTCCACCATGGAAATATGCCTACAGGTCCCCTGATGCCTGCCCTGACCCAGGAAAGCTTTGCACCATTTTTTGACCCCTCCTCCCTCCTGTGCATGATTTTAGCATGGGGGAATAAATATAGGCACTAAGCCCATAGAGTCATTTTTTGCACGGGAACGCCTACTTTGCATCTCATTTACGCAAAGTAGGTTTCCACATCCAGAAAATGACTTTAGCTCCATAAATTTGGCGCTAGACGGGTCTAGCACCAAAGTATAAATATGGAGTTAGTTTTTAACCAAATTTGTGTAAATAAAATGATTTAAATTTGGCTCAAAACAAGTATAAATATGCTCCATAGTCGCAATATGCTATATCAATGTAACCTGCATGGATGTATGTGATAATATTGTTGTGTCTCACTCAGATACAAACAATGAAGTCACTCCTACAGCTCCGTCTTTGAGTGTTGGTATAAACAGGGCACAAAGACAAAGGAAATACATTGATTTGCCAAGGCAGCATGCGCTGATGCATTCCAGGTTATGGTGGCATAAGGTGTCATTAAATGACCAGATGACCATCCTGTGTGAATGCCTACCAGCATTCTAAGTTCACTATTGAAAAAGATTGTGATGCAGGCTAATTAGAAATATATACCTTCTTGGAAGTAATCAGACATTTTGGCTACCCATTCTGGCCTTGTTATTATCCAAATATAGGTGAATAATTAAGACAAACTCTAATGTGCAGTGGCAATGAGCATGTGCCACAAATATTGTTCCAGACCCAAGTCCAGACAGTAGATATCTGTGTTCTACAACATGATATGGTGGTTGTTTATTATTTCTGTATGATAAATGTTGTTTTGCAGATATCAACATGTGTCATATAGGCATAGCCACATACATCACATATCTAGCCAGTCAATCTGTCCCCCAGATGCCACATATACTGTAGACCAGCTGAACCAGTCAGTGTATGTCATTCCCTGAACTGGGTAATGCATCCATCACACATCCTAGGTAAGCAGTGCAGCCAAATATGGGCATGCTTAATACTTTCGAACCTTGGCTGGCACAAGCATCCCAACCATATCGATGAGGCCATGCTAAGCCACTTTCTGTGGCTCCTCATGGCCTTATAGATATTAGGTCAAGGCACTGTAATTTGCTGGCTACATTTACTCTGGTTCATGGGGTTGTTCCAGGGTACTTACAGGGGGGATTCCCAGGCAACACCCATGGATATTTAGCCTGACTCATATTTATTTAATGATCTAAACCTGATGCTGTGGCAAAGGTCTATGCCTCCTCCAAGCAGATGTAATGTGGTGTAATAGTTCTGTAATTCTGAAATTCTATCTTGTTCCATGTGTACAGCACACATAAAAAGAGGAACACACCTCTTGTGATTGTGTATTGTGCAGAAAGGTGCCCCTACCTTCCCAAAGACAATCCTGTACCCACACAGACACCCTTGTACCATAATGTTGATGCAAGGCAGCCAATTGTGTGCTTACAATGCTGTGAAGGACAAAAATGCACTGTAGTTCATGGCAATGGTGTCTTCCTGCCGCTTTCACATTGGCGTAATGCAGCACAGCAAAAACACTACTGGCATAGTTCTCAGCATTGAACCTAAAAGTGGGCCGGAGTAAATTATAGAAGTTTCCCCCTTATACTGACAGAAATATATAAATACAATCTTAACCTCTCAAGATTACACAATATGTCACCCAATTTCACATTGATTCATTGTGTGTCCCAGTTTTCACACCATTGATGCAATCAGTCATTGTTGGAAAGTGGGTTACTGGCAGTGGTAACTATGAACCTACCACTGGCACTAAGGCCACTAACCAAATATAGGTTCAGTACAGGTCCCAGTAAATTAGCCCCTTGCTCAACCCATGGTAGCTATAACCGAGCAGGCAGGCCTAACTTAGGAGACAAGAGTGTAAAGCATTCAAAAACACCAATACAGTAAATAAGTGAGACACAACACACAATAAAAATCCCACAATAATTTATAAAAATAGGTTATCTTTTTATGAGTAAATAGACACCAAAACAACAGAAATCCAATGTAGGGAACCAGAGATATGAATTTTAAAAGAATAAACACTTTCTAGCGCTTAGAAACACAAAGTGCCAACTTTACCAACATTCTCCAAACTTCAGGAGGTGTTTCCTGAAGTCATGCTTGCAAGTACAAAAGGTTGAAAACAAAAATCCAAGAGCCTGGAATCTCCGGGTGGGTCCTTGGAAACCGAGATATGAATTTTTTAAAGAATAAACACTTCCTAGTACTTAGAAACACAAAGTGCCAATTTTACTCAAATTCTCCAAACTTCTCTAATCTTCAGGAGGCGTTTCCTGAAGTCCTCCTTGCATGTACAGAGGGTCCAAAACACAAATCCAAGGGTCCAGAATCTCCTAGATGGTCCTTGGAAAGGTGGACCACAATTCCCGCAATGCACCTGGCCAAATCCTTAAAAGTCCACTGGATGCACTCCAGGCTGGGGACGTTTGCTGGGGATGATGCAGGTGAAGCTCTGTTAACCTGTAGCTGCAGGGAGTCCACTCCTGAGTCCTCCTTGAAGCAAGGCACTTTTGCCAGGGCTGTAGTACCAGATTGTGCAGCAGACGCAGTTCACTTAGAAGTGCAGGCCAAGGGTGCAGATCCAGATTCCAGCAGGGCAGTCTTTCTTTCTCTTGTAGTTTCAGGCAGCAGATCTGAGAGGCTATGCACCTCTCACCTCTTTATTCCCAGCTCCTGGGCATCAGGAAGGGGGGTGCCCAACCAATAGAATGCAGAGTGACGCCCAGATGCATGACCACTTTCTGCAAAGTGTGGCATATTCCTGCCCCAGAAAGCCCAATTTTTCCAAAATCCATGATGTCTGAAGCTAAAAGCTGACTAAACCATCCTCCAGTGTGGCTCATTTCCATAGCTCTCCTCCTTCTAACATCTGCAAATTCATTCTTGAACCCTAGTATCTGGCTGAGGGGTCCAGAAGGTGGGGGTTAGGTGATCTGGCATTCTCTCCTGTCTTGCTCTCCTTTGAGGCTGTATGTTTTATTACCCCTCCCCCTGCTCATGCATTCCTGTGTAGCCCCCGAGCTGCCCTTCACCAGATATGCTCTCACCTGGACAGCCACTTATCACTTAATCAAGGAGCTCTGCTAATCCTGTTAGCACTGACCAATCAGAGGGGACAGTCAGAAGGCTGGATTTTGGCTTACAGAAAGAAAAGTCTTATAACTTATTTTCTGTACAAGTTGTTATAAATTCACCAATGTCAAATTGCTGGATTTATCAAAACATATCTTTTAAGTCCTTGAATTACTTTTCTGTGCTTTTCCTTACTATTATTACCATGAAAATACCATATAGCAATGATAGCCTATGAAGGCAAGTATCTATACTGGGGGAAAATGAAATGATCAGTTTTCCCTTCCCTGGGTTTATAAAACTTCTTTTATAAGACCCCTGCTTGTGCTTACATGACCCCCCGCCCCTGGGATACATAGGGGAGATCCTGGGGGTACCTAATATGTGAAAATAAGGTAGATCATCACATTTAAAGTGCCCACAGCACCAAAGTCGAATTGGGACACAATTTCCATGTAAATGCAGTCTGCAGAGTCATGCTGCATTTTAAAATGACAGAAAACCTTCAGCAGTGCCCACATGCAAAGGGCAGCAATTCTGCTGGGTCTCTACTTCCATGCCCTATTATGTAAGAGGGTCTTATAGGTAGTTGGTACCCACCTTGCCACATTGTTTACTAGGGACCTACAGGGGCTGTCTTGCAAATGGTAGGAATGCAACTTTTAAAGACAGGCTGCAAGACAGGTCTGCATTTAAAAGGACCGGAAGCACACAGAAGTGCACACATGCAAGTGTAGAAATTCTGCTGGGCCTCTAATCTCCATGCCCTATTATATAGGGGCTTATAGGCAGATTGTACACCCTTGCCCCATTATATACTAGGGACTCACAGGGTCTGTGAGGACAATCGAAAGGGTACCCTAATACCTAGTGTACTCTACTACAAGTGTGTGTTTTATAATAGCACTGGCCTGGGTCTGGCTAACAGAGTCCAGGGCACAGTCAGAGTCAGTTATCATCAGCATCAGTCAGCAACAAAAAAATGGGGATGAACAGGGCAAAAAGATGACTTTGCAACAGTCACACATATGTGCACTGTCAACATGCATATGGAACACATTCTAAGTCATCAAGCATGTCACTTCAGAAATTTTCAGTCAAAACACAGATCCCTGGAAGTGTTCCCATGCATTGCACAATACTCTACACTGTAAAACACACATTTGGCCAATTTCATTAATTTAAACAGATGCTTTAGCCCAATGTGTGACTCATTGCACCCAACGCAGCATCCAGAAAACATGCATCCATGCTGATGCGTCAAAAACACAGCATTGTGCATTGACATGCATTGTGAGTAAATCGCACATTGCCTATTTTGACAAGGACGCATTTGAAAAAATGACACATTTGTTCAAAACATGACACATCACCCAGTAAATGATGTAATGGCTCTGTCATGCTGCTAACCAGGAAGTGTCAAGTTATGTTTGCTTTCATTTTCATCCTTTTTGTCTGTGCTGGATGGAGGTGGTGCTTGTTGGTGGCTAGAGAGTTTAGTGCTGTTTCATGGCCCTTTTGGTGTCAGTGCTATTCCTGTGAGGCCCAAAAGATTGTGTTGTATTTGTATTTTGTATTGTTTTGTTCACTGTATTGTTGGGTGTTTGTCATTTAAGGGATTTGTATTGTCGAGGGCTGGTGGGAGGTTTGGTAGATTTTATTGTTACTTAAGGGAGTTTTGTTTGGGGAGGGATATGTCGACAGAACACTGCATCAGCTGAAGCATCGATGGGCAGATGTGGTCAGCCAAGAGGCTGACCTCATTGATCCCCTTAGCCTTGAAGCGGGAGATGATGTTGATAAGTATATTAATGCCGGGAGCTTGTAGCTGAGTCTCCTTTGCTCATATATATTATTGCTATTATGACTCTACGGGTCACATGTTTTGTGGTTAGAATGCCAAGCTACAAGCTAACCCTGTTAAGAAAAAGAAGCTTGCCACAGAGGCATGTTAACACTGACCTGGAACTTACCCACATCGACCATGCAGTGCACGTGAGCCCAAGAGGTGCTTGTGGACCTACCGGCACTGTTCAGGTAGTATTGTCACTGCCCATGCCAGGTCATTACTGACTCAAACATGTGTGTGCCAAACTCCATGTATGTTACAGGGGAGCATGTTCAGATGTAATTACACCTAACGATTTCTCATACATGTTATTGTGAAGATGTTCCCAGTTCCTAAATGTGCCTGTATAGGGCATAGATGGACAATGTCTATTTACTGTGTATTATTGACATGTACTGAGGTTAGTAAAGCCATGTAATAAGCATCGCTAAAGTCTGAAATTTGGAGCGTTGTCATGGACATATATAGGTTTGAGAAAGTGTCAGCTAAAGTGATACCTTGTAGAGTATGGTATGTTGAATCATAATGTTCACATTTCTGTTAAAGGCAGGCGCCCTTGCACCGTTTAACAAGGAGTGATATATTTGTCCTTGGTCCGTACTCTGTGCACCTGAGTCCTGATTTTACAGATATTATGTGTGAACACTTGAACATGCCTTACCTGTGTGTATCATTAAGCCATTTCAATTGTGCTATATGCTACATGTTCAACATGCAGAGTTACATAGACATATGCAATGTCAATATACTGTACTTCTTATGTACACAGTGTATGTGTTCTACAGTCACAGTGCAATGTGGCACGGTGTGTCTTGTAGGTGGAGCAATACCCTAGACTACTGCAGAAGTGGACACATTCAAGAATAAAGATGCTACCAGTGAGTATTACCTGAATGTTTTATGTGCTGTGTAAAGATTGTGTGTGATGTTGGGTAATGATTATAATGACATGTTCAAGGGGCATCCTCGTTCCACTGAAACATGTTCTTCCATGCATGTTATATTACAAATGAATTAGGATAGGTTGCATGTGCACTAGATAGGGACTAATGTCAAGGTGCATGTATGGCCAATCTATGCAGGGCCACATGATAGTTGGAGTAAAAGAGGAGCAATGAGCAAATGACCATAGTCTTTTAAAGTATATAGGGGAGTAATTTTTTGTGAACATGGCTTTGGATGCTTCAGCTTCAATCTGTCTGCCATATGCACATTGATATTGTAGTTGTCCACATTGCATTCTATGTACATTTTGTATGGCAAGTCCAGACAAGATGTGAGGATTCACACTTCAGTGCAGACAGAATAGGTATGGATATAATGGCCAGATGTCAGAATTTCACACCTGGCAATGAAGTTAAAGGCCTCATTTATGCCGTCTTATGCCCCATGTTTCATATTTGATGCATACTTATACTTTTGTGCTATTTTCTCACCAAAACGGCCAATGTGTGTAGGACCAAAGGCATGTCTGTATGGTGTTGTCAGTACAGTCCATTACATAGTTCGCCTACTGGTAGTGCTACCCATAACGTTGCTCCAAAAAAACTGTCACCCTTAATATAAATTTTGCAAGTTAAAGCACAAAATACTTGTGCATATGAGATCTACAGCATGCATGCATACACCCCTCACATGGATATGCTGAGGGGTGATGTGCATAAAGGTGACTTTACTTGCTGACATGTATGGACAGATACTAGGCTATATAGAGGGACACATGATATTGCTTGAATTGCATGTAATAAGCCATTGAATGGTTCTCCAGGTATTACTATGAGTCAATAAAGGAGATGTGTCCAACAAGTCTGTTTGAAATGAGGTAGCTAGCCACCCTCCCTCCATGTTTCAAATACCTGGCATGGAGTAAGTCTATATAGCAATGTGCGTGGAACTGTGTTCTTGCCATATCAGATGCAAAATGCTGTGGCACAATACCGGTACTTGCCAAACATTACTCATTTTACAAAGGTTAGTGGCTTTAAAATCAAGCCTGTTGCATGCTGCATAAGGAACCCCAATTAATAATTAGTAGGGACATGTGTATCATACCATTAGTACACAATAGCATAATTCCTACAGTAATTTCATATGCCCACATTGACAAAACCTGGGTACTTTGGCTTTGTTACATTAGGAAAAGTTAATGTTTTTTGATGGATGGTCGGTTTTTAAGAAAATAATAATTTTGGGTAGTAGAGGTGCCACGGGTGATGTTCCAAACTAGATGAAGCATAATAATGACATCTTCAGTGGGTGAGAGGTTGATGTGTAGGATATGTGTTTAAAAAATATATAATATATAGAATACAAAAATATATAAGTTTATCTTTCTATGTGCAGGTAGTTTGTGTATAAGTGTTCTTTATGTTGTTATTGTCTGACAATGTGTATTAAGGGGGGTGGGAACTTGATGTTTAACATGTCTGTTTCTGACATATGTTGGAGTAAGATAAATTAAGCTAAGGTCTTTTTAGATAGATTTTAGGATATAGTAGTGTAGTGCAGGCACCATAGTTTAGTTTAGGTGCACTTTAGGTTAGATAAGTAAGGCAGTGTAATCTAGGTAGTTTTAGGTTTGGTAATGTATACAATAAATAACAATCATTTTACGTACAGAATTGTTTCATTATTTACTGTGTAGGAGTTGTCAGTTCTGCTTAGGTTAAGTACATGCAGTAGGATTTCCAAGCAATGGTTGTAGACATGTGTGACTAGGTGAAACATGGAAAGGAACTTGTCAAGTTTGCTATGGAATCACTTCAGGGATCTTCAAACATAGATGAGCGCTGTGACTGGCACTCTTGCAGTGAATGGATACAGAGCCCAAAACAAGTATTCACCTACTGTTGCACTGTGTGTGTGTGCCATGCGACATGCATTGAAGGGGTGATTATGTCAAACAATTGTCACTAATCAATGATATTTAGGGCCACACACTGATGCCGGCCTCTTGCACAATCCCCCTAGCACTATATTATTGACATAGCAATGTTGTTTGCTGGTTAGTAGTCATGGCGGTGGTCCCCACATGTGCTGGGACTTCATTCATCCTTATCATTGGCTGAATGTTAATCGTTGAACTTCATGCTTGAGACCTTGGGTAACTACTTGCTACTTTCGATGCACAAAGGGGTAACAAAAACTATTTAGCTTGGCTTTGTTTGACACACATTTCACTTTGGCTAGTAGTTATTATCTTAAGGGTCTGCTCATCCACCATGGTCTATCTAGTGCAATCGTCAACAGACATACAACACACAGGATATATTCAGTACATTTATTTACATGTGTCTAAATGTGTAGGTTCACAGTCACAGTTATTTCAGCAACAACCCTAACATTGCTATAGAGCTATAGGATGTCTAGACATAGTCATGTGGGTTACATATAAGACATGTTGAGGAGAGGAGTATTAAATGAGGAGAAGATCCAAATAGCCATTAGAGAACTGAATGCCACATTGACTGCCTACAAATGGATGAGATCAACAGGTGGGCAATAACAATCTATACAGTGCCAGATGGCAAGTGTGATGGCATGTTACTCAACACAGGTCCAATCGGGAACTGGCACAGGCAAATGGTACTGGAAATTTCTGCACCTGAAAGTAGGGAAATACACTTCCTCCTCCTCTGATGTGTGTTGTGCTTCCCCCTGAGCATTGTAATATTTGTGCATGGGGAATCTGAGACACACACAGATCAGGGGCTGAAGAAATGGCTACCCTGTACCCAGCAACATTTGCCTGTGCCAAGAAAGAAGACAGCGCTGAGAAGGGCCTGCTGGCTTATCAGCACAGCAACATTGTCATAGTGGAAGCAACCCATAGTTGTGATATAGGAGTCCTGCTTTTGCTTCATGGATGCTAGGATATTACATATGGCCCCGAGCTGGGTGGCACCCTCACTGGTGTCACATTTGCGAGGCTGTTGATTTTGCCTCTACCAGCGATGTCAACCAGGGACTGTTCCAATCTATGAAGTGGAGTGGAGGTGTCTCTGATTGCAACTGAGGTATCCTAATTGAGGCAGACGCACCTACAAACTTCCTATAGAGCTCCCGCAATGGTCTCCATTCCTGCCTGCACCTCATCCAGCATCTGCCGATTGAAATCCTACTCCATGGTGTTGAAATACAACCTGTGGGACGTTGGAGTCCAGAGGTGGTCTGAGACTTGCTGATGGTGTAGTTTAGGTTGTAGGTGAATCCTCTGGAGAACTGATGATGCTGTCAGCCCCTCCTACCTCTGGGGAAGGTGAGACAATGTACCCCAGGATTTTCAGAAAGGTATCATTGTCCCAGGGGGCAGGATGGCATTGACAGGAGGATGGTCTTCCGGGACAGGCATTGACATATATCAATGTTGTTCAATGCTAGACGTTGACAGTAGTTATCTTGCTGACATTCAGTATTTGACGTCATTCACTTTGAACTCAACATTGATGTCTGGCCCCAATGTGAATTATATGTATTGATGGACATTGGCAATGTCTTTGCCTTTCATATGGCAGGTTATATGCATTGTTCACATGCCACTGTGTGTCAAAGGTGTTTCTTTGTGTCATACCATAAATTGTTTATAGCATAGTAACACAGCTTGCTGCCCTGCCCTGAGGCTGAGTTAAAGTACTTTTGGTGTTTGGCACTTCTATGATTGATGGCTGTGTCTAACATTTTTTCATGTATTCACAGCCCTACTGTGCACATTGCACAAACACTGTTCCAGCTCAGCAGTGTTCCTGTTATTCCCTGTGACATTATTCAGGCCACAACTCCTGTAAAAGTACTCAGTGTTTGTTGAGGTGTTCATTTTGATCCTGTGTCACACTTAAACACTCTGCCTCATGGCAGTCTGCCTTGTTGTGCTGTCTAGCATGCACATTGTGCATTCATCTTGCCAAGGTGCATGATGATCATTCATCCACACTCCACAGCTAGCAACTTGCTACCCTGCAGGAATGTGTAGGTGAATGTTCTTGCCATGTGTGTGTTATTGGTCTAAACAGTGACCAGTATGTATGAACTCTAAGGGGATATACACAGTGAAACTAGGTAGCTAGCTAGCGCTGACGTTCACTCCGTTTCATTGTTGCGAGACTTGAATATCTCCAGAGTTTCATATATTGTTAGACTCATTCCCCCTCACTTGAACATGTAGATGACTCCTCTGGCAATTCTCATTTGGGCTCAGTGACTCCACATACTGTAACATACAGATGAAAGTCTGATCATACATTGATTCACAAGTGACGCCAAAGCATATATTTACATGCACCATTTCCAGTTGCTGGACATGACTGGACATGTGGCCATTTCCATCCCTTACCCTTACAGTCAGTACAGTGATGCCCAGAAAGGTAGCATGCTGCACTACAAAACATGACACATTTTGTGCAATTGCCTGCTGTTGCCACTTACCCTGTGTGTCCTCATGGGATACACTGTCATGTCCTTCCACTCCTGCCACCAACACCTCTGGGATGACTGATGCCACCTGCTCCTCCAAGGCCGTCAGCTCCTCCTTGGAGGTCTGTAATTTTTAACCCCTGCTCAGAGCAGGCTTTAAAATGGTGCACCCATTTTAATCAAAGGACCTACCTGTGTTTTGCTGCACCAGCGTCAATTTATTTTATGCTAGTGCAGAAAAGCACCACAATAACATCAAAAATGTTGACACTATTTTCCTAACAACTGCCATGGTGTGCCATATTGTATACATGGCTTAACCATAGTGCTGTTAGGTGGAACAGAGGCAACTTAAGAAAAGTGGTGCATCGGGAACGATGCTCCACTTTCTTGTAAATATGCCCCTAAGTTTAATGGTGTCACCTATGAGTGGAAAAGCAAAACTTGTAGAAGTACGCCAAATTCAGAATTTACACAAAAGTACTGGGGAGTCCCAGGAGCAAGGGGATAGAGGTGTGAATAAAGGCCATGGAACAAGAGCAGGAGGCTCAGTAAGCGAGGGAAATTTCTTCCAGGTCCCCACAGTAGATTCTAGTGGATGAATGTGTGAAAAGAGGAAGGCTAGTTTTGACACCTGGACCTTCTGTGAGCTGTGACTGAGTGTGTTCCAGTTGCAGGGGCGGGCAGTGGAGAAGCATGAAATTAATACACTTTCTGACCATCCTCCTAGGTAAAAGATTGAAAGAGCTATTAATTGCCTATTCCCTTTTTACCTTCCTCTCCCACCTGCTGTACTGGGATGTGCTTCAGTGCAGGACTGCAGACCACCTAAATGTTTTCCAGATTTTGGAAACAACAATGGCCTAAATGTTTTTGGGTTGTGAATGAAGGTATAATAAGGGAAATGGGGCCAAATAATCCAAGTTGAATACACCTAGACTGACTTCCACCTGTGTAATATAACACCAGCATTGTAAAAGTGCTTACACTAACTATGATTATAAAGAGTTCTTGCCAGAACAGAAGTAAGACACTTTGATATTGGGCACTTGAGGAAGGCTTGAAAGAACCCAAAAATAAATCTAGTACCTTTAGAGGTGTGCTGAAAATTGGTAAAAGGAGGAGATAAAATACCAGTAGGAATTTGGCATGGGGTCTTATGGGCAACCATGAAAAACCGAGATATTGAATTTGCCATTTCAGAGATAGAGTATGAGTCTTTACCCTTACTGCATCACCTCCACTTTCATAAATTGCCCAAATTCCTAATGATGTGGTCAAACCAACTGATGTAAAGAAGGAGGACATATTAGACATTTTGAGTTTTCCCATTTAATCAGCAAGTGCTGTGGCTGCACCTCCAGTCAAACCTAGGAACTGTGCAGAAGACACCATGGATAGGTTGCAGGCAGATACACTGCAAGTGAGCACAGAGAGTATAACAAGGCATAGCTTGGTAGGAAGCAACACACCAGACATGTAGGAAGCAGGCTTTCTAGATAGTGCACTAAACTGAAGTACACTGTGCAGAGAGTCTGGTGGATCCCCAATTGGTATTGCAAAGGCAAAAGTAGATAGGACTATACTCTATTTGTGGCAGTGTGGGCAAGCATTTAGGCTTATTAAGGAGTTGTGTGGTAGTCATTTGTTGCGCTCACAGGGGCAATAAATCAGACACACACTCAATGAATAAATCCAAGACCAATTTACAAAAATAACATTCACCTTTATATATGTTTTGAACCAAAGAACTTCCTTATAAGTGTTGGAAAATGGGTTATTGGTAAGGGCAGGTAAGTACCTACACTTAGCAATAGGACACAAACTCCACTTAGGTCCAGTCAAGTCTCAGTAAATTAAACCCAGCACAACCCTTGGTAGCTTGGCAATGAGCGACAAGGCTTAACTTAGGAGACAAAGCGTAAAGCACTCAAATATCACAAAACAATAATTAAATAAAACACAGGGAACAGTTTAAAAATCCACAATCAATTTATAAAAATATAGTTCATTTTTATCTTTAAAATGACATCAAAACGAATAAAATAAGGGGAACTGGAGCTATGAATTTATAACAAATTTATGTTTTCTAGCACATAGAAGCAACTAGTGCTCAAAGGGTTAAAAAAGGTCACACTGGAAAGGAACAAAGTCTAGAGTTCAGGCCACCCACGAGGTAACAATGTCACATTTACTTTCAGAAGTGTTCCACAGCACCAGCCAAGGGTTCAGAGGCTCTGGTGTGCCTCTTGGGGTCTGGGACTACAACTCTCACAATGCACCTCTTCAACTTATGGAGTTGCTCCAAACGTCTCCAAACTTCTGGATCTTCTTCCAGAGGTCCTTTTTGTGTCCTTGAAGTGTCCACAACTTGATCCAAGGTTCCAGAAGCTCTGAGTTTGTCACGGTTTCGGGCGGGTCTGATCAGGACTTTGGTTGGGACACCCCTTGAGGTCACTGAATATCCTAAAGAGGTAGTACACTGGGGCAGAGGAGCAGCTAAAGGCATACACGGAAAGGACAGCTATGGACAGGCACAGGAAACAGGAAAGTAAAAGCAGAGCAACCCTTGTGTGAACAAACAGGAAACGGATTACCAGTGGACAAACACGCTGGGGTTGTACACAGAGTAAGGCGCAGAACCTCCCACAGTGACAGGGAATCTCAATGCCTCTGTGCAGTTTGCTCTTACAGATAGTCACCCTGCCAGCCCCATAGAAAGGAGGCAGCAGAAGTGATTCTGTCTCTGGACCCTAGAGCACAAACAAGGATAGTACTTACATACACAGGACACGCTCTTGTGGGTCCAGCTGGAAACACAGTGGCGATTCCTGAGAAAACAGCAATAGCACACTGTCACTGTTAGGCACGAAATACAACGTATAACACTGGACAAGGATGGGGGCTGGAATTGCCTCCTGGAAACCAGGAGCCAACCCCAGTACACAGGAGGACACGTATACACTGGTGAAGACTGATATAACACTTACCAGACACATAGAACCAAGAAGAAACAGAAACAGAAGGGAACAAACAAACAAAGAGGCAGAGGCAAGAACTAGGAACAGGCTCAGGCTGAAGCAAAGGCGGGTCTAGGACTTGAAAACAGGGCGCAAACTTCTGTCTGGGACAGACAGACAGGACTGGGAAACTGAGAACAGGCTCTGGCTGGAACAGGCAAGGACAGGACTGGAATACAGGGAGGAGGAAATGAGCAGTAAACAGGACTGGGAAACAGAGAGAAGGTTCAGGCTGAAACAAGGCAGGAGCAGGGCAGAGAAACAGGGAGCAGGCTTTGGAAGAAACAAACAGGTACAAGGCTAAGAAATAGGGAGCAGACTCTGGCTGGAAAAATCAGGAGCAGGGCAGAGAAACAGGAAAAAGGATCAGGCTGGAACAGAACAGGAACAAAACTGGAACACCATCCGACAAGGGGTCTGTAACACAAAGGAATTGAAGTCCGATGCACGACGGGGAGCTTGAGGAAATGGCTGCTTATAAGCAGTTCCAAGCTGGGCTGCACAGGAGAGGTTTCAGGTGTGTGTGGTGTCGGACACTTGCAAGTCCTGGAGGAGAGGATCCAGTGAAAAGGAGCAACTGGACTTCTCCCATTGAAAACAATGGGAAACAGAATCCGGGTTTTCCTGACTACCAAGCTGTGCATTATGGGATTTGCAGTCCCAAGAAGCAAATGTAGTCCTACACAAGTGTACCATGGAGAAAAGAGAAACAAACAGGAGTCAGCAAGGGACTCTAGATAGGTGTTCAAGGTGATTCCCAGGCTTCTGACAGTCCCCTTACAGCGCCCCGTGGAAATGGGACGACCGAGTCGTAACAGAGTTGCTCCTTGGGAGTTGGGACTACAATTCCCATAATGCACCTGGTCAGAATCCTCAAATGGCCACTGGACGCTGGTCAGCTGGGCTCTGCTTGCAGGACTTGATGCAGGGGACTCTGGGCAGCTCCTTTGTACCTGTAGCAAACAGAGAGTCCCTTCTTGAAGCAGTAGAAGACAGGTAAAGTTGTTTTAGTGGTGAAGCCCAAGTGTGCAGCTGGTGCAGTCCTCCAGAGTGCAGTGTCTAGGTGCAGGTCAGGGGTTCAGCAGGTCAGTCCTTTTTCTACTGTATTTCTTCCTTGTTGAAATCTGATAGGGATCTGAGGTGTGGGTGCAGGTCTGCCAGTTGTATCCCTGCTCCTGAGTAAAATACAGGGGGGTCCTAGTTCTCCAATCAGGTGCAGGGTCCTTCCCCCTATGATGACCACTTCCTGGGAAGTGTGGCAAAAATCAAGCCCAAGGAGCAACATTCCTCAAAACTCCATCATGGCTGAAAGTGATTTTTGGAAGTTACATCTGGCTGAGCCCACCCACTGGTGTGGCTAAAAATCCTAAACACACCCCTCTCCTGCCCTCTCCCAATCTAATCAAGGGGGCACCTAATTGTCTGGGTTTGCAGGATGTGAGGGTGTTGCTGGGTTGCTCCAAATGTCCTTCTCTGCAGTTTGGCATCCCTCCCCCTTCCTGCTTCACCATCTGCTGAGGGGAGATCTGCTCCCAAAGGCACATCTCTTTGTGTGGAGCCAGGCCACTTCACACCTCATCAAGGCAGCCTGGCCAGGCTGCCAGAGGCTGGCCAATTAGAGCACAGCAGCAAAAGCACTGCAGGGCTGAAGTTGGAAACTTTTCAGGTAAAGTTTAAAACTCTTTACCTGAACAAGTTATATTAAATTCAACAACTGGAAGTTGTGGGATTTATTATAACAAGTAATTTGATGCCAAACTTCTGGTATCTGTTACTTAAGGGGACTTTTAAAATTAAAATAAGGTTTCCCTATTCTAGCCTATGGAGGCCATTCACTACAATTGGGGAACAATGAATTTGGCTGTTTTACCTCACCGGGGCTTATAAAACTATTTTTATAAGGTCCCTGCTTATAGTTACATGGCACCCAGCCCTAGGGGCACATAGGGCACATCTTAGGGGTGACTTATATGTACAAATAAGGTAGTTTAAGACTTTGGAACTACTTTTAATTCCAAAGTCGAATTTGTACATAACTTTAAGTTAAAAGCAGCCAGCAAGGCAGGCCTGCCTTTAAAATGACACTGGGCACCTCAGCAGTGCACCTATGGGGGCACTACCTATGCTGGAGCCCTTAAACCTACATGCCCTACCATACTACTACATACTAGGGACTTATAGGTAAGTTGACTTAGCCAATTATAATTAGCCTAATTTGCATACTGATTTTACACAGAGCACAGGCCCTAGGACTGGTTAGCAGTACCCAGGGCACCATCAGAGTCAGGAACACACCAGCCAAAGTGGAAAATGGGGGCAAAAAGTTAGGGGGCCTCTGCAATCAGCCCTGTTTTCTCACAGGGAAATACATGAATATGTGGGTTGCAGGATAAGTACAGAAAATAGAGATAAGGAAGGAGAAATGAAAACTCTCATTGGAAGTGGCTCAGTAAATTCTGTTAAGTAAATTATTTTACAGCACATATTGGAATATGTATCGCAGCAAACACCGCACACCAGCAGTTTCCCTCTGTTAAATTCTAAATGGTTTCTCAACTCATCTCATCTCATCTCCTCTTCTCATCTCGTCTTGTCTCATCCTATCCCTTCCAGTCCCATTGTGTCCCACCCAACCCATTCCCACGCCACCACATCACTTCCCATCAGTGCCTCCCTGACAGGCATCTCCAAGACCCAGAATCACCTGAGCCAACTGAAGAGCCCCCAGCATTTCAACAGCCCACCTAATGTAGCTGCTTAGGGAAAATCACAGAATTCAGTTGTGCTTTTGCATTGCATTTAAGACCTGCTGTTTGATTTACAACTCCAGGATCACATTGTACCTGACACTAAGATCAAGACCTCTAATGACATTAAGAGGATTTGTAGCAGCAATATCACCCAATTGAAAATCAAGAAATACAGGAAGCAGGATATGAGTTGCCAAGCCTGCTGTGTAAACCTCCATGCCCTACCATATACTAGGGACTTATAGGTAGGTTGACTTAGCCAATTATAATTAGCCTAATTTGCATACTGAGTTTACACAGAGAACAGGCCCTGGGCCTGGTTACCAGTACCCAGGGCACCATCAGAGTCAGGAAAACACCAGCAAAAAGTGGAAATGGGGACAAAAAGTTAGGGTGCGCCTGCAATCAGCCCTGTTCTCTCACAATTAGGTAAGCAGTTTTTGAAAGATAAATACTTTGCAGTTTCAAAAATCAACTCAGTACAATTTTTCAGTTCAGCACTGTTAACCTATGGGAAGAAAACAAGAATTCATGACTTACCAATCCAGTCTTCGGGATTTGGCGTATATACCAGGCAAGGTTCAAATCAGTACCAAGTGTGATCCCACAGCAGCACAGGGGCTGTTGGGTGCTGAGGTTGAATTTGGAGTTGGGTGTCCAATGTTAACCAATGGAGACTGGCGGGTGAAAAAAGATGTGTTGCTCATGGGTGAGTAAAGAGGTGTCAGGGGTTGATCTCCTGGGATTGAAGTCGGCACAAGGCGGGCCACAAGGCAGCACCAAATGCAGGAATGGCCAAATGCGGAGTACCAACACAGCAACAGGTGCTCAATCCAAGTCAATGGGGAAGATCATTTTTGGAAAAGGCTGCAGTCTTGGGCCAGGAGGTTAAACAGATAAAACTCACAGATGCCCAGGTAAGTTCTGATGCTAGGGGACATAGGGACACTGGTGGTCCAGCTCCCCAAGGCCCAGGGGCCTGAGGTGTAGGGGTGTCCTTTGGCATTGTGAACAAGTTACCAGTCATGTCACGGTCAGGGTGTTGTGATTTAGTAGCAATTAGATTAAGCATTAGCAGAAGACATCTTGTATTTAGCAACTATTGTGAACATTTCGTCGAATCCATTTTGTATTCATGGCAACCATTATCTCTGCCACATGCTGCCATGTGCTAGCCATGTGCTCTGTCCTACCTTTCTGTTAACTATTCTTGAAAATCTGTCTAGTGACAAGTTATATTTAGCATCGCCCACTTTCGCACATGCCCAGTAAGATCTGCAGCTGTTAGTAATCAGTAACAGACAGTAATGTGTCAACTAGTGCTTGAAAACTGTTAGCCCCTCCTACCTGTCGACTGTGCATTTCCATATGACCTTATATGTATATAAGTCTTGCTTCTATAATTGTACCACCTTCGTTTAGCCCCTGCGTGGGTATAAAAGGACCATGTTCTCTTAGTTCAGTGTGCTACTTCAACACATTACCGAAGGGTGCTGTTTGAACTGTGGTACCACAGGTTTAATAAACGTTGTCTTTTATTTCAGTTTCTGTGCCAGCTTCTTCCTCTATGGTCTGAGGACTTTGTGCAGAGAAGGGCGAACCCCTTTCACTAGTAGGCCTTGCTGAGGCTTACTTTGACAAGGACAAGCCTTCAGTTTGAGGATGCCAGTTCCCGCAGGGGTCAGCCCACAGTTGACTCAGACTTAGAATCACTGGGGAACCTTCACAGGACCGGTAAGCCACTTGGGCTCAGTCTGTGGACATTGGGTACAGAGGTGGGTCTGATGTGGTTTTGCAGTCCTTCAGGGCAAAGGTATTTTTCTTTTCTTTTAAAGTTGGTTTCTTCTTGAGCAGGTCTGCTGTTCTCTGGTGATTTTGAGATATGTTTAAGGCAGGCAACCCTCCCAAAGCTTTGGAGCTTGCTGGGCTGCAGGATGGGGTCATCTTTTGGTACAGGATTTTGAGGGCTGCAGAGAGGCTGGTAGGGCTGAGGTAAAGTCAGTTGGTGTTGGCAGTCTTCTCTGCTGATGTGACTCTGCAGCATCCGTCTCTTCTTAGGTCATCAGGAATCTGAGTTCTAGGGTTCAGGGGTGCCACCTAATGGGCTACTCACCTTTAGGGTAACTACACCCTTTTTATGACCATTTCCGCTGGGAAGTGAGCATAACCCTAACGCTAGTGGCTGAAATCCTTCCAATCAAGATGGAAGAATTTAACAAGTAGTGTCCATTTCAGATCATCTACCTTAAGGGTGGGACTGGCATGAAGTGCTGCCTGTGCTGTCACTGAGGACAGGGGGGGTTGGTCACCCTCACCATCTGGAGAGACCTGGGTTGCATTACAAAGCGGTCAAAGTCTTTGAAGCTCCCTGCCCTGGAATGTCCATCCTGCCTGGGAGAGGAGGTAATACCTCTGCCCAGTGTAGGCTTTTATCTCTGGGCCTCCAGAGCACTGGCTCTCACTGTGGGGTGCAGAAATGCATCTGCAGTGGCTGAACTGATCAAGATCAGTCAGTCAGCACACTAGTAGCTGGTAGATTTCCTCTGTGTGCATGTTCTTAATAAATCCATCACTGGAATCAGTGTGGGTTTATTTTCTGTGATGTTTGATACTAAAACATCCTAGGATTCAGAGAAGCCATCACGTAGCTGGGGAACTTGCATTGACCAGTGTCCAGCACATGCATTTAAAATGGCTTCCCCGTACACTTACTATGTCTAGGAGACAGAGTAGGCTTGTTTTTGCTCATGCATGTATGCCCTCACATGCAATATAATGCACCTGCCTTAGGGCTGTAAGACCTTCTAGAGGGGTGACTTACATATATTGCATGTAGTGTTAGGGGACAAGGCACAAAGGCTGTGTACTACGTCATGTTTTCAATTTTGGGACCACCTTGTCATGCATCCTGAAATGGCAGCCTGCATACATTTGGTGATGGGTCCCTCAGAGTGGCACAAGTTGTACTGCAGCTCTAAGGGGCCTTCTTCAGTACCCATGCCCTTAGTATCAGGGGTAGCTTTTAGTAGAGACTTATAGAGTTCTAAAGAGCTGGGTCACTTGGGGATTACTTTATAGAAGGAACACTGGCACTGGGGACCTGGTTAGCAGGAACCCAGTGCTCTGCAGTTGAAGATGCGTCTAAAAACCAGGCAACAAGTATGGGGGTACTGCAACCAGAACCAAGCTCCCTACAAGACAGTGATGTGACGAGTGCTAGAGGACAACTAGAGGCTGACAATAAGACTCCACATTTACCACCTTTAATACAAACTAATTTCCTATCCCATCAATCTGAAATGATGATTGAAATTGTCGGTCAAGCATTCCATTTATTACCATGATAGTCTGAAACCCACTGCAGGTTTAAAAGACCCTGATTATATGCAGTGAACTTAAAGGTGGGCTCTTTCACATAGTTATATGGGCAGTGATGACTCCACTGACCTCCTGTGTATCAAACCTAAGACCCTCTTGCACTTGTGAAAATAGAGTGCCCCCAGGGAAGGGGATTGTGTCACTATTCATGACTCTTGGGCCCATATTTATACTTTTTGAGGCATATCAGTGCCTGGGCAGATTTGCATCAAAAAGTTTACCGTCGACTAACGCCATTCCAACGCGCCAGCCGGGCGCCTTATTTATGGAATGACGTTAACCGGCGCTGCCGTCTGGTTAGGACAAAATAAATTACTCTAACAGGGCAGTGGAGGTGAAGGGAAGACTGGGGGGTGTGCGCTAAAGAATTGTGCAAGTTAGGGTAGAGTCAAAAATATTGGCTCTAACCTGACTTGTGCCATTTTTTGACGCACAACCCCCATGGGTCTTAGCAAAGACAGGAGTCATGCCCCCCGCCCAATGGCCATGCCCAGGGTACTTATGTCCCCTAGGCATGGACGTTAGGCACAGTGGCATGCAAGGGGGCCCAAGTTAGGCCCCCCTTATGCCACTTAAAAATAAAAAATATATACTTAACTGCACTTACCTGCACTCACCATGGATGGGTCCCTCCATCCATGGGTGTCCTCCAGGGATGGTTGAGGGTGGCAGGGGTTGTCCCTGGGTGCAGGGAAGGGCACCTGTGGACTGCTTCCATGGTCTCCCAGCATGGAAATGAGCCCACAGGTCCCTTAACCCCTGCCCTGACCCAGGCGTTAAACAACGGCGCAAATCCAGCTGGGCGCCATGTTTTAAGGCCCGCCTCCTCCTGTTCGTCACTTTGATGGCGGAGGATAAATAAGGCACACATGCCTTAGAGTCATTTTTTGCACAGGAATGCCTACCTTACATGTCATTAGCGCAAGGTAGGTTTTCACATCCATAAAATGACTCAAACTCCATAAATTTGGCGCTAGACGGGTCGAGCACCAAAGTATGAATATGGAGTTAAATTTGCGCCGAATTTGGGTAAGAAAAAATGACGTAAATCTGGCGTAAACAGAGTATAAATATGGGCCTTGGTTCTCAACTGACATTCTGAATTTCATCTATCATGGGACATTCCACAAGATTTGAAATAAGAACTGTAAACTCATTTTGGATACAACAATCCTAACTAGACTGACAATAAACACTTGCTATATGCTATAATTCCAGGAGAGGTAAGAGTGCAGCTGGTAATCAAAGCCAACTGTCTTAAAAAAATACCAGCAAATAGTGCCACATTACTCACTTCTAGAGAAGCTTTATTAGATGCTCCGATAGAGGGGAAACCACAGTTGATTTCTCTTGGTGAAAGATGCATATAATGGCAGTTAACTATCGTGAATATTGTTGGAATAGCTCAAGAGGCAATATGAGTCACTTTTGTTCAAATATTATTTCCTACATTAATGGTGTAATTAAGAGTTTTATGTATTTGTTGAAAAACAAAAGTAAAAGCTCATAAGAGTGAATCCACTGAATATGAATCTTTGTCATTACAAATTAAATCATTCTAAAAGCCAAATGGAGGGGCAGGGGAGAAGTGGGGAGAAAGGGTGAACGTGAAGTGTAGGGTTGGCAGGGAAGCAAAGAATAGTTAAAAATCAAGATTGATGAAGTGAGTTTGCTCTGACTGGTAATCCCCATGTTTCAGTTGTGTTTGGCAAGAGTACTGAAAACATGATTGCCCAAACCCAACAAAAGACTCACATAATAAACGTGAACAATCTTACTTCCTTTTTCACATAAACAATTGACATCCAAAGTTTTAGGACAGGCTGATGTTCGCTGACTGCTCTATACATTCTTGATTCCTGGTGATCACAAAGGGACACACATACCATGAGTTATTAACAATAAGTATGCTTTGTGTCTTATTCATACTAGTGGTAGCTGATAAGACTATAAAACATCAGCATTTCCAATTCTTCCACATTAGGGCAAACCTAAAAATGAAGTTGGCATTTTACCAGATGTGATTGTCACCTCATTAGTGATCCTCTATTTATTCTCTTCAGTCCTTTTACAGACTGTAATGCCTGCCTCTCCCACAAACCTGCGAGGGAAGGATGTCTTATGCAAATATAAATGTACTGTGCACTGCATCAGTGATGATGTCTATTTGAATATGCCTAATCAGAATAAAATTGCTGGTAAGGCTACGGTGTTGTTGATTGAAATTAAATTTACCCTAAAAACAAAAGACAAGAGGTGTCTGGCAGAGGAGGAAACAGTTTGTTTAATCAAACATTACGGCTAAGAGGGCAGTTACAGAATCAGGTCTGAGGACTGTCACTTGGAGTACATTAGTTCGGAACACATTTTATACCATTCTCAGGGACCATAAAGCTATCAAATGAGAACAGCTGGCCCAAGTTATGAACATAAATAGACAGAGAGAGAATGCAGGTGAGCTCCCACCTGGCGTGGACACAAATATGGGTCAGTGGGTTTTTGTCCATATGTGTGGCCTGAGGGGTACATGGTCACCTCATGTGCGGTGTGTGTTGCCCCCTGATTAGCTATGTGTACTTCATGGTGTCTAACTTTAAGGTGTTTTGGAATGTCAATGTCCCTCTGGCCATGTGTGCGTTATTGGGGTCAATCGAATTGGGACTATTGTAGCATAGCTGCCTATCTGTGGGATCTTAATCTAAGTTGACCTGTTTGATTGTTTGGCTGTCAGCTAAATATTATCCCACCCGTGACCTGTCAATCATTAACCTTCAAGTTTGGGCTGCAGAGCCTGCCTGACCAAATACCTTTGTATTGGGGGCAATGGAGAGTTCATGATGGGGGAATGTAACAGTGGCAATGCAATTTTGTTTAAGTATGAAAATAAATTGTTTCTTATACAAAGGTACCTTATTATCGTGCTCATCAAAATTCTCCCCTCTCTTTGAATCTTCAAATATACTCTCAGATCCGCAGGATATGACAGTCACAGTTCCTGTTCCCTGTTGTCCCCCTCCCTTGCTTCCTGTACTCTATCCAATTTGGGGACTGTGTTTTTATAGCAGGTGACCCCCAACTGTAGGAAACCACATAAAAACAGTAACATGACAAAAAAGGGCAACAATGATGTGCACAAACCGGTTAGCCATTGGGGAGCCAAGTTCCACTGACCACATCATTTACGGGGGAAGACAATGCGCCAAGAGACGTCGAACTGGGCACACACCCCACTCTCCATTGTGGTCATCAAGTCCACGAAGTACTGATGTTGCATCACCATGAGACAGAAGTTCTTCCATTTTGGCAGTAAGGCTGAGCTCAGTGTTGTTCATCATTTTAAGCATTTCCTACTGGGTTATTTGTGAACAGCACTTCATTAGCTTTTGTGTGCAAGGTAAAGAAGGGTATGGACCCTCCTGCCAAGACGTGGGCATCAGTGAGCAGTCTGAACTCCTTGAAATGTCCTCATACTAAGCCTCGCCAAAATAGTCAGCAGCTATTCTCCATCAGGCCTGATGCAACAATGTTCTTTTCCTACTCAGGAGGTGTGTTGATACAGTACAGACAGATCTTCTCCAGGGATGACAAGGGTTGGGGTGTGGACGGTGATGAAGGAGCAGAGGCGGGGCCATCCAATAGGTGTCCATCAACGTGGAGGTGTCCCATTGGATGTCCGGGATGTGCAGTATTGTGCCACAGTTCTCGTTTGTGCCCAATAGGATGGTTCCTTTACCTCTAAAAAATAAGGAATACATTGTGAGTTTCTGTACAATTTGAGGTTGCCCTATCCCTTCTACACATGTGTACCTGTCTATCTCAGTGTCCTAGATCTCCTGACACTAGGTATCTCTGCTATTGATTAACTCTTCCCCACGAGACCCAATTCTCTTCATATCATCGAGATGGATGACCCTGCACTGAAATTCCATGCCCGGTGTCCATTTGTTATTAATGGAAACAGCCCCAGGCACACTAAGAGCCACCCTGAGGACCACAGATGGAAGCATAGAGGAAGTTCATTGGCTGAGAGGAAATGTGGTGACAATTTCTGACTCTATTAGACTGGACTGCTATTTGGAGATTCAAGGATACAGTAGCATCTCTATCACACAGATAAGGTAAAAATACTTAATTGTATCTAACTTAGGCAAAAACCTCAGTTTTGAAGTGGTTACAGTGAGGAGACAACTGTGATGTTCTTTTCAATGAGATGACTAGTCTTTGTCATAAAAAATAGTTGGGAAAAATTTGAAAAAGTCTTTGGAGCAAGGTGTTGTATGTGGTCCCATTAGGGCTGTGATGAGGAAAGTCTTGTGGTGTGTTATAGTTTTTAATGCAAGTTTTCTTATGAAAAAATCTTCTGTTCTCTAAACTGCTGGGGTACTGGTGCAGGCGCTGAGAGTGTGTTGGTCCATTGTAGAGCCTGTGCACTTTTAGCAGCTCAACTGCAAACCTGTTGGGCAAGATGTTGTAATAGAAGGGAAGATTGCATTTTGGACATTGCCAAATTTATATGTGAGCATTTCTGCATTTCCCATACTCTTGGTGAGGCACCAGAGAGTAGCCTCATTCAAGATACCTTGTTTTGGGGAAAAATAGTAAAGATTTGTATTGACATTTTTCATTTCTTTACAAAATTCTCTCTTTTTTTTCTGTACACATAATTGGGTTTCCTTCCCCATTTCTTTGTGGCTGACCAAATGTAAGTTAGGGGGGTATGTGTTACAGGGTGATTAGCTAGTTTCTAAACTTAACTGGTGTTCTGCTGATGCTGCCTGCCCTTTGGTGCCCTAGCGTATGCATGGGGAGTATCATCAGAGTGGGGCAGTGTCTATGGCCTGGACAGGAGAGGAGCATGTGAAGGAAGAGGTGGGTCACACTGAGCGTAGATCGATGATCCCAACATCCCCTTAGGTAACGTGCGCACCCATCTGGTCCCAGGCAGCAGCAAGCTATGTGACCCTGCCAAGTTGTGTCAGGTGTCTTGACTATGCCCTTTTCTCTATGTTTCCTTCAGGCTAGATTTGGGATCCTTTGTTATGCTCTTCTCTACTGTAGTTACATGGGGGGTCGGG
The DNA here is from genome assembly GCF_031143425.1 of Pleurodeles waltl. NCBI lineage: Eukaryota > Metazoa > Chordata > Amphibia > Caudata > Salamandridae > Pleurodeles > Pleurodeles waltl. The sequence goes on from NC_090437.1 coordinate 762,879,224, forward strand.
AGTCACTCTGATGGTTCCCATATATGTGCTTCGATGGTGTCCGAAGATAGGGTTGTTGTTCCCTGAAAATAGTGCAAGGTTTTATGTGTCACACTATCATTAATCTTACTGCAGTGGCAGGCGATCTCCTGGATGCTACTCTGCTCATGTCTCTAATGGGTGTTTTTGGATCCCTTCCCTGGTACCCCCTCTCCGTATAGTTTTTGGCCCCAAACTTTGCAGCCATCGTGAGGAAGTCCAGAGATCAAGGAGGAGACGAAAGACATGGTAGGTGGAGAGTCTGGAGCAAGGCCAAGAACTTGTCGGCCATCGCCCTGGTCATGGGAATGGACTGGATGACTGGATGTCTTGAGGAGCTACCTAATATGCTGACTTAACGCTATGTGGTATTTCTGTTGGACTCATGTGTGCGCTACAAGCATTATGTATTTTTTGCTACCCCAAGTACATGGAAAGCCTGGCTTCTGACACTGAAGGATCGATTATTTTGAAACTAGAATGGGGACCCCAGCTTACTTTGAGGGTTTATGGAGACTCTATTGCTGTTTGGGAGTTAATGTCCTTATTCCAGCTGGGGGTATGGGAATGGGGTCCTTTTAACCTATTTGGGTTCCATCCCATTTGCCTGTTCGCTAAAGGACCTGGGGTGCCTGCTTTCATGAGGTGACTTGATTGCTGCCATGCCCTCGAGGGATGGCCCTTCCCCCAGGGTCTGGTTAGTTAGCCCCATCATGGGGGATCAGCAGCAGAGTGGGCCTTGGCGCTGGTGGGTACCCAAAAAGGTGAAATTCAGTGAGGATACCCGATCAACAGCCTCACTGCCTCGTAAATGGTGAATTCTAGTGAAGACATCAGTTTGCAAATTAAGGTTTTGTATCCCTACCTCTTTTTCATTGTTTCTTAGAGTCTTACTTCAATGAAAATTAAAATGATGTGTGTGAAGTGCATGTGTGCTTCAGGGGTATTGAGGTTTACTGCACATTCATGTTCACTGGATGCATGAAGGTATTGCCTTGCCAAACTGCTACCCCTCCCTGTTGTGGATGCAGCCGCCAGTCCTCATTGGCCCAGGTTCCCTACCTGCGGCGGCTGATGCCATGTGTTGCTCCATCTACCTGGCCCCTGGTGCGGTGGTGCAGCAGTGGGCTGGTTTCCATGCAGCTGAACATAAGGTGCACTCAGATTTCCTTGAGCTTAATTTTGCAGGTGGGAACTTTACGGGGCCTGGCTTTGGCCCATTGACTTTTGCATGTGGTGGGCTTTTAGGTGGTAGATGTTGACCATGTAGCCCAGTTTCCTACAACAAAAGCATCATATGGAGTTTCGATCCTTCCAAACATCCTGCTGTCAGTCATTTTAGCTCCCTTGGAACTCTCTGAGGTTGTGTGGTGGAGCACCCTTCATGATCGGTGCCATTTGTATGCTTGAGACCAAAGTAGCCCCCTTGAGACTGGTCTTTTTCAGCTTATGCTGGGCCAGCTAAGTGCTGTCCCTCTGAGCCTGCTCCTGTTTTTCCTTTTCTCTGTCCTGTTTTCTTTTGTGGAAGTGCAGTATGTGTGCTTGTATCTGCTGCCAATGCTTAGTGTCCAGCCCTACTATGTTGTCCAAACAGCTTTGTATATCGGCAGGAAGTCCCCTTTTGAGGACATTATAGAAGAAGACCACATGAGGGCCTGTATTAGTCCATGGTTGTCCTGTCTCTTGTCCCTTCTGTTCTCTCATCATCCACAGGAAATCTGTGATGGTCTCCCCTTATTTCATGGTTTCAGCCATTGACCCTCCTACATCAGAGCAGTCAGGCAATATTTGTCTCAGGGCCATCCATATCTGGTGCCTGTATTAATTAAATACGGCCCCTTCATTCTCTGAGTTAGTCAGCTTGACTGTCTGTATGCAGTTGCAGGTGAACACAATGTAGGTTTGCTCATGAATAATGATACTCAGGAGGCCCTTAGCATTGCCTATTGCTAGAGTTATCTCTGCTGTATTCTTCTCGCACAAGATCCATTTCCTGGCCCCATCCAACAATGGTATCAGCTTGGCCCTCATCCTTCTTTGCTCATCCAGACCCATGGTACATACATGGCCCCTGACATACCCTTCTGAACTAGTGGACATATTTGTGTTTTGGGCAGCCCCACAGATTCCCCTCAACATAGCGCTCCCACCTCCTCAGACACTCCTGCATGTGAGAGAAGTTCCACTTGGGATCTCTTCCTCCATGCCGGATGTGGACCTCAGTGATTGTTATGTCTTCTGAATCAAAGCATCCTTTCTCCAGCCAGGGTCTGTCGTATTGGTCACTTTCCTCAAACCAGCAGGCTAGTAAGTGTCAAAAAGGTCCAGCAAACATTCTGCCTTCCGTCATTATGTCCCTAGGGGTTAATTCACCAGTCCTGTGCGCTCGGTGAGAGCAGTAGACATCTTTGTCACTACTTCCCTCTTGCATATGCAAAGACACCATTTTGGTCCTACTGTGTCTGAGGTGTGTTTGCACCGGGCTGCCTTGGTCCCTAATCTCCTGATCAGCCCCTCTCTTTCGCTGGTGCTCTGGGGATGTATGGACCCCAGTTGGAAGCTTCCCTTCTGAATCCAACTCAGATTCTTCTGTGACTGGGGCTCTGTATCCAACCCATCCTCCTCAGGTGGAGGGCACCCTGTCTGTCTTTTCATTGGGCCTCTAAGGCTCGAGTTCTCTCCCTCCTTAGTTAGCACTTTTCCTTCAGTTCCCATCTAGACCACCTCCTTCGCTCAGAGCTGCATGCTGTCCTTCTAATTTGGGACCTGTCACTCACGCTCAGTGGTTTTCTTGGTTGCCTGGGCATACACTAAGGCTCCCTCCTCGCCACCATACCACAAAAGACTGTGTCCTCCTTCCTCACTCTCACTAGCAATCTAGCTGTCTAACATTGCTACCAACCTCCCCTTACTCGGGTTTGCTCCCCACTCCTCTCACCCAACCCGGGTGTCTGTCCTTTGGGCCACTGTGGCCTGGTCCATTGACTTCAATGGATGGGGCATCAAGCTTTGGGGTTCCCTAACCCTGGACTGAGGTGGTGTAGGGATTGTCGGGGGTTATTGGCCGATTGGTCTGCTTTGCCTAGATCTGTTCATCTGTTGTCTGGTGGGTGCCCCTTGGGCTTCCTCAATGGGCGTATTAGGGTATCCCAATGCTGGAATCACAGGCATTGGGGAAAGCACCTCCATGCTTACATATGGCGGGGAGGTACAGATGCCTTGTCGGCTAAAAGTGAGTCGAGGTTATTGGCCTGGGCCTCCTCAAAGACGACCCATAGTTTCAATATTGCTTCCTATTTGCCCTTCTTCTGCCTGAAGACTTTGGGGGTCATTCAGACCTCGGCGGTAAAAGGCTCTTACCGCCGGTCAGAAGTCCGCCATTCTACCGCCGCGGCCGCGGTAAACCGCCACGGTCATTCTGACCCACAACTGCCAAACTGCCAAAAACCCGACATCCACGGAAGGCCGCCTCATCAGCGGTCAGCGATAAACTGGAGATGACCAAACCTCCACCGTCACGGCAACACAAACATGCCCATGCCATTACGACCCACGAATCCATGCGGCGGTCTTTCAACCGCGGTATTCCATTGGCGGTACACACCGCTGCGGTCAAAATACACACACCTTTACAAAACACAGCCACATTGGACAATTCGAAATACACACACCTGATACACATACACACACCACACCCACACATCCAATCAACTATAAAACACACACCCACATCACCCACAAACCCCCACTTATAGAAATTCGGAGAGAAGGCGAGAGAGAGAGAGAGAGAGCACAGCTATCGAAAACCCCAACACACAGAGGAACACAACATCATCACCCACACTACATCCACGCACAAAACACCCCACACCACCACACACACCACACTCATCACCACAAACACCACCCCACACCACCCCATGGCACCCCAAAGACACCCCAGGTTCTCGGACCAAGAACTCAGGGTCATGGTGGAGGAAATAATTAGGGTAGAGCCCCAGCTATTCGGCACACAGGTGCAGCACACCACAATAGCCAGGAAGGCGGAGCTATGGCAAAGGATCGTCGACAGGGTCAACGCTGTGGGACAGCATCTCAGAAACCGGGAAGACATCCAAAAGTGCTGGAACGACCTACGGGGGAAGGTGCGGTCGATGGTGTCAAGACACAACATCGCTGTGCAGAAGACTGGCGGCGGACCCCCACCCACTCCACCCGAATTCACAGCATGGGAGCAAGAGGTCTTGAACATCCTGCATCCTGAGGGCCTCGCTGGAGTAGGCGGAGGAATGGACTCTGGTAAGTCTAATCCCAACTACTTCACCCCCCCCAACCACCAGCATGCCAACCCACACCCTCACCCCCAACCCCCCAGCACACATCCTCCCTGCCAATGTCTCACCAGCACAACCCACGCAACACAACACCAATCCCTGAATGCCAACACAAACCATGGACACCCATCACCCAAGCATGACCACTGCACATACCCATCCCCCCCACAAACCACCCTCACAACTCCTCCCACAAGGGAATGCCAGCACTGGGGGACAAGGGCACCCACAAATCGCACGCCATGGCACACACAGAAGCAATAACCATACTCTTTTACCCCTGCAGGGCCCGAACGCCAACACACCGGCCAGGAGGGTCCAGATTTGTCCATCCCGCCCCCAGAACAGGCCCCCAGTGATGACAGCAGCTCTGTCGATCTAGAACCTGATGACCAGCCCGGACCATCGGGGACCTCTGGATAGTCGGTTCCCCACACACAGACACAGGCCACAGCAGACCCAACCCCCTCTGGGAATACCAGCACAGCTCCCACCCAGCGGGCCCATGCCTCTGTCTCCAGGACGCGTCAATCAGCGGTGTGTCCGCCACTACAAGGCACCCAGGCTGACCCACCACCCCAACAACAACAGGGACCTGGGGGCAGTGGTAGTGGGCACACCGTCCAGGGGACAGAGGCCCGGGGAAACAGGGGAACTGGGAGGGCTGCTGTGCGAGAGGGGGTTGACCGGCCCAGGGAACCCACTCTCCAAGAGGCCCTCACCACCATCATGGGAGCATACCACCACTCCCAGGAGACGATGGCGACGGTACTGGCCAGGTTCCAGGAGATCCAGGCAGAGCAGGAGGAACGGTACATGGGGTTCAGAGACGAACTCAGGAACATCGGTACCGCACTGGGGACCATCGTCCTGGCCCTCAACCAGATAGTCACCACATTGCGGGACCATGTGGCACCCCAAAGGGCCCCTGTCACCAGCCCGGACGAAGAACAGCCTACCACCTCCGCTGGCGCTAGTGGACAGGAGGCCCCCACACAACGACAGGCCACCAGAACCCCACCTCCTGCTGAAGATCAACCACCCCGCAAGCGGAACCTGAGATCACACAAGAAGACAGAGTAGGATGCCAAGACCCCCGCCAGCAAACGATACCCCCGGATGTCATCCCACTGTCCCACATTGTCACCCTGTCCAACCTTGAACTGCCCCTGCTCCATCCTTCCACAGGCATATGGGCAATGCACCTGTGCTACTGAGAACTGGACTCTGCCATGGACATTACTCCACCCCCACCCATCACCGTTTTACTATCATGGACCTGTACGCAGCACTTAAAATAAATCACCAATTGCACTTCAAATGTCAGGAGTCTGCTTGTATTCTTTACAAATGTATTACACATAACGGTGCAATAATGTTCATTTACATTGTGATGACAACATACCAGTGTCAATAAGCATTAGTCCATGGGCAAACAAAGCAGAAGTCACGCTGTGGGTCATACAGCTCTGAAAAGGGAAGGGAAAGTCAAAAATCAGTTTAAAGGAACTGGGGGGAAACACAGAAAGTAGAGATGCAGGAGGCCAGAAGTAAATGTAAAATGGCGTGGGTGATTCTTACCTGTGTGCTACTGAAAATACTGTTGTATAACTGTGTCCCTGTTGTCCGTGTCGTCCCCGTCGTCTTCCTCCTCTTCACTCTCCACAGGCTCCACAGCTGCTACAACACCACCATCTGGACCATCCTCCTGCAGGAAAGGCACCTGGCGTGGCAATGCAAGATTGTGAAGCATACAGCAGGCCACGATGATATGACACACCTTCTTTGGTGAGTACATTAGGGATCCACCTGTCATATGCAGGCACCTAAACCTGGCCTTCAGGACCCCAAAGGTCCGTTCTATAATCCTCCTAGTTCGCCCATGTGCCTCATTGTAGCGTTCCTCTGCCCTGGTCCGGGGATTCCTCACTGGGGTCAATAGCCAAGGCAGGTTGGGGTAACCAGAGTCACCTATTAGCCACACACGGTGTCTCTGTAGCTGTTCCATCACATAAGGGATGCTGCTATTTCGCATGACATACGCGTCATGCACTGACCCCGGGAACTTGGCATTTAGATGGGAGATGTACTGGTCAGCCAAACAGACCACCTGGACATTCATCGAATGGTAATTTTTTCTATTTCTGTACACCTGCTCATTGTCTTTTAGGGGTACCAAAGCCACATGGGTCCCATCAATGGCACCAATGATGTTGGGGATATGTCCAAAGGCATAGAAATCACCCTTCACAGTGGCCAAATCACCCTCCTCAGGGAAAACAATGTATCTCCGCATGTATTTCATCAGGGCAGAGAACACTCTTGACAAAACCTTAGAAAACATAGGCTGAGACATCCCTGATGACATGGCCACTGTTGTCTGAAAAGACCCACTTGCCAAAAAATGGAGTACTGACAGAACCTGCACCAGAGGGGGAATCCCTGTGGGTTGGCGGATGGGGGACATCAGGTCTGGCTCCAGCTGGGCACACAGTTCATGTATAGTGGCTCTGTCGAGTCGGTATCGAAGTATAATATGTCGTTCTTCCATTGTCGACAGGTCCACCAGCGGTCGGTACACGGGAGGATTCTTCCTTCTCCTCGCAAGTCCCAGCGGACGGTGCCTAGGAAGGACAACATGGAGCACAGAGTCAAGCAACCCACAGGTTCGTTCACACAGCTTGCACAGTACACAAATCGCTATGCATTGAAAGGCTTGTATGAGTGGCAATGCAAGGCCTAGGCCTGTGTGACGCAGTAGCAATTAAGCCATGTGGGCCCTTGTAATGGTGGCTGCCTGACCTGAGAAGTGTGACAGTGGGATGTGAGGTCAACGCGCTGGCGTGGCACACCGTGGCGGTAGGCGGTCGAAGACCGCTGTGCGAAGGCGCATTGGTTAACATTGCACCCTATGGGTCTCAGGAGCCAATGACGATGTGCGCCGGCGGTCGCGGTACGCACCGCGGCGGTACGCACCGCGGCGGTACGCACCACCGTGGGCGTGACCGCCATTTTCTATCTGCTTAACCACTCGAGACCTGACCATCCACAGGAGAGGACCTATACTGCAAGTGCTGCTGTGACCTCGGTCTGGAAGAGACAATGGCTGCTGCGACTGGGGAAAGGGCCCCTGCCTTCACTTCAGAAGAGTTGGAGAAACTTGTGGATGAGGTCCTGCCCCAGTATGCGCTACTCTACGGTCCTCCAGACCAAGAGGTAAGTACACTGGGTGCACGTTGAATGGGCTATGCCTGGGTTGTGTATGGTAGATGTAAGATGGTGGGGCGGGGAGCGAATGAGGAGTGCAAGGCACGACAGATGAGAGCATGTGCCACATGGCAGGGTTGGGGAGGGGGGGCAATCACATCTAACATGCAGAAAAATGTTGAAATTTCCTTTCCCACCCTGTACATGTCAAATAGGTCAGCGCCCATCAGAAAGTCGACATTTGGCGTGCCATCGCCAAGGAAGTCCGGGACCTGGGGGTCCACAACAGACGGGGCACCCACTGCCGAAAGAGGTGGGAGGACATCCGCCGCGGGACCAGGAAGACCGGCGAGTCACTGCTGGGGATGGCCTCCCAACGTAGGAGGGGTGTCAGTCGTACCTTGACCCCCCTGATGTCCCGGATCCTGGCGGTGGCCTACCCCGATTTGGATGGGCGCATGAGGACATCACAGCAGACACAAGGGGGTGAGTACCAGCACATTCTGCTATCTTTACACACAGTGGAGGCGTCTGGGTGGAGGAGGAGGGCTGTGGGTGACATTAGGCCAGGGCGCTTTCTGTAGTGTAGTCCCCTCCTTTAGGCATGGCCCTGTGCCCCTGCCCCCCACCTCTGTAGGGTGCCAAGTACAGCAATCCATGGTCCAGCATCACCCATGTGCGCATTTGTTGTCCATAAACCTGTTGGCCTAGTCACAAGTACTGAGTAGTGTACCCCGATTGCGCGGCGTAGTGCATGACGCTCCTGTGTCTGTCCTCTCCGCCAACGGTGTTGACAATGCATGCACTCAACCTATTTTTATTTCTCCCCCCACCCTTTTTCTTTATCTTCTTGTGCATGTGTGCATTAGCATCATCAGGCGGAGGAGAATTGGCATCGGAGCCCGAGGGAGCTGCAACTCACAAGGCCCCGGTGGGCCATGGTACAGACACCGAGGTCACCAGTGATACGGAGGGTGAGGGGAGCACCACAACGGGGACCCGTGGTGACACCAGCGACACCGACACGTCCTCGGAAGGGAGATCCCTAGCGGTGGCGGCAACATCCGGGCCCACGCCTCTACAGGTACAGCCGCCACCCAGCGCACCAGCTCCGCCCTCCCAGCAGCCCCTCAGCATTCGCTCCGTGCCCGCTCGCCCAAGAAGGCGGGCATCTCCTTCGCCCCAGGCACCTCAGGCCCTGCCCCTGTTACCCCTGCTGCCCTCAGTGAGGAGGTCATTGACCTCCTACAGACCATCATTGTTGGGCAGTCTACCCTTTTGAATGCCATCCAGGGGGTAGAGAGGGAGGTGCATTGGAGCAATGCATACCTGGGGGGCATTCATTTGGGTCAGGCTGCCCATCAACGATCGTTCAATGCTCTGGCCTCAGCACTGACATCAGCCATTGTCCCTGTTTCCAGCCTCCATCTTCTAACTGCCTCCACCCTGTCTCTGTCTCCTGTTCCTCAGCCTATCCAATCCACACCATCAGACCAGCCTGCACACACCTCAACACCCAAGGGCAGCTCATCCAGACATAAGCACCACAGATCACACAAGCCTTCACCCAAGCAACACCCAGATGCAGACATGCCAACAGTCACTACCACCTCTGTGTCCCCCACCTCCTCGTCTCCCTCCTCCCTCCCTGTGACGTCTCCACTCACACCTGCATGCACACCACCATCAGCCAGTACTTCCATCACCAGCACACCCTCCAGTACAGTCCGCACACGTGCAGTCACCACCCCCACTGAGATTTACACGTCCCCTGTGTCCTCTCCCACTGTGTCTGTCACCCCCTCTTCCAAGACACACAAACGCAGGCAGCCACCCACCCAACAGCCAACCACCTCACGACAGCCTACGTCACAAGCACCTGCACCCAAAGACAGCACACCTGACTCTCCTACAACCACATCCTCTTCCTCCACTCCCATACCCACTACACCTACCCTTTACATTAGTCCTAAAAAACTTTACCTCTCCAAACTTAACCTCTTTGCCCCACCTGACCCACCCCCTCCATCTGCTAAGAGTCCCAAGAGCACCTCAGCCACCACCAGCCCTGCTTCAAGTGTCACCATTATGCACGGGTTTTGGAGTCCACCCTTTCCCAGCACTGATACATCGGCCAGCAGCAAGGGGACAGCCAGCCCCCCCCCTGGAAAGAGGACCCGTAAAATCAAGGGCCGCCGCGAGAAGACTGACACGGCTGCCCCCAAGGAGCAAAGTCCTGGGCCGTCACCTGCCACAACATCCAGGGGAGGCAAGGGCCAGAGAGCCTCATCGAAGGAGAGCAAGGGCAGCAGGGCGGAGAAGTCAGCCTGCAGGGGCGCGGACCAGGAGGGCCCCACAAGCCCCATCCCGGGTGTGAGGGAGGACACCCACGGGCCCAGGACTCCGTCACAGAAGGGTCCAGCAACTGCACGGTCGGAGGGCGACTAAGCAGGGAGTCCTGGCCAGGTATGGCTCCCTTGAATGACTGGACAAGCACCGCTGAAGAGGGCCCGAAAGGCACCGCTGAAGAGGGCCCCGCCGTGCAGAAAGGCACCGCTGAAGAGGGCCCCGCCGTGCAGAAAGGCACCGCTCTGCTGGGCCCCGCCGTCTCAAGCACCGCTCCGCTGGGCCCTTCCTGTCAAGCACTGCTCCGCTGGGCCCCGCCGTCTCAAGCACCGCTCCGCTGGGCCCCGCCGTCTCAAGCACCGCTCCGCTGGGCCCCGCCGTCTCAAGCACCGCTCCGCTGGGCCCCGCCGTCTCAAGCACCGCTCCGCTGGGCCCTTCCTCTCAAGCACCGCTCCGCTGGGCCCCGCCGTCTCAAACACCGCTCCGCTGGGCCCCGCCGTCTCAAGCACCGCTCCGCTGGGCCCCGCCGTCTCAAGCACCGCTCCGATGGGCCCCGCCGTCTCAAGCACCGCTCCGATGGGCCCTTCCTCTCAAGCACCGCTCCGCTGGGCCCCGCCGTCTCAAGCACCCCTCCGCTGGGCCCCGCTGTCTCAAGCACCGCTCCGCTGGGCCCTTCCTGTCAAGCAACGCTCCGCTGGGCCCTTCCTGTCAAGCACCGCTGGCCCATTGACAGTGCCGGTTCTGTGTCGAGCTAGTGTTCACGCTGCACTCGGGGCACCCTGCCTCCTCCATTACCTGTGGAGTCTGTAACCCACCTGATGGCCTGTGTCTCTGCACTCCCCAGGATGGCACAGTGGGCAGACCACCCACTGTAGAGACTTGTGAGACTGTGGCTTTGCACTCCCCAGGATGGCACAGTGGGCATGGTGGACCCTTCGTGGATCTGGCATCGTGGACTCATGTGGCTGAGGTGCCCCCCCTTCCCTTCCCCCTGAGGTGCCTGTAGTTTTGTCATCTGATGCCCCAGCAGTGATCTCTCCAACGGACTCAGGTCTCCTGTGTGGGCTTTGCCCATGTGTTGATACACTTTGGCCCACGGACAGTGGAAATTTAAGTGACTGTGCAGGACTTATTGCCTATGTTTATCGGTTTCGCAATGTTCTTACTTGATTTTTTACAATTCATATTGCTATTTTACCATGACTTCAAAGAACCTCTTTTATACATAAATTTTGTTTCTCACTTTAATTATGTCTTTGCATTATTCCGGGGGGTTTGGGTGGTGTCACTGTGACTTGGTGCACTGCATTGGTGTGTAGATAGTTGAGGGGGGGTCGCATATGTGTGTGCCCGTAAGCTTTCCTCCTCCCCCCTCCCGTGTGTCGTAGGTGCAGTACTCACCGTTGTCGTCTGCGCCGGCGTTCGTACTCGTGGTAGATGAGCAGGTAGACAATAGCTGGTAGGATGTTTAATTCGGGTTCCATGCTGTTCTCCGTCCTCGTGGAGTGTGTATAGGTGAGCGTTTTCCCGTTCGTAGTCTGTTTCCGCCGTGTTTTTATTGGCGGGGCTCCTGCCCCGGAAAAGGTGGCGGATTGGTGAGTTGTGATAGTGTGGGCGGTACATTGTCTGCCGCCTGCCTGTTGGCGGTGACCGCCGCGCTGTTTGTGTGTCCCGCCGTGGCGGTCGGAGTGTTAAGGTGGCGGGCTGTGCTGGCGGTTCCCGCCAGGGTCAGAATTCCATTTTTTGGACCGCCTGCCTGTTGGCGGGTTGGCCACCGCTTTATCACCGACCGCCATGGTTGTAATCACCCCATTTGTCTGTATGTAGGTCTTAGTGTGCTAATTTATGTTGGTGTTGAAGGTTCCCTCTTTAGGCCAAGAGTACATGTGTGCCTTGGTATGTGTGTACAACTAATGGCAGAACTTGCTGACAGTGCTGAGATGACCTCTTTATCCTAATAAGATTGAGATGTGGGCCCTATTTCACCCAAAGCCTAAGGGTACAGAAGCAAACACACCTATCACTTCTTTCAGACACTAACAGTTTCAAGAAACGGATAGTGCTGAGATAACCACCTTAGCCTAAGATCGAGATGTGGGCCTTATATTACACCCAGGGCCTATGTGTACCGACTGGATGACGCCCAGTGGTCCAAGCGATCACACTGTTTAACACACTCAGGGGATAAGTCTACCACTATGTATTGCCCGGCAGTCCAGCGAATAGACAACTCTTAAAATATAGATCTCAACTCTGTGTCACACCCAGAGCCTTGCTGCATCATGCCCAGCAGTCAGCAACCAACACAGCACGTTATAACATAATTTTCACATTTCCTGATGCTGATACCCTGGAGGATATGGTTTCCTAAACTGCCACACCCAAATGCTAGGACTAAGGATCAAGGGGCATATTTATACTCCGTTTGCGCCGAATTAGCGTCGTTTTTTTCGGCGCAAATTCGGCGCAAAACTAACGCCATATTTATACTTTGACGTTAGACGCGTCTAGCGCCAAAGTATGAGGAATGAGCGTAATTTTTTTGCGTGAACGCCTTCCTTGCGTTAATGAGATGCAAGGTAGGCGTTCCCGTCTAAAAAAATGACTGCGACGCAAATGCGTCGTATTTATACTCCCGGGCAAAAATCACGCCCGGGAGTGGGCGGGGCAAGAAACCCCGCATTTGCGCCTCTTTTTAACGCCTGGGTCAGGGCAGGCGTTAAGGGACCTGTGGGCTCAAAATGAGCCCAGAGGTGCCCTCCCATGCCCCCAGGGACCCCCCTGCCATCCTTGCCCACCCCAGGAGGACACCCAAGGATGGAGGGACCCATCCCAGGGACATTCAGGTAAGTTCAGGTAAGTATAAATTATTATTTTTTTTATATATTTTTTTGGCATAGGGGGGCCTGATTTGTGCCCCCCTACATGCCTCAATGCCCAATGACCATGCCCAGGGGACATAAGTCCCCTGGGCATGGCCATTGGGCAAGGGGGCATGACTCCTGTCTTTACTAAGACAGGAGTCATGTAAATGGCGTCTGGGCGTCGTTAAAAATGGTGCAAATCGGGTGGAGGCGATTTTTTAGCGTCAACCTGACTTGCACCATTTTTAAGACGCCCTAACGCCATTTTCCCCAACGCCGGCGCTGCCTGGTGTACGTGGTTTTTTTCCACGCACTCCAGGCAGCGCCGGTCTGCTAGCGCCGGCTAACGCCATTCAATAAATACGGCGCCCGCATGGCGCTTCAGAATGGCGTTAGCCGGCGCTAAACTTTTTGATGCTAAACTGCGTTAGCGCAGTTTAGCGTCAAAAAGTATAAATACGGGCCCAAATGTGCTCTCTTACCCTTTTGATGGTGGCTACAGGGTGGACCTCCACCATATGGATTCAGCAGAACTTTCAATCACCTTCTGCTCACCTTCCACATTGCACAAATGTGAATAATCTAGACAGGATCTTATTCTTTCACCTGCAGTTGGATCCGAGATGCCAATCTCTCCTGGCTGGCTCACCAAAATGTTGCTTGAAATTAGATTTTACCTTAAAGAACAAAAGACAAGAGGCAGAAGAGGAAACTGTTTATTTAATTAAACATTACGGCTGGGAAAGTCGTGTCTGAGGACTGTCTTTCGGAGTGTATCAGTTCAGAACACATTTTATACCATTCGCTCGGACCATAAAACTATAAAATGAAAACAGCTTTCCTGGAGTTAGCAACAGAAATACCTAAGTACGTGTGGCATCTAACTTTATGGTGTTTTGGAATGTATGTGCTCCTCTGGCCATGTGTGCTTTATTGGGGCCAATCTCCTGGGACTAGTGCAGTGAAGCTGCCTATTTGTGGGATCTTAATCTAAGTTGTTCTGTTTGAATGCTTGGATGTTAGCTAAATGTTATCCCACTTGTGACTTGTCAGTCATTCACCTTCAGGTTGAGTCACAGACCTGCCTGACCAAATACCTTCATGCTGGGGTCAACGGAGAGTTCACAATGTGGGAAATCTAATAGCGGTGGTGCAATTTTATTTGAATATTAAAATGTATAATTCATATACAAAGATACCTTATCATTGTGCGCATCAACAGTGTGTGAATTATAAATCCTCCATCACTTGTGATATTGGGAATCTCCTGCTTTGAACTATGCTTGAGATCTTGAATCCCATCTTTTCCTTGTGGTGTAAATATGCTAGTAATATAAGTTGCATTTTAAGACCTGAACATGTAAAAATCATATTGAACACAAGGAAAAAAAAACGAACTCTCACTGCAGTACCCACTGCATCTAGAGCAGAAGCAGGAGTCTACCTAGTTACTGATGCCCTGTTGAAGCAAAAGGTTTTGATAAATGTATAATCAGCTGCAACACCCCCATTATGCCTATTAAAAACATGGTAAAGACACATACCAATTTGTGTATGATTTGCATGATGTAAAGGCTGTCATATTACCAAGTTTCACTATTTTGCCTACTCCTGCGACTACCTTCTAAGGCATTCCTGCAAGAGCCCTGTATTTCACGGCTGTTAATTTATATCCTGCTTTCTTCTCTATTCCTACCCATCCTGGTAGCAGTGGTGTAACAAAGGCCCGACAGCCCCCATGGTGCAGAGGGGGGGGCGAGCCCCTCACTTAATCCAGAGGTGAGGGTCCCCCCTCCAGGGACTTTGCAAGGGGGGCCATCAAGTTTTGTTTCACTCCTACCTGGTAGCTAGTTTCCAACTCACATTAACTCGGCTCCGACAGGAGTATACATTCATCTTGCATCTTTTCGCAAGTCATTAAGAAAGATTTGGGGACCCTGACCTTTCCTGTAATGTCTATATTAGTTCAATATGTAAATGATGTGTTTATCTCTAATTCCTTGGACCAATACTAGAGTGATTCACTGCACTTACTCACTGAGTCATATGAGCTAGGGCATACAATCCATAGATAGGAATTGCAATTTTGTTTACACCGTTTGATATTTAGGTCATGACATCTTGGCGGGAAAAAGTCATCTGTCATCCTGACACATAAAAAACATCTGTAAGCTACCTGCGGACGGTTACTGCCTCTCAGGCACGTACTATTCTGGGGATGGCTGGCTGCAGTAAACAATTGATTTTAGGATGTGATAATATTGTTAATTAATTTAAAATCTTCACTAAATGAGATACCCTGCAACCACTCCCCTGGTCCATGCAATCAGAACAAGCCTTTGTGTAATTTAAACATGCTTTATATTCTGCAGCTGTTTTGGGTTGCTTGATTACAATACACATATTAGACTGTACTGTCATGAAAAGGATGCATTTTCCTCTTACCTAGAGGTTTTAGTGCATGATTATGATGACAAACAAATGAGTTGTTCATTAGTTTTCCTCTCTTCATACTGTTACAGCAGGGTTGCCTCCATGCCTATTCTCTGTGGCACCAATAGCTCATTGTGTTAAAGTATTTATAAATTACATAATTGGGTCACCCCTTACTGTTGCTATAATCTGTCCTGTTACAACACTATTGTTCAACACCAATCCCTAATACGTTTCTATGTCTAGGTTGTCAAAATCTGAAATATAATTCCTGTCTACCTCCGATATCTCTCTTGGACTGTGTCCTAGTTATAGCTCTGCTTCACTGTTCTCCACTTACCTTGATAGAGAAATACTGGATTATATCCTTACCACCCATCAGAGAAACACAGAGTCGATATCACTGTGCTTTTGTTAATTACATTCATATTCTTGCCTCATAAATGATAAAGGAATAGTAATTGAGTCTGCTGTTTGCACTATAATTGTGCAAGTATCTAAACTGATTATTAATACCTGTGCTTGTATTCTAGTAACTCAGGAAATTAAAGCTATCTTTCTATCTTTACAAATACAAAAGACCCTCCTCCTCCTCCGCCCCCACACTGATAAGGACAGCAACCCCTTAAGTGGCAAGACTCCTTCCTACCTGATCGCTCAATGGGCCTGTATGGCTATCTATGCTGCAAAGTTTGTCTGTGTTGGAAGGGGGGCAGTGGGTTTTAAACTCAATGGATCACAGATACTTTATCCCTGAATGTTATAACCATAAATTCTGCTACTCTTGACAACCTGATGTCAGGCTTCTGATGTTTAAACAGGAGCAGAATGTACCCTCATTCCAACCTGGCCATAGAAAAGTAGCCATCAAGTCAGACCTCAGTGACAAAACACTTCAAGATACGAGATGAAGGCATTAGGAAATGGATGCCAGGGAGTAGATCCTGTGGAAAGGATCAGTGAATAATGTTAACCCATGAATAGATTCAGGTACTGGCAAATATTTAATAAAATGTCTCCTACCGGTGCTCTGCACTGCCAGGAAAGGGATAATCACAAGGAACTTACTGCGAGGCCAGGATTGAGGTTGGCATTAAGTGATAATGAGGATGAGCTGAGACTCTGTAATAACATAGCATAGTTATCAACTATTCTTTAAGATTTCAAATCGTAATCTGCTCCTATTTGGCTCCCATACCCTCACAACCTCAGTTAACCCTGCAACGGCCCACACATAGACACACCTAAAAACTGGTTCCAGTAGTCTAATAGAATGTTCATGGTACTGTCTCATTGATGGGGTGAGTTTACACTTTTGTGGAATGTCATACTTCTAGAAATCTTTCCTGTTATCAATTTGTTTGTTACTCTGTGCTCTAAGAATGGTCCTTACCAGGATACCTACCTCTGCCTTTGTGTGGTCCAAGGGGTCTTCCTTCTGCCCATTTGTCTTTCTCTGAATCATTAATGACTTCAGGACTCCCCAGTTCCTTCATTGGGAATACATATCAGTAACAAATCTAGTTCAAAGTTTGCTGAAAGTGTTTTTTGAATCCCACTATCCTTTGACTGTCCACCCCTCTGCTCAGCTCTCTGGGATGTAAGGTAGACTGAAGAACAGGTGCTTCTCTTACCTTAAAAAAGCCTGCTCTGGTCAACAGGTTCTCGAGAAGACTTCCTGCTAGGTCCACATCTCTGTAGAAGCTTCAGGCCTCCTTGCACCAGAACTCCCCCTTTGCATACATTATGCATGGAGCATGCATAATGTGGTGTAAAGGGTTACAAAGTGACACAATGCATGCATTGAGCTACTTTATAAATACGGCAAGGGGAAAAGACTGCCTTAGTGCCACCTTAGCATCCAGAAAATGACACTAGGCTGCCGCTGAAGTGGCCAAAGTGGTTCTGAAATCTGCCCGCTAATGTTCACCATTTTCAACATGGCAGCTGCCATTTAGTACTCCCAACCAAGCTCCCCGATGTCTGAGGACACAATGAAGTTGTGCACAGATGGTGGTGTTCCCACAATGTGTAGGTTAGACTGGAAGGACTGGAGGACTGTGCCATATTTCCTCTTTGCCCTACCTCCAAAGCCCAGACAGTGGGGCAATGGGTGTAAGCTGAACCCCTGGATGTGATGTGTCCCTGACCCTCCGAACGGGAGCAGTGGGCCCTTAACACCAGACAATGCTCTTATCCGAACAGTAGATTTTGACCCCTGTTATGCGTCTTGCTTTGACTACAGACTGGTTTGTGAAATTGGAAACTTCGTGATCTTCACAGGATACATTGAGTGCTCTATGTACATATCGAATTTCCTTTCTAGTCTTTACCTAAGGAGAAATTCCGAGTCAAATCGAAATTGTGGTGTAATATTCACCCACTGTGGAACTGCAGTCAGACTGTAACTTATTACATTTGTTGCATCGCAGCTTATAGGACTCCTCTGGATCTTGTTATCCAGCATATAGAGTCTTATTGACAAAGATAAATCTACACTTTTGGTGTAAGTGTGCTATTTTTTGCTATTCACAAACTATGAGTGTAGTTTTAAGAGGTGGTATCTTCACAACTGCAAAGACTTTCCTATCTTTTTACGTGTGTTCTACATAGCTTTAAAGATACTTCATGTAAAACTACACATGTGGTTTGTGAATGGCATAAAAGAAGTAAACTTACACCAAAAGTGTAAGTTTATTTTTGTGAATAAGGCCCATATTGAGCTCACTATCAGACATTTTCCTGCCATGTGTAGAAGACAGATTAGAAACATTCTAGAGAGTGTCTCATTTTTAGCTATCTTGATCCCTCACTAAGGAAAGGGACTCCCTCTCAAGAAGGTATGCAGAGCTGCAAAGTAGAGTCTCCAGAACACAGTTGAAGGTGGTAACCTTTTCCATTCTCTCCTTTCTTTTTAATGTATTTTATATGCAATTGCTGATTACAATGCTTTTGCAAGTTTTTAAGTCATTTTTAAATGTATCTGTTCTTTTAAGATTATATATATATATTTATAAGCAAATAAAGATTCGTAAAGAAAGGAATGCAAATGGCCCTAAGTTAATTGCTGCCAAAGTAGCGGCCCAGCAAATGTTGATTTTGCAAAATAGAATGTCATGGTTTTGCCCAGGCTGCTAAAAGAAGCATTTGTACTTTAAGTGGAGTCAGATGTAAAATACTTAATTTAAATAACAATATAAACACAGAAGACATTTATAAATTAGTGTCTCTGGACTCAAAATTAAAAATCCCAATTTATGGTGAAGTCAGATTTGAAATTGAAAGCCTGAAAATGCCACTTTTAGAAAGTTGGCAGTTTCTTACTTTAACCATTCTGTGTCTCTGCCTGTCTCTGAATATACATCTGGGATGGGTGTCAGCTGGGGTTAATGCATTACTTCTATATAGTCACACCGAGAGGCGTCTGGGGTGTGACATTTACATCCTGATGGCCCATCACCAGGTTGATGGGCCTTCATGGGCTAGATGGGGAGGGAGGAGCTGACAATTACACCTAAATAGGGTTGTGCTTGTCCCCACACAAAAAGCTCCATAACCCCCTGTAGAGTGCCTAGAGCTATGGAAGGAAGAGGGGTGGGGGGAGTTTTGTACAATTCAAAGGCCTCTCTTTGAAGTACCCCCACTTCAAAGGCTCAACTGGGTATAGATACTGGACCCCAAGCCCCATCAAATCAGTACACTTCTGGATCCAGGGACATTCTGCCAGGAAGAAGGACTTCTGTGCTGCCAGGAAGGACTGCCACTCTGCTGAATTACTTTGCTGTGTTGGCCTGCTGCCTGCTGCTTCTTGCCTGGGAGTGAGATGAACTGGACTTATTTCTTTATATCCCCTAAAGGACCATGAGGCTGATTTAAGAGACCCTAGCGCCTCTTTGCACCACATTAGCGTAATTTGGCCCATATTTATACTTTTTGACGCAAAACTGCGCCAACGCAGTTTTGCGTCAAAAAAATTAGCGCCGGCTAACGCCATTCTGAAGCGCCATGCGGGCGCCGTATTTATTGAATGACGTTAGCCGGCGTTAGCCGCCGGCGCTGTCTGGTGTGCGTTAAAAAAAACAACGTACACCAGGCAGCGCCGGCGTAGGGGGAAAATGGCGTATGGGCGTCCACAAATGGTGCAAGTCAGGCTGAGGCAAAAAAATCGCCACAACCCGATTTGCGCCATTTTTTTACGACGCCCATCCCCCATTGAAATGACTCCTGTCTTAGCAAAGACAGGAGTCATGCCCCCTTGCCCAATGGTCATTGGGCATAGTGGCATGTAGGGGGGCACAAATCAGGCCCCCCTATGCCACAATTTTTTTTTTTTTTTTAAATACCTACCTGGATTTACCTTAATGTCCATGGGGTGGGTCCCTCCAGCCTTGGGTGTCCTCCTGGGGTGGGCAAGGGTGGCAGGGGTTGTCCCTGGGGGCAGGGGAGGGCACCTCTGGGCTCATTTTGAGCCCACAGGTCCCTTAACGCCTGCCCTGACCCAGGCGCTAAAATCCGGCACTAATGCGGGTTTTTTAGACCCGCTCACTCCCGGGCGTGATTTTTGCCCGGGAGTATAAATCCGACGCAATAGCATCGGAGTCATTTTTTGAGACGGGAATGCCTACCTTGCATATCATTAACGCAAGGAAGGTGTTCACGCAAAAAAATGACGCTAACTCCATGAACTTTGGCGCTAGACGCGTCTAACGCCAAAGTATAAATATGGAGTTAGTTTTGCGTTGAATTTGCGTCAAAAAAAACGACGCAAATTCGGCGCAAACGGAGTATAAATATGCCCCTTTGTTTTTTACGCTAATGTGGCCCAACAACACCAAAATCACTGTGCCAAAATTACAAAGTGACCATGAATGCATTGCACCACTTTGTAACCCATTGCGCCACATCTGTCTGCGCCAGGCATAATGGGGGTCATTACACCACTGGCGGTAAAAGCCGCTTACCGCCGTGCAGAAGAACGCCAATACACCACCGCGGAAATCCACCACAGCTATTATGACCCACATCTCGGAATCTGCCGAAATTCAGACACCCACACAAGTCCGACACACCAAAGGTCAGTGATAAACTGGCGAAAACAAAACCTCCACCGTCACGCCAACAGAAACACGCCCATGCTATCAGGACCCACGAATCCATGCAGCGGTCTTTCAACCGAGGTATTCCATTGGTGGTACACACTGCCGCGCTCAAAATACACACACATCTCCAAAACACCGCCACATTGGACAATTCCAAATACACACACCTGATACACATAAACACACCACTCCCACACAATCAATAACACACACCCACATCACCCACAAACCCCTACGACCAAAAATGTTCACGAAGGCCAGAGAGACAGCACAGCATAGACAACCCCACCACACAGAGGCACACAACACCATCACCCACACAACATCCACGCAGAAAACACCACACACCACTACACATCACCACACTCATCACCACATACACCACCCCACACATCACCTACACCACCCCATGGCACGGCAAAGACACCCCAGGTTCTCCGAGGAGGAGCTCAGGGTCATGGTGGAGGAAATCGTATGGGTAGAGCCACAGCTATTTGGATCACAGGTGCAGCACACCTCCATAGCTAGGAAGATGGAGCTATGGCGAAGAATAGTCAACATGGTCAACGCAGTGGGACAGCACCCAAGAAATCGGGACGACATCAGGAAGAGGTGGAACGACCTACGGGGGAAGGTGCGTTCCGTGGTCTCCAGGCACAACATCGTGGTACAGGGGACTGGCGGCGGAACCCCACCTCCTCCCCCACAACTAACAACATGGGAGGAGCAGGTCTTGACCATTATGCATCCTGAGGGCCTCGGAGGAGTCGGTGGAGGAATGGACACTGGTAAGTCAAATCTTAACTGTCATATCCCCCACCCTAACTGTATGCTATCACACACCCCCACCCTCACCCCCTCCCCTATCACTCCAACTCCTCACTAATGTACTAATAACACAAATCCACCCAACCCAACACCAAGCCCTGCATGACACAACAAAGCATGGGCACCCTTCACCAAAGCATGCCCCCTGCACATACCCATAACACCCCCCCAACCATCATCACACAAGCCCCCATACAGGAATGCTAGCACTGGGTACACGCTCACCCACCCATTGCACACCATGACACACACACATGCAATAATCATGCTTTTACCCCCCTGCAGGACCACTACCCAACGTCACCAGACAGGAGGGTCCAGACATCTCCCCCCCACCCACAGAAGAGGCCCACAGTGATGACAGCAGCTCTGGCCAAGTGGATCCGGATGACCAGCCCGGACCATCGTGGGCCTCGGGACAGTCGGTTCCCCTCGCACAGGCACAGCCCAACACAGACCTTCCCCCCTCTGGAAACACCAGCACAGCACCCACCCAGCGGGCCCATACCTCCGTCCCCAGGACACGTCAATCAGCTGTGTGTCCACCACTACAGGGAACCCTGGATAACCCACCACCCCAACAACAGCAGGGACCTGGGGACAGTGGTAGTGGGCCCACAGTCCAGGGGACGGAGGCACAGGAACACAGGGGAACTGGGAGGGCTGCCGTGCGACTGGGGGCGGACAGGCCAAGGGAACCCACTCTCCATGAGGCCCTATCCTCCATCATGGGAGCATACCACCACTCCCAGGAGACGATGGCTACGGTCCTGGCCAAGTTTCAGGAGACCCAGCACCTGCAGGAGGAACAGTATTTGGGCTTCAGGGAGGAACTCAGAACCATCAGCTCCGCCCTGGGCACCATCGTAGGGGTGCTTATTGACATACAGAACACCATGAGGGACACCGTGGCACTACAAGGGGCCCCTGACACTAGCATGGACGATGAACTGCCCACCACCTCCGCCGGCGCTAGTGGACAGGACGCCCCTCCACAGGACCACCACACCAGCACCCCACCCCCTACAGATGGAGAACCACCCCGCAAGCGGTCCCTGAGATCCAGGAACAGGACAGAGCACGATGGCAAGACCCTCGCCAAGAAATGAGACCACCCTGATTGTCATCCCACTGTCCCACTTTGTAACCCTGTCCATATTGGAACTGCCCCAGCTCCACTTCCTATGCCCATATGGGCAGTGCACCTGTGGGACTAATAGACTGGACTCTGCCATGGACATTCCTCCACATTCACCCCTCACCATTTTACCCCCCCCACCAATAATTAGCACTTCAATAAACACCCTTGAAGCACAAAACAATCTGGAGTCAGTCTGTAATTTAGAAAATGTGTAATAGCAATGACAGTGACAAAATCCATTCTCAATAGTAATGTCAACATACCTATGTCACACATCACAAGTCCATGAAGGATGCAAGCAGATGACACACGTTGGTAACCACACCTGTGAAACCGTAATAGAAATGTACAACTCAGTTACCAAAA
Source organism: Pleurodeles waltl (assembly GCF_031143425.1). Taxonomy (NCBI): domain Eukaryota; kingdom Metazoa; phylum Chordata; class Amphibia; order Caudata; family Salamandridae; genus Pleurodeles; species Pleurodeles waltl. The sequence continues at coordinate 762,901,860 of NC_090437.1, forward strand.
ACTGGTTGAAATTGTCAGACAGGATAGAGGAAGAAGTGTGAAAGTACTTGTAGTAGTCAAGAAAGTGTTCTCACCTGTGTGTCACTGGAAATATTGCTGTATGACTGAGTCCCTGTTCTCAATGTCTTCTTCCTCTGCTTCCTCCTCATCACTGTCCTCAGGCTCCACAGCTGCCACAACACCGTCATCTGGACCATCCTCCTGCAGAAAAGGCACCTGGTGTCGCAATGCAAGATTCTGAAGCATACAGCAGGTGATGATGATCTGGCACACCTTCCTTAGTGAGTAGAATAGGGAACCACCTGTCATATGGAGGCACCTGAACCTGGCCTTCAGGAGGCCGAAGGTGCGTTCGATCACCCTCCTAGTCCGCCCATGGGCCTCATTGTAGCGTTCCTCTGCCCTTGTCCTGGGATTCCTCACTGGGGTCAGTAGCCAAGACAGGTTGGGGTAACCAGAGTCCCCTAATAGCCACACCCAGTGCCTCTGGAGTTGACCCATCACATAAGGGATGCTGCTATTCCGCAGGATGTAGGCGTCATGCACAGAGCCAGGGAACATAACATTTACCTGGGAGATGTACTGGTCTGCCAAACATACCATCTGTACATTCATCGAATGAAAACTCTTCCGGTTCCTGTACACCTGTTCACTCCTGTGGGGGGGGGACCAAAGCCACATGGGTCCCATCAATGGCACCTATGATGTTAGGGATATGTCCAAGGGCATAGAAGTCACCTTTAACAGTAGCCAAATCCTCCACCTGAGGGAAAATGATGTAACTCCTAATGTGTTTCAGCAGGGCAGACAACACTCTGGACAACACGTTGGAAAACATAAACTGGGACATCCCTGATGCCATGGCCACTCTTGTTTGAAATGACCCACTTGCAAGGAAATGGAGTACTGATAGCACCTGCACTTGAGGGGGGATTCCTGTGGGTTGGCGGTTTGCTGACATCAGGTCTGGCTCCAACTGGGTACACAGTTCCTGGATTGTGGCACGGTCAATCCTGTAGGTGATGATTAAATGTTGCTCCTCCATTGTCAACAGGTCCACCAGCGGTCGGTACACCGGAGGATTCCGCCATCTCCTCACATGTCCCAGCTGACGGTGCCTAGGAAGGACAACAGCAACTACAGAGTCAAGCAACTCAGGGGTATGTACCCACAGCTACACAGAACACAAAACATAATCCAAAAAGTTGTCTGTAAGTGTGTTGAGTCCAGGCCCTGGTATGCGTGACGCAGTTGAAAATGAAGCATGTGGGCCCCTGAAATGCGGGCTGTCTGACCTCTAAACTGGGACAATGGGATGTGAGGTAACTGCGCTGGCGTTGTACACCGTCACAGTAGGCGGTCGAAGTCCGCTGCGCAATGCTGCATTGGTTAACATTGGACCCTATGGGTTCCAGGAGCCAATGACGAAGTGCGATGGCAGTGATGATACGCACCGCCGCGGACGTCACCGCCGCAGACGTGACCGCCATTTTCTATCTGTTGAATCACTCGATACCTGATCTTCGACAGGAGAGGGCCTATACTGCAAGTGCTGCTGTGACCTCGGTCTGGAAGAGACAATGGCTCGTGTGTCTGGGGAAAGGGCCCCTGCCTTCACTGCACAGGAGTTGGAGAAGCTCGTGGACGGGGTCCTCCCCCAGGACACGCTACTCTACGGTCCTTCAGACCAACAGGTGAGTACATAGGGTGCAAGTTGGATGGGCTATGCCTGGGTGGAGAGGGCTGGTTGTAAGAAGGAATGGGGCAGAGTTCTGCAAGCATGAAGGACTGTGAATGCATGTGCCACATGGCAAGGGCAGGGATGTGGGCCACTCACTTCGACGGTGCAGTTGGTAATGACTTCTCTTCTTCCCCTGTACATGTCATGTAGGTCAGCGCCCACCAGAAGAAGGATATTTGACGTGCCATGGCCAAGGACGTTCGGACCCTGGGGGTCCACCAGAGACGGAGCACCCACTGCCATAAAAGATGGGAGGACATTTGCCGCTGGAGCAAGAAGACGGCGGAGGCTCAGCTGGGGATAGCCTCCCAACGTGGGAGGGGTGCCCGTCTCACCATGACCCCCCTGATGTTCCGGATCCTGGCGGTGGCCTACCCTGAGTTGGATGGGTGCTTGAGGGCATCACAGCAGACACAAGGGGGTGAGTACACTCTCATTCAGCTGACTTTGCGCGCAGTGGAGGGGTCTGGGTAGGGGAGGAGGGCTGTGGGTTTCCCTAGGCCAGGGCGAGTTCCGTAGGCTAGGCCCCTCCGTAATGCAGGCCATGCGCCACTCCACCCCACCTCTGTAGAGTGCCAAGTACAGGTATACATGCCCCTGTGTCATATATGTGTGCAGATGTCCACCATAGCCATGTAGGCCATATCCCAGGAACTGCATCTGTAGAGCCCAACAGCGCAGCATAGTGCAGGGGGCTGCTGTGTCTGTATTGTCCGCCAACGGTGGCGTAAGCCATGCGCTCAACCTGTCTTTCTTCTGTCGTGCCCCCCCCTTTTGTGCTCTCCCTGTTCTTTTGTGCATCAGCATCATCAGGCGGAGGTACAGTGGCACCGGAGCACGAGGGAGCTGCATCCCACATGGCCATGGAGGGCCGCACCATGGACTCAGAATACACCAGTGGGACGGAGGGCGAGGGGAGCTTCACGGCAGTCACCGGATCAGCAACCAGCGACACGGACTCGTCCTCCGATGGGAGCTCCCTTGTGGTGGCGGCAAAATCTGTGCCCCCCACTTCTACAGGTACACCCGCCACCCCCCTACCAGCACCGCCCTCCCAGCAGCCCCTCAGCCTTCGCCCCCTGCCCGCTCACCCAGGAGAGTGGGCATCACCTTCGCCCCAGGCACCTCAGCCCCTGCCCCTGTCACCTCTGCTGCCCTCAGTGAGGAGGCCATTGACCTCCTCAGGTCACTCACTGTTGGGCAGTCTCCCATTGTGAGTGCCATCCAGGGTGTAGAAAGGGAGTTGCAACACACTAATGCATTCCTGGAGGGCATTCAATCTGGTCAGGCTGCCCATCATCGAACCCTGCAATCTCTGGCCTCAGCACTGATGGCAGCTATTGTCCCTGCCCCCTCCAACTTCCTCCACCCAGACCCAATCCCCTGTACCTCTGCCTATCCCAAGCACACCATCAGACCAGCCTGCACACACGTCAACACACAAGGGAAGCTCAGGCAAACATAGGCACCACACATCCCACAGGCACTCACACAAGCATCACCCACATACAGACACAGCAACATCCACTGCCTCCACTGTTTCCCCCTCGTCGTCGCCTCCCTCCTCCCTCCCAGTGTCGTCTATACTCTCACCTGCATGCACTACCACTACAGCCACTAGGACTCGCACCAGCACACCCACCACCACACCCCACTCACCTGCACTCACAACCCCCACTACCATTTACACGTCCCCTGTGTCCTCTCCCAGTGTGTCTGTGACGCCCCCTCCCAAAGTACACAAACGCGGGCACACACACACCCAACATCCATCCACCTCACGACAGCCTCCAGAACATGCACCTGCACCCCAATCATAAAAAGTTACACCTCCTACAACCACCTCCTCTTCCTCCACTCCCAGACCCCCTCCAGCTATCCATCCCAGTGTTCGTCAGACACTTTTCCTGAGCAACGGTGACCTCTTTCCCACCACCCCCCCTCCAATTCATAGGTCCCGTACTAGCACCTCAACCAAAAAATCTCCGGTACCAGTGGTGCCTGTTAGAGGTATGTGGAGTGCACCGGGCACCAGGGCAGCCAGTGTGACACGGAGCCAAAGCACAGCCAGTCCCCCCCTGTGAAGCACCAGAAGTTGGACAGTGCCCGACGGGATAGGGGGAAGACTCTAGCCGGCAAAGCCACTCACAAGGGTCCCAAGGTGGGGAAGGGGCAGAAGAAAGCGCCAAAGTCTGGGAAGAGCAGCACAGCGGAGAAGGCCGCCATCATCCCCGCTGCCCAGGAGGCCACCGCCAGCCCGATCGTCACTGACCAGGACGCCACCGCCAGAGTCAGTGCCCAGGAGGGCAGTCCCATTGTCACTGGTCAGGAGACCACCACCAGAGTCAGTGCCCAGGAGGGCAGTCCCATCGTCACTGGTCAGGAGACCACCGCCAGAGTCAGTTCCCAGGAGGGCAGTCCCATCGTCACTGGTTAGGAGACCACTGCCAGAGTCAGTGCCCATGATGCCAGTCCCATCGTCAGTGGCCAGGAGGCCACCACCAGAGTCAGTGCCCAGGAGGGCCCCGGCAGCCACAGCCCCGCTGGGCAATGAGGGACCACCATGGCAAACACCGCTGCACATGTCAGACACAGCAAAGTCAAGCACTGCTGAACAGGGCAAAGACCCCCATGGCAAGCACCGCTGAACAGGGCAAGCACCGCTGAACAGGGCAAAGACCGCCATGGCAAGCACCGCTGAACAGGGCAAGCACCGCCAACTCAAGCACCAGTAGCCCATGTGCAGCAGGGGCAGTGACGGAACTGGGACTGTCACGGGGAGAGTGAGGCACTCTGGGCACCAGTCCCCCTCCAGAACCAGTGGAGAACAGCATCCTCTACCTCAGTTCTTAACAGGATGAAGCACTCTGGGCACCAGTCCCCCTCCAGAACCAGTGGAGAACAGCATCCACTACCTCAGTCCTTAACAGGATGAAGCACTCTGGGCACCAGTCCCCCTCCAGAACCAGTGGAGAACAGCATCCACTACCTCAGTCCTTAACAGGATAAAGCACTCTGGTCACAAGTCCCCCTCCAGAACCAGTGGAGACTGTCATCCACTTGAGAGACTGTGGCTTTGCACTCCCCAGGATAAAGCAGTGGGCAAACCACCCAGTGAAAAGACTTGTGAGACTGTGGCTTTGCACTCCCCAGGATAAAGCAGTGGGCAAACCACCCACTGGAGAGACTTGTGAGACTGTGGCTTTGCACTCCCCAGAATAAAACAGTGGGCAAACCACCCACTGAAAAGACTTGTGAGACTGTGGCTTTGCTTTCCCCAGGATGGTACAGTGGGCAAACCACCCACTGTAGAGATTTGAGAGACTGTGGCTTTGCACTCCCCAGGATAATGCAGTGGGCAAACCACCCACTGAAAAGACTTGTGAGACTGTGGCTTTGCACTCCCCAGGATGGTACAGTGGGCAAACCACCCACTGTAGAGACTTGAGAGACTGTGGCTTTGCACTCCCCAGGATAACGCAGTGGGCAAACCACCCACTGAAAAGACTTGTGAGACTGTGGCTTTGCACTCCCCAGGATGGTACAGTGTGCAAACCACCCACTGTAGAGACTAGAGAGACTGTGGCTTTGCACTCCCCAGGATAACGCAGTGGGCAAACTACCCACTGAAAACACTTGTGAGACTGTGGCTTTGCACTCCCCAGGATGGTACAGTGGGCAAACCACCCACTGTAGAGACTTGAGAGACTGTGGCTTTGCACTTCTCAGGATGGTACAGTGGTCAAACCACCCACTGTAGAGACTTGTGAAACTTTGGCTTTGCACTCCCCAGGATACATCAATGGGCATGGAGCCCCCTCGTGGATCTGGCGTGGTGCAGTCATCCGGCTGAGGTGCCTCCCTTTCCCTTCCCCCTGAGGTGCCTGTTGTATTTCGATCTGATGCCCCTGCAGTGTTCTCTCCGTTTTGCTCAGGTATTGTGTGTGGGCCTCGCCCATGCATTTTGGGGCCAGTGGTCCACGGACATTGAATGGTGCATACCTGCACTGATCGTACAGGAGCAGGAAGACTATCGCAGAGAGTATTTGGAGTTCTGGCTCCATTGTGCCCTCCTTCCTCGTGGAGTGTGTAGAGGTGAGCATTTTCCATTTGAAATGGCTGTTTCCGCTGTGTTTTTATCCACGGTGAATCCGCCCCGGAAAAGGTGGCGGATTGGTAGGTTGTGATACTGTGGGCGGTACTTTGTCTCCCGCCTGTCTGTTGGCGGTGACCGCCGCGCTGCTTGTCTGTACCGCTGTGGCGGTCGGAGTGTTAAAGTGGCTGTCTTTGTTGGCGGTTTCCGCCACGGTCATCATTCCCTTTTTTTTTTCGCCGGCCTGTTTGCGGTCTTACCACCGCTTTTTTTTAACACCGTCCGCCAGGATTGTAATGACCCCCAATGTATGCAAAGGGGACGTTCTCCCGTCAGGGGGGCCAACAAAATGACACAAAGAAATTTAAGAGATTTTTTTGCATCATTGTTTTGTCACTTTTAATGCCTGCTCGGAGCAGGTGTTAAAAGGAGGCACACCATTGTTTACAGTGGGACTCAATGGGCTTTGCAGGATTAACATACATTTTTTCTACGCTAATCCTGCAAAGCTCTGAACTAGTGTAAAAAATGTTGACGCTAGTTCCCTAACTACCGCCATGGTGCACAGTATCTTAGAAATGGAGCACATATGGTGGCATGAGGGGTGGCGCTAAGAGGTGCAAGAAAAGTGGAGCTGGACTGGGAGCAGTTCCACTTTTCTTAAATCTGGCCCTTAGTGACTCCAAGGGTTTGCTGGTTTCTCTCCTGTTCTGAAGTCTCAAGGCCATCAGAGACTTTTTACAACTATTTTCAGCCTCTGGACTCTAATAACTGTGAGTCCTGTCAGGCCAAGAAGTGCCAATTCAGCCCTGGGCCTTGACAGACAGAACACTGCCCTGTTCTGTACTGACTTTTCAGCTGGGAGGGTCCCCTCGACCAGCTAAGCACAAGATAAAAACCAAATTCGTAGAATTTGCTCTAATAATGGCAAAGTGAGAGATTACAATAAAATATACAGCCACCACAAGTCCTCTAGTACGCAAATGGAAAGAGACCCTCACGGTATGGGTGTGATACAAGAAAGCAGTACTATTCAAAGAGGTGAGTAGAGGTTGCAGCACCATGGACACAGTGAGGGCCTGGGATACCCTAGTAGAATGCACCAGATACTGACCCCCCTGACAGCTCCCTACTTCCTGATCAGGACCCTGGAGCACATACTCATAGCTGGAGACAAAGGGCCTTGGCGAATGGAACACATATGCAAATGTTGGGGGCAGCGCACCACTGGACAAGCAAGAACCATTGAATAATATTTCTGTATAGTAGGGGAGTGGAGGGTGAAAGGAGGGGGAATGGAGTAAAGTGTTAGTAAGTCTGTTTTACATGCATGAGTCGAAGGCTCTGAAAGAACAGCAATGTACAGTATCATTACAATTGATGTGTTACCTATACATTGCGGAAGTATAATTCCAGACTGTGTTCTGGCCATGTCTCATATTACACTTTATGTTGATAAGTAAAAACTATAAAAACCTGTTAAAAAAAGGGTAGATAGTCATCAATATGAGTAAATTGCACTTCAGATTCAGCAGTATATAAAGATTCACAGAAATTTAAAAAGTTTGCCCATGATATCATTATCTTTAGTCAAGGATCTCCCTGCGATTTGAGTAAGGAGTATATCTAAAATCACTGTTTCTTCACTTTAAAATAATTAACAAGTAATTTACAAGCTTTAATGCGTCTTCTGTAGTAACAAGCACTACTTTCAACAAAATGGAAGAACATTCATTAGTCGAAGGAGTATTGAATTGTAGTTTACCTTGGTGCAAATTCACTATTTAACTTAGAAGAAAAAAACATGTTTGTTCCAGAGTCTTTAAGCAGGACATTAGAGTTCTGTGTCCACTATTCTGGAGTTTTTTTTTCTATGATGCATAGCCAATGATAAAACTGCGAGTAGCTGCTCTAAATGTGTTACGTTTTTAAAGGAGGAGAAGTATTGGAGGAGTCACTAAACAAGAAAAATTCAGAAGCAAATGATGGAAAGGATAAATAAAATTGTGTATCATTTAACAATGAGTTATTAAGGGGCATATTTAAGAAAAGTGGTGCTGCACCAAGTGCGGCGCCACTTTCCTTGCACCCCTTAGCACCCCCCAACCGCCACCATGTCTGTGCTGTATCTAAGATATGGCGCAGTGTTAGGGGCAATAGAGTCATTTTTAATGACGTATTTATGTATTCTGCAGGATTAGAGACAAAATTTGGCACTACTCCTGCAGAGTAAATAGGGGCCCCTTATAAATTATTGAAGCCCCCTTTTAACGCCTGCCCTGAGTGCCGTAAAAAATGACCCAGGGAAATCTCTTAGATTTCCATGCATCTTTTGTTTGCCCCCCGCAATGGGGGAATGCCCCCTTTGCATACATTATGCCTGGAGCAGGCATAATATAGCACAAGTAGTTGCAAAGTGGCTCAATGCATGGATTGTGCCACTTAGTAAATAAGGCATGAGGAATTTGGGCTTGTTGGACCACATTAGTGTAAAAACAAATGACGCTAAGGTTGTGCAAGGTGGCACCAGTGACTTAAAAATATGCCCCTAAATTTTAATGTGGGAAGATCAGGATGTAGAGAGCCAAGTCCACATCTGTAACAACTGTGATATGATATGAAAACACTATGGGACCAATGGAGGATTGAACTTTATGTTGTGGCAAACATTTAGAAACAAAAATATGATCAAATCTTGTAACAATAAAGCAGTAAAAAGTGTATTCATCTGAAGTGGGATTAGAGAGTCTCCAGGACTCAATAAAAGCACTAAGGAAATAACTGTTTATGCATTTTATGTGAAAGGAATCTAAACGAGGATTGTTTGTCTAATTATGGATCCATTACTTGGTTAAAATCGCCATCTAGGATAATATATGTATGAATATATTGCATGCATTTTTTAGCAATTGCTGGCCAAAATGTGTATTCTGGTTGGGTTGAGGTATAAATATTAAAAATAGTAAAAATAGTTAAAGGAATTTTATTGATTAAATGTTTTACAAAAATCTATCTGACAATATCATCAGTTTTGTGCTAGAGGACAGCACTATCTAAATATTTCCTGCATAAAATTAGAACTCAGTTCTTCTTATTGGAAGTAGAATACACTAACACAGAGCTTACCAACCACATTTGAGCTTTAGAGCTTCAGATTCTGTAAGGTGGGTTTCTAGAAGTAAGACTAAGTCAGCAGCATAGTTGATCATGTGGGATAATACACTCTGTCATTTGAAAGGACTAACAAATCTTTTGATATTTCATGATACTACTCAGAATTTTACAGCAATGGTAAAATGAATAAATCATGAGGACCATGAAATATGCAACATAAATGCAATAAAAATAAAATTAAGAACAAAGCGAAAGAAACATAAAGAGCGGAGGTAGGTATTCAACATAAGGAAAAACAGAAAAAAGGAACAAAAAAGGGGAAAGAAAAGAGTAGGAAAGAGATATACAAAAAAGACAGTACATGTTAAAAACTGATGACTGAAAACACATACATGTATAATGACCAAGTAGCAGGTTGGGGTGGTGACAATACAGATGATGGGGACACATTCGACAAGAGGCTACTCACCACAGCAGAGCCAAACATAAGAAGAGTAGAATAGACAAAACAATAATTAATGGGTATCTGTAAGGAAAAATGGGGAAAAAAATGAACAGCAATATGACATCATAAGCAGAGACATTTCATCCAGAAATTTAGAAGCTAAATAACCAGGCAAACATTGTAGAAATATCACTGAGTACAGGAACCAGTGGTGTCACTATTAAGTTTAAAAATTTTCAGAGTTCAGCTGGGTTTTCATATGAGGTGGTTTTATATTGGTAGATAGACTTAAAAATACACCAATGAAAAAGACCATATTGAGCTTCAATATCACGAAGCGCAGGATGTAGACTGAGAAAGTCTTCTCTTCTGTTAGCCCCGGCATTCAAGACATACTGCACAGTAAAAATCTTCCTGCCTGACAATATAATTTGTTTCTTTGATTTCTAGGCTTGAAGAACTTTCAATAAGAAGAGGATTGTTCCTCGAGGTTTAGCAGGTGGCATAGAAGTAGAGAGACAAGGACCCCATTTATGTCCTTGTTGAATATGGAGATTTGTGAAAGGAGGCAGATCTGATATTTGTGGTAGAAAGGATACAAAAAAGAAACATAGGCATCACCTTCTATACCTTAAGGAAGGCCATAAATATGAAAATTGTATCACCTATTCCTGTTTTCCATGTCTTCTGAGTGTTTCTGTAACTGGAGTTCATCGTGCAAGTCACTGACCTATTGTTCCATCAAGGACATACTCATCTCCGTAATTGACCAATTATCATCAAGATTTTGGATACGTTTGTTGGTCTCCTCAATAAAGGGATGAAGGGTTCAGATTTCTTCAAATAAGATCTCCATCAATAGAGGAGAAGGTTATTTTTCCAGTGAAGGAGGATCTTGTTTGAGTCCCTTATTTGTAGAGGAAGGTGCATGAGACTTCACTGAGGTGACATTCTCAGACATCAAGCGAGAAGTAGCTGACGTTGCCATGTATTTCGAAGAAATCAAGCAATGCACCAAGGGACAGGGAATATATGACTGGGTTGGAAAGAGAGTGTGCCTTGATGGTGGAAGGAAAATGAGATTTCTTGAGTCTGCCAATATACCAGCTGGAACCAGAATAACCTAAGTTACTGTCGTCCAGTAGTAGTAACAAAGTTATATTAATATTAAAGAGTGTGCCAAAACATGTCCTGTGAAATTTGGATATGCTACCAAATGACTAAGACAGACTCAAGGAAGCAACATGTCTGGTTTCAATACTATGAAGAGCAGAGGCAATGCATTAAAGAAATTCTGTTCATGTCGAAGGGTTGGGCAACACTCACATTATAGGAGTAAAGAGTTATAACAGGATATGCAATTGCAAGAGGAGAAGTGCCAGCTGTGCAGAGGCTTCCTGGAAAGAGCAGTAAAAATGCAATGCCTTGTGTGGGAACCTCTAAATTAGTATGAAGGTGCAGGAAAGCATCCATAGAATGGTGTCAGGGAAAGTGAAGAAACAAATAAAATTCCTGAGATGAAAACATGCTGTAGGAGCAAGGTGCACTGCAGATGTGTCGGGAAAATGCACTGACCACTCAAAATGGAGGCTGCGATCTGGGAAGTGGCCACAATGGCAAGATGAATGCAGAAAAGGGCATCACGTGGCTGCAAGAAGAGTTCTACCAGCTCTCCTGCCATCCTAGATTAGAGGGAAGCAAGTTTCTCGCAGGTTGGAGGATATTGGTCTCATTAAGAGTGAAGAAGGCTCTGACTTGTGGAAGAGCTCCGGTATCAGTTGGCCATCTTAGGTGGCATCCAAGCCACGCCCCCATAACACCTATATTCTGAACATTTCAGTTGGCATCCATGAACAGAGTGGCAAGATATGTAAAAGTGTCAAGGATTTGCATGCTTTGGTCATGGTAAGGAAGTATTTTTGGAGAGTGGGGTATAAAATATTCAAATTTCTGTTTATCATTGTCAATGCACTCTTACTGACTTATTAGTCTAAGTCTGTATTGCCTCCATTACAAGCCTTACTAGAGGAAGTGTATTTCCCATGTTCCAGACAATGACCACAACAATTGTTGAACAATTAATTACAGTACTTTAGAACATTGTGAAAGTGATGAAGAGCAAGAAGTGCATTGGTTATTGAACAATAGCATGTCTTTAATTGTGGAAATATATAGAGCAAGAAGTGCTAATTGTGAAAAACGTAAAATGCAGTTGCCCTTACTATATGTAACTCGATTTTGCTGCAAAAATGTTTTCTTCCACAAGCTTACATTACCCACAGGAAGAGTTCTTCCTTGATTTTGATTTGCTTTATGTTCTGCAACTACGCATAAAAGTAATGAGCTTGCTTGCTCTGCCTAAGACTGTTTACATTTTTGTTACTAGTGAAGGTTGTTCTCCTGTTCTCATGAGCTCAGTTAGGCAGCTGCTTTTATTCTTTGTGAGTATTACACCATATGACTACTACCACAAACCTATGTATTTCAGGGTAAGAGTCTTCTCATTCCTCACAAAGGTTGTCTTCACCAATTAATTCAGAAGGACCCTTAGTCAGTTGACTGTACTTCACAGACTATTCATTTTTCTTTTGTCAATAAACACTTTTAGACTCTGAACTCAGGGCCATTTTTACAAGCCTCCTGGTGCAGGGCAGTGGCAGCAAGTGCCTTGCTATGCTGCCTTGCGCCACCAGGAAAGGGTAGAAATGTACAATATCTACGTATGGCACATTTCAGTACTAGCCCCCTGCACTGCTGCACAAATTGCTGCCTTGCGCTAATGCAGGCACCCTTGCACCTAGGTGCCCGTGTTGTGGGGATGATTGTTTTTGTGAAGGAAGGGACACCTTCCGGCACAAAACAATCAATACAGCGAGTTCCTCCTTCTATGTGTTCTACAGAATGCAGCCCATATACAAAAAGGGAAAAAGCACTCTTACACCACCCCTGGGAGGCATAGGCTTTTGATGCATTCTCAGGTTTAAAAAACCTTGTAAATCTGGGAATGCATCAAAATCCATTGGTGTTGTTGACACCTATGGAAAGGCCTCCCTGGAGCAAAGTAAGGCAATGCAGTGACTTGTGCTGCGTTGCCTTACTCCATATCTACAAGGCCATGTAAAGCCATGCAAAGTGGATTTGCGTGGCCTTGTAGATATGAGTGTGTAGTCTACATTGCCGGTGCATCACAAAAAGTGACACAAAAGCAGTGCAGGACTCTTGTAAGTATGGGCCTCGGTGTGTAAGGAGATGTCGTTGAAACCTTGTCCTGCTATTGTTGCATCCATTCACCTACTGTTTCCTCTAATGCAAGCATCTCCTGTATCATGCACCCTGTCCTAACAGGTAATTTCCTCATCTTATCCTTAATTTTTGTTGAAACACCTTGGGGGTCATTCTGACCTCGGCGGTAAAAGGCGCTTACCGCCGGCCAGAAGGCCGCCATAACACCGCTGCGGCAAACCGCCACGGTCATTCTGACCCGCAACTGCCAAACCGCCGAAAACCCGACATCCTCAATAATCCGCCACACCAAAGGTCAGCGAAAAAATGGCGCTGACCAAACCTCCACCGTCACGCCAACAGAAATACGCCCATACCATTCCGACCCACAAATCCACGCGGCGGTCTTTCAAACGCGGTATTCCATTGGCGGTACACACCGCTGCGGTCAAAATACACACACCCATAGAAAACTCAGCCACATTGGTCACTTCGAAATACACACACCTGATACACATACTAACACCACTCCCACACACCCAACACAATATAAAACACACACCCACATCACCCACAAGCCCCTACGACCCGAAATCATTGACGAAGGCTAGAGACAGAGCACAGAATAGAGAATCCCACAACACAGAGGCACACAACACCATCACCCACACAGAATTCACGCACCAAACACCACACACCGCCACACGCACCACACTCATCACCACAAACGCCACCCCACACCTCAACCACACCACCCCATGGCACCCCAAAGACACCCCAGGTTCAGTGATGCCGAACTCAGGGTCATGGTGGAGGAAATAGTCAGTGTAGAGCCCCAGCTGTTCGGGGCACAGGTGCAGCACACCACAATTGCCAGGAAGATGGAGCTATGGCAAAGGATAGTGGACAGGGTTAACGCGGTGGGACAGCATCCATGCAATCGGGAGGACATCAGGAAGAGATGGAACGACCTACGGGGGAAGGTGCGTTCCATGGTATCAAGGCACAACATAGCGGTGCAGAAGACTGGCGGCGGACCCCCACCTACTCCTCCAGAATTTACCGCGTGGGAGGAGGAAGTCTTGCACATCCTGCATCCTGAGGGCCTCGCTGGAGTAGGCGGAGGAATGGACTCTGGTAAGGCAAATCTTCACTACTGCTTCCCACCCCCACCCCACCTGAATGCCAAATCATACCCCCACCTTCACCCCCTCCCCCATCACACCAACCCCTAGCAAAAGCCTCACCATCACAACCCACCCATCCCAACACCAAGCCCTGCATGCGACCCCAAAGCATGGACACCCATCACCAAACCATGCCCACTGCACACACACATCACCCCCACAAGCCACCCTCACAAAAGCCCCCACAAGGAAATGCCTGCACATGGGTACACGGACACCCACCCATCACACGAAATGCCACACACAGAAGCAATAACCATACCTTTATACCCCTGCAGGACCCGAACGCCACCACACCGCCACGGAGGGTCCAGAGATGTCCATCCCACCCCCAGAAGGGGCCCCCAGCGATGACAGCAGCTCTGTCTCCCTGGAGCCAGACGACCAGCCCGGCCCATCGGGGACCTCTGGACAGTCGGTTCCCCACAGACAGCCACAGGCTACACCAGACCCAACCCCCTCTGGGAACACCAGCACAGCTCCCACCCAGCGGGCCCATGCCTCTGTCTTCAGGGCACGTAAATCAGCGGTGTGTCCACCACTACAGGGCACCCAGGTTGACCCACCACCCCAACAACAACAGGGACCTGGGGCAGTGGTAGTGGGCACACCGGCCAGGGGACAGATGCCCAGGAACACAGGGGAACTGGGAGGGCTGCTGTGCGACGGGGGGGGACAGGCCAAGGGAACCGACTCTCCAAGAGGCCCTCTCCTCCATCATGGGAGCATACCACCACTCCCAGGAGACGATGGCGACGGTACTGGCCCGGTTCCAGGAGATCTAGGAACTGCAGGAGGAACGGTACATGGGGTTCAGGGAGGAACTGAGGAACATCGGTTCCGCAATGGGGACCATCGTCCTGGCCCTTACCCAGATCGTCACCACATTGCGGGACCATGTGGCACCCCAAAGGGCCCCTGTCACTAGCCCAGGACAGGAACAGCCTACCACCTCTGCCGGCGCTAGTGGACAGGAGGCCCCCACACAACGACAGGCCACCAGAACCCCACCTCCTGCAGAAGAAGAACCACCCCGCAAGCGGAACCTGAGATCTCACAAGAAGACAGAGTAGGATTGCAAGACCCCCGCCAGCCTAAGATACCCCCTGATGTCATCCCACTGTCCCACATTGTCACCCTGTCCAACCTTGAACTGCCCCTGCTCCATCCTTCCACAGGCATATGGACAATGCACCTGTGCGACTGAGAACTGGACTCTGCCATGGACATTACTCCACCCCCACCCATCCCCGCTTCCCAATCATTTACCTATATCTAGCACTTAAAATAAATCACTTATTCCACTTAAATAAACAGGAGTCTGCTTGTATTCTTAACAAATGTATTACATATAACGGTTCAATAATGTCCAGTTACTTTGTGATGACAGTGGGTCATACAGCTCTGAAAAGGGAAGGGAAAGTCACAAATCAGTTAACCGGAACTGGGGGGAAACACAGAAAGTGGATACGCATGAGGCCTCAATTAAATGTAAATTGGGGTGGCTGTTTCTTACCTGTGTGCTACTGAAAGTATTGTTGTATGACTGTATCCCTGTTGTCAGTGTCGTCCCCGTCGTCTTCCTCCTCTTCACTCTCCACAGGCTCCACAGCTGCAACAACACCACCATCTGGACCACCCTCCTGCAGAAAAGGCACCTGGCGTCGCAATGCAAGATTGTGAAGCATACAGCAGGCCACGATGATCTGGCACACCTTCTTTGGTGAGTACATGAGGGATCCCCCTGTCATATGCAGGCACCTAAACCTGGCCTTCAGGACCCCGAAGGTCCTTTCTATGATCCTCCTAGATCGCCCATGGGCCTCATTGTACCGTTCCTCTGCCCTGGTCCGGGGATTCCTCACTGGGGTCAGTAGCCACGACAGGTTGGGGTAACCAGAGTCACCAATTAGCCACACACAGTGTCTCTGTAGCTGTTCCATCACATAAGGGATGCTGCTATTTCGCATGACATACGCGTCATGCACTGACCCAGGGAACTTGGCATTTACATGGGAGATGTACTGGTCAGCCAAACAGACCACCTGGACATTCATCGAATTATAACTTTTTCTGTTTCGGTACACCTGCTCACTGTCTTTGGGGGGAACCAAAGCCACATGGGTCCCATCAATGGCCCCAATGATGTTGGGGATATGTCCAAGGGCATAGAAATCACCCTTCACTGTAGCCAATTCGCCCACCTCAGGGAAAATAATGTAGCTCTGCATGTATTTCATCAGGGCAGACAACACTCTGGATAAAACCTTAGAAAACATAGGCTGAAACATCCCAGATGATGTGGCCACTGTTGTCTGAAACGACCCACTTGTCAAAAAATGGAGTACTGACAGAACCTGCATCAGAGGGGGAATCCCTGTGGGTTGGAGGATGGGGGACATCAGGTCTGGCTCCAGCTGGGCACATAGTTCATGTATAGTTGTTCTGTCAAGCCGGTATGTAAGTATGATATGTCGTTCTTCCATTGTCGACAGGTCCACCAGCGGTCGGTACACGGGAGGATTCATCCTTCTCCTCGCAAGTCCCAGTGGACGGTGCCTAGGAAGGACAACATGGAGCACAGAGTCAAGCAACCCACAGGTTCGTTCACACAGCTTGCACAGTACATGAATCGCTATGCATGGAACGGCTTGTATGAGTGGCAATTCAAGGGCTAGGCCTGTGTGACGCAGTAGAAATCATGCCATGTGGGCCCTTGAAATGGCGGCTGCCTGACCTGTGAAGTGTGACAGTGGGATGTGAGGTCACTGCGCTGGCGTGGCACACTGTGGCGGTAGGCGGTCGAAGACCGCGGTGCAAAGCAGCATTGGTTAACATTGAACCCTATGGGTCTCAGGAGCCAATGACGAAGTGCGCCGGCGGTCGCGGTACGCACCGCCGCGGTACGCACCGCCGCGGGCGTGACCGCCATTTTCTATCTGATTAATCACTCGAGACCTGATCATCCACAGGAGAGGACCTATATTGCAAGTGCTGCTGTGACCTCGGTCTGGGAGATACAATGGCTGCTGCGACTGGGGAAAGGGCCCCTGCCTTCACTTCCGAAGAATTGGAGAGACTTGTTGATGGAGTCCTCGCCCAGTATGCGCTACTCTACGGTCCTCCAGACCAACAGGTTAGTACACAGGGTGCACGTTGAATGGGCTATGCCTGTGTTGAGTGGGGTGTATGTAAGATGGTGGGGAGGGGAGCGAATGAGGAGTGCAACGCACGAAAGATGAGAGCATGTGCCACATGGCAAGGTTGGGGAGGGGGGGCCACTCACATTGACCAGGCAGAAAACTGATGCGATTTCCTTTACCACCCTGTACATGTCACATAGGTCAGCGCCCATCAGATCGACATTTGGCGTGCCATCGCCAAGGACGTCCGGGTCCTGGGGGTCCACAACAGACGGGGCACCCACTGCCGAAAGAGGTGGGAGGACATCCGCCGCAGGACCAGAAAGACCGCAGAGTCTCTGCTGGGGATGGCCTCCCAACGTAGGAGGGGTGCCAGCCGCCAATTGACCCCCCTGATGTCCCGGATCCTGGTGGTGGCCTACCCCGATTTGGATGGGCGCGTGAGGACATCACAGCAGACACAAGGGGGTGAGTATCAGCACATTCTGCTATCTTTGCGCGCAGTGAAGGTGTCTGGGTGGGGGAGGAGGGCTGTGGCTATCTCTAGGCCAGGGCGCATTCTGTAGGCTAGGCCCCTCCGTTAGACACGGCCCTGTGCCCCCGCTCCCCAGCTCTGTAGGGTGCCAAGTACAGCTATCCATGGTCCGGCCTCACCCATGTGTGCATTTGTCGTCCATAGACCCGTAGGCCTAGTCACAATAACTGAGTAGTGTACCCCCATTGCGCGGCCTAGTTCAGGGGGCTTCTGTGTCTGTCCTCTCCGACAATGGTGTTGCCAATGCATGCACTCAACCTGTCTTCATTTCTCCCCCCCCATTTTCTTTGTCTTCCTGTTCATGTGTGCATTAGCATCATCAGGCGGAGGAGAAGTGGCATCGGCGCACGAGGGAGCTGCATCTCACATGGCCCCGGAGGGCCATACAACAGACTCCGAGTACACCAGTGAGACGGAGGGCGAGGGGGGCTCCACAACGGGGACCCGTGGAGACGTCAGTGACACCGACACGTCCTCGGAAGGGAGCTCCCTAGCGGTGGCAGCAACATCCGTGCCCACCGCCACAACAGGTACAGCCGCCACCCAGCGCACCAGCCCCGCCCTCCCAGCAGCCCCTCAGCCTTCGCTACGTACCCTCTCACCCAGGAAGGCGGGCATCTCCTTCGCCCCAGGCACCTAAGGCCCTGCCCCAGTTACCCCTGCTGCCCTCAGTGAGGAGGTCATTGACCTCCTCAGGACACTCATTGTTGGGCAGTCTACCCTTTTGAATGCCATCCAGGGTGTAGAAAGGGAGGTGCATCGGAGCAATGCATACCTGGAGGGCATTCATTCGGGTCAGGCTGCCCATCAGCGATCGTTCAACGCTCTGGCCTCAGCACTGACGGCAGCCATTGTCCCTGTCTCCAGCCTCCCTCTTCTGACTCCCTCCACCCAGTCCCAGTCTCCTGTTCCTCTGCCTATCCCATCCACACCATCAGACCAGCCTGCACACACCTCTACACCCAAGGGCAGCTCATCCAGACATAAGCACCACAGATCCCACAAACATTCACCCAAGCAACATCCAGATGCAGACATGCCAACAGTCACTACCACCTCTGTGTCCCCCACCTCCTCATCTCCCTCCTCCCTCCCTGTGATGTCTCCACTCACACCTGCATGCACACCACCATCAGCCAGTACTTCCATCACCAGTACACCCTCCATTACAGTCCGCACACGTGCAGTCACCACCCCCACTGCCATTTACACGTCCCCTGTGTCCTCTCCCAGTGTGTCTGTCACCCCCTCTTCCAAAGCACACAAACGCAGGCAGCCACCCACCCAACAGCCATCCACCTCACGACAGCCTCCGTCACAAGCACCTGCACCCAAAGACAGCACACCTGACTCTCCTACAACCACATCCTCTTCCTCCACTCCCAAACCCACTACACCTACCCGTCCCTGTCCTTCCAAAGTCCTTTTCCTTTCCAACCTTGAGCTCGTTCCAATCACTGACCCACCCCCTCCATCTGGTAAGACTAAAAAAAGCACCTCAGCCACCACCAGCCCTGCATCTACTGTGACCATAGTGCAGGGCTATTGGAGTCCACCAGATCCTACGGCAGGGACATCGGCCAGCAGCAAGGGGACAGCCAGCCCCCCCCCCGGGAAGAGGACAAAAAAGAAAAAGGGCCGGCGCGACAAGCCTGAGACGGCTGCCACCAAGGACAGTAGCCTTGCCCCGTCACCTGCCACATCATCCAAGGGAGGCAAGGCCCACAGAGCTCCAGCGAAGGAGGGCAAGGGCAGCAGGGCGGAGAAGTCAGGCAGCAGGCGAGCTGCCCAGGAGGGCCCCACCAGCCCCATTCCGGGTGTGACGGACGACACCCACGGGCCCAGGACTCCATCACAGGAGGCCGCCGCGACCGCAAGTTTGGATGGTGAATGAGCGGGAAGTCTTGGCCAGGTCTGGCTCCCTAGACACACAGGACAAGCACCGCTGAACAGGGCCCCGCCGGGACAAGAACCGCTGAACAGGGCCCCGCCGGGAGGAGCACCGCTGAACAGGGCCCCGCCGGGACAAAAACCGCTGAACAGGGCCCCGCCGGGAGGAGCACCGCTGAACAGGGTCCCGCCGGGACAAGAACCGCTGAACGGGCCCCGCCGGGAGGAGCACTGCTGAACAGGGCCCCGCCGGGACAAGAACCGCTGAGCGGGCCCCGCCGGGAGGAGCACCGCTGAACAGGGCCCCGCCGGGAGGAGCACCGCTGAACAGGGCCCCGCCGGGACAAGAACCGCTGAACGGGCCCCGCCGGGAGGAGCACCGCTGAACAGGGCCCCGCTGGAACAAGAACCGCTGAACGGGCCCCGCCGGGAGGAGCACCGCTGAACAGGGCCCCGCCGGAACAAGAACCGCTCCGCTGGGCCCTACATCTCAAACACCGCTCCGCTGGGCCCTTCCTGTCAAGCACTGCTCCACTGGGCCCTTCCTGTCAAGCACCGCTCCGCTGTGCCCTTCATCTCAAACACCGGTCCGCTGGGCCCTTCATCTCAAACACCGCTCCGCTGGGCCCTTCCTGTCAAGCACCGCTCCGCTGGGCCCTTCATCTCAAGCACCGCTCCGCTGGGCCCTTCCTGTCAAGCACCGCTCCGCTGGGCCCCGCCGTCTCAAGCACCGCTCCGCTGGGCCCTTCATCTCAAGCACCGCTCCGCTGGGCCCTTCATCTCAAGCACCGCTCCGCTGGGCCCTTCATCTCAAACACCGCTCGGCTGGGCCCTTCATCTCAAGCACCGCTCCGCTGGGCCCTTCCTGTCAAGCACCGCTCTGCTGGGCCCTTCATCTCAAGCACCGCTCCGTTGGGCCCTTCATCTCAAACACCGCTCCGCTGGGCCCTTCATCTCAAGCACCGCTCCGCTGGGCCCTTCATCTCAAGCACCGCTCCGCTGGGCCCTTCATCTCAAATACCGCTCCGCTGGGCCCTTCCTGTCAAGCACCGCTCCGCTGGGCCCTTCATCTCAAGCACCGCTCCACTGGGCCCCGCCGTCTCAAGCACCACTCCGCTGGGCCCTTCATCTCAAGCACCGCTCCGCTGGGCCCTTCATCTCAAGCACCGCTCGGCTGGGCCCTTCATCTCAAGCACCGCTCTGCTGGGCCCTTCATCTCAAGCACCGCTGGCCCATTGACAGTGCCGGTTCTGTGTCGAGCAGGGCTTCAGGAAGCACTCTGGGCACCATGCCTCCTCCAATAACTGTGGAGTCGGTAATCCATCAGATGGACTGTGGCTTTGCACTCCCCAGGATGGTCCAGTGGGCGAGCCTCCCACTGTAGGGACTTGTGAGACTGTGGCTTTGCACTCCCCAGGATGGGACAGTGGGCATGGAGGCCCCTCGTGGATCTGGCGTCGTAGACTCATGTGGCTGAGGTGCCCTCCCTTCCCTTCCCACTGAGGTGCCTGTAGTTTTATCGTCTGATGCCCCTGCAGTGTTCTCTCCAATGGTATCTGGTCTCTTGTGTGGGCTTTGCCCTTGTGTTTGTGCACATTGGCCCACGGACTATGGAACTTTCACGGAATGTGCCGGACTTTTTGCCTATGGATATATTGTTGCCTATGTTAATTCCTTATTTTTGTATCTTTTATATGGCATATTTGCCATTCCTTAAATGGAGCTATTTATACATATATTTTATAGATCATTTAAATTGTGTCTTTGCATTATTCCGGGGGGTTTGTGTGGTGTCACTCTGACTTGTTGCTCGGCATTGGGGTGTAGGTATTTGTGGTGGGGGGGTGGGTGTATGGCGCATGTGTGTGCCCGTAAGCTTTCCTCCTCCCCCCTCGCCTGTGTCATAGGTGCAGTACTCACCTTTGTCGTCTGCGCCGGCGTTCGTACTCCTGGTAGATGAGCAGGTAGACAATAGCCGGTAGGATGTGTAATTCGGGCTCCATGCTGTCCTCCTTCCTCGTGGAGTGTGTATAGGTGAGCGTTTTCCCGTTCGTAGTCTGTTTCCGCCGTGTTTTTATCGGCGGGGCTCCCGCCCCGGAAAAGGTGGCAGATTGGTGAGTTGTGATAGGGTGGGCGGTACATTGTCTGCCGCCTGCCTGTTGGTGGTGACCGCCGCGCTGTTTGTCGGTCCCGCCGTGGCGGTCGGAGTGTTAAAGTGGCGGCCTGTGTTGGCGGATCCCGCCAGGGTTAGAATTCCATTTTTTTGACCGCTGGCCTGTTTGCGGGTTGGCCGCTGCTTTATCACCGACCGCCAGGGTTGGAATGACCCCCCTTGAGTCAAATCAATCTCAAGAAGGAGACAAAATATAACTCATAGGCTCAAGTAATCAAGTGGATCTTTACTTTCAAGTTTACATTGCTAAGTGTTTCATTCTTTATAGTGTAGGATAATTTTGCATAGGATGTTTACATGTATACGGCCACACCCTCAGTCACATCAGCCTCACCTCTTGGGGAGCTTCATTGATTTGTCTTCCACACACACCCATTTTAGAGTTCCTTCAACTCTTTAACCCACATAAATCACTGGCAGCCATGTAGAACTATTCTTGATTCTCTCCTGGTTGCCTCAGGGTTGGAGCTGCCATTGAAGGCATAATTCAAAGGCTTTTTAATGTAGATCAATTAATCAATCAGGTAATTTATAAAGCGCGCTACTCACCAGTCAGGGTCTCAAGGCGCTGGGGCATAGGCGCATGAGGCAGAACATCAGTGCAAAACTGATCAATACTAGATTTAAGAGGGATAGGGTGGAGGAGAGCTGCAGGTTAATCTGCAATATGAATAATTTGCATTACTAGAAACATAAAAATAAGGCATTCACAAACCATTTTTCAACTCCATATAGACGAGATGAGTGGAGAAACATCTACTAGGAAATGTTGATCAAAACACATCGGTAAACATAACAACAACATGCATAAATATGGATATTGTGGAACTGATCACGAGTCGGTCGGTGTAGTCTGACACATGTGTAAATCTGTTTACACACTCATCAGAATTATGAGTTGGAAGGTACTTAACGTATCTGATAATTATCAAATGTGTTAAATACCTCAACCTTTGTTAACTTTCAGCAAATCTGATGAATTTTAATGTGAGAAAACATTTATGATATTTACTGCATCATGCAGATTTTGATTAATTAAACACCAAAATCCAAATGTTATTCCCCTCAAACTTGTAATAGGTGCCATTTATCGCACCTGATAAATAATGTACCACGTGCTATCTTTATTTATCAGGTACAATAAATAGCATCTGTACCAGTAGCGGCTGATGACCTTTAAAATTGGTGGGGCACTTAAAATTGAAATATGCTGAAAACAGACTGTATCACAAATAAGAATGTGTCCAGATCACCTGTGTGATACAAATTCCTTTTTGAAGCATAGCATAGCTGTAGAATGAAATTCATAATGTAGAGGTCACAAGGCATTCAATTTAAAAAAAATAAACATTTACAGTCTGTTGTAAGCATGTAGTATTACATATAATCTTACCTTGACACCTTTATTCAGCTTGCAGTACTCCGGAGGTTATGTTTTAATGCGTCACACTGCTGGGCTGTAAAACATGCTGGTTCCCAGAAAATATAAATCCCAAGCTTCTCAGCCAATCTAAGCACTGCTCTCATGCTGCCTTTAATACCGAATAGCATAAGAGCAGTGCCAGGATTGGAAGGGTCAGGCAGACACAAAGCTCCATTGGAGAACAATTGGGATGCGTAACTTCTATTTATCTACATGACTCTCTAAGGTTAGCTTGCTGTCAAAGGTAACTCCTACATAGCACACTGTTTCTGATTGCTTAACTTTGGTTTGTTTAGTCAGTGGCCAGAAAATTGAGAGAAGTTTCAGGGTGATTTTTGTGGCTGGACAACAGAGAAACTCAGTTTTATCCCCGTCAAATTTTAAGGGAGTTACAATCTGGTCAATCTACAATATCACTGATGCAGTTGTGAAGAGAGGTCAAAGCATCTGGTTTGCTACGTTCAATAGAAAATGTCTGCTGGGCATCGTCAGCATAGTTAATCAGCCTAATGTGATTTGATGATAGTTGTCCAGGGCCTCATACAAATGGAAAAGTTAGAGCAGCAGGGACACATCACAACTGCTTGACAGCGATCTGACAAATAGGAACACATCCAGGTAAGTGCTGTCATACTGATCCCAATCCTGGCCAGTCTTGCTAGTAGAATCATGTGGTTCACTGTATCAAAAGTGGCTGATAGGTCAAGCAATATCATAACCACTGACTGGCTGCTGGCTACCCTCACCTGGAGCTCATCTATGGCCAGGAACAGAGCAGATTCTGAACAGTGACCTAGTATGAACCAGAACTGCTTCTCCTCCAGGAGAATTTGGGCCAGATGGATGTAGCTTTGTATTTGCGAGTTCCTGTTTGCAAATCTTTGCAATTTACAGTCGCACACAGTGATGTACTAATATGTATCAGATATATTTGGTGATTCCCAGTAAGTCGCAAATGGACCTACCTCCTTAATATTCATGATGTAGGTCACGTTTGTCCGTGGGACCACTGCCTGCTCTTAAAGAATGTTTACACCAACATTCACAAAGGGGAAGAAGTTCCTTTCCAATTACGAATGGGTTGCAATCAACTTGAAATTGATGGTAAACTGCAAATGTTTTGTGACCGCAGTTCAGTCACAATACATTCTTTCATGCCACTGCGAGTTGCTATTAAGAAGCGATGCCCTCAACATGCCCCGTCCTAATACCAAATAGCAATCCCTATTTTGTGATTCAGTAATAGGTTAATAAATCACAAAATGGGATTTGTACATATAAAGGATTTTTTCGCAGAATTAGGCCATTTGCGAGCACAGAAAAGCTATGTACATCTAGCTCTACATTCCTCCAGAAGGTGAGAATGTTTTTTTGCTCATAAAGCGTTCCATGATTTTTACTGGAAAAGGCAAAAGTGATATAGGTCTGTAGCTACTAGGGACCAGAGGGTCAGCTGAGGGTTTCTTCAGCAAGAGGGTCACTATGGACTTTTTCAAGGTTCAAGGAACCATACCAACTTCCAGAGATTGATTAAAAAAATTCCAAATTTGAGAAAATAATTCTTCTGTCATAGCTTTCCAGATTCTATGTGGTAACAGGTCTAGGGGAGACCCAGGTGACCCATATGTATTAGACAATGCTAGAGCTCTGAAACTCTCATTAATCAATGTGTCTGACAAGAATATCTGTGGGGTAAGGGCTTGTTGTTATAATCGAAGTCCCTATATCTTTGATAATCTTTTTAGCTCTTGCTATCAAACATGTCTGCAAGATTGTCACATAGAGCCTGAAAGTGTTGCTTTGTACACACTGTGTTAGTCAGTTGACGCATAATCTCAAAGACCTTTTTAGCACTGTTAGGGCCTTCAAGAAGTTCATTCGCATAATAAATAGCTTTTGCCTCAGAGACCTCCTTCTTATAATCATTCAGGGGATATTGTATACACTTTTTACCGTCCTCTGGGTGAGATGTATGCTAGTGTCTTTCCAATTTCTTGCAGGCTTCTTTGGAAGTTTGTAAGTGCAGTAATATCCCACTGGGCTAAGTGTCTTCGCCGTATTTTCAAGTTTTCAGGGGAGTTAATATTTTGACAATATTATCCACAATGGCCTCATAAATATCTTCTACTGTTCTATTTTAGTCAAATGTTGTCTCTATATCAAACAGTTTTCATGATGTTGATCTAGTTAATTTATGCCATGCTCTTCTCTATCTCAGCATGGTCAGTTCTACACTCTGAATGTTTAACTTTGTGATATTAATATGGAAGACCACTAACATATGGTCAATCCAAAACATGGGTAAAATGTTGTTCACTGCAATTAGTTCCCCCGTGTGAAAACATAAGAACCAAGGTAAGACCATGTTGGTGAGGGGGCACGAAGACTAACTGTTGCAGTCCTAGGACAGAATCCTGTATTTACCTTAATTTGGGTGAGACGTCTCCATCTGCCCACATATTAAATCTCCTAACATGAATGAAATGGACTGAGCTAGATTGGAAATTGTTTTAATGAGTGCCTGCAGGTAAGGTGTTACAGGAACCTGGGGCTGATAACAAAGAATTCCTGAAAACGGACAATCTTTCCTGGATTTCAGTGTAAAGCCCATTAGTTCAGGGCCTAATAACTCATCCAGGGCTACAGTGATAAAATTCCACTTTTATTAAAAATTATACCACTCTTTCTCCTTTCCTGTTGCCTTGCGGCCCATGCAAAATTTTGAACCCTGGTCTATGGGTGAGTTACGAGAAGCCCAGATTTCCGTTATGAACAGTATGTCCAATTCGTCAGTTTGTAGGAGCATATTGATCTCTGTAGAATGCTTAACTAGCAATTGCTTGTTTATAATGCCACACCTAATTATATCCGGTGTACTGTCAATAGGAACAGAAGACAACCCCTTCCTCTATAGGTGGTTAGTCTCCTTACCCATTTGTCAAAATTTGTTTCTGCTATAGTAAATTCTTGCGGTTGTGCTATCATATGTGCGCTTTCTAACCTCAGTGAAGCCACCAGCAGCATGGCGGGCTCTGTGTGCTGTCGGTGCGTGGACAGGCATATACGGGCTTTCCTTTAGCGCACCTTTGGCATGCCTACTGAGCACGCAAGCTGAGCACGCAAGCTGAGCGGTAACGCTGCGGTCTTTCTTAAATCACCTCCTCCTAATGGAAGACTAGACTGGCAACCAAAATGGCAGCTCAAAAATGGTTATACTATATGTTTACAACAACCATCTATCAGGCATTAAAGAGAGGCTCCCATTTTTTTCAATGGACCTCTGGATTGCCATCAACATTTTGTATTTGAATCCTGCAAAGCGTGGGACTAGCGTTAAAAATGATGACGCTAGTACGCCTGACTACCACCCTTGTGCACCATATTTTAAATACAGTGCACACATGGTAGCGTTAGGGGGGGGCTAAAGGGTGTAGGAAATGTGGCACATCACTAAGTGCAGTCCCACTTTTCATAAATCTGCCCCAAGGTTTACTAATGTTGTTAATTAACTACCTTAACAACACTTTAAAAGATTTTGAGTGTGTTTGTAGTACGTGGTCGTGCACCATTCCAATGCACCAATTTCTGGATACCTGCAGTGTACATGACTCTTGCGTATTATCAAAATGCAAAAATAACATATACGTTTTTTTATGTTTACATTATATAAACAGGTTTATTAACATGTTCAAACAAATTATGTTTGCAAACAAGAAATGCATTTTAACCAACATTTGATACGTTTTTAAGGAGTCATGTTTACACCACAGCGGGTAACTGGTGGCATCAACATGTGACCTAGAAAAGAGCAATTCTATTGACTAAGGTCCTTTCCATCTTCTATAATGAGAGTTCACACCCATTGCAATTTACTTTGAGAGTGGTTCTGTGTTTTCACACTTCTCTGCCAAACCCAATAATTTGTCCTTGTGGTTTGGTGTTTTTTTGTCCTTCTTCATTTTGGATATAGCAGCTTCAGGAGAGCAGCAGGAGGTGGGGGATGTAAGCATCTTGGAGGGAGAAAAAGAAGTGCCAAAGAAGAAAAAGGAGAGTATGGTGTGGGAATTTTTCTCCAATCCAGAGGAGAAAAAAAAAGTAAATGCCCAGAAGGTAATGTGCACTCTTTGTAAGAAGGTGTTGTCCAGAGGGAGTGAGAGGAAATACTCTTGTGGTACATCAAGCATGTTCAAATATCTTAGCACAATGCACTCTACTTGACTTGCAAGAGCGCAAATGCGGAGGCTGGAGAAGGAAGGTGATTCTGGTACATCTGCTGACCAACCAGGACCTTCATCTGGTGCACGCATATTTCTGGAGTTCTTTCAACAACCCCAAAATTTGGAAGAGCTGTTTTTTTTTGTCACAAATGTGACAACGTTTTGGTTGTTGGCAAAAACAATTGAGGCGCACCAATGTTAAAATGCCATTGTTTTAATTTTATTGCTTTTGCGGACTATGAAAATTGTTTTGCTTGACATTGCAAAGTAATGTTCCTTTTTTCAGAAAATACCACTAAAATACGAAAACATTGTTAAAAAGCACAAAAAAACATAAAAACAAACTACAAAGATCCCCATAATATATTCCTGTGCATTACGTTGAGCATTTAGAGTAAATGCTAAAGTTCCCCTATATTTGGTTTCTAGTTGCTGAATGCCTAAACCAGAACGTATTACAGTTCTGTCACGAGATAAGTGTTGAGGGCAATTACATAGTGCTGTGTGCAATGTGCTCCTTGTTGTAAATGGAAGAGAACATTGAGAACAATGTTAGCATAGCAGTTTACAGCAGTAGTGTTGTCCAACTGGTAATCTACAATATCTCCATCCTTTTCCAGTATTATTTTCTTCTCCTTTCACTTTCTTTTTGGTCTTTTCTATAATTTTCTTTTATTGTTTTGTAAGTTTACCCTTAGGGCATAATTCCTGCTTTTCATGAACATGATGCTATGCTAAATGGGGAGCACATTCACTTCTTAATCTGTTGTACTCTCTCACACAATTTGCATCTGCATTAAGTTTCTTTTCACCAAAACAATCAGTAACAAACCAGTTTAATGTTTGAACTTATGGCAATGCTACATAAGACATTACTTCTTTAAAAACTGTACTTCCAATATTAATAAATGCAGCATCAACACTTAAGCCGTTAGATCTTTGGATTGTTACGGCATACGCAGGACAAAGAAGAAAACATTTTCGTCGGACATACACATTTTGCACAATCAAACAAAGTACAACATATCGTCCAGTTTTCATTACACCATCAACCTGATCAAACTGTAAAGCCAAAAATTCAACCTCATCACGGTTAGGAAAATTAATGAAATTAACAACTTTATCCATTGCACCATTTATAAATCTTTCTTCTACATTTAAATTATATCTTATATATATGTAAAATTACTGTACAATTTTTGCAGACAGGCAAACACTTCTCTAGCCCAGTAGTCCTGGATAAAGATTTCTCCAAAGAGTTCAATTGTTCTTTAAATTTTTCATTCAGTAGGGCTGTTACTCCTTGGTGTTCCATTTTACTAATAGCAGCAGTTTTTCCATTAAATGCCCCCCATTCCGCTCGGAGGCCACCAAAATCAACTGCGGCGTACCCCAGGGTTCATCCCTCAGCCCCACCCTCTTCAACATTTACATGGCCCGCTCGCTAACATCGGCTGATCCCACAACCTCAACGTCATCTCCTACGCCCACACCCAGCTGATCCCCTCCCTCACCAAGGACTCCGCCAAGACCAACCTTCATGAAGATATGAAGGCCATCGCTGAATGGATGAAGAGCAGCTGCTTCAAACTTAATTCCGACAAGCTGGAAGTCCTCATCTTCAGCTCCACCCCCTCCGCATGGGATGACTCCTGGTAGCCTGCCACTCTCTGAGCCACTCTGACTCCCACCGACCCCGCACACAACCTAGAATTCATCTTGGACTCCTCATTTTCCACGACACAGGAAGTCAACGCCATCTCCTTCTCCTGCTTCAACACCCTCTGCATGCTCTGAAAGATTTATAAATGGATACCCACCGAAACCAGAAGCACAGTCACCCAAGCCATCGTAAGCAGCAAACTGGACTACGGCAATGCCCTCTATGCAGGAGCTAAGCTCCAGAAGATGCTGCAACACCTCCACACGCCTTATCCTGGACATCCCTGCCACCGCCACATCATAGATCACCTGAGAAACCTGCACTGGATCCCAGTCACTAAGAGAATCACATTCAAACTCCTCAGCCACGCTCACAAAGCACGGCACAACACTGGACCAGAATACCTCAACAGACGGCTCTCCTTCTACACACCGACCCGACATCTCCACTCCGCCAACCCCGCCTTCGCAATCATCCCATGCATCTGCAGAACTACAACCGGCAGTAGATCATTTTTGCACCTCGCCGCCAAAACATGGAACACTCTTCCCACCCACCTGTGCCGGACCAAAGACCTCCTTACCTTCAGGAAACTTCTCAAGACCTGGCTGTTCGAGGCAGTAGCAGAACTCCCCCTCCTCACCCGTCCTCCACGCCTTGAGACCCTCACGGGTGAGTAGTCCACTTTACAAATTCCTGATTGATTGATTGATTGATGTTCTATTTTCTCTTTTATTTCAATAACGGTTGTTCACTGTTGAGTTATCCAACTATCTGTTTCAGAGCTTGTTCCATGAGGGTTTCTACTTCATTCATAGCTACTGCAGCTTCACTTTCAGTAATAGGTTTTCCAAGAAGAGGATCTTTACTTGAAGGTACAGAACATTGGCTACTTTGAGAACTAGCCTTAGCTACCCCAGCAGCAATTATTTCTTCCTCTTGTATCTCATTATTTAACATCTGTAAGTAGTTTTTGAACATGGGGCACTCAATACTATCATTAACAGCATTAAACAATCCATCAGTCATAATCACCAGGGAATTCCAATCCAATATGCCAAGGTTTGAAAATTTTAAGAAGTGCTAAATAGAAAAATTATCTTTTCTCAGGTTTTTGGAAGCTAAGCTTTGGTGGTTAATTAGGTTTTCTTTTCCATGTTTCACTAAACATCCGTCACATCCACATACTGCATATTTCCCTTCTTCTATGTTTTCACTTACATTACGTCTGTACTTAGAACTTTGAAGAATTCCATAAAAGCAATTGTCTTCTAGCTGTGGACTTCTTCTAAGATAGTATGTATTCAACATATTTGATTTTACAATGCCTGTACTTTCTGGTTCAAACTGTGCAAGGTACTGATTTTCAGGTAAAGACTTCAATACTCTTGTTTCTTGTAGTAGATAGACTAAGACTTACCCAGACAACTTGAAAACAAACCTGCAGAACTCAAGCTGTCACAGGGTTCATATGACCTCATTTTCCTATTTGAAAGCATGTTTAGGCTGAAGGAATACAATTTCTTGCTAAGTGTCTTCTCTGCAGAAATCTCCTTCCACATCTCCTTCATTTCAGTTTATTCAGACTTTGGGCCTGATTCAGACTTTGGCAGTCTGCTGGTAAGACCGCTGCGGTGTTGGCAGCCAAAAGACTGCCATGTTGGCTGTCATCCGACTGCCGTATTAAGTGTCACACTGTGAAGTCTTCCAAAAAACAGCTGAAAATCTGAAACTACCATGACACTGGAGGAGTGTAAGGCGACTGTACCACCACCAGCACCACCAGCCCAACAAAAATCTTCCCATCAAATTGCGATCCACAAATCACAACAGCAGTTGGTTCAAGGCGGAAAACCATTGGCAGTGCGAACCGCAGCGGTCTGAACTCACATCACACAGAACACCACACCACAATGAATACTTTGAATACCACACACCTGACAGACATCCACACACCCTCCACACCTCCACGCTGCACTATATAACACACCCTACACAACCCACAATCCTTTGCAAACAGAATGACACTCACAGCCACAGAGAAGGAATAACAATCCTAGATCTAGCAAAAAAATACTTTCTCACCTATACACATTTCACCACGCATTCATCCCACTCCTACGCAACATACACAACACACAAGTTACTGTCACACACAATAATCAACAACCGTTACCCACTCACAACACAGCACCTACACCTCGTTACTAATGGTTTCCTCCATCATTTTTTGTCACACTACCTCAATGTCTATACCACCTCTACCATGTCCCCACAAAAACATACATGTTTCACAAATGACGGTCATGTATGTGATGGATGTGACTGCCATTTTCTGCAGAATCTCTCACTTGACTCTTGAAACTGCTGCCAGCAAGACCTCCACTACCTGAGCTGCTGTCTATGGCCTCTGGGAGATATCATGCCACATTCTGCAGGTGATTGGGCACTCATGTGTGGATGTCTGGACATGTGTACATGTGAATAGGCAGTCATACAGTAGTGATACTTGGTAGATAGTGTGTCATCTATCTGTCTTTGTAGACAACATAGATTGCAGCATGTCCAACAATAATGGTGAAATATTACTAGTGACACACCATAAAATGGACAATTATGTGGCCTGGTCATATGTGTTTAGTTACTACCTGGTACTGATCATGCATGTTGTATGGGTGACTCCACTTCATATATGGGCTATCTGCAGATGGAAAATTGGGAAGGAGTTTGAATTGAGAGGAAGGGAATGTTTGCTTACTTGCTGTGACTAAAGTGTTCTGACCCCTTATGTTGGTAGGCTGCATGTGGACATGACTTTCTCCTTTTGTCTGTGTCATCCATGCAGGTCAACACCCATCAAAAAATGGAATCTGGCATGCCTTTGCCAAGCAAGTGTGGACCCTTGGGGTCCACAGCCAGTGGAGCACCCACTGTAGGAAGTGGTGAGAGGACCTGAGATGCTGGGTCCAGAAGACTGCAAAGGCTTAGTTGGGGATGTCCACCCAATGAGGGAAGGGTGCCTGTCAGTCCTTGACCCCTACCCAATGGACCTCATTTTGGTGGTGGACTACGCAGAGGGGAATGAACATTTGAGGGCACCACATCAGCCACAAGTGGGTAAGTACTGACCACACACATGTACATCCCTCTACCAGTTCAGTGTAAAATGTGTAAGTAATTCAGCTGTGACAATGTGATAATTGCTAAAGGCAAAGGGTCCCCTAGGAACACCTAGGTGTACAGTTAATAACATTGATATACAGGTGTGTACTTTATATTGTGTATAGGCAAATAGAAATCACCTATGTTAGCCATATTGTATTAAAGCATGTGGTGATGCACCTGTGACAGTGTCATTCTTCCCACCTACTGATCGGTACTCCAGATATCTTGTTGGTAAGTTGCCCAGGTCTTTGGTCTATGTCCATTCCTACTTCTATGTGCAACATGGGGACTGGCAGGTGAGAAAAAGGCTAATTAACCATGAGTTGTGAACTAGATGTTAAGCTCATCTGAGGTTGTGATCTCAATCTGAAAAGTCAATTGGCATACTAGCTATGCTTACTCAGAGGTGTAAGGAGGTGTCCCCATTGTTAAGTGTGTACTATATATTGGCAAACATGTTTAGTCAGGGTGGACATCCTACATGAAAAAAGCATTGTGGTAATTCTACATTCCTAGTGCAGGACATATCATTTTCATATGAGGTCAGGCTATTTGTACCATGTACATGGTATTGTGAAGGTAAGTGGCTAGTCTGCTGTTCCCTTTGCCAATGTATTGTGGGCATGCTACATATTGCAGGACCTCTCCTATATAGGTACAATAAACACTTTTTTTTGCCAACATCATCTGTACATTGGTAAATCCTGCCATTTTAAAGATTTGTGATCCAGGTTTTGCATTCTTATCTTTGCTATTGTGTTTCTGTTTTGAAGGATTTGAGTATGGCTAAGTTCAGTTTACACTGAATTTATTGTGTTGCATGTGTTGTAGTTGACATTTACATGCTGTTGGAATGGTATATGTTATCAGTCAATTTGTTGTACTCAAGCTGTATGTATCAATCATGGTTACTTAAGAAGTTGTTTATGTCAGTGTAACTTTACTCCAAAGATGTAAAGTTTCTCATGTCTGAAGTGCAAATAGTGATGTTGATATATTGATATTGTTAAGTTGAAGTTGATACTCATCATGATTAGTAGCACTGTATGCAGCCTTCATGCGCATTTCAGGTGTCCATTGTATTGAAGGTGTTGGTATGGTCCCTGGAGTTGTCTGTGGGTAAATCCTGTGTGTTAAGTAGGCCCCAGCTGCTGTACATGACTTTGTTTTCTATGTGAGAATGAATAAGATTAGTAGGTCAACGAAGTAGGTAGTTACCTTGGCAAAAACACAATTGATACGTGTGGTGTAGAAATGTATAAAAATCTATAACACTACAACTTTGGATACGCCAAATGGAGTAGGTGCATCTATGGTCTTTGCCAGTGAGAATGTTATAGACATAATTACATGTTATGAATGTGATTGCTAAGCAACATGCTGTATTGTGAATAGAATGTGATGAGGTAACTTTCAGAGAATATGACATTTGGTAATGGACTGAGCAAGTGTAGATCTGGAGTAAGTATGAATTTGAAATCATAGTTGTTAGAAATGGGGTCTTTGGTTGGCTGTCAGGTTACCCACTGTCCCAGCAAGGACCCTCACTCAAGTCAGGGTAAGTCACACACAATCCAAATTATCCTGTGCCCACCCTCTGGTAGCTTGGCACTGAGCAGTCAGGCTTAACTTAGAAGGCAATGTGCAAAGTATTTGTGAAATAAATTATGCAATAACACAATATAGCTCCAAAAACAATACACCACACCATGTTTAGAAACATATATAATATTTATCTGATAAGATGCAGGTCAAAATGATTAAAATGCAATAAGTATATGTTGAGATATCACTGTAAAAGTGGTAGGAAGTGTCTATAGTCATTTAAAAGCAATAAATGTCTCTTTCAAGCACAAAGTACCTGATTCGCGTTCAAAATCTCTACAAAGAACCGCAGAGGAGGAGATGTGTGGAAAACAAGGAGGTCTGCATTGATTTCTCGGGCAGCACACTGCGATGCATCGTTTAGTTTTCACGCAGGGACGGCGGTGCGTCGATTTCCAGCACTCGATCGTAGATCCTCTTTGGGTTGTGGGATTTTCCGATACCCCGAGGACGATGCGTGGATTTCTGGTGCTGACAGGACAAAGTCACAGGGACTGCGGCGATCTGGTGGGCGTTGCATTGAAATTCCTACCGCACGGCAGGCTCTGTGTCGATTCCTCTCTGGAAATCAGGCTGTGCCATTCCGGCTCGGCTGTGCCTCGATCCATAGGGCCGTGTGTTGAATTTCCAGTCGCTATGCTGGCGCTGCATCGATTTCGGTCTGCGTTGTTTCGGGTTCGGCGTGCAGTGAATTTTTCACTACAATGCAGGCCGTGCAAGGTTTCTGGTAGGCTGTGCATCAATTTGCGCCGCACAAGGAGTCCTTCTTGTAGAAATGAAGTATTTTTGATCCTGAGACTTCAGTGAATCAGAGGCAAGCTCTATTCAAGCCCTTGGAGAGCACTTCTCAGCACAGCCAGATAGCAGCAAGGCAGCAAGGCAGCAAGGCAGCAAGGCAGCGGCAAGGCAGCAGTCCTTCACAGAAAGCAGTCAGGTGAGTCCTTTGGGAAGCCAGGCAGTTCGTCTGCGCAGGTTGCAGATTCTGGTTCTGGTTCTCTTCTCCAGGAAGTGTCTTGTCAGGTAGGGTGTCTACCTCAGAAGTGTCTGAGTTGGTAGGGTCATTGACCCTGCTTAAATACTCAAAGGTGCCTTTGAAGTGGGGAAGACTTCAAAGAGTGGCTTAGGAGTGCACAAAGTCCCCTTTCAGTTCTATCCTGTCTGGCAGTGTCCTAGTAGGGGGTGTGGCAGTCCTTTGTGTGAGGGCAGGCTACTGTCCTTTCACATGTAAGCGTCAAACCCTCCACCCTCCCAGCCTCCCAGGAAGACCCATTCAAAATGCAGATGTATGCAAGTGAGGCTGAGAATCCTATGTTTGGGGTGTGGCTGAGTGAATGCACAAGGGAAATGTCAACTAAACCTAGCCGACGTGGATTGGAAGGCACAGAAAGATTTAAGGGTAGAGAAACGCTCACTTTCCAAAAGTAGCATTTCTAAAATAGTAACATAAAATCCAACTTCACCATTAAGCAGGATTTTGTATCACCATTCTGGCCATACTAAATATGACCTGGCTACCCCTTTCAGATCAGGATCTACCTCTCAAACAGTATATGAGGGTAGCCCCAATGTTATCCTATGAAAGGCCTCACAGTAGTATAAAAACGAATTTAGGAGTTTTACACTACCAGAACATACAGAACACACATCTTCATGTCCTGCCTGTTACCTACATAGCACCCTGTCCTATGGGCTACCTAGGGCCTACTTTAGGGGTGACTTAAATATAGAAAAAGGAGAGTTTAAGGCTTGGCAAGTATTTTAAATGCCAAGTCAAAGTGACAGTGAAACTGCACACAGGCACTGCAGAGGTAGGCCTGAGACATGGTTAGGGGGCTACTTATGTGGGTGACACAACCAGTGCTGCAGCCCACAAGTAGCGTTTAATTTACAGGCCCTGGGCACATTTAGTGCACTTGACTAGGGACTTACAAGTAAATTAAACAGGCCAATTGTGTAAGAGCCAATGTCACCATGTTTTAAGGAGAGAGCATATGCACTTTAGCACTGGTTAGCAGTGGTAAAGTGTGCAGAGTCCTAAAGCCAGCAAAAATGACATTAGAAAAAGAGAAGGAGGAAGGCAAAACTTTGGGGGTGACCCTGCAGAAAGGCCATTTCCAACAATAGTTAATACAAACTCCTATTAATGGGTGTGTGTTACAAACTGATGCTCTGTATAGGGACACACATTTTATGTAGATCAGTCCTCTTGTGCAGGGATAATTGTTTGTGTTATAGCTCTACTGATAGGAAGGTAATGCAGTGGTCAGATGGTTGACTTATGTCATGTGTGACATTGTTGTCATATAGGGTTGGGGAAAGTATGTTTTTGTGACATGATGTTGGCTCAAAAAGGTATGTACTGGGGTGTGTTTTGCACATTAATGTGATGTTATTGTTGTTTATTGAGTAATGTATATGTATGTGAGGAATGCAAGACCCTACCTCTCCCTCTCTGTTTGTCAGCATGAGCAGCACCATTACCAAGGGACCTAGTGGCCCAGAGGATGAGTTGAGTGCTATGGGGAAACAGGTTCCAGTTTTCTCATCTTTGGAATCCTCCTCCAGTGGACAC
Source organism: Pleurodeles waltl (assembly GCF_031143425.1). Lineage (NCBI taxonomy): Eukaryota > Metazoa > Chordata > Amphibia > Caudata > Salamandridae > Pleurodeles > Pleurodeles waltl. Next base: position 762,938,048 of record NC_090437.1, read on the forward strand.
TCCCTGGCGGTGGTGCACCCATCTGGGACCACCCCAGCATCATCTAAGTCCACCCCCCTTACTACTACCACCCTCCCTGTAGCTGCCCTTCCAGTTGGCCCTGCCCGTTCACCCAAGAGGGTGGGTGTCTCCTTTGCCACATGCTCCTCTGCCCCTGTCAGCCATGCTGCCCTCAGTGAAGAGACTATTGACCTCCAGATATCCATCTCTGTTGGTCAGTCAACCATTATGAATGCATCCAGGGACTTGCAACTCAGATACAACAGACACAAGAGTTCCTGGAACGGCATTCACGGTGCACTGGCTGTCCTACAGAGATCCTTTCAGACTCTGCCCTCCACATTTGTGGCAGCCAGTCACCCTTTGTCTACCGTCCCACTCCACCTTCCTCTTTGCAATTCCAACACCCTCTCCCCTGACCCAGCCAAAGCACACAGACAGACAGGCATGTATCCACCTCAACATCCAAGGATAGTTCACACAACTATAAGCACCACAAGACACACCACCGGCATGCACACAAGCACCATTCTGATGCACACACAGAAACTGTCACTACCTGCCCTGATGCCCCAACCACCCCCAGCACACCTGACACACCTGCAGACACCACACCAACATTCACAGATCTGGCTACTACACCAATTCCACCCACAGACAGCACCAACTCAAACCCACAGACATCCACCCCAGTCAACACACCTGCAGAAACCACAACCACTGACACACCTACATGCAGCACATCCACCATACCTGCAGTCACCACCCCAAAAGACACTCACCCACCCACCATGGCACCCCCCAGCACCTCTACCCTCTCATCCCAAGACACATAAACACCCTCACTCACCCACCCAACAGACACCCACCATACACAAACATACTACACACATACATGCACACAAGACATCCACACCAACATCTTAGACAACCACTCCCTCTCCCTCAACACCCAAACCCTTTTGCTCTGACTGTCCCCATGTGTGTACAAAAGCTTTGCTTTCTGAGATTGCCCTTTTCTCTACTCCCCTTCCCATGATACCCTTAGACATTCAGTGTCGCTCCCCAAATCTGACCCTTCCACCTCCAAGACCTTCCCTGCAAGTACCCATGCTCCTCCCCTGCCAAGAATTCTGTTATATTATGGATATTTGTGTGTTTGAGACATTTTGTTGTGTTGGTATTGAGTGGGTTTGTGTTGATGTGTTTCTTGGTGTGTTGTGTGACGTTGTGTACTTTGTGTGTGTGTGCATGTTTTGTGCATGCTTTGTTGGATACAATATTCTGTATAAGTCGATCTATATGTGGTATGGTTGTGTAATTGTGAGTGTTTCTTCTCTATTGGTGGTATGTTGTGATGTATGTGTGGTGTGTCTCTGGGCAGTGTCTGATGTGGCTCCCAGCCAGGAAATTAGAGATGATGCAGTAGCGCTGTAACATGTTGTGGTGTTGTTTGGTTCTGTGGGTGGGTGGGCCTGTGCAGAGTTTCCGTGTGTACATGTGTATGTTTGTGACTTGTGTATGTGTGTGTGCGTGTGGTGGCCATAGAGTTGTTGTTGTGCATGTGCGGTTGTGTGTGTGGCTGTACTTGAGTGTGCATGTGAGTGTGATGTTACATGTGAGTGTTGCCCTTGCACCCCTTTCACAAATGTATGAAGTCTTTGGGTGAGCAGGAGCAGTTCTGGTTTTATGGTTCTATGGCGGCTCCGGACGACTATGGCTTCCTGAAGGTGAGTGTCTCCATTTATGAAGTTTGTTTCCGCCTGGGTTTCCGTGGTGTGCATTCGCAACAGAAAACTTAATAGTGGGTAACCTCATAATCTGTCCGCAGTAACATGGTCTCTGCCGGCCTGCAAGTGGCTACCGTCATCCATGGCTGGCAGAGCTCAGTGGCAGTATCGGTGGTGCTTTGGCTGTAATCCACTGTGAATCGTGCCATGGTCATTATATGGAGGTCTTCTCCACCAGCCTGTTGGAAGTATAACTGCCACCACCAACATGACGTCCTAAGACCACCAAAATTATAATGAGGCCGTTTGTGATGTACGATGTCACATACAGAGCCACAGCGATGGAGTTGTCTGCAACAAATTGTAGGTCTGTGTTAGCATTCCACATGTTTAAAATCACAGGGTTATAGTCATTCATATATTTGGAATCTTTAGTTCTCTTTAATCTATATGTGTTTTTGGTGATTTCTGTGTCAGTGTCTGTGTCAGTGTCTGTCTGAATGAAGACAAAAAGCTGTTCAGTCTTTCTTTTGAAATGACAGGTCACGGAAATGCAAATCAACATCTTGTGTAAAGACTTCCCTTAGACCTGTATATACGACAACAGTACTTCCCACATTAATTTGTTTGGAAATGCAAAACTTGTTGTATGAGACCTTTTTCAGAAGTTTGTTTTGAGATGCTACATGTGACATACTGTTCTATAAAAGGCAAGACACACTCATCCCAATGTGCTCCAAATTTAGGTGTGTCTTTTATCCATAGTAGTAGGTTAATGTGAGGACCATCTCTTGCCTGGTATTTTTTCACCAAAAGATATCACTTACTTCTCCATAGCTTGGAACATGTGCTTGAAATATCTGTAAACATTTGCAAGATCTAATGAGCAAAGTTCTCCAGTAGTCTTTAAATTGATATCTTTTCGGTCAGACTTTACTTCTCTTAAGAATTCAAAAAGGTCATCCCATGCATACTCTGTGCAACTCAATGTCTGAAATCATGTTGGTGGTCCCAGGTTTCTCAGCATACCCTTTAGATCTCCATGACAACAGAACCAATATTCATTGGTGCCACAATGACACGCCATTAAATTAATCAAGTTGTATTCTAAATTTTCATCTTTTTCTTGAAGTTTATTAATAAAATCACTGGCAGACATATTTTGAGGATTAATCCCTGTTTTTAGAATGTGATTTACTGCTTACGAAAGTCCAGACAAGTCACTTTCAAATAAAAAGTGAAGTATGTATTAGATGCACTGTCTGAATCTTGGATCCTCTGAATATAATTATGTTGATTGGTATTCAGCTGCTGGCATATGTATGGGCCAGTCATCATACCGACCTCCTACTCCAGTGGGAAACAAGTAGAGAAAGCAGTGAGCCTCTAAACTTTTTCCACATATACTCATGGGAGCTCCTTTAGCCTGCTTCATTTGGAAAAGGTCAACTGCATAACCTATGACTTCTTTGAAATGCAAAAGATGTTTGGTGTAGTGCTTATAAATGTGCTCTGATTGGGATAAATAAACTTTTTCTATTTGTCCACTTCCTTGCAAACTGTCATCATCAACATTTGCTTAATCAACTTCCACATCAACATTTTTATAATGAACATTTGTACCAGGTATAATGTTGCTTGTTTAACATTATAAAGACAACTAACTCTTGAAAAATTGTTTTATTCTTAGTTAGTACATCACTTACTAGGATAATAAGTTGCTCTTTTTGTTGTCTTTCTCTATTCCTACTTTTTCAGCATTTTTTCATGTTTAATGGCAAATACGCTACTCTTCCTTTAACTGCTTCAGTGCAGGCATTTGACACTACCTCCCTGATGCGGGTCATGACCAGTGGCCAACACCAGGGAGGAGGTTAAATACACCAGAGGATTTTTTTTTATTAAAATATCTTCCGTGTCTACAAACCCCCAGGCGCCCCTCCCCCGCCTTTGTGACATTAGCACGCCGCACGTCATGGTGACGTCACCATCTGTTTTCACCACCGGAGCAGGAAGCGGCCTTGCGGATGCTATGGGCTCCGGTGGGTAAAACAGGCCCAAATGGCCTTCTCCCCTTTCAAACGAGGCCTTCCTGAAGAGGTTTCCTGGTCTTCAATTGCAGCGCGGCTGTGCTGAGGGCCAGGAACCCCACTAGACACCAGGGATTTCACTCGGGGCGGTAGGCCCCCTCGGAAAACAGGCCGGCCCCCCCAGGGGCACATTTTCTTTTTTAAAAAGGTAGGTATACGCCTGGGGGGGCGCGATCACGCCCGATCGCACCCCCAGGGATTAAAAAAAAATATATATATATATTTTAAATTGACAGGGGGGCTCCCGTGAGCAGGACGACCCCCAGTGGGGGAAATTATTTGTTTAATAGTTGTATGGTTTCCTGGGACCACTATGGCCCCAAAGGAAACCATACAGCTATTAAAAAAATAAATAGATCTCTCTCTCTCTCTCTCTACAATATATATATATATATATATATATATATATATAAATATATATATATATACATATATATATATATATATATATATATATATATATATATATATATATATACCACAGAGCAATCAGGTTGGGATAGTCACAGCAAATCTGAGAATTTTACTTTGGATTTGACTACACAGGTTTTGCACTTTGTCTCATTATTTTGTTTGGCTCCAGCAACCCACTTGGGGCAGAATGAAAAAAATGCAGGACTACCACAACCAGCATGCACTGTTACACACTTGAGAGGCCCACGGGGGCGGACTGGTATTTAAAGAGACTAATCAGGTGCCTGTAATTAGACAAGCTGAAGCCATGCTTGTCTTTTCACTAAGAAAGAAATGCCTGGACCACTTCCAGCACTGGCTGCACCTACAAGGGTGAAACACTTTTATATTTTTCTCTGCTGATGAAGGGATTGACCCAGAAACACGTGTCCAGGGATGATTTTATAACCTAAGGCCTGGAATAATGAAACTGCTTAAATAATTCACTGTGAGTTGCTGGCTTTGCTTTTTCTTCTCGTTTAAATAACCTGTTGGGAGTGCGCTTTCACATGAGGACAACTTTGTTTTTGATAATTAACCGGCCTGTCCAGCCGGGAAAGCAGCACCACTGCACATCGAAGCAGGTCTGTGTGACTAAAAATGGATTGTCACATAAGAGCAGTCAGGTTGGGATATTCACAGCAAATCTGACAATTTTACTTTGGATTTGCCTACACAGGTTTTGCACTTTGTCTCATTATTTCGTTTGGCTCCAGCAACCCACTTGGGGCAGAATGAAAAAATTGCAGAACATCCCACAACCAGCATGCACTGTTACACACTTGAGAGGCCCACGGGGGCGGACTGGTATTTAAAGAGACTAATCAGGTGCCTGTAATTAGACAAGTTCAAGCCATGCCAGTCTTTTCACTAAGAAAGAAATGCCTGGAACACTTCCAGCACTGGCTGCACCTACAAGATGAAACACTTTTATATTTTTCTCTGCTGATGAAGGGATTGACCCAGAAACACGTGTCCAGAGATGATTTTATAACCTAAGGCCTGGAATAATGAAAGTGCTTAAAGAATTCTCTGTGAGTTGCTGGCTTTGCTGTTTCTTCCCTTTTATATAACCTGTTAGGAGTGCGCTTTCACATGAGGACAAATTCGTTTTTGATATATAGAAATGTATATATATATAGATATATAGATGTGTCTATATATAGATATAAATATATATTATATAGATACTGTATACATATATAAATAGCAATCACTTTTGTCAACGTGTGAGTGGTTTTCCTGGGGGCTGCGATCGGCCCCCAGGAAAACCATGCCCACCTATAAAAGTGATCTCTCTCACTCTCTCTCTATTTATATATGTGCCACTAGTTCTCTTGCAGTTGCAGCTTGCATCTTCAAAGCAATGCACATACTTTACTTCAACTGAAGCATTTCAACTGTAGCTTTTAGGCTGCAACAAAAAAGGGAAGTAAGTCTTGTGATTATGTTTCTGCTACAAAAGGATCTTACATTTGTTTGGTGGCAGTTTTGATGCCATAAAGTAGCGCAGAAGGTTCATATGCCTACTGCAAAGATCAAATCTGTATTTTATGTAAATAGCTGAGTAGATTAGTAAAGTCAGCCATTACCTGTGCTATAATACAAATGAAATGTATGTGCGGGCAGCTATGGAGAGATGAAGGGCACTTTTGCTGGGTGGAAGTGAGGGAATCCGAGGAGGAGGTCATGGGAGTGGGAGCACCAATAATGATTGTTGGACTGGGCGCTAGAGGTGCTAAAGACTGTGATGATTGGTGTGTGAAAAAGTGAAGTAATAGTGTGTCTTTTTTTGAGTGCCTTGAAAGAACGTGCTGATTGAGGGAAGAAGCAAAGGTAAGGTGACCTCTACTGTTGCACGTATCACACACACACACAACAGCAATTTTGTGACCTTTTATGTAGGCTACTGTTTTAGAGCGACAATTTAGCCAGTAGCAGAGATGGCATCTCGTTTGATGACTGCTGCTCAAGCCCTCGCTCAGGTTTTATAGAACAGCTCTGACGTAGGATCAGAGACTGAGACAGCAGATACTGAGACCGCATCTGAGGGATAGGACAATGGCGCATACTCTGGAAGTGATTTTTCCATCAGAGGAGTCCCATTCAATAACTCCTTTTCCATTGATTATGAGGGAGGTGATGAGGACAGTCCTGTTGTCCCTTTGCAACAGTCTGTGCAGCTGGACAATAGCAGGTTAGCCCAACGCAGAGAGCAGGTGCATGTGGCAGCAAACACAGAGAGAGTTATCTCTTGGGAGCTCCCCAATTTAGTTCAGCTCCAAATTCCACCGCCCAAATAGTATTGTGGAGACATCAAAATTACCTGGTTTTGTAAGGCAGGCACCTGCGTTTTTGGTCGTGGGTCAGCGGCCATATAGGGAAACCTACCAAACCCAGACAGTTATGGAAACTAGACATCCAGGGGAGTCCACAGTGGTGTGACTTGTGTGGATTCCCCAATGTGTCCTTACCCAGAATAACATGCAAAGGTGAAATGTTGAATAAAAACGAAATTCTTTCTTGCATTTCTGTCACACAAACTACAGGAATATGCTGGGATCCACAAAATACCTACCACCCAGTGTTTCCCGAACTGACCTGATAAAAACGCTACACCACTTGAGTGCCTGTACCTATTGCCTGTGTCAGAAATGGATCACCCCAGGGTCAACAGTTGCCCTCATGTAAGGACCAACATTGACTAGTTGTGTGATCTATTCCTGTTGCGGCCACTAGGCCTACCCACACAAGTGAGGTACCATTTTTATTGGGAGGCTTGGAGGAATGCTGGGTGGGGTGAAATGTGTGGCTCCTCTCAGATTCCATAACTTTCCATCACCGAAATGTGAGGAAAAAGTGTTTTTTTGGCCAAATTTTGAGGTTTGAAAATAATTCTGGGTAACAGAACCTGGTTAGAGTCCCAGAAGTCACACAATTCTGAAATTCCCTAGATGTTTATTTTTAAAAAATGTATAGGATTGGTATGTTTCCCTAGGTGCAGGCTGAACTAGAGGCCAAAGACCACAGCTTGGCACCTTGCAAAAAACAGGTTCGTTTTCTTTGGAAAAATGTGATGTGTCCATGTTATGTTTTGGGATGTTTCCTGTCGCAGGCACTAGGCCTACCAACACAAGTGAGGTACCAATTTTATTGGGAGACTTGAGGGAATGCTGGGTGGAAGGAAATGTGTGGCTTCTCTCAAATTCCAGAACTTTCCATCACCAAAATGTAAGGAAAAAATGTTTTTTTTCCCACATTTTGAGGTTTGCAAAGGATTCTGGGTAATAGAACCTGGTGGGAGCCCCACAAGGCACCGCATTCTGAATTCCCATAGGTGTCTAGTTTCCAAAAATATACAGGTTTGCTAGGTTTCCGTAGGTTCCGGCTGAGCTAGAGGCCAAGAGCCACAGCTAGGCACTTTGCAAAAACAAATGTCAGTTTTCATTGGACAAATGTGATGTGTCCGCGTTGTGTTTTAGGGCATTTCCTGTCACTGGCACTAGGCTTACCCTCACAAATGAGGTACCATTTGTATTTGGAGACTTTGGGGAATGCTGGGTGGAAAGAAGTTTGCACCTCCTCTCAGATTCCAGAACTTTGCAGCACCAAAATCTGATGGAAAAGTGTTTTTTTGCCACATTTTGAGGTTTGCAAAGGATTCTGAGTAACTGAACCTAGTGGGAGCCCCACAAGTCACCCCATCCTGGATTCCCCTAGCTGTCTGGTTTTCAAACATGCACAGATTGGTAGGTTTCCCTAGGTGCAGGCTGTGCTAGAGGCCACAATCCACAGTTAGGCACTTTCCCAAAAAAACATTGAAATTCAATGTAAAAATGTATGTTTCCATGTTGCGTTTCCTGTTGCGGGCATTAGGCCTACCCACGCAAGTGATGTACCATTTTTACCAGGGGACCAGGGGGGACACAGAATAGCACAACAAGTGTTATTGCCCTTTGTCTTTTTCTACATTTTTTACTCCAAATGAAAGACAATGTGTGATGTCTATTTAAGAAATGTCCTGCAATTCACATGCTAGTATGGGCACCCTGGAATTCAGAGATGTGCAAATAACCACTGCTTTTCAAGACCTTATCCTGTGCCCATTTTGGAAATACAAAGGTTTCCTTGACACCTATTTTTCACTCATTATATTTCACCAAATGAATTGCTGTACACCCGGTATGCAATAAATACCCATTGCAAAGTGCAGCTCATTTTTTGGCTCTGGGTACCTAGGGTTCTTGATGAACCTACAAGCCCTATATATCCCCGCAACCAGAAGATTCCAGCAGACATAACGGTATATTACTTTTGAAAACATGACATTGCAGAAAAAAGTTAGAGAGTAAAATGTGGAGAAAAATGGCTGTTTTTACCTCAATTTCAATATTTTTTTATTTCAGCTGTTATTTTCTGTAGGAAAACCTTGTAGGATCTACACAAATAACCCCTGGCTGAATTCACAATTTTGTCTACTTTTCATAAATGTTTAGCTGTCCGGGATCCAGCATTGGTTTCATACCCATTTCAGTCACTAACTGAAAGGAGGCTAAAAGCAAAAAAATAGTAAAAATATGGTATGTTCCAGTAAAATTCCAAAATTGTGTTGAAAAATATGATTTTATGATTGAAGTTTGCCTGTTCCTGAAAGCTGGGATGATGGTCATTTTAGCACTACAAACCGTTTGTTGATGCCCTTTTCAGGTGAAAAAAACACATGCTTTCTTCTGCAGCACCTTTTTCCCATTTTGCTGAACAAAAACAACATTTTAGCTGTATTTTGGTTAATTTCTTGATCTCCTCAAGGGGTACCCACAAGGTCTGGGTACCTTTAGAATCCCTAGGATGTTGGGAAAAAATGACACAAATTTTGCATGGATATCTTATGTGAACAAAAAGTTATGACAGCCTAAGCGGAAACTACCCAAAATATCCAAAATAGGGCTCAGCACTGGGGAGGTGAAAGGCCTAGCAGCTAAGGGTTAAGAATTTTCAATAACTCTGTTGGATGTAATTTACCTGTTTTTGGTTCAGATCGTATAATCACTTGAAATGGATGAATAGTTTGTATAAGGATAGATTCATACATGTTAGAAATGGGGTCTTTTGTTGGCAGTTGCCCTGTCCAAGCAATGACCCTCTCTCTAATCAGGGTAAGTCCTACACAATCCAAATTATCATGTGCTCACCCTCTGGTAGTTTGGCACTGACCAGTCAGGCTTAATTTAGAAGGGAATGTGTGAAGTATTTGTGCAACAAATCATGCAATAACACAGTATAAACACGACAAAAACACACCACACAGGTTTAGAAAAATATAGAATATTTATCTGAATAAAATAAGGTCAAAAGCATCACGATTTAATTTGTACACCTTGAAATATCACTTTAGAGAATAATAAAAAGAGTCTTAAGTTCTTAAAAGCAATAGTGTCTCTTGCAAGCACAAAGCACCTGGTTTGCATCTAAATTATCCACAAGGGTCCGCAGAGGAAATGATGCGTGGAAAACGGGGAGGGGTGCGTTGGTTTCTCCGGGCGCACACTGGCGATGCATCGCTATTCTTCACGCAGCCAGAGTCTTGTGTTGATTTCCGGCGCACAGACTTGGATCGTCTTCGGGTTGCGGGGGTATTTAGACGCCACAGGGACGATGCAGAGAAATCCTGGGCCTGCAAGATAAGGTCACAGGAGCTGGGTCGATCTGGTGGGTGATGCAGGGAAATTTCTGTCACATGGCAGGCGCTGCATCGCTTCTTCTCGCAGGAAGTCGGGCTGCGTCATACTGGCTCAGCTATGCGTCAATCCAGTGGCCCGTGCATCGCAGTTCTGGTCAAAACGCTGGCGCTGTGTCGATCTCCACTCGGGGAGCCGGCTGTGTTGTTCCAGTTCAGCGTACTGTGATTTTCTCACCGCAAGGCAGGCTGTGCGTCGTTTCTGGCAGGCTGTGCATCAAAATTGTACCGCACAAGGAGTTCTTTGCAAATATTAAGGCCCTCATTACGACCCTGGTAGTCGGTGATAAAATAACACCAACAGGCCGGAGGTGACTTCCGCCAAATTATGACCATTGCGGAAAGATGTCCGATAGACAGCCAATGTACCACACTGACATGTCTGCTCCACCACGAACACCAATGCCGGTGAAGACGACGAGAGTGGGTACAGCCGCCTAGCACACAAGGGAGTAGGGGAGGAAAAAGAGAGTGAAACACACATGCACAACACACACCCCACACACACACACCCCAAACACACAACCAAATGTACAAGAAAGCAAGTTACTCCCCCTAACTCGGCTGAATAATGCAAGGACAAAACAATTTTGCAAAAGTGAATGTAATGAGATCAACACAGTATGAAAAATAAGTTAGGCAAGATAATAGATATATACATATGTACAGAAAAAGGGACACAGCCCAGTCCACAATTTGCATAGGCCATATGGCCACTAGCCAGATTCCAAGGCCACACATGTCACCTGCTTCAACACAAAGAGAACACTGCAGGGGCATCAGTTGGTAAATAGGTAGGCACCTCAGGGGATGGGGGATGGGGAAGCAGCTCATCCGGGAGATGTGACAAGACCACTGGTTCTGGAGAGAGCAACATGCCCTGTGCTTGGTCCTGGGGAGTGCAAGGCCACAGTCTCTCAGGTGGGTGACTTACCCACTGGTTCTGGAGGGGGCCACATGCCCTGTGCTTGGTCCTGGGGAGTGCAATGCCACAGTCTCTCAGCTGGGTGACTTGTCCACTGGTTCTGGAGGGGGCAACATGCCCTGTGCTTGGTCCAGGGCGTGCAAGGCCACAGTCTCTTAGGTGGGTGACTTGCCCACAGGTTCTGGAGGAGGCAACATGCCCTGTACTTGGTCCTGGGGAGTGCAAGGCCACAGTCTCTCAGGTGGGTGACTTGCCTACTGGTTTTGGATAGGGCAACATGCCCTGTGCTTGGTCCTGGGGAGTGCAAGGCCACAGTCTCCCAGCTGGGTGACTTGCCCACCAGTTCTGGAGGGGGCAACATGCCCTGTGCTTGGTCCTGGGGAGTGCAAGGCCACAGTCTCTGAGGTGGGTGACTTGCCCACTGGTTCTGGAGGGGCCAATATGCCCTGTGCTTGTCCTGGGGAGTGCAAGGCTGCAGCCTCTCTACTGGGTGTCTCTCCAACTGGTTTTGGAGGGGGCAGGCTGCACAGCAGCCCATGGAGGCAGGATTGCATACCGTCTTCCTGCGGTGATGGCTGCACTGTGGTGGTGCTGCTGGTTGGAGGAGGCTCCTGCCCATCCCCTGCAACCTCGAAAGGCTGCACAGTGGTGGTGCGGCTGGCGGGGGAGGCTCCTGCCCATCCCCTGTAACCTCAGATGGCTGCACAAGCATGGTAGGTGGTGGGGGGCTCCGTCACAGTTCATGATCCAGGCCCCTTGGTCCTCCTGCCTGCTGGGGCAGGCCCCTTGGTTTTCCTGCCTTCTGGGGCAGACACCTTGGTCTTCCGGCTTGCTGGTGAAGGCTCCTTGGTCTTCTTGCTTGCTGGTGCATGATCCTTGGTCTTTCTGCCTGCCGGTGCAGGCTCCTTCGCATTTAAGGTGGCAGGTGCCCTTCAGGACATATGGCCTGGATACCTTTTCACCAAGAGTGGGTGTGGTGACGACAGGGCCCCTGTACTGTGTGGCTGAGGTGCTTGGCTGGGTTCTTCCTACCCTGGCTATACATGCAGGATGGTGGGGTGGAGGGGTAGGAAAGAGGTCAATGTTGGATATGAACAGTTTTTAAGGGACATTGGGGCGGGAAGAGGGAGAAGGAATGGGAGTGGAGGATGAGAGAGTGTTTTTTGGAGGTGTCTGTCTACTGATTTCGGGTGCAGGTGCATGGGCTGTATGCTGCTGTGAGGTGGATGCCTGTTAGGTGTCTGGGTGCTTGCGTTTGTGAATTCTAGGGGGGGGGCAGGCACACTGGGAGAGGACACAGGGGACATGTGCATGGCTGTTGTGGAGTGTCTGCCAGTGAGGTGTGTGTTCTGCTTGGTGTGGTGATGCTGGTAGTAAATGATGATGTAGTACATGCAGGTGTGAGTTGTCGAAACGGGGCCACTCACCTGAAAAGCAGGATGCCTGTAGGGGCAATGGTATTCTCCCGACCTCCTGGAACACCTCTCGGCACTTCCTGGTGGATACAGAAACCCCGGCAAGTGTCCCAAAAGGAAAGGGGGAGTGGAAGAGAAAGAGACAAAACACTGCCACGTCCTGCCAGTCCAGCCAGGCACCCTATATCTTCAGGGGGCAGGTCGTTGTTGACAGAGTGATAGTAGAGTTAGTGCAATCAACTTCAATGAAACTGAATCTCTCTTTCTGATATTGGCACAGGAACGGTAGAAGAACACTGGGATACTCCAACACTTCTTGGATAATAATAACTGTTGGCACAATTACTAACACTGCATTACCAAAAACCCAAACTGAGTACCATAACAATAAGTACTGCAACACTAGGGCTGGCTTTACAGAGATTCACTGTTGCACATTACAATTAGAACTGTGGTTGCACTTATCATGCACAAGAAAGACAAACAAGGGCATTAATTATATCACGTATAACTTTCCTGCATGCATAGGGTTAAACTAAAAGGAACAAAAACAATCCAAGAAATACAAATGTCCACAAAGGATTTAAACAGTTAGGCTGGTACAGTTTGATTTGGTTTCACTATGTGTGTGAAAAACCCTACAAAAGCAAATTCCTCATACCTGAAACACAGGCATGAATGGCACAATTTAAATCCAAGAGTTATGCTATTAGACAAAGAAAAGCCATGTAAATGCTCTTTTAAAATTGCACTGTCACTTTTTGTAGTACTTGAGCTCAAGCAGTTTCCCTGAAGCACATTCAGGCAAGTAACTACAATATTAATGTAGAATGTTCAGAAATGCATTTGTCTCTTCAAGATAAGCACTCTGCCAAAATACGAGGTCTGAAATACACCAGCTGTTCTATTAAAGTGGGGTGCTCAAAGAACAAACTCCCTAGAGCATACTAGTCACTTAGCTGCAGTCTTTTCCGGAGTGCTAGAGGAATGCCTGGTGGTGCTGGTGTCAGCTGGTACAGGAACAAAGAAAAGATTTCCCTCAAAAGTCCTGAATATGAGGATGACAGCAGGGGCTGGACCGCCAAATCAGATGCTGAGGTCAGGAAGCAAAACAAAGCAGAGCAGGGAGCCATGCTTCACTCTGCTATTTATAGCCAATCAGGAAAGCAGTTGAGTTTCCACATGTGGATGAGTCACCACACCCAATTAGAAGCACATGTCTACACCACACCTAATTAGAAGCACATGTCTACACGTGCTCACATTAGGAAACAAGCATTGGTAAAACAAGTATTGATAAAACCAATTGTGTAACACAGCACAATATGTTTACTTAGAAACATGAAGGTTTAACCAAGAACAAAGATATGATTTAACCCTAATCCCTGGGGATAGGGTACAGATAACGTAGGAGGCACCTTGGGAATTCCTAACATGAGTGAGGATGTAACTGGGTGTTTGCCTGTGACACTCTTGGGTGTTGTCTTGTGTGCATGCTCGTCTGTAGGTGTGCTCAGGATAAGTTGGGGGTGAGGAGATTGGGACTGGGCAGTGGAAGTTAGAGGGGAGACGGTAGAAACAGGGACAATGGCTGCCATCAGAGAGGAGGCCAGAGCCTGAATCAATCTCTGTTGGGGTGCCAATCCAGTGTGAATGCCCTCCAGGAATGCATTAGATTGTTTCATCTCGGCTGCCAGCCCCTGGGTGGCATTCACAATGGTTGACTGCCCTACAGAGACGGATCTCAGGAGGTGAATAGCCTCCTCACTCAGGGCAGCAGGGCTCACTGGGGCAGGGCCTGAGGTGCCTGGGGTGAAGGAGATGCCCACCCTCCTGGGTGAGAGGGCACGGGCAACACGATAAGGGGCTGCTGGGAGGGGGGTGTTGAAACAGGGTTGGCGGCTGTACCGGTAGCTGGGGTAGTCACAGAAGTGTCTGCCGCCACCAGGAAGCTTGCATCAGAGGAGGTATCTGTGTCAGAACTGTCCCCTCCAGTCTCTGCAGTGGTGCTCCCCTCGCCCTCCGTCCCACTGGTGCCGTCAGCATCGGAGGACTCTGCCCCCTGGGTCCTGTGGGATGCAGCTCCCTCCATCGCGGATGCTTCTGCTCCTCCACCAGATGATGCTAATGCATATAGGGACAGGATGACAACACAAAAACGGGGGGAAGAGACAAAGGATATTCTTGGTCAGTGACTGCATCAACACCACCGTTGGCGCACACAGCACTCTCACACACAGGGAACAGCTCTACATAATATGCATTGCACTACCAGAGAAATAGTTAGTGGCCAAGGCATGGGGAGGGGCACACACCACCAAAAGCAGCACACCTGGGACCCACGCAGCCCTGACCAGTAGTTGATGCCTACGAACTAGGTAAATTTGCCCTTCTGCATCCTAGCCACCAGGGGACCTATGATGCAATGTCGGGCCTGTTCAAGGGGCACCCACTGACACACATCCCCCACCTGGATACCACCCTACCATGTGTTAGTTGTAATGATGGGCACTGTGCTCACCCCCTTGTGGCTGCTGTGATGCCCTCAAGTGCCCATCCAGCTCAGGATTGGCCGCCACCAGTTTGCCGGCCATCAGGAGGGTCAGGGTTCGACGGGCACCCCTTCCTTGTTACGAGGCCATCCCCAGCTAGGCCTCCGCCATCTTCCGTACCCAGGGTCTAAGGTCTTCCCACCGTTTGCAACAGTGGGTGCTCTGTCTGCCCTAGACCCCCAAGTTCCACAGCTCCTTGGCGATGGCATGCCACATGCCCTTCTTTTGATGGGCACTGGCCTGCAGAGGCAATACACACAGGAAAATATATTTAGACAAACAGTCCAGCCTGTTACACATATGGCCCACCATACCCGTTTCTATTACCATTTACACACACATGGCTCAGCACACAAACTGTGCGCTGCCCAGAGGACATCCACCCACCCCACTTACACAAGGCCTTCACAAACACAACTCCATGCATCCATGCCACATGCATTGTGCTCAAACTGTACTCACCTGTTGGTCTGGAGGCCTGTACAGCAGTCAGTAGGACCCCATCCACCAGTCTCTCCAACTCCTCCGAAGTGAAGGCGAGTGCCCTTTTCTCGGTCACACGGGCCATGGTAGGTTCCAAACACAGGTCACAGCAGCACATAAAGTGTAGCTCCTCTCCTATGGAAGGTCAGGTAGCAAGTGAGGAATATGATAGAAGATGTTGGTCACGTCCGTGGCGGTGCATACCGTCACCGCCGGCATAGATCACCATTGGCCACTGTACCACATAGGGCCCAATTATAAC
Source organism: Pleurodeles waltl (assembly GCF_031143425.1). Classification (NCBI taxonomy): domain Eukaryota; kingdom Metazoa; phylum Chordata; class Amphibia; order Caudata; family Salamandridae; genus Pleurodeles; species Pleurodeles waltl. The sequence goes on from NC_090437.1 coordinate 762,953,695, forward strand.
CAATGGGAAGTTGCACTGCGGTTCCCGACTGCCTCCCGCAACGGTGCACAACGTCAGCGGAATTACCTTACTTCTACCTGCCCTTCCACACAGGACAGCCAGAAGCCATTTCGGGGGGATGCAGGCCCTGGAATAATGCTGCGTCACACGAGAAATTAGGACATACTGGACAAATCACAGTGACCCATTATATGTTTACAGGATGCAAAGTTCTGTTGTAACTCCATTGTTCAGTTTGTGACCAGATCCTCACTCTTGTGTTCCTTACATTGCTACCGCTGCGGATGAATAGGAGATGGAGACATACCCCCGTGAACAGACCCCTGGTGGACTTGGCAACACTGGAGGACAGGTACATTATCCTCACCTATAGACTGCACAGGGCCACAATCACAGAGTTGTGTGCCCAATTGGAGGCTGATCTGATATCTGCTGTCACCCCACTGGGAACCCATATCTTGTGCAAGTGCTATCTGTACTCTATTTCCTGGCAAATGGTTCTTTCCAAGTGACAGTGGACTTGGCAGCAGGAATGTCACAGCCAATGTTCTCAATACTGCTAACAAGAGTATTGTATGCCCTGATTGAACACATGTGCAGCTACATTGTTTTCCCCCAGGTTAAAGATTTGGCCACAGTGAAGGCCGAGTTCTATGCAATGGGACATATCCCCAGCATAATTGGGGTGATTGATGGAACACATATTGCATTTGTCCCCCCCGCCAGAATGAACACGTGTTCAGGAATCAGAAATCCGAAGAGTTTCCATTCTATGAATGGGCAGATGCTGTGCCTTGCAAACCAGTATATCTCCTATGTCAATACTAAGTATCCTGGGTTGGTGCATGATGCTTTTGTCCTAAGGAATAGCAGCATCCCAAATGTGATGGGCCAACTACAGAGGCACAGGGTGTGGCTAATAGGTGACCCCTGGTTCCCACCCACTATATGTTGGTGTATGGGTATGGTGTGGGCCATATGGGATAGTCTGTGGTTAAATGTTGTTCATCAATTTTTACAGGTTACTCTGGTTACCCCAACCTACCATGGCCTCTGACCCCTGTGAGGAATGCCAGGACAAGGGCAGAAGAACATTATAATGAGACACATGGGCAAACCAGAAGGAGAACTGAAAGGACCTTTAGCCTCCTGAAGGCCAGGTTCCAGTGCCTCCATCTAACAGGTGGATCACTGTGCTGCTCACCAAAGAAGGTCTGCCAGATAGTGGTGGCATGCTGCATGTTGCATAACCTGGCTCTCAGATTCCATGTCCCATTCCTGCAGGAGGGGGAGGCTGGACATGCCTGTGTGACAGCAGTGGACCCTGTAGACAGTGAGGATTAGGACAACAGAACATCAGTAATCCGACACAAAGGTAGGACAGTGTCACTTCACATTTCAATTCAATTTTTTTAAATTTTTGTGGCTATGGCATGCTGATATTTCCCACTTCTATGCCCACTTACTGTTCCCTCTGGCAATTTATTTTGCATATGTTGGTGACCTCACATATACTCCTGGTGTGATCACTGCAGCCAGCTGCAGGTCATTAATCTATGCAAATTTTCTGTACAATTGATTTGCAATGTTTTTACCTGTTTCAATGAATACATATGTTATATACATGATATACTCCAAACTTCCTTATTTTCCAAGGGTGTTTATTGAAGTGCTAAAATACGGAGGGGCAAGTGCAATGGGATGGAGTGATGATGGAGGAAAGCCCATGGTATTGTTCCAGTCTATTTGTAGAACAGGTGCATTGTTCAAGGGGTCCTAGGAAGGGGAGCAATGGCAGTTCAAGGTGGACAGGGTGACAGGGTGGGACACAAGGGTGACAGTCGGGAGAGTCTCATTTCCTGGCGGGGTCTTGGCAAGTGTCTCTGGCTTCTGTCTGGATCACAGGGAACGTTTGCGGGGTGGTTCACCTTCTGCAGGGGGAGGGGTGCTGGTGGCCTCTGAGTCCTGTAGTGGGGCCTCCTGGCCACTAGCGGCAGCAGCAGTGGAAGGCTGTTCAGATGTCTGGCTAGCGGCAGGGGCCTGCTGGTGTGAGACTGCCTCCCTCATAATATTGACCATGTCTGCCAGCACCCCTGCTATGGAGATCAGGGTGTTGTTGATAGCCTGCAAGCCTCCCTGATCCGCTGGTACTGACCCTCCTGCAGCTGCTTTTTCTCCTGCATGTTGTCCAGGATCTGGCCCATCATGTCCTGGAAATGTTGGTAGGCTCCCATGATCTCTGCAAGTGCCTCCTGGAGAGTCAGTTCCCTGGGCCTGTCCTCCCACTGGCGCACATCACTCGTTCCAGTTTCCCTGTTGGCCAGTGCTTCTGTCCCCTGGACAGTGTGATGACTGCCACTGACCCCAGGTCCTTGATTGTCTTGGGTATGAGGTTTGGCCTGGGGTCTCTGTAGAGGTGGGCATACTGATGATTGACGTGTCCTGGGGACAGAGGTGTGGGTACGCTGGGTGGGTGCTGTGGTGATGTTTCCTGATGGGGGAGGCTCTATGGTGATGTGTCACTGGGCCTGGGTAACTGACTGTCCAGTGGTCTCTGATGGGCCAGGTAGGTTATCCAGATCTTGAAGGCCAGAGGTGCTGTCATCACTGTGGGCCTCTTCAGTTGGGGGATTGGATATTGCTGGCGCCTCCTCTCCTCTGACATTGGCTGGGGTACCTGTGGGGATGTAAATGATGTGTTATTGTTTCTGTATCTGACATATTGTGCATCTGTGGCTTGCCTTCTTTGGTTGGATTTGCCCTGGCAACTTTCACTGGTGTATGTTGTTGTATGGTGGGATAGTTCATTCTCTATGGTGTGCATGCTTTAGTGATGAGTGTCCATGCAGGGCTTTGAGTTGTTTCCATGCATTGGCAGAGCATGGAGGGCTTGGCATTGGGATGAATGAGATGTGATGGTGGGGTGTGTGGGAAGTGTTGGAGTGATGGGATTGAGGGTGAGGGTGGGGGTATGTGATGGCATTAAGGTAGGGGGTGATAGTAGTAGAGAGTTGACTTACCAGAGTCCTGTCCTCTGACTCTGGCAAGGCCCTCAAGATGCAGGATTGCCAAGACTTGCTCCTCCCATGCTGTGAGTTGTGGGGGAGGAGGTGGGGTCCACCACCAGTCGTCTGCACTTGCTGCTTGGGAATGTACCTTCCCCCATACGTCATTCCACCTCTTCCTGGTGTCATCCTTAGTTCTTGGGTGTTGTCCCACAGCGTTGACCCTGTCCATTCTCTGCTGTAGCTCCATCTTCCTAGCTATCGATATCTGCAGCACCTGTGCTCCAAATAACTGTGGCTCTACCCTGATAATTTCCTCCACTATGACCCTTAGCTCCTCCTCTGTGAGGGATGTCTTTGTGGTGCCATGGGTGTTGTGTGAGGATTTATTGGTGAGGGTGTGTTGGGTAATGTGTTGGGGTGTTTGATGTGGGGTGTGTGAGTGGTGTATAGGGGTGAATAGTGTGTGGCTCTAGTTGTGTCAGTGGTCTTGATGTCTCTCTGCTGGCAATGGTTTGAAATGGTAAAGGGTTGTGAGTAATGTGGGTGGGTGTTTTGTAGTGCTGTGGGTGTGTGGGTGTGGAATGTGTATTTGTGTCAGGTGTGTGTTGTTTGAATTGTCCAATATGGCGTTGTTTTGTTTACCGCTGTTGAATGGCCGTTGTGGTGATTTGTGTGTTATAATGTGATGGGCGTTGTTCTGTTGGCGTAACAGTGTGGGTTTTGATACCACCACTTTATTACTGATCTTTGGGCTGGTTGATTTGTGTATGTGGCTGAATACTGACGGATTGGTGTCTGTGTGTGTTATTATATTGTGAACGGATATCTGTCACGGCAAGTTGGCAGCAGTCAGCGTGGCGGTAAGTGGGATTTACCGCCAGTGTCATAATGAGGGCCTAAGTCTTTTTGCCCCTTAGTGTTCAGAAAACAGGAGATAAGCTCAATCCATGCCCTTGGAGAGCACTTCTCAGCAGAGCCAGAGGGCAGCAAGACAGCAGGGCAACAGCTGGGCAGCAGTCCTTTGCAGAAAAGCAGTCAGGCGAGTCCTTTGGGCAGCCAGGCAGTTCCTCTGTATAGGTTGCAGGTTCTGGTCCAGAAGTGTTTGAGTTGGTAGGGCCAGAGGCCCTTTTCAAATACCCAAATGTGCCTTTGAAGTGGGGGGGACTTCAAAGAGTGGCTTAGAAGTGGACAAGATCCCGTTTCAGCTCCATCCTGTCTGTCAGGGTCCCAGTAGGGGGTTTGGCAGTTCATTGTGTGAGGGCAGGCCACTGTTCTTTGACATGTAAGTGTCAGGCCCTCTACCCTTCCAGCCCAGAAAATCCCATACAGTTTGGAAATCCAACGTTACCAGTCAGCAGGATTTTTTATTACCATTCTGGCCATACTAAATATGACCCTGTTACTCCTTTCAGATCAGAATCTACTACTCAAACAGTATATGAGGGAAGCCCTAATGTTAGCCTATGAAAGCAGCAGGCCTCACAGCAGTGAAAAAGGAATTTAGGGATTTTACACTACCAGGACATATAAACTACATAGGTATATGTCCTGCCTTTTATCTACACATCACCCTGCCCTATGGGTTACCTAGTTTAGGGTTGACTTATATGTAGAAAAAGGTGAGTTTGAGGCTTGGCAAGAACTTTTAAATGCCATGTCGAATTGGCAGTGAAACTGCACACACAGGCCTTGCAATGGCAGGCCTGAGACATGGTTAAGGGGCTGTTTATGTGGGTGGCACAATCAGTGCTGCAGGCCCACTAGTACCATTTAATATACCGGGCCTGGGCACATGTAGTGCACTTTACTAGGGACTTATAAGTAAATCAAACAAGCCAATTGGGTATGAGCCAATGTCACCGTGTTTTAAGGGAGAAAGCATATGCACCTTAGCACTGGTTGGCAGTGGTAAAGTGTGCAGGGTCCTAAAACCAGCAAAAACAGTGTCACAAAGCGGAGGGATGCAGGCAAAAAGTTGAGGGTGACCACCCTAAGGCTGTCAGGACTAACGATACACATTTAAGTCTTGTAGTTATTCTGGAATAGTCACAGGTTCTAACCTGTTATGCACAGCTCTAGCTGGTGTTTTCTGATCCTCTAACTTCACATAGAGGTACTTACATATATCTTGCTGCTTGGAAAAGTCAAAATGCTCCTCTAGAAACAAATAAGCAACAAAATATTGCCACTTCCCTCTGTTCTCCCCTTCAGCTTTGGAAAATACATCTACATTTCATGTTTGACTTTTGTAGTGAGTGTGTCTACAACAGATACATACATAGTTTATTTTTTCTGAACAATCTGTGTTAAACATTATAATCTCTTGTTCAAATTTCTCAGGAGCAGCACCTGTGCTCTGTTCCTCAACAATTGTAATTACAAATTTCTTATTCTCCCTTCAAACCGCATCAGAACCAAAAAAGTGAAATGTTGCATCCTCACAAACATTTTCTAATTCTCCTACTGTCCCATGCAAAAGTACTCTATTTATCCCTCATAGGCATAATGCTGGAGTCTTCACATAGTAAAGTCTCCTAACCAACCTTCATATTTTTGTGTGGTGAACTGCCAACGTTCTAAAGTGATGGAAGGTGCTTTGGCACACTTTCTTTGATAAACAAGCTAATGAATGTCCTTGTAAATTACTATACTTTCTTACTTTGCAAGGATTTTATCCTTCCAAAATTGAGATTTTTTGTTTCAAACTTCTGTATGCAAAGTCACGTACAAAACTCTTTAACAAATCAATTGATTCTTGCTGAATACTAAAAATGGTGTTACAATTTCATTTATAAACAGGAGCCTGTCAATGCCTACCCTGAAGCTCTCCAGCTACAACGTCTTCCACATTTCTAGGAATAATCTCTTCTGTTTTGAACAGGACTCACATTCTTCACCTCATAACATCAACCACTTGAATCAACTGCATGCAATAATGTGTTATAAATACCCTTCATCATTAAAGAAAGGTTCTGTATTGGAGGTGTGGTTCCATTCACCTCTGAAGATCATTCTTTTTCTTCAGCTGCATCTGTTCATACTTAACACTATTTTATCCAGTGTTTGATTATAGTGGAAATCAAAATAAAAAGCTTCCTCTTTAAGGCAAATGCTTTAATAAATGCATTCTCAATACATTCTTTGTGTTTCAGCACTTCCCTTCTCCTTTTGTACTGTTTCATACCTTTAACAAGATTCTGAATTACTCTGGCATGAAACATTCTAACGCTAATGTCCTTAAGCTGGTGCTGTCTTCTGTTGAACCTGTCTGGTTTCTTCAATAATTTCTTACTGAGCATCTCACATGATTTTTATACCTTTTTCGTTGACTTGAAACATTCCTTTTTATTAACATAATTTTTCAAAGTTTGCAGTTTGCCACATAAAGTTATAAGAAATGTTCTGCTTCTCTTACCAGCAGCTCCTTTCTCTTTTAAGCACAGTCTCTTCATGTTCTCTTTTCTTTCTGTGTTGCAAGAACATACTAGGCTTTCCTCAGGTTTCTTTTTTTGGTTTGACTTTTTGTTGGCAAATTGATTATCTCTTCTTAGTAAAAATATCTGAAATAGAAAACAATATAGCAACAGATTTACATTTACATAAGACACTGTTCAATTTTATATCATTATAATATGCTCTTCATACAGTCAGTCACATAAGAAAATTGCAAGCACTCTACGTGCATTTTGTATTATTATTTATCTTGCTCTTTCACCAAAGCTACTAATCTATGCTGATAACTGTTTTTTAAAGAAGGAAAATGTATTTGTGTCTATTACTCCATGCATAAGTGCCATAGTCAACCTGACACTGTATATATTAGTGTATACCTGATACAGTTATGCTATATATCATTCTTCAGCAGTCACACAAACAAAAATACCTCTTATCATAGGTGTCCCGCCCTAGAAAGAACCAATCATCCTCACAACACAGGCAGCCTTGCTGAATAATATAGGATGCTTGCATTAGCAGTAGGTAGCAATGTATGTGACAGCCCAGGGTAGGAGAACAGAAAAATACCATATCTTGCATATACAGCACATTTCTCCCATTTCCCTGTGGCATATGCTAGCACAATATACCACTTGTTGCAACACCCTGTCACATAGGCCTCATAAATGAGATCCTCTATGTCTAAAACACATCATTTATAACCTTCTACAGTTAACCATTTCCTAAAATATTAAGTACATCCCTATATATTTCTGAATAAATGTTTCAAAACCTCTCTAGCTCAGTTAATATAGTTTTATCTGCATCATATACACCTTTATCACTGTTATTTCTAAACACCACTCACTTTAAAATTAATAGTTTTAGTAACATACCATCCGTTGATAGGTAAAATAGTATCGCAATATCACGTTGTCTGTTATTTTTAAATAACAATGAAATCTCAGAATAAGAATGGTATAGCACTCTTACTCTAAGCAACCAGTAATGGTGACCTGTTCACCTTTGCTCCCAGTGAAACAATCGTACTTATCAAATCAGAAACTGTATTTCATATTTCATTTATGTTATCCCACATCTGAATGGTTAGTGACTATTAACCCTTTCTTGTATTTTTGGTAAGAAGCCCAATTTCCTACTCTCTGCTGCTTGAGTCTTGACTCCGTCTCGTCCCCCTGCCTGGATCCCCGTTTAACATTGCAATGGAGTTGTGATTCTAGTTTTTTTAGTTTTGTAGTTTCATCTACATTGTAAATTCAGGGACAATATCGAATTGGGAAAAATCATTTATTTTCAGTTCCCTATTCACCATAACATCTCTTTCATTAAAAATGTTTGTCTGGTTTAAGAGTTGCCCTTCCCCCGCACTCTTTCTCCACGGCTACCATAGCAACCTCCTCTAGAACACTATTCTGTACTAGTAGTTTAAAAAGGCATAGTTTTATTGTTGTTGTTATGAGCAGACTAGCTTTAATGTGTGCTGTAGCAGGTGTGGTTGACTACTACATAATGTAAGCAGATCCAAATTAGGAATACTTCTTTAAGAAAAAATAAGAACCAATCAGACAATAACTGACTTCATATTTCTAGTCACAAACTATTTTTATCCATCACTGTATTTACAACATCCAATCAAATATAAGTTTTTTTTAATATCAGGTGCTTCCTCCATTTTAACCACCTCCCATTTGAGAACTTCTTTGTTCAGCTGTTGCCTTCTCCTGTGTGCAACAGCTCCTTTCCTTCAAGTTCAAGTTTATTTATTCAATGGATAGTTAATAAAAACCAATACATCCCATCATTCTATCTAAATCAAAAAATATACAGTCCAGAATATCAAACTATAAAATCTAATATGCATAAAAATAATATTATTTAAAAATTCTCTAAAAAGTACCTCCTATTCCGAGATCAGTATAAACTACCCTGTTGGACTTTTTTGCTTATGCAGGGTCATCCCCAATCTTTTTGCCTCCTGCCTCCTATTTTGGCTGACCTGTTGCTATTGTTTTTTTTAGCTCTGAGCACTTTACCACTGCTAACCAGTGATAAAGTGCATATGTTATCTGTGTAAATTGTAATGTTGATTGGTTTATCCATGATTTGCATATTTGATTTACTAGTAAGTCCCTAGTAAGGTGCACTAGAGGTGCTAGGGCTTGGACATCAAATGTTACTAGTGGGCCTGCAGCACTGGCTGTGCCACCCACACAAGTAACCCTGTAATCATGTCCCAGACCTGCCACTGCAGTGTCTGTGTGTGTATTTTTACACTGTATATTCGACTTGGGAAGTGTACCCACTTGCCAGGCCTAAACCTTCCCTTTTCTTACATGTAAGGCACCCCTAAGGTAGGCCCTAGGTAGCGCCAAGGGCAGGGTGCAGTGTATGGATAAGGTAGGACATATAGTAATGTGGTTTATATGTCCTGACAGTGAAATACTGCCAACTTCATTTTTCACTGTTGCAAGGCCTGTCTCTCTCATAGTATAACATGGGGGCTACCTTTAAATATGATTAAAGTATAGATTTCCCTAGAGAGTAGATGGACATGTGGAGTTTGGGGTCCCTGAACTCACAATTTAAAAAGACATCTATTGGTAAAGTTGATTTTGAGATTGTGCGTTTGAAAATGCCACTTTTAGAAAGTGAGCATTTTCTTGCTTAAACCATTCTGTGACTCTGCAGTATTTGTGGATTCCCTGTCTGGGTCAATTTGACAGTTGGGTTGTTTTTCACCTCACACCAGACAGTGACACAAAGGGAGCTGGGGTGTAACCTGCATTTCCTGATTAGCCATCTCTGCTAGGAGGGAGGGGTGGAGTGGTCACTCTCATCTGAAAGGACTGTGCCTGCCTCTGACAATGCTGGCTCCAACCCCCTGGTGTGTGTCTGAAGCCTTTCCTGGGCAAGGCAGGATTTCACAAGTAGGTGTGAGTCCGCTTTGAAGAAAGGTGACTTCAAAGACTAAAATGGGTATAAGAAGGGCACCGAAATCTACAGACTTTAGAAACACTTCTGGAACCAAGAGGAACCTCTGCCTGGAGAAGAGATGATAGCTGAGGAAGAAGTGCTGCCCTGCCTGTGACTGTGCTTTGTGGAGCTTTCCTGCAGTGCTGCTTCTTCCAGAGTAAGAGGGCAAAGACTGGAATTTGTGTGCCTTCCATCTTGTGAAGAAATCTCCAAGGGCTTGAGTTAGAGCTTGCCTCCTGTTGTTTGAAGTCTCAGGGACAGCAAAGAATTCTCTCTGCCAGCACCTGGAGTCTCTGGAGAGATTCCTGCTCTGACAAGTGGTGCCATATCCAGTCCCTGGGCCCTTGAAAGGAAAGCTGGTGGAAATCCAAGGAAATCGACTTCGGACGACTCCGGACCGACGCCGCTGCTGAATCCGGTGCCGCCGCCTGCACCCGACGCCGTAACCTTCACTGGAACGCGACGCTCTTCGCAGGCCTGACGCCGCTGCAGCCCCGCTGAAGTCCGCGACTCCGTGGAAGTCGACGCACCACGTCGTGACCGACACCGCTCGAAGTGCACGGATTCAACGTTTCGCACAGATGCCGCGATCCCCGACTTTGTGCATCGGCTTGTTTTCACTCTTCACCAAAGGTACTGTACTTGGGGTCTACATGACTCTGTGTCCGGCGCCGCTGGTGTCGGCTTGTTGGGAACGACTCCGTCATGACACCGTGTTAACATCTCATCGAAGCATTTTTGTTTCTAAGCGCTATTTTTGAGTTTAATCTCAAAAAATTCATAACTTGACTTCTGTATGTCGGATTTTTGTCGTTTTGGTCTTGTTTTGTTTAGATAAATATTTCCTATTTTTCTAAACTGGTGTTGTGCCATTTTATAGTGTTTTCATTAAGTTACTGTGTGTGTTGGTACAAATACTTTACACCTAGCGCTCTGAAGTTAAGCCTACTGCTCTGCCAAGCTACCAAGGGGGTAAGCAGGGGTTAGCTGAGGGTGATTCTCTTTTACCCTGACTAGAGTGAGGGTCCTTGCTTGAACAGGGGGTAACCTGACTGTCAACCAAGGACCCCATTTCTAACATACCCATATATGTCTAATACCTTATTTAACTAGGCCTAAAAATTGTTTTGTGAATACTGTACAGTGATTTATTGTTTTAAAGAGAATTAAAACATTTCTGTAAATTCTGTACAAAAATGTAATATATATGTTCTAATTAAGTTCCTATTTAAAAAAAGAATGTGTGATGTTAAGCATAAAAACTTTAAATTTAGCATTCCAATCAACGTCAGAGGGTTTAAAACAGGCAATCACTGCTTGCCTGCAAGTCCATATCCTCCTTTGATTGAATGCTGCCTTCAACAGAGATTTGCGTTCATTTCATAGGCCATTACAAATACAGATCAAATGAATTATATCCTCGTTACCCCGGCCACACAGCCTGCACAGAGGGATGGTTGCAGGGCGTTCCCACGGGACTAGGTAGGCACCACCAGGAATGATGCCAAATCAGTATTTGATGAAATGATCCTTGTATGACTTTGTCCAACCAGCTTCTAAGCAAGGCTGATATTTCAAAAGTTTATGCTTTTTTATTACCATCCAGGAATGCGATCTGAAGGCCAATAAACTCTTATCCATGTTCACTGATCTTTTCCTTGTTATTCGGTTTAGGATTTTTTTTAAATCCTTAAAAAAATTCAGAGTGTGGATTGTAGCTTACAGGTATACTGGTGAGTATGATAGAAAGAGTAGTATTGACAGGAACCTGGGTTTGCCTAATGTGGATATTACTTGGGTTGGCCAGAGAGGGTTAAAGTGGTACCAATTGCTTCCATTGGTTGAAAGCATTAGAGATTGCCAAGCACCTCACCTCATGATTCTGCACTGTGGTGGGAATGACCTGGGCACAGTGACTGGGGTAGCATTGGAAAATCTAATGAAGGGTACCTTTGTTCAGTTAATGCACCTTTTACCTTACATTGCCTTCATGATCTCTTACATATGCCAGAGGCAGAAATGGAAGCGGTCAAATCAGTTCTGTACACAGATTATCAAATCTAGAAAACATGTTAATATCACTTTTTCAGCATTTCTACAATTCAAACCTCCAGTTAGACATGGATGGCATATATAAACGAAATGGCATGTACTTCACCAATTAAGGCAAAAGAGTGTTCCTCAGCAACTTTACACTCTGCATCCGCTCTCATCCGTATTAAGCATATACACATAATAAACACAAAGGCTCTTTTTAGAGCTACCCTATACCCCAAACACACTTTAAATGAAAAAGAAAATCAGATTGTTTAAAAGAATTTGGAGGTGCTACTCTGTCATGGATTCACAAACCAAAGGTACATATTCAGTGCACAACTCCACCATATTGTTCATATGTTTCTCTTTCACATCTCTTTAATTCACAATACATTTCTTAAAACCTAAGTGGAAGTGTAATGGTGTCTCTAAGTAGATGTATGAGTGTTTGAGTGGCTCTAAAAACCGTTTGTGACATTCTGAGTGGATCTGTGAGTGGACGACTGATACTCTGACTGGGTCTTTAAGTGGATGAGTGAAAGGCTGACCAGGTCTGTGAGGGGGTGTGTGAGTTTCTGAATAGTCTGAATAGGTCTGTGAATGGGTATTTGAGTGTCTTAGTGGGTCTATGAGTGGTGCATGAGAGTGTGAGTAGATGTGGGAGGGGCTGCATCAGGGTCTCAGTAGCTCTGTGAGTGGGTACATCAGTTTAGGAGTGGGTCTGTAAATGAGTTCATGACCGTCAGAGTGGGTCTGTGAGTGGGTATATGAATTTATTACTGGGGCTGTGAATGGGTGCATTAGTTTCAGAGTGGGTGTGTGAGTGGATGCCTGAGGGTCTGCGTGGGACTCCGAGTCATTGCATAATGGGGATGCATTAATGTCTGAGTGGGTCTGTCACTGGGTGCTAGAGGGTCTGACTGGGGCTTTGAGTGACTGCATGAGGGCCTGAGTGGGTATGTGAGAGGATGCATGAGAGTCTCAGTGAGTCTGTGAGTGGCTGCATCATTGTGTGTGAATAAGTCTGTGAGTGGGTGCATGAGCATCTGAGTGGGACTGTGAGTGGGTGTGTGAGTATCTGACTGGGTTTTTAGGAGGCTGTATGCTGTCACTGTGTCTGTGAGTGGCTGCATGAGTATGCCAGTGGGTCTGTAAGTGGGTGTATGAGTGACACAGTGGGCTTCTGAGTGAGTGTACAAGTGTCTGCCTGGGTCTGAGGATCGGTGGGTGAGAGTCTGTGGTAGGTCTGTGAGTGGGTGCATGATGGTCAGTGTGGTCTGTGAGTTGGTGCATGAGTGCATGAGTGTCTAAGTGGGTCTGTGAGTGAAGGTCTCAGTGGGTCTGTCAGTGAGTGCATAGAGGTCTGAGCGGGTCTATGATTGGATGCATGAAGGTGTCAGTGGGTCTGTGAGTGGGTGTGTGAGTGACTAAGTGTATGTCTCTGAGTGGGTGTACAAATGTCTGTCTGGGTCTGTGGATGGGTGTGTGAGTGCCTGCGTGGGTCTGTGAGTGGGTGTATGATGGTCAGAGTGTGACTGTGAGTGCATGCCTGAGTGTCTGAGTGGGTCGATGAGCGGATGCTTGACAGTCAGAGTGGGTCTGTGAGTGGGTGCATGAGTGTCTGAGTGGGTGCATTGCAATCAGAGTATGAGTGGGTGCATGAGTGTATGTGAATGGATGCATCACAGTCAGAGTGGGTCTGTGAGTAGTTGCATTGCAGTCAAATTGGGTCTTGCAGTGGCTGTGTGTGAGAGAACAGGGCTGATTGCAGAGGCCCCCTAACCTTTTGCCCCCATTTACCATGTTTTGCTGGTGTTTTCCTGACTCTGATGGTGCCCTGGGTACTGCTAACCAGTCCCAGGGCCTGTGCTCTGTGTAAACTCAGTATGCAAATTAGGCTAATTATAATAGGCTAAGTCAACCTACCTGTAAGTCCCTAGTATATGGTAGGGCATGTAGGTGTAGGGACCCCAGCATAGGTAGTGCAACAATAGGTGCACTGCTGAGGTGCCCAGTGTCATTTTAAAGGCAGGCCTGCCTTGCTGGCTGCTTTTAAATTAAAGTTACATTCAAATTCGACTTTGGAATTAAAAGTAGTTCCAAAGTCTTAAACTACCTTATTTTTACATATACGTTACCCCTAAGGTTTGCCCTATGTTCCCTTAGGGCTGGGTGCCATGTAACTAAAAGCAGGGACCATATAAAATAGTTTTATAAGACCTGGTGAGGTAAAACAGCCAAATTTGTTTTTCCCTCATTGTAGGGAATGGCCTCCATAGGCTAGAATGGGGAGACTTTATTTTAATTTTAAAAGTCCCCTTAAGTAACAGATACCAGAAGTTTGGTATCAAATTAATGTAATCCAGTGGCTGGATTTAATATAACTTGTTCAGGTAAAGAGTTTTAAACTTTACCTGAAAAGTTGCCAACTTCAGCCCTGCAGTGTTTTTGCTGTTGTGCTCTGGCCAGGCTGCCTTGATGAGGTGTGAAGTGGCCTGGCTCCACAAAAAGCGATGTCCCTGGGAGAGGAGACCTCCCCCTCAGAAGATGGTGAAGCAGGAAGGAGAGGGCTGCCAAACTGGTCTTCAAAGGCAGAGAAGGACATTTGGAGCAACCCAGCAACACCCTTACATCCTGCAAACCTGGACAATTAGGTGTCCCCTTGATTAGATTAGGAGAAGGCAGGAGAGGGGTGTGTTTAGGATTTGTAGCCACACCAGTGGGTGGACTCAGCCAGATGTAACCTCCAAAAATCACTTTTAGCCATGATGGATTTTTGAGGAATGTTGTTCCCTGGGATTGATTTTTGCCACACTTCCCTGGAAGTGGTCATCACAGGGGGAAGGACCCTGCCCCTGATTGGTGAACCAGGACCCCCCTGTGTTTCACCCAGGAGCAAGGATGAAACTGGCAGACATGCACCCACACCTCAGATCCCTATCAGATTCCAAGGAAGAACTACAGGAGAATAAGGACTGCCCTGCTGGACCCCTGACCTGCACCTGGACACTGCACTCTGGAGGACTGCACCAGCTGCACACTTGGGCTTCACCACTAAAAGGACTTTACCTGTCTTCTACTGCTTCAAGAAGGGACTCCCTGTTTGCTACAGGTACAAAGGAGCTGTCCAGAGTCCCCTGCATCAAGTCCTGCAAGCAGGTGCGCAGTGGTGGGATCCTGTACTTGTGTTCAGTATCACATTACAGTTTTAAGTAAAGCAAATTAAAAATCCTTTAAATTGTCCTAGTGCAAAATATGTTTGTAATTTTTAATTTGGATTAATTTCAATTATTGATTTTTTGTGATTTTTCTAAATTCTTGTTTCCAATTTTTGCAAAACGTTTTTGTTGACACAAAACTAGGGAACCATGGAGCGTGATCTGGCTAGCCTACCGACACTGACAGTAGTCCAGCTTAGGGGGTTGTGCACTGCGAGGGGGTTGCCTGTAACCACTTTCCTCAGGAAGCATGTCCTGATTGAATCCCTGACAGCATGGGCTAAGGCCCAAGAAGTAGGGCCAGAGGAAGCTCCAGAGGAGGAAGAAGCAAGGGAAGATGTTATCTCCAACCATTCAGGGGAGGGAGGGCATCTGAGCCTAGGTGAGGAGGAGGAAGACCGGTCCTCACTGCACACAGTCACTAGGGTCATACCCAAAGCTAGTTGGGGGAAGGGGGTCCCTTCAGGAGGAGATAACCTGTCCCTCAGGGAAAAAGAGCTGGAGGCCCAGCTAGCAATTATAGGTTTAGAGGCAGAGAAGCTGGCCCCAGAAAAAAAAAAGTGGGCAAGGGAAGAGAAAAGAGATGGTGGCAGCGACACTGAAGCTGAGGTGTCCATAGGTGGGGGGTTTGCCCCAGATTACCCAAGGGGGCGGTTCCTGCCTAAGTAGAGGGGGATGACATAGATAAGTGGCTGGGGGCCTTTGAGAGGGCCCTCCAGATGAGGAGAGTGAAGCCTCAATACTGGGGTTCACTTTTATGGGAGTTGGTCCCCAACTCCGGGAGGGATAGGCTTCTGACCTTAAGTGGGGAGGAGGCAGATTCATACCCTAGTATGAAGAGGTGCTTAACCAAGATGTTTGGTCTGGCCCTAGAGCAGTATAGGATGAAGTTCTGGGACAACCAGAGGGTCAATACCCAGTCTTGGGTTGACTTTGTAGACACCTCACTTAAGGCACTAGAGGGCTGGATTCATGGTAACAAAGTAAATACTTATGAGGTGTGAAACAATCTGATCATGAGAGCGCACATCTTGACCAATTGTATCCAAGAAAGGTTACGCCAGCATCTAGTGGACTCTAAGCTGACCAACCCTAGAGAGCAGGGGGAAGCAGCTGATGAGTGGTTGAGAACCAGGGTGGTTGTCAAGTCCCAGAAGGGAGACTCCAAGAAGGGGGGGCCAGGTCCCCAAAAACCTAAGGAGGGAGGTGGTAAGCCCACCACAGAGACTCCGTCTGTACCCCAGAACCCTAAGAAGGAGGAGAGTAAATCCCACTCCCACTCTGACAAGCAGAGACAGGGAGTCCCAGGGTTAAAAAAGCTTGTGGGCAGTAAGGCTTTCTTTGACTGTAAGCAGACAGGTCACTTCAGAGGAGATGCAGCATGTCCAAAGAAGGTGGTTAGCACTGGGCTGTCCAGTGTAGCCATGGAGGAGGACTCCTCAGATGATGAAGTCCTCCTAGCATTGGGCTGGGAGACAGGACCAGATGGTAAGCTGGTGATCCCGGTGGGAGGGAGTAGGCACTTTCACCCCATTCAGGCGAATGGGATCCCTACCTCTGGCCTGAGAGACACCTGTGCCAGTCACACTATAGTGAGTGACCGGTTAGTGACCCCATACACGTATGTCCCAGGAGAGACCAGGAAAGTCAGGATAGCCACAGGGGAGGTCACCTCCAAACCTGTAGCCATAGTGCCCCTGGAGAGGGAGGGTATCCTTGGCTGGTTTAGGGTGGTAGTCAGTGCTGATCTCCCCCTAGATTCTATCCTGGGCAATGACCTCCCAGAGGTGAGTCTGGTCCTAGATGGGGCGGTCGCCCAGGGCGCCCCCCAACCCAAAGTCCTGGGGAGTCAGTCCCTACAGTTAGGTGACAGGGGTCCCCAAGAAAAAGAAAGAAGAAAAGGAATGGTGGGCCACTCTTAAAGAGAGTTCCAGGGACCCAAAGGCCTTCTGCCCCAGTAAGGGGGGAGCACAGAGTTGGCACTGGTGAGGCCTCACCTGACCCAAAGGAAGTCCTGAGTAGACAGGCAGCTGTTCAGATGCAGGGTGTTGCCCCTGAACTGACAGAAGGGAGAGTGGAAGGAGGATGTCTGCCACAGGAGGTGGTAGCCCCCCACTCTAGACAGCAAGAGAGGTGCCAGGACTCCACAGTTGCCCCTAAAGAAGCTCAGCCACCTGCCAGTGGAGAGCTTAGGGTGTGGTTCTGGGTACTGGCAGCTGTCAGTAGCCTCTGCTGGGTGCTACCCTTCCTGGCAGCACTGCACTTGGCCTGGGAGGCAGACCCCAGGGCCAAAAGCAAAGTAGGCCCCTTGACCCTGTTGGTCATGGTGGGGTTGCTCAAGTGTTGGGTGACCTCTTCGGGTAAGCTAGGTGTTGCCCTAGCAAAGTTAGGGGTAGGGGAGATGGGCACCTCACTACACAAGTTGGCAGAGAGAGAGGAGGAAGACCCCCCCTAAAGGGAAGTTTCAGTTTGAGATGGGTCCTTTCACTGTTGGGATGGATTCACTACCCAGAGAGAGTGACCATGGCAGGAGGATGGAAGGCAGAGTAGGCCCTCCAAAGGGACAGCCTGTTTTCTTCACTGTCTTCCTCGCCTGACAAGCCAGGAAGACTCTCCCAGGGTTGGGCTGAGTCTCTTGGGCGTGTGGGCTGGGGGGGCTTGTGTGAGAGAACAGGCCTGATTGCAGAGGCCCCCTAACTTTTTGCCCCCATTTTCCACTTTTTGCTGGTGTTTTCCTGACTCTGATGGTGCCCTGGGTACTTCCAACCAGTCCCAGGACCTGTGCTCTGTGTAAACTCAGTTTGCAAATTAGACTAATTATAATTGGCTAAGTCAACCTACCTATAAGTCCCTAGTATATGGTAGGGCATGTAGGTTTAGGGTCCCCAGCATAGGCAGTGCACCCATAGGTGCACTGCTGAGGTGCCCAGTGTCATTTTAAAGGCAGGCCTGCCTTGCTTTTAAATTAAAGTTTCATGCAAATTCGACTTTGGAATTATAAGTAGTTTCAAAGTCGTAAACTACCTTATTTTTACATATAAGTCACCCCTAAGGTGTGCCCTATGTGCCCCTAGGGCTGGGTGCTTATAAAAATAGTTTTATAAGCCCTGGTGAGGTAAAACAGCCAAATTAGTTTTCCCTCATTGTAGTGAAGGGCCTCCATAGGCTAGAATGGGGAGACTTTATTTTAATTTTAAAAGTCCCCTTAAGTAACAGATACCAGAAGTTTGGGATCAAATAATTGTTATAATAAATCCCACAATTTTCAGTTGTGGGATTTAATATAACTTGTTCAGGTAAAGAGTTTTAAACTTTACTTGAAAAGTTGCCAACTTCAGCCCTGCAGTGTTTTTGCTGCTGTGCTCTGATTGGCCAGCCTCTGGCAGCCTGGCCAGGCTGCATTGATGAGGTGTGAAGTGGCCTGGCTCCACACAAAGAGATGTCCCTGGGGGAGGAGATCTCCCCCTCAGCAGATGTGAAAGCAGGAAGGGGGAGGGCTGCCAAGCTGGACTTCAAGGCAGAGAAGGACATTTGGAGCAACCCAGCAACACCCTCACATCCTTCAAACCCAGACAATTAGGTGCCCCCTTGATTAGATTAGGGGAGGGCAGGAGAGGGGTGTGTTTAAGATTTTTAGCCACACCAGTGGGTGGCCTCAGCTAGATGTAACCTCCAAAAATCACTTTTAGCCATGATGGATTTTTGAGGAATGTTGCTCCCTGGGACTGATTTGTGCCACACTTCCCAGGAAGTGGTCATCACAGGGGGAAGGACCCTGCCCTTGATTGGAGAACCAGGACCCCCCTGGTTTTCACCCAGGAGCAAGGATGAAACTGGCAGACCTGCACCCACACCTGAGATCCCTATCAGATTCCAACAAGGAAGAACTACAGGAGAATAAGGACTGCCCTGCTGGACCCCTGACCTGCACCTGGACACTGCACTCTGGAGGACTGCACCAGCTGCACACTTCGGCTTCACCACTAAAAGGACTTTACCTGTCTTCTACTGTTTCAAGAAGGGACTCCCTGTTTGCTACAGCTGCAAGCAGAGCCCAGCTGACCAGTGTCCCAACTCCCAAGGAGCAACTCAGAGCTTCTGGAACCTTGGATCAAGTTGTGGACACTTCAAGGACACAAAGGACCTCTGGAAGAGGATCCAGAAGTTTGGAGATGTTTTGAGCAACTGCATAAG
Organism: Pleurodeles waltl; assembly: GCF_031143425.1. NCBI lineage: Eukaryota > Metazoa > Chordata > Amphibia > Caudata > Salamandridae > Pleurodeles > Pleurodeles waltl. Next base: position 762,972,581 of record NC_090437.1, read on the forward strand.
TTGAAGAGGTGCATTGTGGGATTTGTAGTCCCAGGCCCAAAGAGGCACACCAGAGCTGGTGCTATGGACCACTTTCCTGAATCAAACACTTCTGAAAGTAAGTGTGACAGTGTTACCTCGTGGGTGGCCTGAAGTCTGGACTTTGTTCCTTTCCAGTGTGACCTTTTTTAACCCTTTGAGCGCTAGTTGCTTCTATGTGCTAGAAAGCATTAATTATTTAAAAAAATCAAATCTCCGGTTCCACTTATCCGATTTTATTAGTTTTGGTGTCATTTTAAAGTTAAAATATAATCTATCATTATAAATTGATTTTGGATTTTTAAACTGTTTCATGTGTTTTATTTAATTACTGTTTTGTGATATTTGAATGCTTTATGATTTGTCTCCTAAGTTAAGCTTTGTCTCTCGTTGCCAAGCTACCAAGGGTTGAGCTGGGTTTAATTTACTGAGACCTAACTGGACCTAAGTGGGGGTTAGTGGCCTATTGCTAAGTGTAGGTACTTAACCTGTCCTTACCAATAACCCATTTCCAACACTGTGTGATGCCACTGTGTCTGTTAGTGGCTGCATGAGTGTGCCAGTGCGTCAGTGAGTGGGTGAATGAGTGACTCAGTGGGTCTCTGAGTGGTTGTACAAGTGTCTGTCCTGGTCTGTGGATGGGTGTGTCAGTGTCTGAATAAGTCTTTGAGTGGGTACATGAATGTCTGATGTGTCTGTGATTGGGTGAGTGAGTGTTTGAGTGGGTTTGTGGGTGGCTGAGTGAGGATCTCAGTGGGTCTGTCAGTGAGTGTGTGAGGGTATAAGTAGATGTGTGAGTGGATGCACAAGAGTGTCAGTGGGTAAGTGAGGTGGTGTACAAGTGTCTGTCTGGGTCTTTGAGTGCTGCATGAGTGTCTGAGAGGGTCTGTGAGTGAGTGCATCAGTGTCAAAGTGGGTCTATGTGAGGACGTATGAATGGCTGAGTGGGTCTCTGAGTGGGTGTATTAGGTCTGTGGATGGGTGTGTAATTGCCTCAGTAGGTCGTCAGTGGGTGCATGGGTGTGTGAGTGTGTGTGAAGGAATGAAGGTTATCGCCGAATGGATGAAGAACAGCTACCTCAAACTAAAATCCAACAAGATGAAGTCCTCATCTTCGGCTCCACCACCTCCGCATGGGATGACTCTTGGTGGCCTGCCACTCTCAGAGTGCTCTGACTCCCACCGACCACGCATGCAACCTAGGATTCATTATGGATTCCTCATTATCCATGACCCAGCAAGTCAATTGCATCTCCTCCTCCTGCTTCAACACCCTCCGCATGCTCCAAAAGATCTACAACTGGATCCCCACCGAAACCAGAAGAACAGTCACCCAAACCCTTGTAAGCAGCAAACTGGACTATGGCAATGTTCTCTATGCAGGAACCACGGCCAAACTCCAGAAGAGGCTGCAATGCATCCAGAACTCCTGTGCACGCCTCATCCTGGACATCTCCCACCACTGCCACATCACAGGCCATCTGAGAGACCTGTATTGGTTCCCAGTCAACAAGAGAGTCACCTTTAAACTCCTCACCCAAGCTCACAAAGCACTACACAACACCGGACCAGAATACCTCGGCAGACAGCTCTCCTTCTACACCCCAACCCGGCATCTCCGCTCCGCCGACCTCACCCTCGCAAACACCCCACGCATCCGCAGAACTAAAACCGGCGGCAGATCATTCTCGCACCTCGCCGCCAATACATGGAGCACACTTCCCACTCACCTGCGTCAGACCAAAGACCTTCAGGAAACTTCTCAAGACATGGCTGTTTGAGCAGTAGCAGCACCTCCCCCACATCAGCACCTTGAGAACCTTGTGGGTGAGTAGTGCACTTCACAAATTCCTGATTGATTGATTGTGTGAAGATATATAAAAAAAAATGTTTTTGCTCCAGGGCTGGCAACTCTTGATAATATGAAGGAGTCCTGACTCCACAATCGTTGCCAAAAAATACTTTTGAACCATTTGAAACTCATAAAGGGGTTCCTCAGACACTCGTTGGTGAACCTCATGGGGTCAGAGTACCTGTACCCTGACCCCTCTTATTATTTATAGCCTGAATTTCCATCCCCCAGGGCTGTGCACAAGTTCATAGGAGGGTGGCCACAACTTTCTCCACAGCTTGTGGCTAGTCAATCACAATACTGCTATCTGTTGCACGGAGCTGCAGCGCTCTGCACAGTAGCCGCAACAGATCTGCGTCGCTATATATACAAATTTGGATTTCTTTTAATATCTATAAAACTACTAAACAGATATATGCCAAATAACAAAAAGGCCTCTTTCTAGATTAAGAGCTATCATTCTGCAAAGTTTGGTGAAATTCCGTCTAGTGGTTTCGGTGTGATCGCTGTTTAAAATCTCTATGGAAAACTGAATGGGGAAAATGGATTTTGGGACCCCCTTTTTCTCGGCCCCTGCTTGACAGATCATCCCAAAACTTTCCAGACAGCAGCTGAAGTGACCACCGTTGTTTTTTTTTTATTTTCATAAAGATTCATCAAACTGCAACAAAGTGATTATCAAAACAAAAAGCACTTTTTCTAGAGAAACTAGATCCTAACTATAAATACTTAGTGGCGATCGCCTTACATATATATATATATATATATATATATATATATATATATATATATATTCACTTAAAAAAAACTAAAGTTAAAGGGACATTATAGTTAGGTTCTGAATTTACTCACACAAAGCCAGGGAAATTTAGCAGTTAGAGTTAGAGTTATTTCAAGTAACTATAACTTACTGCTTAAAATAACTATAACTCGCGATCCAGCCATGCACAGCTTTTTCTTCAATAATTTGAAGTTTCATTGATATTTTTATTGACATTAGAAAAGTTGCTGTTATATCTAGAGTAGTGCATGGTGAGGGCACTAGTTATAGTTACTCTAGGCCACAAGTTATAGGCCAAGATTTAGGAAAAGTGGCACTTCATGTCATGAAGCACCATTTTTCTTGCGGCCCATTGTGCCTCCACTAATGCCACCATGAGTGCACCATATTTAATATACGGTACACCACGGTGCAGGTTAGGGGCAACAACGCCCCCTTGCATACATTATGCCTGGCACAGGCATAATGTGGAGCAAGGATTTACAAAGTGCCGCAATGAACTTTGTAAATATGGCTGAGCCTTTTTGCCACAACATCGCCAAATTAGTGTAAAAATAAATTACGCTAATGTGGCAATAGTTGTCACTAGGTCCTTCTTAAATTTGGGCAATAGCTCCTTGAGATTGCTCTATATAACTATAACTGATTAATTTCTCAGGTCAAAACCTAACTATAACGTCCCTGTAACCTGTGTTTTTTCTGTGAATTTCTCTAGTTTTTTTTTTACATCAAGTAATTTTCATCACTATACGTTAATCCAACCACCACTGCACACAGCCTTCGGCTGGGGGTTGGCCACAGGACCTGCCGCTGTCACCAACCCACTTTCACCACCCATCCCCACAGCTTGCATGGCCACAAGGACTTGCTGCCACTAGGTAGTTATACTCAGAGCCATATTTCCATAGAAAAAACATTTTTTGACTTGCCTATATCTTTGGTGCTGTTTGATGAATCTTCACAAAGTGTTCCAAAAAGGTTTGCCCATGATTCTCGTTTTGCAAAGAAAGTTTTGAGGTGATCCGTCAAGCAGGGGCAGAGAAAAAGAGGCAGTCAATAGAGGTCCTTTTTCCATGGTAATTCCCATAGTTTGAACTTGAGCACAGAGAGAACCGCTGGACAGAAGTACACTAAATTTGGCAGAAAGTTAGCTTTTGGCCGACAGATTACACTTTTTGTTATTTGATTTAAATCAGTTCAGTAGTTTATGAGAAATTAAACAAAACCATATTAAACACAAATACACCTATCTATCTATCTCTCTTTCTCTCTCAATCTCTCTCTCTCTCTCTCTCTCTCTCTCTCTCCATATATTAACCCCTTCTCCCTCAGGTGCCAGACCATTTTAGCCTATTTGGGGCAGTTCACACTTACGCCCTCATAACATTTTGTCCACATAAGCTACCCACGCCAAACATCATAGGGATTCTAGAAGTATCCAGAGTTTGTGGGTTCCCCTGGAGAAGACCAAGAAATTAGCCAAAATACAGCAAAAATGTTTTTTAAAATAAATTGGAAAAAAGGCTTCAGAAGGAGGGTTCTGCATTTTTTCCTTGAAAACGGCATCAACAAAGGGTTTGCAGTGCTAAAATCCCCATCTTCCCAGCTTTCAGAAACAGGCAGACTTGAAAAATAAAACTAAATTTTTTAACACAACTTTAGCATTTTACTGGGACATACCCCATTTTTACTATTTTGTGTGTTTTTAGCCTCCTTCCAGTTAGTGACAGAAATGGATGTGAAACCAATGCTACATCCCCAACAGCTAAACATTTCCAAAAAGTAGACAAAATTCTGAATTCAGCAAGGGATCATTTATGTAGATCCTATAAGGTTTTTCTACAGAACATAACAGCTGAAATAAAGAAATATTGAAATTGAGGTAAAAAAAGAGCCATTTTTCTCCAAGTTTTGCTCTGTAACTTTTTCCTGCGATATCAGATATTCAAAAGCAATATACTCTTACATCTGCTGGACACTTCTGGTTGTGAGGGTGTTAAAAATGGGTTCTTTGGTTGGCAGTCAGGTTACCCCCTGTTCAAGCAAGGACCCTCACTCTAGTCAGAGTAAAAGAGAATCACCCTTAAGTAGGCTGAACTTCAGAGTGCTAGGTGTAAAGTATTTGTACCAACACACAGTAACTTAATTAAAACACTACAGTTTAGCTAAACAAAACAAGACCAAAATGACAAAAATCCACAATACACAAGTCAAGTTATCAATTAAAAAGTCAAAAGAGTCTTCATGTAGTTTTAAACACACACTAACACAGTTAGCGTGAAAATGTACCTTGGGTGCATCAAAAATAACCCTGCATGCAAAGGGATTGCGATGCGTTGATTTCACTCAGGAGGGAGACCTTGCATTGTTTCTCCTTTTGTTGGGTCAGGCAAATCGTTTCTTTTCTCCGCAGGAGAGTGATGCATTGGTCTGGTCAGCACTCTCGGGTTCGGACAGGCCTTGCGTTGTTTTTACATGCCCAGTGGTGTTTGGATCGGAAATCCAGCCACATGATGATACGAAAACCATGCAGCGTGGGTTGCGATCTACTAGCCTCTGTCAGCAATGCTGAGCGTCGTTTCTCCAGCTCCGTGCATTGATTCTTTGGTCGCGTTGCAGGCGAGTGTCGATTATCAGCCACGAAGTGGGCGGTACGTTGATTTTTCAGCTTCAGATCAGAGTTGTGCCAGTCTTTTCCCCGCACGGCGTTCTGTGTGTGGATTTCTTCCTCTTAGGCAGCCAGCTTCTCTTTTCAGGGTCCCAGGAACTGGAAAGGCACCACAGGGCAGAGTAGGAGTCTCTCCAGAGACTCTAGGTGCTGGCAGAGAGACGGAAGGTACAAAAAAGTCCAGTCTTTTCCCTCTTACTCTGGCAGAAGCAGCAATTGCAGAATAGCTCCAGTCACAGGCAGGACAGCTCCTCTTCCTCAGCTCTTCAGCTCTTTTCCAGGCCGAGGTTCCTCTTGGTTTCCAGAAGTGTTCTAAAGTCTGAGGTTTTGGGTGCCCTTCTTATACCCAATTTCTCCTTTGAAGTAGGCCTACTTCAAAGCAAAGTCTCTCTTGAATGTGAAATCCTGCCTTGCCCAGGCCAGGCCCCAGAAACTCACCAGGGGGTTGGAGACTGCATTGTGTGAGGACAGGCAAAGCCCTTTCAGGTGTAAGTGACCACTCCTCCGCTCCCTCCTAGCACAGATGGCTCATCAGGAAATGCAGACTACACCCACGCCCCCTTTGTGTCACTGTCTAGTGTGAGGTGCAACCGGCTCAACTGTCAAACTGACCCAGACAGGGAATCCACAATCAGGCAGAGTCACAGAAATAGTATAAGTAAGAAAATGCTCACTTTCTAAAAGTGGCATTTCCAAACACCCAATCATAAAATCAACTTTACTAAAAGATGTATTTTTAAATTGTGAGCTCAGAGACCCCAAACTTCACATGTCCATCCTCTCCCAAATGGAATCTACACTTTAATCAGATTTAAAGGTAGCTCCAATGTTAACCTATGAGAGGGACAGGCTGTGCAACAGTGAAAAACGAATTTAGCAATATTTCACTGTCAGGACATATAAAACACATTACTATGGCCCTCATTCTGACCCTGGCGGTCAAAGACCGCAAGGGCGGAGGACCGCGGGAGCACCGCCGACAGGCCGGCGGTGCTCCAATGGGGATTCCGACCGCGGCGGTAAAGCCGCGGTCGGACCGGCACCACTGGCGGGCTCCCGCCAGTGTACCGCCGCCCCATTGAATCCTCCACGGCGGCGCAGCTTGCTGCACCGCCGCGGGGATTCCGACCCCCCCTACCGCCATCCAGATCCCGGCGGTCCGACCGCCGGGATCCGGATGGCGGTAGGGGGGGTCGCGGGGCCCCTGGGGGCCCCTGCAGTGCCCATGCCACTGGCATGGGCATTGCAGGGGCCCCCGTAAGAGGGCCCCTACATGTATTTCACTGTCTGCTGCGCAGACAGTGAAATACGTGACGGGTGCAACTGCACCCGTCGCACAGCTTCCACTCCGCCGGCTCGATTCCGAGCCGGCTTCATCGTGGAAGCCTCTTTCCCGCTGGGCTGGCGGGCGGTCTGAAGGCGACCGCCCGCCAGCCCAGCGGGAAAGTCAGAATTACCGCCGCGGTCTTTCGACCGCGGAACGGTAACCTGACGGCAGGACTTTGGCGGGCGGCCTCCGCCGCCCGCCAAGGTCAGAATGAGGGCCTATATGTCCCACCTTAACCATACACCCTACCCTTGGGGCTACCCAGGGCCTACCCTAGGGGTTTGATACATGTAATAAAAGGGAAGGTTTAGGCCTGGCAAGTGGGTACACTTGCCAAGTCAAATTTACAGTTAAAACTGCACACACAGACACTGCAGTGGCAGGTCTGAGACATGATTACAGGGCTACTTCTGTGGGTGGCACAACCAGTGCTGCAGGCCCACTAGTAGCATTTGATTTACAGGCCCTGGCCATCTCTAGTGCACTGTACTAGGAACTTACTAATAAATCAAATATGCCAATCATGGGTAAACCAATTACATACACATTTTTCAAAGGAGCACTTGCACTTTAGTACTGGTTAGCAGTGGTAAAGTGCCCAGAGTAACAAAAACAGAAAAATCAGAGTCCAGCACACATCAACAACCTGGGAAACAGAGGCAAAAAGTTAAGGGTGACTACACCAAGGATGAAAAGTCTAACAGGGGATATATAGGGCTTGTAGGATCATCAAGCGCTCTAGGTACCCAGAGCCAAAAAAGGAGCTGCACCTTGCAATGGGTTTTCATTGTATACCGGGTATACAGCAATTCATTTGGTGAAATATAAAGAGTGAAAAATATGTATCAAGGAAACTTTGTATTTCTGAAATGAAAACAAGATAAAGGGCCTCATTCTGAGGCTGGCGGGCACCGCCATATGGCCGCTCCGCGGTCAAAAGACCGCGGAGGCCATTCTGGCTTTCCCGCTGGGCTGGCGGGCGACCGCCAGAAGGCTGCCCGCCATCCCAGCGGGAAACCCCTTCCCACGAGGAAGCTGGCTCCGAATGGAGCCGGCGGAGTGGGAAGGGTGCGACGGGTGCAGTAGCACCCGTCGCGAATTTCAGTGTCTGCTAAGCAGACACTGAAATTCAAAGTGGGGCCCTCTTACGGGGGCCCCTGCAGTGCCCATGCCATTGGCATGGGCACTGCAGGGGCTCCCAGGGGCCCCACGACAACCCTCACCGCCATCCTGTTCCTGGCGGTTGGAACCGCCAGGAACAGGATGGGGTTGAGGGGGTCGGAATCCCCCATGGCGGCGCAGCTTGGGGGATTCCTCAGGGCAGCGGAAAACCGGCGGGACACCGCCGGTTTTCCTGTTCTGACCGTGGCCATACTGCCGCGGTCAGAATGCCCTGCGGAGCACCGCCAGCCTGTTGGCGGTGCTCCCGCCGACCCCGGCCCCGGCGGTCCTTGACCGCCGGGGTCGGAATGACCCCCAAAGTGTTGAGAAGCAGTGGTTATTTGCACATCTCTGAATTCCGAGGTCCCCATACTAGCATCTGAAATACAGGGCATTTCTCGAAAAAACATCTTTTTTTCACACTGTCTTACATTTGCAAGGAAAAAATGTGGAGAAAGACAAGGGGCAATAGTGCTTGTTCTGCCATTCTGTGTTTCCCCAAGTCTCCCAATAAAAATCGTATCTCACTTGTGTGGGTAGGCCTAATGCTAGTGATAGGAATTGCAACATGGGTACATCACATTTTTACATTGAAATCTGACGTGTTTTTTGGAAAGCGCCTAGCTGTGGATTTTGGCCTCTAGCTAAGCCGGCACCTAGGGAAACCTACCAAATCTGTGTATTTTTCAAAACTAGACACCCAGGACAATCCAGGATGGGGTGACTTGTGCTCTCACCAGGTTCTGTTACCCAGAATCCCTTGCAAACCTCAAAATGTGGCCACAGAAACCCACTTTTTCCTCACATTTCAGTGATAGAAAGTTCAGGAATCTGAGAGGAGCCACACATTTCCTTCCACCCAGCATTTCTTCACGTCTCCCGATAAAAATGGTACCTCATTTGCGTGGGTAGGCCTAGTGCCCGTCACATGAAATGCCCCACAACACAACGTGGACACATCACATTTTCCCAAAGAAAACAGACCTGTTTTTTGCAAAGTGCCTAGCTGTGGATTTTGCTTGCTCATCTGGCACCTAGGAAAACCTACAAAATCTGTGCATTTTTTAAAACTAGACACCTAGGGGAATCCAATATGGAGTGACTTGTGGGGCTCTCACCAGGTTCTGTTACCCAGCATCCTTTGCAAACTTCAATATTTGGCCAAAAAAGAAAAAACTTTTTCCTCACATTTTGGAAATAGAAAGTTCTAGAATCTGAGAGTAGCCACAAATTTCCTTCCACTCAGCATTCCCCCATGTCTCCCGATAAAAATAGTACCTCACTTGTGTGGATAGGCCTATTGCCCGTGAAAGGAAATGCCCCAAAACACTAAGTGGACACATCAAATTATCTGATACAAAACTACCTGTTTTTGCAGGGGTACCTGCGTTTTTGGCCCTGGGCTAAGCAGCCATATAGGGAAACCTACCAAACCTGAATATTTCTGAGAAATAGACACCCAAGGGAGTCCAGGGAGGTGTGACTTGCATGGATCCCTCAGTGTTTTCGTACCCAGAATCCTCAGCAAACCTCAATTGTAGCTAAAAAATCATATTTTTTCCACATTTCTGTGTGGGATCACCGCACCAGCACAAATTTCCTACCACCCAACGTTCCACTCAGTCTCCCAGTAAAAATGATACCACACTTTTGTACGTGGGCCAAGTGCCTGTGAAAGGTAAGAGCCAAAAACATGTCGAAAATGAGAGGGAACCAAAGCGGGTCCAAAAGGGCAGTTTGAAAAAAAACGTTTTTAGGCTGACAAGTGGGGCAGAATTTTTATCGGTATAGATGCGATAGTGATGGGTGGTAGGAATTTTGTGGATTCCTGCAGATTCCGGATAGTGCCATCACAAAAATGTGGGACAAATTTGTGATTTCCAGCAAAGTTGGAGGTTTGCAGGGCATTGTAGGTAAGAAAATCGTGTGGGGTGTATGTGAAGCACACCACCCTGGACTCACCATGGGTTTTCAGATGTGTCTAGGTCTCGTAGATTTTGCTACATGGCAGCGTCCCAAAGTCCAAAAAGTGCAGCCCTCACCATTCCAAGTGGGACGATTTTGAGACTTAGACAAGCTCTCATGGTCCAAATGTAAAACCAAAACCCAAAATAATAAAATGTCCTCTTGCTTTCCGTGGGATAAGATGTTTTAATGTGCAGGGGATAGTTGAAAGACTGTTAATCCCTTTAGTTGGGGTGGGGACATAACTATGCCCATACTGGGTGGAAGCCACCACCCCACTATTTTTTTTTTTATTCCCTGGAATTTTGTAGGCTTTCATTCCCCCGGCAGTGGATCAGGGATAATTGCCCCATCTGCCCACCGGTGGGCAGAACAACTTTGTCCCCATTTATTTGGGGTGGCATTCACCCTGGTCTGGGCTTTCTGCCCACCTTAGGGCAGATGAGCTTTACAAAAAGAGACTGATCTACCCCCATGAGGGGCAAAAATAGGCTAAAATAAATTTGCCCATCAGAGAAGTGACCCTTGCCTAAGGGGTCGCTCCCCTTGCATGAAACTGGTTAAAAAAAAAATCCCTGGTGTCTTGTGGTATCTGCCCCCCTTGGGGGCAGATTGGCATAATAAAAATAGGCTGCTCTGCCCCCAAGGGGGACAGAAATGGCCTAACAACTTCCCCCCAGGGGAGCTCCCCTTGTTTAAGGGGTCACTCACCTTATCAATGTAAACAAAAACAAAATAAATCCCTGGTGTCTAGTGGCTTCTGCCCCCCCCCCGATCTGCCCCCAGGTGGGGCAGAAATGGTCTTAAAATAATTTACTCCTGGGGGAGCGACCCTTGCTCAAGGGGTTGCTTCCCTCTGTCAATAACACACACACAAACATAAACAAAAAATCCCTGATGTCTAGTGGGCATTTCTGCAGCCCGATCACTTCACGATCGGGCTGCAGAAATGCTCAGAGAGACATCAAAGGAAAGGAAAGGCCTTTCCTTTCCTTTGATTCCTCTCCTGCCCCCAGCATGTGATCAGAAGATAAATGCTTCTGCATTTCTCTTCCGATCCGAGCTGGAAGCTGAGCTTCCGGTGCGGTAGGGGCAGCCCCTGATAAGGTCAATGCGCAATTGAGTGCTGACATCATCAGACATCACTGGATGGGGTTGGGGGAGGTGGGGTGGAATGAGAAGCAATTCCTCCTTCATCCCTGCCCATGGACGGGGGTGCTTGGCCATCGGGGGAGCGCTAGCGTTTCCCCCGAGGGCCCATAGCAGGACATAACGGTTACGTCCTCGGCAACAAAGGTTTCCTGGAAATTTTTGCGATTCGCTATTAGGAAATTACAAATGGCTATGTACAACAGTGTGTTTAACTCTGTTTGTGATTCTTAAATGGGTTGCGATAAGGCCTGCCTGCCTAATTAATATTCATGAGGCAGGTTGCAATATGCGACCCATTTGAAAATGGCCACAGTCAGAGGGATGGTGGCCTACTAGGGTCAGCAGACCACCATGTCTGTGATTGCATTTCAAATAAAGTAATTTTTTGTTTTTTAATGCAGCCATTTGCCTTAAAGGAAAATGGGATGCATTATAAAAAAATGAAAAGTGTTCTTTTTTTTTTAAGAGTAGGCAGTGGGACCACTGTCTGCTCTTAAAACAAATGTGCACCCCCATCCTCAAAGGGGAAGGGGTCCTTTTGATTGCAAATGGCTTACCAACAACTTGAAGTTGGCGGTAACTGAATGTTTTGCGACTGGATTCCCGGTCACAAAACATTCCTACATACTAGTGTGACTAGGAATTAGGAAGGGATGCCCTTGGCACGCCCCTTCCTAATAGGGATTTGTAAACAATATTTTGTGAATCTGTAATAAGTTAGCAACTCACAAACTAGGGTTGGCACATGCTAATGGGCCTTCTGTGACCAAAAAAAGTGTCTTGTTGTATATGGAAAGTTTTGGGGTGATCCGTTAAAAGAGGCCGAGAAAAAGGGGTGGTCAAAACAGTGTGTTTCCCATGTCCATTCCTGTAGGGAATGACTGCAGCCCGAACCACTGAGCTGAATTACACCAAACCTGGCAAGAATGTAGCTCTTTTTCCAAACCACACTTTTAGTTATTTGGTATAAATCCATTCTGTAGTTTTTGAAATATTATAGGAAAACTACATTTGTATATCTGGGCATACCCTAAGCACAGATCTGGTGGTGAGATTGGATTGGCTTCCAGCACTTCACCCAGAAAGTGATGAAAGCCTTCTTGGGACCAATATACTGGACAGCACCCCATTGAAATGCACTGTAGTGAATGGCAGTCTTTCAGGATCACAAAAAGGTGAATGCATAAAAGGGTGATAACAGATTTTAGTTACAATATAAATCTTTTGTTGCTAAGGTGATATTACCACTTGAAAAAGCTTTCTGCTGGTATTTCATGAATCATGTTTGATTAAAAACTGCTTTCTCATGGTTTTCCCATAGAGGTCATGGAAGGTACACCAGAATCTAAAATGAGACCATATTTCCTGTAAATTCACACTATCTATATGAGAATGAAGTCTGATATTCTCAGTAAAACAGGTACTTCCAACATGAACAGTCAGTTGATTCCCTTGTGTTCTACTGCAGCCTCCAATGAGTGTTCTAAAGAAACACTAGAGTGTAAACAATCTTACTTATGACAAAAGTGTGGCACATCTCAAGTCATCTTGAGTTAATCAAACCTGTAAAACCTACAACATTTTGAGGCTCATTTACAATAAAGGGGAACATCATGATCAATGTGCCAGTTTTCCTGTGCTGCCCTGCACCTCCTAATGGCTCTATAGGAGCACTGCATTTACAATAGAGTGCTCCATGGCACAAAGTGTTCACAACAGCATCAGAAATTCTGATACTGTTATAATGCTAAACCTTTCATTGCTGGACTAGTTCAAAATGTTGACAGTAGTCCAGTAATGTTAAGGGGGTCCCATAAACAACAGAACAGCATCACCTTTAACACCTGCCCTGACCAGGCGTTACAGCATGACGCAGCATGGTGCAGTGAAATCTCTCAGATTTCACTGCACCACTTCTATTGGGCTTTTACAATAGGAATGCCTACCTTGCATACATTATTCCTTGTTCAGGTATAATGTGGTCCAAGGCTTTACAAACTGTCTCAATAGTGACATTGCACCAGTTTGTAAATATTGCGTGGGTGATTGTTTTGTATTGCTTTAGCGTTAAAAATAATGATGCTAAGGCGAGGTTTTGGGTTCTAAAATATCTTCCTGTTGGACTTCCAACAGAAGCAACCTGTCAGTTCTACTGCAGCCGCCAAGAGTGTTCTAAAGAACAATTAAAGTGCTAACAGACTTGCTAATGTCAAAGAGTGGCATACCTGAAACCATTTTGATTAAATGAAACTGGCAAACCTAAAACATTTAATTTAGAAAGGAACAATATGAGGGGTTTCATTTTGTCATACAAATTATGGTTAGTGCTATAGAAGGAGGACCTTGAAGGGCAGGAGGGAGGGGCTGACGCACAACAATGGACCAGACAAGGCAGGAGGGAGAGAACAGGGGCCTGCTCATGGAAACGGAGGGCAGGGGACAATAGGACAGGGCTGGAGCAGCAAGCTGACCATGAGGGAAGGCAAGATGGGCATTAGAAGCACAACACACCATTGAGAACAACAGTGAGACTATAGTGGCATACACACAGATAGTGAAGGGAAGGAGGGAGGGGGTTCGGAGGCAGTAAGCTGACCATACCGGGTAGGTGTGGGGGCTGCAGCAGTACAGAAGGTCATAGATGGCAGGTGGGAGTGTTAGTGGGTGCACATTGGCCATGGTAGGCAAGTGGAGGGGAGTGGACATGCACAAAGTACCATGGATATCAGAAGGTATGGGAAGGGGCTGGACACAGATCAGAGAAGGCAGGGGAAGAGCCTTCACAACAGACCTTGCAGGGTAGGAAGGAGGAGCAGTTGCAGCACCACAGAGCATGGATGGCAGAAAGGAGTGGAAACACAATGGTCCATGGAGGACAGGAGGGAGGGAATGAGGGCATGGAACTCGGACAAACAGGGTAGAGGTGGCAGGAACAGGCAGCAGTCATCTGACCACTTTAGGCAGGTGGGAGGGTCAGTTGCAGCTCAAAAGAATACTCAGAGTAGTTAGGAGGGGAAGTGGCAGGTCCTTGGAACATGGTGGGCAAAAAGGAGGGCGCAGGGGAAAGCTCATAGACATCTGATGGTACAGGGAAGGAGGTTAGGGACAGCTAGTAAACACAGAGGCTAAGCAGGAGGGCAATGATGAGGCATAGAATTGGGCAATGGAGGGCAGGAAGAGTAGGCAGGGGCATCAAGCTAAATAGAGGGCATTGGTAGCACATCAGACAATGCAGGGCAGGAGGGAGGGAGCTGGTGCATGGAGTCAGACAACAGAGGGTGGGGAGGAGGTGGGTGTGTTAGCATTGAGTTGCTCACCACTGCGCAGCTCCACCTGTTTACTGCTGCCCCTTGCACTGCTCCAAGTCACGCATTCAAGGCCCTTCTCCACCTGCAGGCTCTCACCTGCACCTCATCCCTGGTGGCTAGTAGTGAGTTTCTGTCTCTGCCCGTTTTCTGTTTCTCTTGTTTTTATTTCTTTTTCTCTTGTCTTTTTGCTTTTTGCTTTTTTGGGTTTCCCTTCTTATTCCCCGCTCCTCTCCACTTCCCCCTGCTGCTGCTCTGTCCCTGCAGCCCTGCCCCCCTCTCAGTGCTGCTTCCCACCTCCCAGATAACCAGCCCCTCCCACATCCCTACACTTCTTAATGGCAGCCACTGTGCAGTGACAGAGCAAACTCACTCACCCTAGGTCAGTGTTCAGTTGCTCTCCACCACTCAGCTCCACCTGTTTACTGCTGACCCATGCGGTGCTCCAAGTCACACGTTCGAGGACCTCCTCTAGCCACAAGCTCCCTCCTGTGCCTCTTCCGTGGTGGTCCAGTGGTGAGTCTCTGTCTCTGCACTGACTCTGTTTCTCTTGTCTTTTTGCTTTTTCTCTTGTCTTTTGTTTTTCCTTTTTCTTTCTTATTCCTTGCTTCTGCTGCCTTTCCACCGCTGCTGTTGCTCCATCCCTGCGGCCCACCCCTCTCAGTGCTGCTTCCTCCCTCCCAGCTGACCAGCCTCTTCCATCTCCCTACCCATCTTAATGGTGGCTGCTGCGTGGTAACAGAGTGACTTCACTGACCCTTGGTCAGCATTGAGTTGCTCCCCACTGCGCAGCTCCACTTGTTTGCTGCTGCCCTCTGTACTGCTCCACCTGGAGGCATCCGCCTGGGCCTCATCCCTGGTGGTCCAGTGGTGAGTTTCTGTCTCTGCTCTTACTCTGTTTTTTCTTGTCTTTTTTCTTTTTTCTCTTGTCTTTTTGCTTTTTATTTTTCCATTCTTATTCCTCATTCCTTTCCCCTTCCTGCCCCTGCTCTGCCCCTGTGGCCCTGCCCCCTCTTTGTGCTGCTTTCCACCTCCAAGATGACCAGCCCCTCCCACATCCCTACCCTTCTTAATGCGGGCCGCTGCGCAGTGACAGAGCAACCTCACTGACCCTTGGTCGGCATTCAGCTGCTCCCCAACACTCAATTCTACCTGTTTGCTCCTGCCCCTTGCGTTGCTCCAGGGTGTGCATTCAGGGCCCTCCTACACCCGCAGGCTCCCACCTGTGCCTTATCTCTGGTGGTCCAGTTGTGAGTTTTTGTCTCTGCTCTTACTCTGTATCTCTTATCTTTTTGTTTTTTCTCTTATCTTTTTGCTTTTTCCTTTTTTGCCACAACTGTACCATCTCCTGTCTCCACACACTGAACCCATCGACCACATGCCCACTTAGCACCCGACCCAACCATCTGAGCTGCATCCTTCTCAACACCTGCTCCCTCATCAGACACACAATGGAGATCTGGACCTGCTAGACTCCATCGCTCCAGACGCTGCCTTCCTTAATGAAACCTGGATGACCCTCACCTCAGCCCCAGACATCCCTACTGCCATTTCTGACAGCTACAAGATAATCTACAAGGACCATATAAAAAGACTGGGAGGACTGTCATTGTCCACAAACATTGAGCACCTCTACTACCAGATCCAGACCAACGTGAACACTACCCTCTGAGGCATCCTCGTCTACCGATCCCCAGGTCTCTGCTCTCTCCTTCAGTGAATCCATAGATGATTTCATTACACACCATGTGCTCACCTCAATGGACAACACATCATCCTTTCTGGAGAACCTCGCCACCCTAAGACTCAAACAACTGGTCACTTCCCCAACCCACTCCGCAGGACACACGCTCAACCCCATCTTCTCCACTGGCAACATCTCCATCGGCCACACCTCTGAACTGCACATGACCGATCGCCACTGTGTCCACTTCTTCACCAAACCCACTGAATACCACTGCCACCCATGCAGCAGCTGAAACAAGGTCTCTTAAGACCAACATGTCACCACCCTTGACCAAACTCCTCCGCCGGCCACCACAGATGCCAACACATCAGCAAACAACCTTCACCATTGATTCTCCAACTGTGCCAACATACTGGCTCCCCTCAGGAAACCCTCTAACAACCTGCAAGAAAGCCAGTTGGCTGACCCCCATCCTCCAAGAGTCCAAGTGCACTTGCAGAAGGCTTGAGAGAAGGAGGAGAAGCAACAAGACCCAGGCCTACCATGCAGCCTTCAAAATTGCCATCACCACACACCACCACCTCATCAGAACAACAAAGAAAATGGCCTTTCAGGAATGCATTAACGCCAACGCACACAACAGAAAAGAACTCTTTACAGTGGTCAACAAATTCACCAACCCCAACACAGACTCCACAGACGTCTGCGACAACCTCACCACCTTCTTCCACTGCAAGATTTCAGACATTTATAACAGCTTTGCTACTCAAGACCCACCGACCCGCAAACACTGCACCCAAAGTCTCCAGTTCCCAGCCGAACCTGTTCAGCTGGACCATCCTCACCACTGATGAGACCCCAACGTTCATGAACACCATCTACTCTGGAGCCCCCTCAGACACATGCCCCCACTACATGTTCAACTGAGCTCACATCACCATCGTCCCAGAAGTATGCCCCTCTATTAACTGCTCCATCGAGTCTGTCACCTTCCTGGAAGACTGGAAACACTCAGGCAACAAAACAGCTACAGACAACATCCGCACTCCCCTCAACTGAGGCGAAACAGCAGCTCTCATGGAACTCTCCGCAGTCTTTGACACTGTCTCCCACCACGCCCTCTGCACCAGACTCCATGATGCCAGCATCTGAGACAAAGTCTTAGAGTGGATCAGCTCCTCCCTCACTGACTGAACCCAGACAGCCAGGTTCCCACTGTTCTCATCACAACAACAGAGATCAGCTGCACAGTTTCTAAGGAATCCTTTCTGAGCCCCACCCTCTCAAACATCATCAGAACTTATGGATTTATCATGGTATCCTATGCTAAAGACGCCCACCAAATCAATTTCACAATGGAATGAAGGCAGTCGCCTCCTGGTGAAGGACAGCTGTCTGAAATTCAACTCCGATAAAACCAAGGTCCTCATCCTAGTCTCCACCCCCTCCGACTATGGCAACCCCTGGTGGACCTCAGCGCTCGGTGTGAAATGACACTATGGCAATGTCTCCAGTGACGTTGTGTGTTTATAACTTTGCCAATGTGATTGTTCCTCAAGTATTTTACTCCGAAAACTTTTTCAGGTGCAACTGCAGAGAAAACATTGTTGTGTTTTCCTTGCAACTGCCCCTCAAAAGTTTTGTTTTATTTCTTCTTGAGGTAAGCGGGGAAACCTCAAGGGCCCGTGGTCCCAGCCTGCTCCTTCTCTCCTGCAGGAGCCGGCATTGCTCCTGCACAAAGGGAGCTGTGGAAAAACAGCTCCCTGAGTGCAGGAGCAATTCTTTTGACAGCTCTCTCTTGCTGGAAGTGGAGTGTTTGCTCTTGTTTGATTAGAGCTGTCACAGCTCTAGCAAAGCAAAAGTAAACAGCTATCTCCCAAGGCTGGGCATCTCGGGAGGAATCATGAGCTAGCCCTAGGGGGTCGTGTTTTCCAGGACCATATATCGGCTCCAGGAGGGGGACTGCATGGCCCTCTCCTTTGAACTGCATGGGTCGGCTCC
This sequence comes from Pleurodeles waltl, assembly GCF_031143425.1. Taxonomy (NCBI): domain Eukaryota; kingdom Metazoa; phylum Chordata; class Amphibia; order Caudata; family Salamandridae; genus Pleurodeles; species Pleurodeles waltl. The sequence continues at coordinate 762,990,498 of NC_090437.1, forward strand.
AGTAAGGTGGTGGTGCCAAGGGTCATACATAACCCAGGAAGGGGGCAGCCTGGCTCCTCTCCAAGTTTTAAAAATGTAATTGGCCCCAGGGAGATGGTGGTTTCTGGACCCAGGGGGTTCTTATGGACTCCCTCCTTAAAATGTATTCTAGTGCCGGAGAGGTAGTGGTCCCCAGGGCCCCCGGGTAAGGGTCTGTGCACAATTTTATTTATGTAGCCCTGGGCAGGTGGTGGTCCCTGAGGCTTTTGAAAGCCCTAGGAGGGCCCTGAATATAATGGGGATGCCCCAATGACCTGTCCCACCACCACCCGCGGGCAATTTTAATCAGAAGTGCGGGAGACCACGTTTTGATTTTTTAGAGTTGAACCAATGGTCAATGGTTTGTAAAGATTTGTCAAACAGCACCATAACTACTGGCAAAACAAAAAATGCTTTTCATATGAGAACTAGTTCCTAACAATATCTATATATAATATATATTACCTACTGCTAATGTTGCAAATAAATTATTAATGATATCAAAGAAGAAGAAATCACTGATGTAATATGTGGGATAATTAGCAGTGCATTGCAAAGACACACGATATAGTTACCCTGGGGTAAGAGTTATATATATATATATATGTATATGTATATATATATATATATATATATATATATATACATATGTATATATATATATTCACCCAAATGCTGCTCATTGTTACCGAACTCTATCAGGTGGGTGCCTCCTTCGTGCAAGCAGCACTGCACGTAATTAATGTCCAAACCAAGAAGCTCCACTACAGAGCCAGGGGCACTCTTGGATTCCACTTCCTCACCCCAGCATGGCGCGTTTCAGTGAAGTGCCTTCTTCAGATGCCGGTAATTACAGGACACACACCCAGTAGTGTTTAAATAAATTTTTACTCCTCCTTCAATTTATTCATGATTGCAAACAGACTTCATTTCCCATAATGCAACAAGCTGGATATGCTACCACTCAGATTTTTCTCAATTGTTTTTACACAGTCCCAATCATATTTTCTCTCAGTGGACTGTAATACCAAGAACATTTTGGTTTTGGGCACTTAGCTGTACTGTAGTGGCAAGTGCATCCCCAGCCTCCATCTCTGTCTTACTCAAATTTCAAAACGTGCATGTGTCCTTTTATCAGTAGTTCTAATGATCCATTTCAACTTGCCACATCTCACCCCTGAGACTCCTCACACAGCCTGGAAACGCCGATTATTGTAATCTGCGCCACTTCATGTAAGTCATGTCCTGTCTCTGCAGCAGGCATGTGTTTGAACAGGGGACAATGGCGGTTCAGGTAGCAAACAAAAGTACATTCACCCAAATGCTGCTCATTGTTACCGAACTCTATCAGGTGGGTGCCTCCTTCGTGCAAGCAGCACTGCATGTAATTAATGTCCAAACCAAGCAAAACTTTTTCCTGCGATGTCAGATGTTTTAATGCAATATACTGTTACGTAGCTGGAATCTTCTGGTTGCGGGTAAATATAGGGCATGTAGGTTCATCAAGAACCCTAGGTACCCAGAGCCAATAAATGCACCTTGCAATGGGTTTTCATTCTATACCGGGTACACAGCAATTCATTTGCTGAAATGTAAAAAGTGAAAAATAGGTATTAAAAAAACCTTTGCATTTCGAAAATGGCCACAAGATAAGGTGTTGAGAAGCAGTGGTTATTTGCATGTCTCTGAATTCCGGGGTGCCCATACTAGCATATGAATTACAGGGCATTTCTCAAATAGACGTCTTTTTTACACACTGTCTTACAGTTGGAAGGAAAAAATGTAGAGAAAGACAAGGGGCAATAACATTTGTTATGCTATTCTGTGTTCCCCCATGTCTCCCGATAAAAATGTTACCTCACTTGCGTGAGTAGGCCTAGCGCCCGCAACAGGAAACACAAAATCGACACATCACATTTTCACAAAGAAAACAGAGATGTTTTTTGCAAAGTGCCTAGCTGTGGATTTTGGCCTCTAGCTCAGCCGGCATCTGAGGAAACCTAGCAAACTGGTGCATTTTTTAAAACTAGACACCTAGGGGAATCTAAGATGGGGTGACTTGTGGGGCTCTGACCAGGTTCTGTTACCCAGAATCCTTTGCAAACCTCAAAATCTGGCCAAAAAAATCCTTTTTCCTCTCATTTCGGTGACAGAAAGTTCTGGAATCTGAGCGGAGCCACAAATTTCCTTCCACCCAGCGCTCCCCCAAGTCTCCCAATAAAAATGGTACCTCACTTGTGTGGGTAGGCCTAGCGCCCGCAGCAGGAAATGCCCCAAAACACAACGTGGACACACCACATTTTCACAAAGAAAATAGAGCTGTTTTTTACAAAGTGCCTAGCTGTGGATTTTGGCCTCTAGCTCAGCCGGCACCTGGGGAAACCTAGCAAACCTGTGCATTTTTGAAACCTAGACACATAGAGGCATCCAAGATGAGGTGACTTGTGTGGCTCTGACCAGGTTCTGTTACCCAGAATCCTTTGCAAACCTCACAATTTGGCCAAAAAAACACTTTTTCCTCTCATTTCGGTGACAGAAAGTTCTGGAATCTGAGCGGAGCCACAAATTCCCTTCCACCCAGTGTTTCCCCAAGTCTCCCGATAAAAATAGAACCTCACTTGTGTGGGTAGGCCTAGAGCCTGCTATACGAAATGCCCCAAAACAAAACGTGGACACACCACATTTTCACAAAGAAAACATAGCTGTTTTTTACAAAGTGTCTAGCTGTGGATTTTGGCCTCTAACTCAGCCGGCACCTAGGGAAACCTAGCAAACCTGCGCATTTTTTAAAACTAGACACCTTGAGGAATCCAAGATGGGATGACTTGTGTGGCTCTCACAAGGTTCTGTTATCCAGAATCCTTTGCAAACCTCAAAATTTGGCCAAAAAAACACTTTTTCCTCTCATTTCGGTGACAGAAAGTTCTGGAATCTGAGAGGAGCCACAAATTTCCTTCCACCCAGTGTTCTCCCAAGTATCCCGATAAAAATGATACCTCACTTGTGTGGGTGGCCCAGGTGCCTGCAATAGAAAAATGGCACCAACCTGTAGAGATTGAAGGGATAGCACAGCGAGTTGATAAGCACTTATTTTTCTTTTATACATCTTTTAGGCTGACTGCTTTAGGGACCCATGCAAGTGATGTATCATTTTACTTGGGGGACTGAGGGGAACGCTGGGTGGTAGGAAATTCATGCCGCAGCGGTGATCCTACAAAGAAAAGTGAGGAAAATATGATTTTTTAAGCATATTTTGAGGTTTGCCGAGGAGTCTGGGTAAGAAAATGTTGGGGGATCCAGGCAAGCCACACCTCCTTGGAGTGTCTATTTTTAAAACATGTCTGGGTTTGGTAGGTTTCCCTAGATGAAGGCCGCACCGGGACCAAAATCATAGGTGCCCCCTCCCCCCCCAAACACAGGTAGTTTTGCAATCGATCATTTTGGTGCGTCCAAATACTTATGTGATGTTCCAAATACTAAAATTGTGAAAATAAATGCACTTGGTTATGTTAAAAAGACCCCTCACCTACCAACCAAGTTGGTGGCATGCTTCATCATCGGGGTCCCACCTGAAACACCTAGCGTCTCACAGGTGTGCTGCCGACGCCTGATTACAGCGGAGCAGGTTTTGTCCTTTTTACCACACATACTGGTTGGATTTGGCACGAGGGTGAGTGATGGTTGAGTGGATCAAATTTTATTAACAAGAGAGTTCACACAAATGAAATGCACTGTTAATAACTGAAAGGCCCAAAAACTGAACCAATGACTCACAGCTCGTGAGCTGTAAAGCCACGTCAAGGCACCAACTGCTTTACAGTCCATTCACACAACTTTCATACATGACATGCACAAGACCATTCACGCCGCCAGCCACGGGCCCAGCACATTACAACACTCGCATTGACAGACAGTGCCACTCAAGGGCCCATCTCTTACATACACCCACATGCCTGATACAGCAATCACACCAGCTGATGGGAGTGTGTGGACTGGCATTTGGCTCGCAATGTGTTGCAGCAGCCAACAGCAAGTCAATATGTACACTGTCAGCCAAGCGCCACACCACACACAATGGCATCACTTTAAAAAAAAAACAAAGACACCACTTACTAATTAGAAATAATTACAAAACTACAAACACAAAAGCTCTAATTAAGTACATGACAGAAATGCCAACCATGAAACTGAACACATGAAAATACAAAACAGGCAGTTTACACTCATGGTTGTTCCCAGTAATTCTTCTGGGTGTGGTAATTCTTGAAACAACCACCCACACACAGCCCAGGCTTTGAAGGACAAACTGGGCAGTACATTTGAGTCTTCCTCCGGATACCTTTTCGAGCACACACTCTACATTTCTTAGCTGGAAAGTCTTTTTTGGGTGTGGGAGGAATGTGCTCAGCAAAGTGGCGATCTTTCAATCTAGCCACATCCTCCACCACTGCTTCTCTAGGAACTCTTGCCTGTTCCACCACAATAAGGCTCTCTATCACTGACTCCTGAAATTTCACAAATGTCATCTTTGATTCTGGAGACCAATCCTTAAACACAATAAAAGCATTAAAAGCTGCTAAGTGGAAGATGTGAATTGCTAACTTCTTATACCAAACGTAAGACTTACGAATAGCAGTGTAAGGTTCCAACCTTTGATCAACTCTATCTGCACCTCCCATGTGCTTATTATAATCTAAAATGCACACAGGTTTGCGCACTTCAGCAACTTGTCCCCAGACAGTCACGGGGGAAGTACTCTCATCATGGATGGTACTTAGCATGTAGACATCCCTCCTGTCTGAAAATTTCAAAGCTAGCAGCTCATCATTCCGCAAGGCACTGCACTGTCCCCTCTCAAGCTTTTTACAGACGAGCTCTCTTGGATAGCCTTTCCGGTTACAACAAATTGTGCCATAAGCAACAGTGTCCACTCTAAACAATTCCTTGAACAACTGCACTCCAGTGTAGAAGTTATCTACATACAAACGGCGACCTTTGTTGAACAGTCGTCTACCAAGTTCCCACACAATTTTCTCAGTAACTCCAAAAAGTGGGAGGACAACCATGGGGACCAATACTAGAGTCACTACCATTGTAGACATGGAAACTATACACATATCCTATACTACTGTAATTCCATATAGTGACCTTTTGCTAGGAATGTACTGCCTAAAAACCAAACGACCCTTGAAGATGACCAAAGACTCATCCACAGCTATATCTTAGCCTGGAACATAGACCTCTGAAAACCGATCTACAAAATGATCAAGGACAGGCCTAATCTTAAAAAGATGGTCAGAATCAGGGTGATCTCGTGGCAAGGCTAAGGCATTGTCAACAAAATGCAGCATCCTAAGAAGAAGCAAATACCAATTACGACTCATGGTTGCAGGAAATATAGCTGTTGCCATCAAGGGACTAGTAGACCAATAAAAAGCCAGTGACGGCTTCCATATCAACCCCATCAAAAGAGTCAAACTCAAAAACCTTTTCATCTCCTCCAAATTTGTGGGAATACACTTGGTAGCTCTAGAGTGTAGCTTAAGTCCAGCAGGTTTGCCTCTCAAATACTGCTCCTCATACAAATTAGTCTGCTCAACAATCTCTTCTAAAAACACATCATCCACAAATAACTCAAAGAAGTTGACAGGCAAAAAGTTCTCTGTATTGACTCTACACCCCGGGAGACCAGTAAAGGGAGGCAACTCTGGCTGCTCCATGTTTGGGGCAACCCAGAGTTCAGGTCTTCTAACAGGAAACCTTTCAGCCCCAGGTTGCTGCACTAATGGCACATCAGTGTCCTCCTCTAAAACCGGCCATTCATCTGCACTTAGTGTGGCTTCCTATAAGAAGATTCCCCTCCGACAGAAACTTCACTGCCAGAATCTCTCACTTCCTCCTCTGCCTCAGATGCAGAGTCTGTCTCATAATCATGATCAGACAATGACTCAAAAAGCATACCAACCACCTGCTGAGTGGTCATCCTGCGGCTACCCATGATCTTTCCTACGAAAATTAACTGGACAAATGCACCACCAACAACCAGCACTGTGTTAGATAAGTAATAAAGTGTAGCTTTATCAGTAAGAGTTATAAACTCAAAAACTATACCGCTCACTTGCCTGAAAAAGCTTGACTCACCAGCAACTACTCTGCACAGACACAGCAGTCACCAATGATATCCCACTAAAAAGAAAGAAAGAAAAGCAAATCAGAAATACGACAACACAAATATCATTGTGAACAAATCTAAGGACAATTTCACCCACAATCCTGCATTTAGTACACCACCATGTCATTTCTGCTTGGCAACAATAGTCCTTTGGAGTAAATTCTTTTTACTGACCTAAAACATGCAACTATGCAAACTACAGGTCAACCACAGCCAAAACCGCAAGGAACCACAGCAAAATTGCTTTGAACTAGAAAAAAAAGGAGAATTTTTTTTTATCACAAATGCAAATACTTCTTCAGTTGACAAACACCCCACCATCAAGCATTTAGACATTGGTGCAAAAGTTGATTCTGCTGTAGGGGCAGATGGGCCTACTGAAATATAGGCCCATCTGCTCCAAGAAGGGCGGAAAATACCTTTATTAGTGTGTCCCCAGGGGGAGCTACCCTTGCCCAAGCCCCCCCCCCAAAAAAAAAAGGAACACACACACACTATCCCTGGTGCCTAAGTGGCTTCTGCCCCACTTGGGGGCAATGGGCCTAAAAAAAATGCCCATCTGCCCCCAAGGGGGGGCAGAAATGGCCAACAGTTCAATGCCCCCATTGGGGGGGCACCCCTTGCCCAAGGGGACGCCCCCCACAAAAGTAAACATATAGAAAAAAAAATCCCTGGCTTTCTAGTGGTTTCTGACCCCTTGGGGGCCGATCAGCCTAAAAATAATAGGTAATGGCCAAAGGTAACATGCCCCCAAAATGGGAGCGACCTTTGCCCAAGGGGCAACTCCCATACGCCAAAACACAATATAAATAAACAAAAACAAAAAATCCCTGGAGTCTAATGGTTTCTCCCCCCTTGGGGGCAGATCAGCCTAAAAATGATAGGCCGATCTGCCCCCAAGGGGGGCAGAAATGGCCAACAGTTCAATGCCCCCCCTGAGGGGGCGACCCTTGCCCAAGGGGACGCCCCCTCACATAAGTAAACATATAGAAAAAAAATCCCTGGCGTTCTAGTTGTTTCTGCCCCCTTGGGGACAGATCAGCCTAAAAATAATAGGCAATGGCCATAGGTAACATGCCCCCAAAATGGGAGCGACCCTTGCCCAAGGGGCCGCTTCTATACACCAAAACACAATTTAAAGAAACAAAAACAAAAAATCCCTGGTGTTCTATTGGTTTCTGCCCCCCTTGGGGGCAGATCAGCCTAAAAATAATAGGCTGATCTGCCCCCAGGGAAGCAGAAATGGCCACAGGTAACATGCCCCCGAAATGGGAGCGACTCTCGCCCAAGGGGCCACTCCCGACACAAAATACAATAGAAATAAAGAAAAAAAATCCCTGGCGTCTAGTGGGCATGCCTGCTGCCCGATCGAAATGCGATCGGGCAGCAGGAATGCTCAAAGAGACACCGGGGGAAAGGAAAAGCCTTTCCTTTCCCCTGGTGCCTCTTTGTTCCAAACCCCCCACCCACCAGAGGGAAAACTCACTTGTTTCTACCTCGTTGCACTGGAAGCAAATGGCTTCCAGTGCGACCGGCACCCTGAAATGATGTCAGTGCGCGATCATGCGCTGACGTCATTACAGGGGGGTGGGGGGCGGTGTGGAAGAGGAAGGGTTTCCCCTTCTATCCCTGCCTTGGGGGGTGGGAGGAAAGCCCACAGAGGGAGCACTAGCGCTCCCTCTGTGCTCAGTGCTGAGGACGTAATGGTTTACATCCTCACCACATGAGCACTGTGCCTGTGGACGTAACCATTACGTCCCCGGCTCAGAAGGGGTTAAAGCACTTTGAGTTGGAGCTCTGTGCTTTTCCGCTGGAGTGCAAGGCTCTCTTATGGGTGCTTTTATGATTCTATTGGTGATCTGACTGTTGTGAAAAGAAACACACAGAGAAATGTTGGTTTTATTAAAAAAATTATAATTAAAAGTTTAAAATCCTAGGAATCTTCCTTAACTCCTCCCTATCAATGACCCGACAGGTAAATGCAGTGACCTCTTCCTGTAGGCACACCCTTTGCCAACTCCGCAAAACCTTTTAAATGAATCCCGGTCGACTGCAGCAAAACAATCACCCATGCCTTAGTCACTAGCAAGCTCGACTACGGCAACGCACAACAAAGAACATCAGGAAACTACAGCTCATCCAAAATGCCACAGCAAAACTCTTCCTGAACCTCCCATACCAAGAACACATCTCCCAAAACCTGAGGACTCTCTATTGGCTCCCAGTAGCAAAGCAAAACAACTTCAAACTACTCAACCACACCTACAAGGTCCTGCACAACATCGGACCGGCCTATCTGAACCATCACATCTCCTTCCATAACCCCACCGCACCCCTCCGCCCCGCCCAGCAGGCGATAGCTACCGTCCCATGCATCTGGTGGAAAACCACCCCCGGAGGCAGATCTCTTGCATAACTCTCAGCCAAGAGCTGGAACAACCTACCCACACACCTCAGACAAATCCCATCTCTCACCATCTTCAGGAATAACCTCAAAACATGGCTCTTCGAATGAGGCCCAGACCCACAACTAGTGCCTTTAGACCCTCGTGGGTAAGTAGTTGGGCTTTACAAAAACGGATTGATTGATTGATGTTTCTGAGTGTTTCTTTTACTTTTTTTCAGCCCACATAATGCAATCGTTAAAAGAAACTCTCACAGACATTTAAAACTTTCTTAAACATTTTTAGAATAATCACTATTATTAATCACTGCAATGCATGACTTACTAAAATGTACATGTAATTAAAAATATTGGTGATTTTTGTGTTCATTCCTTGATAAAGTCAATAGGCCCACATTTTATATTTTAATGTTGTCATTCTTTGACCTAGTCAGTAAGTCTGCCTGAGTGCAGCCAGGACCTGCAAGATCAACCGTATGCTGTGCATACTGGAAAGTGTATGCTGGCGGAGGTAGGGCCAGGACTAGCACTTCACCCTTTGCTGCACATGGCCTGTGGCTATGTACATCGTGAATTGGGGTTACATATGGTAATAAAATATTATTTTACATTAAAAAAAAACATGAACTTCATGTAAAAAAAGGGAAAAGAAACATTATAGTTAAGTGAAAATGTCAGTGACACATGACTTGTTAAAGTAATACAAAACTGAAACTAAACAATTATAGTTATCCCACATAACTCAAACGCATGACCAAAAGTAACTATAACTTGCACCCTCCCCATGCACTGCTTATAACCTTATATATTACATCACTCATGACATGCTCTATGACATCATTGATAAAGTCACTGAAACATCTGAAATTACATAATTGATTACAAAACTGTGAATGGAGGTGACACGAGTTATAGTTACTTTAGGGCACTAGGTGAATATCTGTATTTATACGTTTCAAAATGGTACCATTTTCAATGCAATAGATCGATATACATATGTTCAAGAATATGGGGGTCATTACGACCATGGCGGTTGACGGAGAAGTGGCGGTTTTACCGCCAACAGGCTGGTGGTAAAAAAATTGGAATTATGACCATGGCGGTTAACGCCATGGTCATCTGCCACTTCTCCGATCAGACCGCCATGGCGGAGACGACCGCTGGGCTTGGAACTTGGGTCTCCAGCTCTGCGGCCATCACAAGACTGCCGGCGGTATCATGACCTGGCTTACCGCCATGGATTTCATGGGGTTTGGAACTGCCATGAAATCCATGGCGGTAAGCACTATCAGTGCCAGGGAATTCCTTCCCTCGCACTGATAGGGGTCTCCGCCATCCCCCACACCCTCCCCCGAGTCCATCCCCGACACCCCCCACCCCCCTGCCACCCCGCAAAGGTAGCAGGACCCCCCTCCCCACCCCTACCCCCGACATCACAATACAGACACACACCCGACACGCATGCAGGCACCACCAACACACATTCCCGCACACACACGAACAAACATGCCAACAGACACACACACAGTCATACACGCACACCCTCATTCAGACATACATGCACACATCCATACAGACATACATACAGACAGACACGCACACATTTCCATTCACACTACACCCCGCATGCATACACGCACTCACACACCCCCTCTACATACTCACACGCACACCCCCATGCACCCACACATCACACAACTCCCCCCACCCCCCTCCCCTAACGGACGATCAACTTACCTTGTCCGTTGATCTTCCGGGAAAGGACGGGATCCATGGGGGCTGCTCCGCCGCCACCACACCGTCAACAGAACACCGCCACACCGAATCACAGAACGTGATTTGGTGGGCGGTGTTCTGTTGACGTGGCGGTGGAGGTGGAGCAACCTCCACTTCCCCGCCGCCCTCCAGTATGGCTGATGGCGTCTCTCTGTCCGGAAAAGGACGGAGGGCTGCCAGCAGTCATAATACGCCAACCAGAAAACCGCCACCACTGGCGGTCTTCAGCACGGCGGTCCCTCTGCGGTCTTGTCAGAAAACCGCCGAGGTCGAAATTACCCCCTATATGTATGTTCAGGTAGATCAATATACTTATATGCAGGAATATATTTATGTTTCCCTGTTTCTAAAGCAGTGCTCCATTAATAGCTGCTAGTAATAGAGCACTGTGCAGGAGATACGCCTGACCAAAGCAATACATAGGGGTCAGAGGAAACAGAGGAAGCAGTTAGAGCAATGGGATAGTGTGAGAATTAATAGTACTGTCCTATGAAGAGGCAAGTTTTTACTTTTTTCCTTAATTAAGAGAGAAGGTGCTCTTCTGATATCAGAGAGAATGTTGTTCCAGATCCTGGGCACAATCATTGAGAAAGTTGATTCGCTCCGTTCTGAGGTCTTTATTCTCTAGTCTAGCAATGTTGAATCTTCTCATCTGGAATTGACCTCCAGGTATTTTTATGTTGCTAGCTATTCAGACAGCGGTCTTGGTGCAAAAGGCCTTGTAAGTGAAGCAGCTGATCTTGAAGATGGTTCAAGCTGGCAGAAAAAGCCAGAGTAGACTATTTTGCAGGAGGGTAATTTTTGCTCAGCCCTTTGATGCTGCATTAATAAAAATTTTCAGGTACGTAAGGCAGTCTTTGAGAAACCATTGAGCAGGACATTGCCTCCAGCTAGGTGGGAGAGAACTAAGGCATGATCATTTATTTAGAGTTTTTGTCTTGGGAGAAAGGGCTTCACTTTTTCAGGAGCGTTGGAACCATGTTGCTTTGGTCTTGATACTATGGGGCATATTTATGAGCCCCTAGCGCCACCTTGCGCCACATTAGTGTCATTATTTTCAATATTAATGTGGCACAACAAGGCAGAAATCCCTTTGCTGTATTTACAGAGTGGTGCAATGCCCAAATTGTGCCACTCTTTAATCCTTTGCGCTACATTATGCCTGCATCAGGTATAATCTATGCAAATAGGCTATTCCCCCATTAGGGGGGCTGAAAAAATGGCACAAAGAAATCTATGAGAGATCCTTGCGCTACTTTTTTTGGCATTTTTAATGCCTGCTCAGAGCCGGCATTGAAAAGGGGCTACCATTATTTAGAATGGGGCCCTATATACTAGGCAGGAGTAGCACCAACATTTTGGAGCTACTCCTGCAGAGTACATCAATAGCGTCACATTGAATGACACTATTGCTGTCTACCCTGCGCCATGGTACGCTGTATTTTAAATACACTGCACACCTGGTGAAGGTAGGGGCGCTAAGGGGTGCGGGGAAAGTGGTGCTGCACTCTGTGCAGTGCCACTTGCCATAAATCTTCCTATATGTTGTCTGAATGAGAGGTTTGAGTCAAGGCTAAATCCAAAGGATTTGGGCCAATATTTATGGAATTTGATGCAAGTCTGCGTTAGCGCAGTCTTGCGTCAAAAACCCTAAGCACCTGCAAGCCCCATTCCAGAGTGCCAGGTGTGTACCATATTAATGGAATGATGCACAGTGGGGCAAATGACAGGCTAGTGTCTACAGAAATTACGCTAGCTGGGGGTGATGGTGGGAGGGGAAAAGGCATTAGTGGGCCAGGAATGACGCTCAGCTGGTTAGCAGCAATAAATATGCACAAACCAGCCTAGCGTCATTTTCTGATGCACTACCACCCAAACATAACTCCTGTCTAAGTAAAGACAGGAGTCATGCCCACCACCCAGTGGCCATGCCCAGGAGTCAGCAGTGTCCCCTGGTCATGGCCATCACACCCAGTGCTTGGCAGGGGGCCCATGTGAGGGTCCTCCAATGGCACTGACCCCCCCCAAAAAAAATATAATTACCTCTACTTATCCAGTATGGGGTCCCCAATCCTATGTCATCCCTCTGGTGTGAATGGGAATGTTTCTGGGGCTTGGGGTGGGCACCTGTGGGCCCATTCCATGGTGTTTATTCATTGAAATGGGTCCACAGGTACCCTAACGCCTGGTCAGACCCAGGCGTTAAATAACTGTGCTAAGCAGACTTAGCACCATGATTTGGGCCTGCCTACTCCATGCACTTCATTTTTGCACTGGAGTATGAATAAGGTGTTGGGGGTTAGCTTGATACTGTGGACGGGAAGGCCTACTTTGCTTCTAATTGGCGCAAGGTAGTATGGCGCTAAGCCCTATATTTTGATGCTAGAGGGGTCTAGCTTAGAAATATAAATATGGAGGTAAGTTTGCACTGTTTTAGCGTCAAAATAAATGATGTTAAAACGGTGCAAAACAAGTATAAATATGCCCCTTGACCTGTTATGTTTGTTGGAGTGTGAAACCCATTAGAATTTATTTTGAGAGTTATATGTGATTCAGACAATGGGGGTCATTACAACCCTGGTGGACGGTGTTAAAGCGGCGGTAAGACCGCAAACAGCCCGGCGGAAAAAAAAATTGAATTATGACCGTGGCGGAAACCGCCATCAAAGACAGCCACTTTAACACTCCGACCGCCACGGCGGTACAGACAAACAGCGCGCCGGTCACTGCCAACAGACAGGCGGAATACAAAGTACCGCCCACAGTATCACAACCTACCAATCCGCCACCTTTTACGGGGCGGATTCACCGTGGATAAAAACACAGCGGAAACAGCCATTTCAAAGGGAAAATGCTCACCTCTACACACTCCACGAGGAAGGAGGACACCATGGAGCCGGAACTCCAAATACTCCCTGCGATAGTCTTCCTGCTTCTGTACGACCATCATCAACACCGGCGCTGAAGACAACGGTGAGTACTGCACCTACGACATAGGGGAGGGGAAGGGGGAGGCAAAAGTCAGGGACACACACACGCAACACCCCCACCCCCACCCCAACCCTCACCCACTACAACACTCACACCAATGCATATCCAAACATTACAGTAACAACCCCCAAACCCCCCGGAAGAATGCAAAGACAAAAGGAAATGAGTGCAACCATTGTAATATATCAAAATACAGTATGTGTATCAGGTGTGTGTATTTGGAATTGTCCAATGTGGCGGTGTTTTGGAGATGTGTGTGTATTTTGAGCGCGGCGGTGTGTACCCCAATGGAATACCGCGTTTGAAAGACCGCCGCATGGATTCGTGGGTCGTGATAGCATGGGCGTGTTTCTGTTGGCGTGACGGTGGAGGATTTGTTTTCGCCAGTTTATCACTGACTTTTGGTGTGGCGGACTTGGGTGGGTGTCTGAATTTCGGCGGATTCCGAGATGTGGGTCATAATAGCTGTGGCGGATTTCCACGGCCGCTGCGGTGTGTTGGTGGTCTTCTGCACGGCAGTAAGCGGCTTTTACCGCCAATGTTGTAATGATCCCCAATGTGGTGCAACTGCCCGTAATTCTGACCTTGCTTCCTATTTGCATAGTAAAAGACTGCCATAATTGAGGTAAAAAGGCCCACCATAAACTCTTTGTCCCTGTGGTCCTGTGCCTGCAGCACCACTGGTAGCTTTGTGCCTTAAACCCATAAGTGTGGGCGTCGGCCACTGGCTGACGCCCGCACAACCTCCCTGGTGCAGGTCACGACCAGTGGCTGACACCAGGGAGGGGGTTAAAAATCCTCCGGTGCAATGCACCGTTTTTATTTTATTTTTTTACCCCCGTGGGAGACGCGGAACAACTTCTGCATCTCCCCCCCAGCCCCCTCCCGCCCCTCTGTGACGTCAAATGTTCCCCACCGGAGCAGCGAGAGAAGCAGGTAAGTGCTCTCTCCCTACTCCAGTGGGGAAAAAAGGCCAAAACTGCCTTCCCAGATGCCAAGGAGGCATCCATGGAAAAGGGAGAGTCTCCCCTTTCCATCGATGCCTTCCTGGCACTGTTTCCTGCCCATGGATCGCAGCGCGGCTGCGATCCATGGCCATGAAACGCACCTAGGCACCAGGGATCTTCTTTGGGGGGGTCGACCCCCGTGTAAATGGGCCGGCCACCCCCGTGGGGGCATAAATTTAAAAAAATATATGTTGGGGATGTTTTGGGGGGCGATCGCGCCCCCCAGATTTAAAAAAGTAATAATAATAATTAAAAGAACTGCTGGGTCGACCCTCTGAACACGGCCCGACCCCTGGGGCAATAATTAGTTGTAGGTTTCCCTGGGGATGCGATCGGGCTCCCCCAGGGAATATTTAAAAAATAAAATAGAAAATGTTGGGGGTCAGTCCGTAGGCTGACCCCCTATGGGGCCATTTTTTTTTTATACATGTGTGCTTTGCCAAGGGATGTAGAGAGTCAGTCTCTTTCTCTCTCTCTCTCTCTCTATATATATATATATATATATATATATATATGACAAATCTATATAGATGTGTGTATGTATGTTTATATATATATATATGTATATATATATATATATAGTCCACACTTCCTCCAAATATTTAGAGAATACTCAGATACCAATGCGTGATCCAAATGTCTTTACTAAGCGAATGCCTTCACACAATGCGCTTAGTAAAGACATTTGGATCACGCATTGGTGTCCGAGTATTCTCCAAATATTTGGAGGAAGTGTGGATTTATATATGTGGTTGCTGGAACCACACTCGGACCGCCCCGCAATTGAGCCTTGGGATTCCGGCAGTCTTGGGTGGTGTTTCATATATATATATATATATACACAATTGGCCCCCCACGGAAACCACACATAAATAAAAGTGATATATATATATATATATATATATATATATATATATATATATATATATATGTATCTGTCTTTTGTCTAGTGGCAGTTTTGATGACATAAAGTAGCGCAGATGGTTTATTGTCCTGCTGCAAAGGATATACATTTATATGTATTTAGCTGACTGTCGCACTGGGTGCAACCAGCGCTAAAGGCTGTGATGATGGGTATGTGGTAATGTGAAGTAATACTATCTTTTTTGGGGTTTTTCAGTGTCTTCAGAGAATCTGCCGAATTGGAGAAGAAGCGAAGGTAAGGTGACAACATTTCCTATTGGACACATCAAACATGCCCACGAGCAATTTTGTGACTCTATCTGCCTTCCACTTAGGCTAGTACTCTAGAGGGACAGTTTAGCCGTAGCAGAGATAGCTTCTCGTTGGATGACTGCTGCTCAAGCCCTAACTCGGGTTATAGAGGAAAGCTCTGATGTAGCATCAGAGACTGAGACAGCAGATACTGAGACAGCATCTGAGGGAGAGGACAATGGGGTAGAATCTGGGAGTGATTTTTCAGTCGTCTCTTCCAGTGATTCTGAAGGAGATGATGACGACAGCTGTGCTGTCCCTTCGCAAGCACAGTCTGTGCAGCGGGACAACATTGGGTTAGTCGAACCCAGAGAGCAGGTGCATGCGGCCACAAGCACAGAGAGAGTGCTCTCTTGGCAGCTCCCCTGTTTAGTTCAGCCCCAAATTCCACCTTTTACTGGTGACACTGGATGTAAAGTCAATACAGCTAACTTTTTGTCAGTCGACTACGTCCATCTATTTTTGGATGTTGACTTCCTTCAGGAAATTGTGCAGCAAACAAATTTGCATGCAGACCAATTTCTAGGGCCCCGTTCTACGGCACGCCAGTGGACTCCCACTTCGCTGGCGGAGTTGAAGATATTTTTGGGCCTTACGCTCAAAATGGGGTTAGTGCAGAAACCCACCTAGCAGTCCTACTGGACGACTTTCACAGTTTCGGTAACCCCCATCTTCGCACCATACATGAGCAGAGATCGTTTTTTGCTACTGCAGTGCATGCAGCATTTCAATGACAATTCTGCTGTATTGCCCTGGGACCATCCAGACCATGACAGGTTGTTCAAAATTCTGCCTGTCGTGGAACATTTGTCTGCCAGGTTTCCAGAGATCTATACTCCTGGAAAGAATATAGCAGTCGATTAGTCCTTGATCCTGTACAAAGGACAGCTGCTTTTCAGACAGTACTTTGTGAGCAAAAGAGCTCGCTATGGCATAAAGCTGTACATGCTGTGTGAGAGCTCTTCTGGCTATGTGTACAGCTTAAGAGTGTATACAGGGAAGAACTCTACCCTAAACCCTGTAGGTTGCCCTCCCGCATTAGGGGTCACAGGTAAGATTGTATGGGAACTTGTCCAGCCACTTCTTCACAAAGGTTATAACCTTTATGTGGACAATTTCTATACAGGAGTAGAGCTGTTCAGTGAGCTCTACAAAGCTGCACTGTGGCCTGCGGTACAGTTCGTTGTAACAGCAAAGGATTCTCGTAGGAGCTTGTTTGCAAGAAGCTCCAGAAATCCCAGAGTATTGCATTGCGTTCTAACGAACTGCTCGCAGTTAAGTTCTTAGATAGGCGTGATGTATACTGCTCACTACAATTCATGATGAGAGCACTTCTCCCATCACGGTTTGGGGCCAGATGGCCGAAGTCCACAAGCCCATCTGTATACTTGATTACAATAAGTACATGGGCGGAGTGGACAAGAACGACCAGGTTCTTCAACCATACAATGCGTGTTGTAAAACTCGCACTTGCTACAAGAAACTGTTTACCCACCTGATTCAGATGGCAACATATAATGCGTATGTTGATTACCGTCAGACAACCAGAGGAAGAATCATGACTTTTCTTGACTTCCAGTTGTCTGTAATTGAAAGCCTCACTGCTGTTACAGAAGCAGCAGCAGCCTCCACCTCATATGTTCTGGAGGATGTGGCAAGGCTGCAAGAGGAACACTTTGCTGATCGCATTCCTAAAACACACAAAAAGGATCGTCCATGTCGTTGATGTAAAGCGTGCTCGAAGCATGGAAAGCGGCAGGAGAGTGGTATTACTGTCCCCAGTGTCCATCACAACCAGGCCTCTGTATCCCTACTTGCTTTACGTTGTACCATACTAAAGCAAAGTTCTGGGAAATCGACTGAGGTTGAGCTGCCGTTGGGTAACCCTTTCAGAGGCAGTGCATGGATACCGAACATCCATGGGCTACTGCTTCCTTAGGCAAGGAGCCACAGAATTTTACTTCATCTACTTCATCATGGACTTCCTTTTGGACTGCTTGAGAGATAAATCCACCGTCAGAACGTGGTCGGTGTTCTGTTCAATTAACATGCATTATATTCCCCCTACTGCATATACTAGTGGACAGAACATATGCCACATTGTCACGGAGTACCCTTTCTTCACCAGCATGTCTACCTTACTTTCAACGGTAGATATGCTCTCTCAGTTTGAGGAATCACTTTGTACGGCATACTTGGAAACCCCCAACTTGCATCCACAAACTAGTATAGGTTCACTTGGCAATTATACAGGATTAGCCAGGACTCTGATGAGAACAGAGACATGAATGGGTAAGGAAAGCTTATGGTAGGTGTGCCTTCACAGGGTTATTGCACAGGTAGAAAGCAGATAGTAAAGGTAGTACAGATGTACATCATCTACACCTATGGATTCAAACCCATTGGTGCCATCCCAGCACTGAAGGAGAATGACTTGTATAGGTCAGTGTTTGACCTGCTTTTCATGTTCATCCTCCATCAGAACTTAGTAGATGTTCAGTTTGCTGTATAAGTGCATTACAGTCACATCACTTCACATAATGTTGGCTGGGACATATGCTACGTTCTCATGGACTCCCCTATGTACCAAACACTACCTTTTTTCATAGCCTATGACCTTCTCTTTAGGGAACATCATGAGAAATCCCCAGCATGTCTCCCTTAGTTTCAAAGGTAGATATGCTCACTCAGTTTGAGGAATCGCTTTGTACGGCATACTCGGACACCCCCAACTTGGATCCACAAACTGGAAGGAGTTGGATTTAGCCCGGAGAGTGTGTTAAAGGCACATGTAAAACATGTCTTCCTGAGCCTCAGGTGGCTGCCACAGGAGTCATTAGTAAAGGTTTGTTACGCATGCATTTGGTAATGTTAAGGAAGAAGGAGGCAGTTACTTGACAGGTGGTAAAATGTAGTCAAACTTATTCCGTTCTGTGGCGTGTGAATGTGATGGGCCCTTGTCTGGTAGCGGTAAGTTAATGTGAGTGCAGTGATTGGATTGGGCCCATGGCTGGCGATATGAAAGGGTTGTTTGTTGTGCGTGAATGGCATGTGAATGGCCCATAAAGAGGTTGGTGTCTGGATGCGGCTTTATCTCCCACCTTCAGAAGGCTTGGTTTCAATATTCAGATACTTTGATAAGTATTCACGCTTTGAAACCATAATTTCTGGAGGTGCTAAAACCAACCAGTGTGAGTGGTGGGTTAACTTTAACAAACTAGTACCAGGGGAGTCCAAGGGTGCAGGACTTGCGTGGCTCTCACCAGTTTTCCTTCACCCAGAATCCCCTTGAAATCACAAAATGTGCTTAAAAAACACATTTGCCTTGCATTCCAATGAGCAGAAGTCCAGGGATCAGCAGGGAGCCCCAAGTTCCACTAAGTTCCCAGCGAAAAACTGCCTCACTTTAGTGAGTGGGCAAGTGACCACAACAGGGAAGTACTCAAAACGGATTGTGGAGACATTAAAATGACCTACCACAAAACAGCCTTGTTTTTTAAGACAGTCACCTAAGTATTTGGTCCTGGGCTCGGCAGCCATATAGGGAAACCTACCAAATGCAGACATTTCTGAAAACTAGACACCCAAGGCAGCCCACGTAAATGTGGCATGTTTGGATTTAACAAAGTTTTCTTACCCAGAATACCCTGCAAATGTGAAACGTTGATTAAAACCACTATTTTTCCTTTCTTTTTTATCACAGAAACTACAGGAATGTGCAGGGATCCTCAAAATTCCTACAACTCAGTGTTTCCCCACTTGTCCTGATAAAAACACAACCCCACTTGTGTGCCTGCGCCTAGTGCCTGCTTCAGGAATGGATCACTCCAGGGTTAACAGTAGCCCTCATGCAAGGACTACCATTGACCCTTGTGTGATCCATTACTGTCGCGGGCACTTGGCCTACCCACACAAGTGAGGTAACATTTTTATTGGGACACTTGGGGGAATGCTTGCTGGAAGGAAATTTGTGGTCCTTTCAGATTCCAAAACTTTCTGTCACCGAAATGTGAGGAAAATTTGTTTTTTTAGCCACATTTTGAGGTTTGCAAAGGATTCTGGGTAACAGAACCTGGTCAGAGCCCCACATGTCACCCCATATTGGATTCCCCTAGGTCTCTAGTTTTAAAAAATGCACAGGTTTGGTAGGTTTCCCTAGGTGCCGGCTGAGCTAGAGGCCAAAATCTACAGGTAGGCACTTTGCAAAAAACACCTTTGTTTTCTGTCAAATAATGGGATGTGTCCACGTTGTGTTTTGGGGCATTTCCTGTCGCAGGCACTAGGCCAACCCACACAAGTGAGGTATCATTTTTATCGGGAGACTTGGGGGAACGCTGGGTGGAAGGAAATTTGTGGTTCCTCTCAGATTCCAGAACTTTCTGTCACCAAACTGTGAGGAAAATGTGTTTTTTTAGCCACATTTTGAGGTTTGCAAAGGATTCTGGGTAACAGAACCTGGTCAGAGCCCAACAAGGCACCCCATCTTGGATTCCCCTAGATCTCTAGTTTTAAAAAATGCACAGGTTTGGTAGGTTTCCCTAGGTGCCGGCTGAGCTAGAGGCCAAAATCTACAGGAAGGCACTTTACAAAAAACACCTGTTTTCTATCAAAAAATGAGATCTGTCCACGTTGTGTTTTGGGGCATTTCCTGTCGCGGGCGCTAGGCCTACCCACACAAGTGAGGTATCATTGTTATCGGGACACTTGGGGGAACGCTTGGTGGAAGGAAATTTGTGGCTCCTCTCAGATTCCAGAACTCTCTGTCACTGAAATGTGAGGAAAAAGTGTTTTTTTAGCCAAATTTTGAGGTTTGCAAAGGATTCTGGGAAACAGCACCTGGTGATAGCCCCACAAGTCACCCCATCTTGGATTCCCCTAGTTCTCTAGTTCTCAAAAATGCACAGGTTTGGTAGGTTTCCCTAGGGGCCAGCTGAGCTAGAGGCCAAAATCCACAGGTAGGCACAAAAAACAAAATGTTTGCTCTATTTTGGCTAATTTCTTGGTCTCCTCCAGGGGAAACCACAAATTCTGGGTACCTTTAGATGTTGGAAAAAAAGGACGCAAATTTGGCATGGATAGCTTACGCAGACAAAAAGTTATGAAGGCCTAAGCGCGAACTACCCCAAATAGCCACAAAAGGGCTCAGCACTTGGGTGGGGGGGAATGGAACTGACCAGCAGCTAAGAGGTTAAGGAAATTTATCCTGGGGCATCTTTAAGAGCCGGATGAGCCCCCTGGCACCGCCATAGCGTCATTTTTTTACTCTTAGTTGGCGCTAAAGTGGCCTTTTCCCCACGCCATATTTACAAAGTGGTGCAATACATGCACTTTGGCACTTTGCAACCCCTTGTGCCACATTATGCCTGCACCAGGCATAATGTATGCAAAGGGGGCGTTCCGGCAGTAGGAAGCCTGCAACAATGGCGCAGTGAAATTTAGCAAAAACGTTGACGCTATTGTGCAAACAACCGCCATGGTGCTCCATACTACAAATACGGCGCAACCATGATGCCATTAGTTGGGGCAGGGGTGATGCAAGAACACTGGCACATCATCACTGATGCACCAGTTTCTTGTAAATATGCCCCTCTGTCCACAACACAGCACGTACTGCTCTGATCTATACAGTGACCAGTGTCAGTCTGAATTTGGTGTCCTCCTACTTAACCTAGCCTGCTGACTTACTTAAGTTATGTTTAACGTTTGGAAGCATTGCAAATGAAAAAAGCAGCGCTTCTAAGATTGTCTTTTTATATTACCAACCACTGTCTAAGACATTGCCTGTGCTCCAGTAAGGGACAGACTGGGACAGAAAATAAGTCCGGGTACCAAACTAAAAGTGGCCGATGTTTGCAAATTGTAGCAGCTTTGAAACTGTAAAAACACACTTTATCAATATTTCTAAAGCTACTGCATGGATTTGGACTTCCTACATGCATTGTTTGATTTAATCCCAGAGAAATCAAAAGTAAACGCCCTCCCATCTGACCGTAAAACAACCTAAAAACAGCCAAAAAGCGTTCGCCCAGCACGTCCGGCACTGTCTGATTACCCTGTAGGCCAGCCCAACTTTGCTTTCAGTTCACACTCATCCTCCCTGACCCTTATTCTTGTTATAGCTACGAAAAATGCAAATGTAATTATGTTTTCATGGCTTCCTGCCCACGAACCTGCAGATAGGAGGTACGTTTAAAAGCGGTGGTGTACATTATGGTGCCCGGAGCAGGGCCCAGGTAAGTATTCCCATGCAGACACGGCAGACAGTGGTTCCTATCCAGACAGAAAATGACCATACCCTGAGACTTGGGACAGTTTATAGAGTTGAAACCCAGAGGACGGAAAGCGACATAACCATAGGAGTAGAGCGCCTTGGTAATGAGGCTGATCCTTTTTCAGCAGCAAAGAAGTTGATGGATGGAATACCGCACTAGCTATCGAGCGGAGGATCGTTTTCTGCCTAGTGTGCCACTCTAGACTGAGCACTACCATACGCAAATCAGACTTCGTCTAGCCCAAAGTGTAATGCTAGGTCCCCTCCACAAACAATCTCTGATTCTGGTTCCTATCTAGCATTGGGGTAAAAAACGATGGACTGAGATGCGACTTGAATAATGACTAGTGACTGAAAAAATTGACGTGATAAATACAAGAAAACGAGGATGAAATGTTAATGCAATACAATATTCTACCACATGGTGTCAGTAGAGAATTGATATCATCAGCAGGTTTCGAATTCTTGCTCAAAACTGCACTAATAGAAAATCCAGTTTTGGCACAACGTTGTTAAATTAGAAGCAGCGAATACAAAATTCCTGAATAGAAATGTACCCATAATTCCACTTCTGTCTTCTCTGGCCAAATATAGTTATATGTTTTTTAAATTTGGGTAAATTTGTAGGATATGCGTTTTAGCATCTTTCAATCAAGCCAGCACCAAAGGAATAATAAAAAATTCTTGCTAGACACAATCAGAGAGAAACTAATGCTTTGGAAATGAGCATGTTCTCTTGTATGCTGTATGTTATTTTATCACAGATTCAAGAAAGATGATAAGTAAACACATTCAATGCCCTGAACGTAGTAAATAGTGGTTGCATAACATCTAGATGAGCACATATTCTCTGTTTTCTGTTGCTTATAGCATTATAAAACAGGTGTGAAATGTAAATGTCATGAACGTACTAAGGGCCATATTTATACTTTTCGACGCACAACTGCGCCAACGCAGTTGTGCGTCAAAAAATCTAACGCCGGCTAACGCCATTCTGAAGCGCCATGCGGGTGCCGTATTTATTCAATGACGTTAGCCGGCGTTAGCCGGCGGAGCTGTCTGGTGTGCGTGAAAAAAAATGACGTACACCAGGCAGCGCCGGCGTAGGGGAATATGGAGCTTGGGCGCCCAAAAATGGGGCAAGTCAGGCTGAGGCAAAATTTTAGCCTCAACCTGATTTGCGCCATTTTTTTTTACCCCAAACCCCCATTGAAATGACTCCTGTCTTAGCAAAGACAGGAGTCATGCCCCCTTGCCCATTGGCCATGCCCACAGGACTTATGTCCCCTGGGCATGGTCATTGGGCATAGTGGCATGTAGGGGGGCACAAATCAGGCCCCCCTATGCCACAAAAAAAATAAAATAAATTACTTACCTGAACTTACCTTAAGTTCCCTGGGATGGGTCCCTCCATCCTTAGGCGTCCTCCTGGGGTGGGCAAGGGTGACAGGGGGGGTCCCTGGGGGCATGGGAGGGCACCTCTGGGCTCCTTCCGAGCCCACAGGTCCCTTAATGCCTGCCCTGACCAGACGCTAAAAAACAACGCTAAAACGGCTGGACGTCATTTTTTTTGACCCGCCCACTCCCGGGCGTCATTTTTGCCCAGGAGTATAAATATGGCGCACATGCCTCGGAGTCAATTTTTTAGACGGGAACGCCTACCTTGCATATCATTAACGCAAAGTAGGTGTCCACGCAAAAAAATGACGCAAACTCCATGGACTTTGGCGCTAGACGCGTCTAACGCCAGAGTATAAATATGGAGTTCGTTTTGCGTCGAATTTGCGTAAAAAAAAACGACGCTAATCCGGCGCAAACGGAGTATAAATATGGCCCCAAATGTGTTTAAAAGACGTTTGTTGTGGATGTGTATTGATATTTATAATTACTGCAGAAAAAAGCTGCAGACTCACAGGTAGCGATGTCATATTCAGTAGATAATGGTTTCAGTACAATTTGACTTACATTTTGTTTGTAAAGGGCTCATTAGGTGTGCTGCCTGCACAATTAATGGGTCCACATTTGTCCCCCAATGGGAATCAAATACCCCATTGTAGCATTTGACTCTCAAAGGGCATGTATGCAGAATAGTCCAGGGCCTACTTAAGTGAGATGGTGTGGGCTAGCAAAGCCCGTTCACAGCTACACAATAATAAAACTCAATAAATGATTGTTCAGTCTGTGTTCTTGAAGAAGGAAAAAGTACATTTATTACACACCACACTACACAATACTATGCAACAATTTACAAATGCACATAAGCGGACAGAAATGCTTCTTGGTGACATTGTGTAACCAATCTTGTCCCTCCAGAAAGGAGGCCTAGTTCACTTGCATTAGCATGCCATGATGGAATATCAATTTTAATTCACACATTTAACTTTGCCAATAAAACATGCATATTTTGAACATGAAGGATTATCAGTGTCAGTACTTCATCAAAACTATCACAAGGGAAAGTGTTTAAGTATGTGTTGGTGATAGGTGAGTGCTACATTGCTTTTATAAGGAATAGCACAATCCAAATATCCCACTAATAAACACAAATAGTGTAATTATATCCTTCACCCCTAGGGGGTGTTTGCAAAATATTTTGAACTAACATATAGCATAATATAAAGCAATTCCACATATCTCCTAAAAAGCATCACATTTGTAATCGCAGCCCAATGCACAATTACTATCTTTCACCCATAGAGTGTGTTTGCAGACATGAAAACTTTTGTTAAACTACTTCATTCACAAGGACTGCAGCCATAGTCTCTGACACTGTACAGGGCACAGCACTCCCAGCTACAGAGCTAAAGTGCAGTCTGAGGAGTGCTTAAACATTCTTCAAATGCTGGAGGAGTTATCATTTTACTGTCCCATCCAACCTCAGGTGGGGACTTGTTACATCCATTTGGAGTGAGGCTGTCCTGCTCCAGTAGCCTCCCCCACACTTGTGCTACATTGTGGTGGTGACCCCGCTCTCTTGGGGCCACCACAAAGCCAAAAGCGAGTGTTGTTTGGATAAAAAAAATGTGACCAGGCCCTGCAGGACATTATGGAGTGCTCCTAGAGGTAGCCTATAAACATTTGATGAGCAACCTCACTTCGCAGCTTTTCATTACTTTTTTTTCTCCTTTTGTAAGCTGTCTCATGCTGCATGCATTCTTCTAGGGGGTGTCCAGTCCCATCTAGACAACCCATGTCTTCTCCTGTTGGGGGGCAACCCAGGCAGCCCACCCCTGGCTTCCAACCAGGCTGGTTCCCACGCACCTCACAGTTAAGCATGCAGCTGTAATTTGGCCTCTCCACTCCTGCGGGAAGGCACGTTGTTGTCAGCTGGCATTCTCCAGGTGATCGGGCCACATGGGGGAGCATAGCAGCACTTCCCCTTCTCATTGAGTGCCACTGGAGCCCATGGATGGGGTCCTGGTCTCCTTCGAAGGATCACAGGAGAGAGCAATGGTCCTGGGCCCCCTCCCTCCTTTGTGGGGATCACACACAACAGCACTGTTTCATCACTTGGTGCTTCTTGGGGCCCAGGAAAGGGGTCCTGGACCCCTTCTCCTTGGACCTGAGGGAGCTCAATAGAACTCTCTCACATTGGTCTTCCTGCCGGGGTCCAGATATGTGGTCCTGGGCCCCTTGTTTTCCCGTGGGGCAAGCACGATGGAGCTTCCCCACCATTTCACTTGATAGACATAACTCCCAGGCCCTGGCCCACCCCGGAGGCTGAAATTGATCACACATACTCCAAATTTCTCAATAAGAGGTCAAAGGTCATCCCTGCTCACACAGCAATAACTCAGGCCCCCATTGAGATGATCTTGATGATTAAGATCTCCTTTTACTTCTGGTGGGGTGCCCTACACACTGTAGCCCTTTCCTCAGGACTCCTAGGCTCCAAGGCACAACCTTTATAAGAAACTGGCTCCTTGGGACTCCCTTTCTCTTTGTTGTCTCTCTGGGCAGTGCTCCTGCGTTGCACATATGCCCAGTCTTTCCCCAAACTGGTTTTCAGGGGAAGTAAGAGGACCAGCTTCCTCAGTTCTGGGGAGTACCCCACTGGTCTTGGGGTCAATCAGAGTCAGAGTCCTGGGGCCAGGTGGCAGTCAGGGTGTTCCTAGTTCAAATTGTCCATGGTGGTTGCCTCCAAGTCAAGTGTTTCACAGAAAAGAACAACCAAGAGTTAGCTATCTCCCCTCAATTGGACCTTTTAAGTAGGGCAGGCGTGTCATCAGGGATGCACCTCTGGCCTATCCTGATGCGCTACAACATCCCTCTGCTCCTGCCTCAACCTTCCAGCACAGTCTTCTGGGATAGCTCTAAATGGCATCACCCAGGAGTTACTTTCCACATGTGCTCTGGGGGACCCAGCTCCAGCCTTCACTGACATCTCTGCCAGGGCCTCCTGCAGCAACTCTTCAAAGGAACCCTCCTTCTGGTTTGGCTCCAGAGGTCTGGACTCCCTCCTTTGTTGAGTGGCCTGGGGCAGGCCCTCTTCCCGGCATGGGATGACAGCTGGCTGATTAATGCAGAGCAATTCACTAATCCCCTTACTCCTTTGCAGCTGACTTCTGCACTTTTACTTGCTCCCTTTGATGTGTGAGGTCTTTGTTCCTGCTGCTGGAGAGAAAAGTAATAAACACAGCCCAGCAAGGTCACAAAATGCCTGGGCTCTGATCCCGAGTTGAGTTAGAGAAATATGACATTTCTGAATTACTATTAAGTGGAGCAGATATTTATTTGTACTTTACATAATTTTTTCACACAGGATACTGTGTACATTGGTGCACCTCTATAGTCTGTAGACAAAAGGAAACCAGAGCTGCGCACTAAGGCAGCCTATCCCATAGGAGTATAATGGAGTGTTGCTCCAGTCAAGACAGTAAACCACACTGACTTTCCCTATATGTGTACATCCACATAATAATGCCTATTCCAGGCTGCCTTTGCACAGTTCCTGGGCTGCACATGACTGGAGTCTTCCACGTGCAGCCCTCTCATGTGTGCACATGCGTTTGCACACGTTTACTTGTAACCAGGCAAGTGCCTCTTACTATTGGTGCGTTTCAGCGGCCTTATCCTAGAAGGTGAACACTGGCGGTAACCACAGACAATTCAAAGCAAAAAAATCTGGCAGATTAGTTAGTCTGACCCACCTTCTCAGGAATGGTAAATAACAAAAAAATGGTTATGCACCAAAAACTCCTAAGCATTTGACAAGAATTGCTGTGTTATAAATTTGAATACAGACTACAGAAAGCTGGCAGTGCCTGAAGAACTGCTATGATACGTCAGTATTTTAGCTGATTTCTTTTAGGTTTGTGGGTCTGTTTTATGGTCTTGTGGGAGTTTTTTTTTTACTATTGAGTTCCATGAAATTACCACAGACATTGCTTGTAGCACGCACAAATGCATGTAGTCTCCCATAACTCGCAAAGCAACTATACAAGGTGTCTTTACAAGTTTAAAATTGCCCTAGTTTGCAAATTTGGGTCACCTTCTGTAGCTATCTGATTCGCTAATGGGAGCACATTTTTTTTTTGATGCCCGGGCCTAATATCTGACCCAGTATCAACCTGTTTGAGTATTGAAGATAGTATTGTACAGGTTGTCCAGGCCTCAAAGCAATTTGTTGATGGTTTGGGATTCGTTTACAAGGAACACTGGATAAGTAGTCATCCCTATTTACCTTACCCGTTTGAAACTCATGTAAAGTCTAGAACGCACATGCATCACATTT
The DNA here is from genome assembly GCF_031143425.1 of Pleurodeles waltl. Classification (NCBI taxonomy): domain Eukaryota; kingdom Metazoa; phylum Chordata; class Amphibia; order Caudata; family Salamandridae; genus Pleurodeles; species Pleurodeles waltl. The sequence goes on from NC_090437.1 coordinate 763,018,086, forward strand.
TAAACCCAATGTGCACTTTCATGTTAAGAGAGTCAGCTCACATCTAACTATGTAAAAGATATCTCAAGCTATGTATCAAGCCAAGATAGAGCACTGTGTGGCTGTCAGTTGTTTTGTAGCAAGCACAAATATGGCACTGGGGGGAGGTGACCTCTATTTCTGCACATCACCAGCTAAGGGTGTAATACCGCCAACAGGCTGGTGGAAATTACCACAAAATTATGACCATGGCAGTGATATTTCCGATAGACAGCCAATGTACCACACTGACGGCCAGGATGGAAACAACAGTCACCACGGCGGTAGCCACCTACAGCCAGGCGGAAGACAAAGTACTGCCCACCATATTTTGACACACAATCCGCCACCTTTTCCGAGGCAGTACCAACATCATCAAAAGCCTGGCAGAAACAGAGCACACAAGTCAAAGGACTCACCATTGGAGACACAGGGAAGAACCACGCAGCCATGGAACCCAAACTGCAAGTTTTTCACTAATCTTCTACATTATGCTCCACCTGGAACACCAACACCGGCAAAGACAACGACGGTGAGTACAACCGCCTAGCACCAAAGGGAGGGTGGGAGGAAAACGAGAGTGACACACACATGCACCACACACACCCGACATACACACACCATACACACAACCATATGCATCACAAAAACAATATGACCACGAAAATCAGCAGAATAATGCAACAGGAATTGATGAAAGTGATTGTAATCACTCCAACAATAAAATAAACAATCCGATTTAGCCATGAAATAGATATGTTGTCTAAAAAAGGGACACTGCCCAGTTCATAGTTCGAAGGGCCCACATGGCCACAGGGCACAGTTCAAGGCCCCACTCGAATCCTGCACCAATCTGGATAGAACACTGCAGGGGCATCAGGTGTCGAATAGGCAGGCACCTCAAGGGGAGTGGTGGGCACCTCAGCCGGATGCGGGATCAAGCCCACTGGTTCTGGAGGGGGCAACATGCCCATTGCTCTTTGTCCTGGGGAGTGCAAGGCCACAGACTCTCGAGTGGGTGTCTTCTCCACTGGTTCTGGAGGGGGCAACATGACCATTGCTCTTTGTCCTGGGGAGTTCAAGGCACAGTCTCCCGAATGGGTGTCTTCCCCACTCGTTCTGGAGGGGTCAACATGCCCATTTCTCTTTATCCTGGGGAGTGCAAGGCCACAGTCTCTCGAGTGGGTGTCTTCCCCACTCGTTCTGGAGGGGGCAACATGCCCATTGCTCTTTGTCCAGGGGAGTGCAAGGCAACAGTCTCTCAAGTGTGTGTCTACCCCACTGGTTCTGGAGGGTGCAACATGCCCTGTGCTTTATCCTGGGGAGTGCAAGGCCACAGTCTCTCGAGTGGGTGTCTTCCCCACTGGTTCTGGAGGGGGCAACATGCCCATTGCTCTTTTTCCTGGGGAGTGCAAGCCCACATTCTCTCAAGTGGGTAAATACCCCACTGAATCTGGTAGGGGCAGGCTGCACAACATCTCTTGGAGGTTGGACTATATGTCGTCCACCGGTGGTGATGGCTGCACTGTGGTGGTGGTTGTGGGAGGCTCCTGCTCAGCCCCTGCACCCTCTGATTGCTTCACTGTGTTGGTAGTTGGGGGAGGCTCCTGCTCAGCCCCTGCACCCTTTGATGGCTGCACTGTGGTGGTGGTTGTGGGAGGCTCTTGCTCAGCCCCTGTACCCTTTGATGGCTGCAGTTTGGTGGTGGTTGGGGGAGGCTCCTGCTCAGCCCCAGCACTCTCTGATGGCTGCACAACCACGGCTGGTGGTGGGGGCCCTGTGACAGCTGGTGGTGGTGGCGGTGTTTGGCTGGCATCTTCCACTGGGGTAGATTGCCTCCTCTCCTCCTGGACATGGGTTGGGGATCCCTTACCCTTCCGGCAGGGGTCGATGGGCTCTTCCCCACCTACCTGCTGGTGCAGGCTCCTTCCCCTTCTTTCCATCTGGCGCGGGCTCTTTCCTTTCTTTAAGCTGGCGAAGGCTCCTTCCCCTTCATACCAGCTGGTACAGGCTCCTCCCCCGTCTTTCCAGCTGGTGCAGGCTCCTTCTTCTTCTTTCCAGCCAGTGCAGGCTCCTTTCCCTTCATACCAGCTGGTGCAGGCTCCTTCCCCTTCTTTGCAGCTGGTGCAGGCTCCTTCTCCTTCAGTATTGTTGGTCTGGAATCCCTACGAACACGAGTAGGTGGTGCTACCACTCAGCCCGTGAACTGTTTGGCTGAGGTGCTGGGCTGGGTCCTTGCTACCCTGCCCATACATGCAGGATGGGGAGAAGGGTTGGGAAGAAATCAATTGTGGAAAGGAGTATAGTATATACAGAACCAACTTCCTACAGACAGCCTACTCACTCTTGTATCCCTTAGATACCTAGCACTTCAGATGAATAGGAGATGGAGACATACCCCCGTGTACAGACCCCTGGTGGACTTGGCTACACTGGAGGACAGGCACATAATACTCACCTAATGACTGGAGAGGGTGACAATCACAGATATGTGTGCCCAGTTGAAGCCTGACCTGATATCTGCTATCCGTCACCCCACTGGGATCCCCTCTCTTGTGCAAATGCTATCAGTGCTCCATTTCCTGACAACAGGTTCTTTCCAAGTGACAGTGGGCCTGACAGCAGGAATGTCACAGCCAATGGGCCTGGCAGCAGGAATGTCACAGTCAATGTTCACAAACGTGCTAACAAGATTCTTGTCTGCCCTGATAAAACACTTGTGCAGCTACATTGCTTTCCCCCAGGTTGAGCATTTGGCCAATGTGAAGGCCGGATTCTATGCAATGTGACATATCCCCAATATAATTGGTGCAATTGTCGCTACATATATTGCATTTGTAACCCCCGCCAGAATGAACAGGTGTTTAGGAATCATAAGAGTTTCCACTCCATGAATGTTCAGATGATGTGCTTGGTGGACCAGTACATTTCCCACATCAATGCTAAGTATCCAGGGTCGGTGCATGATGCCTTTGTCCTGAGGAATAGCAGCATCCCAAATGTGAAGTCCGAACTACACAGGGCACGGGGTGAGTCTAATAGGTGAGCCCTGGTTCCCACTCAGTATATGTTGGTGTATGCCTATGGTGTTGGCCATATAGGATATGTGTGGCTAAATGTTGTCCCTCAATATTTGCAGGTGACTCTGGTTACCCAAACCTATCATGGCTGCTGACCCCTGTGAGGAATGCCAGGAAAAGGGCAGAAGAACGTTAGAAAGAGGCACATTGGCAAACCAGAAAGATTACTGAAAGGACCTTTGGCCTCTTGAAGGCAAGGTTCAGGTGCCTACATCTGACAGGTGGATCCCTATGCTACTAACCCAAGAAGGTCTGCCAGATAGTAGTGGTATGCTGCATGTTGCACAATCTGGCCCTCAGACACTATGGGGCATATTTATACTCTCTTTGCACCGAATGTGCGTCAAAATGTTTGACGCACAATCGGTGCAAACACTGCCCCATATGTATACTTTGACGTCCGACCCCGCGGGCGTCAAAGTTCCACCATGTGCGTCATTTTTTAAAAGGGGGAACTAGCCTTGCGTTAATTATATGCAAGGTAGGCGTTCCCTTCCAAAAAATGACTTTAAGGCCTGTGCGCCTTATTTTTACTGTGACGTCATTTTGACGCACAGGAGGAGGCAGGCCTTAAAAAACGGCGCCCAGCCTGATCAGCGCAGTTTTTTAATGCCTGGGTCAGGGAAGGCATTAAGGGACCTGTGGGCTCAGAAGGAGCCCAGAGGTGCCCTCCCATGCCCCCAGGGACACCCCCTGCCACCCTTGCCCACCCCAGGAGGACACCCAAGGATGGAGGGACCCATCCCAGGGAAGTTAAGGTAAGTTCAGATAAGTGTTTTTTTTGTATTTTTTTTGTGGCATAGGGGGGCCTGATTTGTGCCCCCCTACATGCCACTATGCCCAATGACCATGCCCAGGGGACATAAGTCCCCTGGGCATGGCCATTGGGCAAGGGGGCATGACTCCTGTCTTTGCTAAGACAGGAGTCATTTCAATGGGGGTTGGGCGTCAAAAAAAATGGCGCAAATCGGGTTGAGGCCAAAATTTTGCCTCAGACCTGACTTGCCCCATTTTTTTACGCCCAAGCTCCATTTTCCCCTACGCCGCCGCTGCCTGGTGTGAGTCATTTTTTTTGACGCACACCGTTCAGCTGCGCCGGCTAACGTCATTCAATAAATAAGGCGCCCGCATGGCCCTTTGGAATGGCGTTAGCCGGCGTTAAAAGTTTTGACGCACAACTGCGTTGGCGCAGTTGTGCGTCAAAAAGTATAAATATGGGCCTATGTACCTTTTCTGCAGGAGGAGGAGACTGGAGATGCCTCTGTGGCAGCAGTGGACCCTTAGGACAGAGGATGAGGAGGCAGAGGATGAGGACAACAGAACATCAGTGATACGTCAGTACTTCCAACTTCACATTTCTATGACTATTGGTGTATTCTGTGTGGCATTGTCACACTGGCATTACCCACTTATTTGCCCTACTTACTGTTACCTATGGATATTCATTTTGCAGATATTGGTGATATGACACATTCTCCTGGTGTGATCACAACAGCCAGCTACAGGTCATTAATTCTATGCTCATTCTGTGAAGAGGTCAGTTGCAGTGGTTGTAGCTGTTTCAATCGATACAAATTTGCAATACATGAAATACTAGTAGTCAAGTTTTACCCAAGGGTGTTTATTGTTGTGCTAAAATATAGAGGGTAAAGTGGAATGGAATGGGGTGATGATTCTGACCGTCTTTTTAAGATTAGGCCTGTCCTTGATCATTTTGTAGATCCGTTTTCAGAGATCTATGTTCCAGGCAAAGAAATAGCTGTGGATGAGTCTTTGGTGCTCTTCAAGGGTTGTTTGTTTTTTAGGCAGTACATTCCTAGCAAGAGGGCATGATATGGAATTAAATTGTATATGCTGTCTGAAAGTAGTACAGGATATATGTATAATGTCCGTGTCTACACTGGTAGGGATTCCAGTATTGACCCCCTGGTTGTCCTCCCACTTTTGGAGTTGCTGAGAAAATTGTGTGGGAACTTGGTAGACGACCGTTCAACAAAGGTCACCATTTGTGTGTAGATAACTTCTACACTGGAGTGCAGTTGTTCAAGGAATTGTTTATAGTGGACACTGTTGCTTGTGGCACAATTTGTTGTAACCAGAAAGGCTATCCAAGGGAGCTTGTCTATAAAAAACTTGAGAGGGGACAGTGCAGTGCTTTGCGGAATGATGAGCTGCTATCTTTGAAATTTTCAGACAGGAGGGATGTCTACATACTAAGTACCATCCATGATGAGAGTACTTCCCCCGTGATTGTTTGGGGCCAGGTTGCTGAAGTGTGCAAACCTGTGTGCCTTTTAAATTATAATAAGCACATGGGAGGTGTAGATAGAGTTGATCAAAGGTTGGAACCTTATACTGCTATTCGTAAGTCTTACGTTTGGTATAAGAAGTTAGCAATTCACCTCTTCCACTTAGCAACTTTTAATGCTTTTATTGTGTTTAACCCCTTCCCCGCCACGGACGTAATGGTTACGTCCATGGCAGCGCCCGTGTGGCGCCATGGACGTAACCATTACGTCCTGAATGCTGCCCTCGGGAGAAGCGCTAGCGCTCCTCCCGAGGGCCGCCCCCCCACCCCCCCCACCCCCCTAGGTCAGGGCTGACAGGGGAATCCCTTCCCCTTCAACCCCCAACCCCCCCCCACCCCCCCTGTGCTCGCGCGCTGACAATCACACAACCTCCCCCATCGCGCTGGAAGCAGAGCTTCCAGCGCGATCGAAAGAGAAATGCTCAGCATTTCTCTTTCGATCACGTGGGGGAGGCCCGGAGGGGCTTCAAAGGGAAGGAAATGTATTTCCTTCCCTTTGAAGTCTCTCCGAGGGTTTCAAAAGCCGGATTGCTTGCAATCCGGCTTTTGAAACCCCACTAGACACCAGGGATTTTTTTTTTTTCTATGAAATTGACAGAAGGGAGCGACCCCTTGGGCAAGGGTCGCTCCCAGGGGGTCATTTTTTTTTAAGGCCATTTCTGCCCCCCCCTGGGGGCAGATCGGCCTATTATTAGGCCGATCTGCCCCCAGTGGGGGCAGAAACCTCTAGACACCAGGGATACTTTTTTTTGGTTTGTTTTTTTATTTGTTTTCTTTTGTTTTTTAGGTGTGGGATGCGACCCCTTAGGCAAGGGTCGCTCCCATAGGGGGAAATTATATTTAGGTCATTTCTGCCCCCTTTGGGGGCAGATTGGCTTATTTTTATGAGGCCAATCTGCCCCCAAGGGGGGCAGAAACCACTAGACACCAGGGATTTTTTTTGTTTGTTTGTTTTTCATGTAAGGGGAGCGACCCCTTAGGCAAGGGTCGTTCCCTTGGGGGGCAAATTTATTTTAGGCCATTTCTGCCCCCCATGGGGGCAGATCAGCCTATTTTTATTAGGCCGATCTGCCCCCACGGGGGGCAGAAACCACTAGGCACCAGGGATTTTTGTTGTTGTTGTGTTTTACATATGGGGAGCGTCCCCTTAGGCAAGGGTCGCTCCCCTGGAGGGGCAAATTGTATTTAGGCCATTTCTGCCCGCTTTGGGGGCAGATCGGCCGATTTTAGGTCAATCTGCCCCCAAGGGGGGCAGAAACCACTAGGCACCAGGGATCTTTTTTTTGCGCCGTCACGCAAGGGGAGCGACCTTGTAGGCAAGGGTCGCTCCCGGGGGGGGGTGAGGGGGGCAAATTTATTTTAGGCCATTTCTGCCCCCCCTGGGGGCAGATTGGCCTATTAGTATTAGGCCGATCTGCCCACAGGGGGGGGCAGAAACCTCTAGGCGCCTGGGCAAATAGTTTTTTTGTGTTTTTTTTTTGTTTGTTTGTTTTTTTAGAGATGGGGAGCGACGCATTAGGCAAGGGTCGCTCCCCTGGGGGGCAAATTGTATTTAGACCATTTCTGCCCCCCTTGGGGGCAGATTGGCCGATTGTAGGTCAATCTGCCCCCAAGGGGGGCAGAAACCACTAGGCACCAGGGATCTTTTTTTTGCGCCGTCACGCAAGGGGAGCGACCTTGTCGGCAAGGGTCGCTCCCCGGGGGGGGGGTGAGGGGGGGCAAATTTATTTTAGGCCATTTCTGCCCCCCCTGGGGGCAGATCGGCCTATTGGTATTAGGCCGATCTGCCCACAGGGGGGGCAGAAACCTCTAGGCGCCTGGGCAAATAGTTTTTTTGTGTTTTTTTTTTTGTTTGTTTGTTTTTTTAGAGATGGGGAGCAACGCATTAGGCAAGGGCCGCTCCCCTGGGGGGCAAATTGTATTTAGACCATTTCTGCCCCCTTTGGGGGCAGATTGGCCGATTGTAGGTCAATCTGCCCCCAAGGGGGGCAGAAACCACTAGGCACCAGGGATCTTTTTTTTGCGCCGTCACGCAAGGGGAGCGACCTTGCAGGCAAGGGTCGCTCCCCGGGAGGGGTGGGGGGGCAAATTTATTTTAGGCCATTTCTGCCCCCCTGGGGGCAGATCGGCCTATTGATATTAGGCCGATCTGCCCCCGGGGGGGGCAGAAACCTTTAGGCGCCAGGGCAATTTTTTTTTGGTGGTTTTTTTTTTTTGTTTGTTTGTTTTTTTAGAGATGGGGAGCGACGCATTAGGCAAGGGTCGCTCCCCTGGGGGGCAAATTGTATTTAGACCATTTCTGCCCCCCTTGGGGGCAGATTGGCCGATTGTAGGTCAATCTGCCCGCAAGGGGGGCAGAAACCACTAGGCACCAGGGATCTTTTTTTTGCGCAGTCAAGCAAGGGGAGCGACCTTGCAGGCAAGGGTCGCTCCCCGGGGGGGGTGGGGGGGCAAATTTATTTTAGGCCATTTCTGCCCCCCTGGGGGCAGATCGGCCTATTGGTATTAGGCCGATCTGCCCCCGGGGGGGGGCAGAAACCTTTAGGCGCCAGGGCAAATTTTTTTTTGTGTGGGTTTTTTGTTGTTGTTTTTTTAGAGATGGGGAGCGACGCATTAGGCAAGGGTCGCTCCCCTGGGGGGCAAATTTTATTTAGACCATTTCTGCCCCCCTTGGAGGCAGATTGGCCGATTGTAGGTCAATCTGCCCCCAAGGGGGGCAGAAACCACTAGGCACCAGGGATCTTTTTTTTGCGCCGTCACGCAAGGGGAGCGACCTTGCAGGCAAGGGTCGCTCCCCGGGGGGGTTGGGGGGGCAAATTTATTTTAGGCCATTTCTGCCCCCCCTGGGCCCGGCTGAGCTAGAGGCCAAAATCCACAGGTAGGCACTGTTTTCTATGAAAAAATGTGATGTGTCCACGTTGTGTTTTGGGCCATTTCCTGTCGCGGGCGCTAGGCCTACCCACACCAGTGAGGTATCATTTTTATCGGGAGACTTGGGGGAACGCTAGGTGGAAGGAAATTTGTAGCTCCTCTCAGATTCCAGAACTTTCTGACACAGAAATGTGAGGAACATGTGTTTTTTTAGCCAAATTTTGAGGTTTGCAAAGGATTCTGGGTAACAGAACCTGGTCCGAGCCCCGCAAGTCACCCCTCCTTGGATTCCCCTAGGTCTCTAGTTTTCAGAAATGCACAGGTTTGGTAGGTTTCCCTAGGTGCCGGCTGAGCTAGAGGCCAAAATCTACAGGTAGGCACTTCGCAAAAAACACCTCTGTTTTTTCCCAAAATTTAGGATGTGTCCATGTTGCGCTTTGGGGTGTTTCCTGTCGCCGGCGCTAGGCCTACCCACGCAAGTGAGGTATCATTTTTATCGGTAGACTTCGGGGAACGCTGGGTGGAAGGACATTTGTAGCTCCTCTCAGATTCCAGAACTTTCTGCCACAGAAATGTGAGGAACATGTGTTTTTTTAGCCAAATTTTGAGGTTTGCAAAGGATTCTGGGTAACAGAACCTGGTCCGAGCCCCGCAAGTCACCCCTCCTTGGATTCCCCTAGGTCTCTAGTTTTCAGAAATGCACAGGTTTGGTAGGTTTCCCTAGGTGCCGGCTGAGCTAGAGGCCAAAATCTACAGGTAGGCACTTCGCAAAAAACACCTCTGTTTTTTTCCAAAATTTAGGATGTGTCCACGTTGCGCTTTGGGGTGTTTCCTGTCGCCGGCGCTAGGCCTACCCACGCAAGTGAGGTATCATTTTTATCGGGAGACTTGGGGGAACGCTGGGTGGAAGGAAATTTGTAGCTCCTCTCAGAATCCAGAACTTTCTGCCACAGAAATGTGAGGAACATGTGTTTTTTTTAGCCAAATTTTGAGGTTTGCAAAGGATTCTGGGTAACAGAACCTGGTCCGAGCCCCGCAAGTCACCCCTCCTTGGATTCCCCTAGGTCTCTAGTTTTCAGAAATGCACAGGTTTGGTAGGTTTCCCTAGGTGCCGGCTGAGCTAGAGGCCAAAATCTACAGGTAGGCACTTCGCAAAAAACACCTCTGTTTTTTTCCAAAATTTAGGATGTGTCCACGTTGCGCTTTGGGGTGTTTCCTGTCGCCGGCACTATGCCTACCCACACAAGTGAGGTATCATTTTTATCGGGAGACTTGGGGCAACGCTGGGTGGAAGGAAATTTGTGGCTCCTCTCAGATTCCAGAACTTTCAGACACAGAAATGTGAGGAACATGTGTTTTTTTAGCCAAATTTTGAGGTTTGCAAAGGATTCTGGGTAACAGAACCTGGTCTGAGCCCCGCAAGTCACCCCTCCTTGGATTCCCCTAGGTCTCTAGTTTTCAGAAATGCACAGGTTTGGTAGGTTTCCCTAGGTGCCGGCTGAGCTAGAGGCCAAAATCTACAGGTAGGCACTTCGCAAAAATCACCTCTGTTGTCTTCCAAAAATTTGGATGTGTCCACGTTGCGCTTTGGGGCGTTTCCTGTTGCGGGCGCTAGGCCTACCCACACAAGTGAGGTATCATTTTTATCGGGAGACTTGGGGGAACGCTGGGTGAAAGGAAATTTGTGGCTCCTCTCAGATCTTTCTGCCACAGAAATGTGAGGAACATGTGTTTTTTTTTGCCAAATTTTGAGGTTTGCAAAGGATTCTGGGTAACAGAACCTGGTCCGAGCCCCGCAAGTCACCCCTCCTTGGATTCCCCTAGGTCTCTAGTTTTCAGAAATGCACAGGTTTGGTAGGTTTCCCTAGGTGCCGGCTGAGCTAGAGGCCAAAATCTACAGGTAGGCACTTCGCAAAAAACACCTCTGTTGTCTTCCAAAAATGTGGATGTGTCCACGTTGCGCTTTGGGGCGTTTCCTGTCGCGGGCGCTAGGCCTACCCACACAAGTGAGGTATCATTTTTATCGGGAGACTTGGGGGAACATAGATTAGCAAAACAAGTGTTATTGCCCCTTGTTTTTCTCTACATTGTTTCCTTCCAAATATAGGAGAGTGTGTAAAAAAGACATCCATTTGAGAAAAGCCCTGTAATTCACATGCTAGTATGGTCACCCCGGAATTCAGAGATGTGCAAATAACCACTGCTCCTCAACACCTTATCTTGTGCCCTTTTTGGAAATACAAAGGTTTTCTTGATAGCAATTTTTTACTCTTTATATTTCAGCAAATGAATTGCTGTATACCCGTTATAGAATGAAAACGCACGTCAGGGTGCAGCTCATTTATTGGCTCTGGGTTCCTCGGGTTCTTGATGAACCTACAAGCCCTATATATCCCCGCAACCAGAGGAGTCCAGCAGACGTAACGGTATATTGCTTTCGATAATCTGACATTGCAGGGAAAAGTTACAGAGTAAAACGTAGAGAAACATTTATGTTTTTTTCACCTAAATTTCAATATTTTTCTTTTTCAGTTGTTATTTTCTGTAGGAAACCCTTGTAGGATCTACACAAATGACCCCTTGCTTAATTCAGAATTTTGTCTAGGTTTCAGAAATGTTTAGGTTTCTGGGATCCAGCATTGGTTTCATGCCCATTTCTGTCACTGACTGGAAGGAGGCTGAAAGCACAAAAAATTGCAAAAATGGGGTATGTCCCAGAAAAGTGCAAAAATTGTGTTGAGAAATTGGGTTTTCTGATTCAAGTCTGCCTGTTCCTGAAAGCTGGGAAGCTGCTGAGTTTAGCACCGCAAACCCTTTGTTGATGCCATTTTCAGGGGAAAAACCACAAGCCTTCTTCTGCAGCCACTTTTTCCAATTTTTTTGAAAAAAACAAAATTTTCCCTGTATTTTGGCCAATTTCTTGGCCTCTTTCAGGGGAACCCACAAAGTCTGGGTACCTCCAGAATCCCTAGGATGTTGGAAAAAAAGGACGCAAATTTGGCTTGGTTAGCTTATGTGGACAAAAAGTTATGCGGGCCTAAGCGCGAACTGCCCCAAATATGCAAAAAAAGGCCTGGCACAGGAGGGGGAAAAGGCCTGGCAGCGAAGTGGTTAAGGATAGGTCTCCAGAGTCAAAGATGACATTTATGAAATTTCAGGAGTCAGTGATAGAGAGCCTTATTGTGGTGGAACAGGCCAGAGGTCCTAGAGACGCAGTGGTGGAGGATGTGGCTAGATTGAAAGATCGCCACTTTGCTGAGCACATTCCTCCCACACCCAAAAAAAGACTTTCCAGCTAAGAAATGTAGAGTGTGTTTTCGAAGAGGTATCCGGAGGGAGCTTGAATGTACTGCCGAGATTGTCCTTCAAAGCCTGGGCTGTGTGTGGGTGGTTGTTTCAAGAATTACCACACCCAGAAGAATTACTGGGAACAACTATGAGTGTAAACTGCCTGTCTTGTATTTTCATGTGTTCAGTTTCATGGTTGGCATATCTGTCATGTACTTAGTTAGAGCTTTTGTGTTTGTAGTTTTGTAATTATTTCTAATTAGTTAGTGGCTTCTTTGTTTAAAAAAAAATAGTGATGCCATTGTGTGTGGAGTGGCGCTTGGCTGAGGGTGCACATATTGTACATATTGACTTGCTGTTGGCTACTGCAATACACTGCCAGCCAAACACCAGTCCACACACTCCCATCAGCTGGCGTGATTGCTGTATCAGGCATGTGGGCGTATGTAAGTGATGGGCGCTTGAACGGCGCTGTCTGTCGATGCAAGTGTTGTAATGTGCTGGACCCGTGGCTGGCAGCGTGAATGGTCTTGTGCATGTCATGTGTGAACGGTGTTTGAATGGACTGTAAAGCAGTTGGTGCCTTGCCGTGGCTTTACAGCTCACGAGCTGTGAGTCATTGGTTCATTTTTTTGGCCTTTCAGTTATAACAAGTGCATTTCATTTTTTGTGAAATCTCTTATTAATAAAATTTGATCCACTGAACCATCACTCACCCTTGTGCCAAATCCAACCAGCATATGTGGTAAAAATGCCAAAACCTTCTCTGCTGTAATCAGGCATCGCAGCACACCTGTGACACCATAGTTGCCTCGGTGGGACCCCGATGATGAAGCATGCCACCAACTTAGTTGGCGGGTGAGGGGTCTTTTTAACATAACCTAAGTGCATTTCTTTTCACAATTTTAGTGTTTGGAACATCACATAAGTATGTGAACACACCAAAATTATCTATTGCAAAACTACCTGTGTTTGGAATGGGACCTATGGTTTTGGTCCCGGGTCCGGCCTTCATTTAGGGAAATCTACCAAACCCAGACATGTTTTAAAAATAGACACCCCAAGGAGTCCAAGGAGGTGTGGCTTGCCTGGATCCCCCAACATTTTCTTACCCAGACTCCTCGGCAAACCTCAAAATTTGCATAAAAAATCATATTTTCCTCACTTTTCTTTGTAGGATCACCGCTGCGGCACAAATGTCCTACCACCAAGCGTTCCTCTTAGTGCCCCAAGTAAAATGATACCTCACTTGCATGGGACCCAAAAGCAGAGTCAGCCTAAAAGATGTATAAAAGAAAAATATGTGCTTATCAACTCACTTTGCTATCCCCTCAATCTCTACAAGTTTTTGGCCTTTTTCTGTTGCAGGCATCTGGCCCACCTATACAAGTGAGGTACTGTTTTTATCGGGAGACTTGGGGGAATGCTGGGTGGAAGGAAATTTGTGGCTCCTCTCATATTCCAGAACTTTCTGTCACCGAAATGAGAGGAAAAAGTGTTTTTTTGGCCAAATTTTGAGGTTTGCAAAGGATTCTGGGTAACAGAACCTGGTCAGAGCCCATCATGGATTCCCCTAGGTGTCTAGTTTTCAAAACTGCGCTGGTTTGCTAGGTTTCCATAGGTGCTGGCTGAGCTAGAGACCAAAATCCACAGCTAGGCACTTTGCAAAAAGCAGCTCTGCTTTCTTTGTGAAAATGTGATGTGTCCACGTTGTGTTTTGGGGCTTTTCCTGTCGCAGGCGCTAAGCCTACCCCCACAAGTGAGATACCATGTTTATTGGGAGACTTGGGGGAACGTTCAATGGAAGGGAATTTGTGGCTCCTATCAGATTCCAGAACTTTCTGTCACCGAAATGAGAGGAAAAAGTGTTTTTTTGGCCAAATTTTGAGGTTTGCAAAGGATTCTGGGTAACAGAACCTGGTCAGAGCTCCACAAGTCACCACATCTTGGATTCCCCTAGGTGTCTAGTTTTCAAAACTGCACAGGTTTGATAGGTTTCCCTAGGTGCCGGCTGAGCTAGAGGCCAAAATCCACAGCTAGGCACTTTGCAAAAAACAGCTCTGTTTTCTTTGTGAAAATGTGATGTGTCCATGTTGTGTATTGGGGCATTTCCTGTCGCGGGTGCTAGGCCTATCCATGCAAGTGAGGTACTATTTTTATCAGGAGACGTGGAGGAACACAGAATAGCAAAACAAGTGTTATTGCCCCTTGTCTTTCTCTACATTTTTTCCTTCCAAATGTAAGACAGTGTGTAAAGAAGACGTCTATTTAAGGAATGCCCTGTAATTCACATGCTAGTATGGGCACCCCGGAATTCAGAGATGTGCAAATAACCACTGCTTCTCAACACCTTATCTTGTGGCCGTTTTGGAAATACAAAAGTTTTCTTGATACCCATTCTTCACTTTTTATATTTCAGCAAATTCATTGCTGTATACCAGGTATAGAATAAAAACCCATTACAAAGTGTGGCTCATTTATTGACTCTGGGTACCTGGGGTTCTTGATGAACCTACAAGCCCCATATATCCCCGCAACCAGAAGAGTCCAGCTGACGTAACGGTATATTGCTTTAAAAAATCTGACATCGCAGGAAAAAGTTACAGAGTAAAACGTGGAGAAAAATGGCTGTTTTTTTACCTGTTATTTTCTGCAGGAAACACTTGTAGGATCTACACATATGACCCCTTGCTCAATTCAGTATTTTGTCTACTTTTCAGAACTGGTTAGATTTCTGGGATCCAGCATTAATTTCTCACCCATTTTGGCCACTAACTGGAAGGAGGCTGAAAGCACAAAAAATAGAAAAAATGGGGTATGTCCCAGTAAAATGACAAAATTGTATTGAAAAATGGGGTTTTCTAATTCAAGTCTGCCTGTTCCTGATAGCTGGGTAGATGGTAATCTTGCCACCATAAACCCTTTGTTGATGCCGTTTTCAGGGAAAAAAACACGAGCCACCTTCTGCAGCCCTTTTTTCCCATTTAAAAAAAAGAAACTAAACTTTCACTGTATTTTGGCTAATTTCTTGGTCTCCTTCAGGGGAACCCACAAAGTCGGGATACCTCTAGAATCCCTGGGATGTTGGAAAAAAAGGACGCAAATTTGGCATGGGTAGCTTATGTGAACAATAAGTTATGAGGGCCTAAGCTCTAACTGCCCCAAATAGCGAAAAATGGCTCGGCATAGGAGGGGAAAAGGCCTGGCAGCGAAGGGGCCAAAGACAGAAATAAATTCATCAGGAATTGTTCAGCTCCTCAAACAGAATAAAATGAGCCTTTCCTCCCTTCATGCAGTTGGGCGAAGTTGAAATCACCTTAAAAACGTCCCACATTGCCATTAGTCAGAAAATCAAATGTTTACAATTAATCAATAGAAATAAAAACCCAACTATAAGATATAACTAAACTGTCTAACACAGGTCAGTGATTGGCTCCTCTTCTCCTGTTCCCATTGTCAGATATGCCAGGGAACCCTTTTTTTGCCACCCGTGCTTCAGTCAATGCATCCATTGTTAGCTCCTGGGAACATTGCTGTCTCATGCATCAAACTATATATTGTAATGACTTCTGCTACAAGCCTAGCAGGATTTTCCCTAAAGAGCTTTTCCATTTTAATTTCTTACCTCCTCTGATCAGTTTTCATTCTCCTCATTTTAATCACATGATACAATTTAAAATTCCCCATGCTCCAATTAGACAAGTCACAATAATCAACATTACTTGCAAAATTTTCTTTCCCTAGGTTGCCCAGCCAAATTCCCACAGAAGCAAAAGCTTTGCCACCCTTCTCCCAAACTCCAGGTTCTTTCAGATCTTTCAAGTCAGCGCTATCATTAGTCAGATAATTAGTAGGACATCTAATTTCTTTACTATTGTTAGGTATATATGAGCAACAATGTTGCGAGTTCAGCATTTTACAGACTCCACCCTCCTTTGCTAAAAGGATGTTTAACACAAGACGGTTCTGAAGAGTCATAGATCTTACTGCAGCCATTTCTGTGTCCATTAGGATCATGGCTTCTGAAAAATTTGTCAGCATGTTGTTCATAGTAGTAGACAACTTTTGAATTTTCAAAGAATTCAGAATAACTCCTACTGAAGGAATTATTGTTCCAAATATGTCTACAACTATGCCAGAACAGGATTCTCGCTTTTGCCTCACATGATGTAACTCAGTCATTTTAGGCATCTTACACAGGTTCTCAAGTTGATAACATTTTGAGAAAACTATCCCAAGTAACATGTGCCATACTATCATCTTGGAAGACGGTAATACGCATTTGGTCCACAGATGTAATAGACTCCTGGAATTGCTGGGCCTTGTACAATTAGCATGAATGTCCATTTGCTCTGAAACAGAAACACATGTCTACATTCACTCGTTCCCACAAACAACGTGTCAGTTCTAGACTTCGGCGCATATACAAAAAGATTTCCACGTATTGTGCATCTAAAGCTAACCTCCCTTGTCTCTTTATGTAGCTAAATGCATGATAATTTCTAAATGTCCATTTCTCTAAACTCTTTTCTAATTTCTCCTTCATTGCCTTTCTTCTGTCAGATCTAAGAAACTCTTTTCTACAGGGATAAGCAAGCATGTTAAACTGTTACGGTGGGTGTAAGCTGTCCCAGATGTCAATGTAGGTTCAAAGAATCCTCTCACTAATTCTATTGTGTTTTCCCTAGCTGTTCTACTCAGATACTTAATTATAGGAACAAACAAAAACGCTCCATTGTGGTTTGAGTAGAAGTACTGAAAGTACTCCTGGTTGCAGAATCTTGTTAGTAAAAGAAAAAAATATATATATTCCATAAGGAAGGGGCAAATTATGGTAAGTAACTCCTTCCTCCACCAATGAAGGAATCCGTGGACAGATATAACAATCTCCCGCACTCATTGTCTCAATTGAGGATTCTTTTCCACACAGGTACGCAGGCAGTGGAACTGATCGCCATTCAACGAAAGGATCACCTTGTGACTGAGCCGTGGGAGCACAAGTAGGAGCAGGGAGGAGCGCAGCACCGATGAGGTACCAGCGGCTTTGGTGGTGGGTCAAAGGGAATCGGAGGGGGTTGAATGCAAGATAGACTGTCCTCACCTGACCTGGCCATCCCTGCCTGACTTCCTGACCACCCTGACCGCCAGATCTGCTGAACCCAACCTGCCCAACACAGCCATAGGAGCAGAGCAGGGTACAGGGAGCATAAGAGTGCGGCACAGCAGCACAGCTACACTACAGCACCACAGCAGTGGGGGTGGAGGAGGTTTATTCACTCAATTTCTTCAAAAATTAAAATGATCTGCCCCAGCCTGCCAATTCACTGGACCTTGTCCCCTATCTTGAAACCACTCCCCGCACTCCTGTGGAAGGGGCTGTTGGGTTGACACCCTAGAGCTCCGGGGGGGGCTCTTAAATTTGCCACCAAATTGCACACTTAACCCCTTACTCCTACCTCAAACAAAGGAATATAGAGGAAAAGGAAAAGCCTCAACAGTCTTCGGCGGCATGTATAACGCTATAGGCAGCAGTGTGAAGCCAGGAATCCAAACAAGAAAGGTGTGGAGGTGCTCTGGGGGGCTGGTTAACCGCAGTGGCCATAGCCAGCCATTGCTGGGTGTGAGCTCTGGGGGTTCACAGAAGCAGCCCAGCTAGGCCTGGGTGCGGCTTTTGAATCCTCTGGAAAGACCCGCTCACACCCTACCTGGATTCTTCTTTAGAGCCCTCTTTCCAATGTCATTCGGCTTTTCACTGGTTAAAAGCCACTAATGCCTCAATATCCTAACCCCAGTGCCAACAGAAGTGTACTAAAACTGTGTGTTTGGAAGGGCCAGGTTTCCCCACCCTCTGTGTGCTGAAGTAGCAGTCCTTGACCTCTCAAGGAGCAGAAACTGAAAACCACCAACAATTTTACAGTTGACATCCCCGCCACTGATCCCTTTAATTTTTGATCGAGTAGGCAAGAACAATGCGATCCGGCAAGCCTGGGGGGGGTTCCCAATGGTGGTAGGAAACGGCCACTAAAAAGAACAAGATAAAGTTCCCAAGTGAATTCACCATCAGCGCACATAGGTGGTCATTCTGACCCTGGCGGTCTTAGACCGCCAGGGCGGAGGACCGCGGGAGCACCGCCGACAGGCCGGCGGTGCTCCAATGGGGATTCCGACCGCGGCGGTAAAGCCGCGGTCGGACCGGCACCACTGGCGGGGTCCCGCCAGTGTACCGCCGCCCCATTGAATCCTCCGCGGCGGCGCAGCTTGCTGCACCGCCGCGGAGATTCCGACCCCCCCTACCGCCATCCAGATCCCGGCGGTCGGACCGCCGAGATCCGGATGGCGGTAGGGGGGGTCGCGGGGCCCCTGGGGGCCCCTGCAGTGCCCATGCCACTGGCATGGGCATTGCAGGGGCCCCCATAAGAGGGCCCCTACATGTATTTCACTGTCTGCTGCGCAGACAGTGAAATACGCGACGGGTGCAACTGCACCCGTCGCACAGCTTCCACTCCGCCGGCTCGATTCCGAGCCGGCTTCATCGTGGAAGCCTCTTTCCCGCTGGGCTGGCTGGCGGTCTGAAGGCGACCGCCCGCCAGCCCAGCGGGAAAGTCAGAATTACCGCCGCGGTCTTTCGACCGCGGAACGGTAACCTGACGGCGGGACTTTGGCGGGCGGCCTCCGCCGCCCGCCAAGGTCAGAATGAGGGCCATAGTCTCCTTTCTAGATAAAGGAGATCAGCTCATGGAACAGAGGAAGAACGTTTCCAAAACGTCTTTAGCACCACCAGCAAAAAAAGTAAGGTTACAAAATTACAGACTTTTTAACTGCCTTGGACCCAAGATCACAGGAACCAACAGAACTAATAGCCTTAGCAAAAGGGGAAAACTCTGAGAAAGAATCTCAAGGGGTCTTCTTCTCCATAACTCAAACCTTCAAACTGCAAGAGCTTGAATGGTCAGATTGCAGTAATAACCAAAAAGCTTACTCCCCTTTTACAGCAGGGGGTTTGAAGGCCGTGTCTGGTTCTCAGAAGCCCACTTCAGTCTTGGATTTCAGGAGCTGGGAGGATCAGTCCCCAAGACCACGAACAAGGAAGGATCCAGCCCAGCCGGACCATGCTGTCTCCCACGACCACCCCTAATAGAACACTTGGATAGTGGCTCATTTGGGGGTAAGACCAGTATCGTGCAGGAATGACTGCCTCCCTCCTCGAATCTATCCAAAAGCAAGAAGCAGAATTGATAAACACCGTAGTTCCTTTAAGCCCATTCCAGGACTGCACACAAAATTCTCAGCTACAACCGGAGGTGCCAGCCAACACATGGGGCTCACTTTTGTTGATGCTTGACGTTATGACAGTTGCAGCAGAGCATTAGGCAGACAAACAAGATATTCAAGTCAACTTACTTAACATCATGGCCAAATATATTGTGGGTATTGACTCTGAGCTACAAGCACTCAACGATCTGATTCTCAGAGCTCAAAAGCACAAATACATTTGACAAGTGTCATGAGATTGCATTCCCTCAGGGAACAAGCCTCCTATCCTCAACTAAATACTTATGGAATTCAGGGCCCAGGCCCTAAACACAAGGGAAAGGCACCGAGGCTCAGAATTAGATGAACAAGAAGCATAGATCACGTTCATGGAAAAGTCTCTGAGGGAGCCATCAATGTTAAATTCCCCACAGTCACACAGAGCCCAGAAGGTCTCCAACCCGCTCACAGGAAGAGGTCTACTATTCAGGGAAAAACTGTAAAAGTATAAGAACCACCATAACAACTGAGGTGAATGCCCTCCACAGCAACCCACAAAGCCCATCGCCGCCAAAATGAGCAGAAAAGCACTTGGCAATTCTTTGCGCAACAGAATCAGTCGGCTGCGCTTGATGCCAGTAAAGCCAATGCAAATTCATCATCCCCACCAAACCTTAAACAGACATTAACTGCTGAGGAATGGCCCAATCCGGGTCCACACTCCCATAATTCACTTACACTCACCGCCAATGGGGGTCAGAGTAGCAAAGATCAAAGAGCCACTTTAGGACAATTGGCAAAAGGAAAAGATAATGAGGAGAAAGAGGTAGATTTGAACAGCAAGCCGGGTGGAAAAAAGCTAGCCCACACGGAATACATACCAGTGCACTTTTCTACAAGCATAGAGCCCTGTAGCGTAATAGATCATCCATCTATACCAATAGATTATACGAATCAGAAGCTTGAGGACCAAAGAGGATAAGAGAGGAGCATTTCCAGTATCAGTTTATAGTCAAATCAACCACCTTAGAATCTCCTTGCAGTGAGTCCTAACAGGCCGCCATTGATCCATTGTAGGGAACGGTCATTGCTGGTTCCAACAGCCGTTACGTCTTCAGAAGCACACAAACTACTCCTCGTTCCACATTTAAAGTCAGAGGGAAATTTCGACATCCTCAATAGGGGAAACATCTTAAAACTCATAGTGTAAATAAGAGACCTATCCCAAGTCTCATCGGCAGACCTACTTTCCCTCAAATTTAAACCCCACCCACTAAAGAGCGATCAAGAGGCCATACTTACTACACGGACCACGGTAGGCCTAGTACAATAACTAGTCTAATTTTCTGACACTTTTCATTCATGGGGCATTGAACTGTGACAAGTGGATCATCCCTGATACCCAGGCCTGCTGTGGGCCCCTATGTACCGCAACAAATCAGTACTAAGAGGGGCAACAGAAGCAGACACAATCACATCGGTCACAGAAGATCTAATGGTTGTGAAGCATGTTGGTGAAACAGACATAGGCCATATTCTTTGGGCTTCCAAAAGCTCCAGCCCCCTATATCACAAAAACGCCCCTGACAACAGTCAAAAGTCCTGGAGCCAATGTTCAATCAGACCATATGTGAACATCTGCTCATGGAACGTCCACAACATTGAATCTATATTAAAAGACCCAGAAGTGCAGTCCTTTCTCCAGGAGTATGACATCATCCTCCTTCAGGAAACCTGGAGCTTAGAGCTGATTGCGGTGTCTGGGTACGGTGCCTTTCACAACCCAGCAAAGAATTCCACTAAATATGGTCATACAAAAGAAGGCCTGGCAACTTTGGTCTCCATGGCTCTCATAGGACATAAAGGCCTTCATTACGACATAGGTAGTAAATCCTACTTATCGCCATGCTGACGGCCGCCAACTTACCGCCACCATGGCAGATGTCCGTTCACCATATTATGACACACACACACCAATCTGTCAGTATTCAGCCACATACACAAATCCGCCACACCAAAGGTCAGTGATAAACTGGCAGTATCAAAACCCACACCGTTACACCAACAGAACTACGCCCATCATATTATGACCCACGAACACCACAGCAGACATTCAACATAGGACAACCATTGGCAGTACATACCGCTGTGCTCAAAATGGATACACACATACAAAAGAATATCACATTGGACAACTCAAACAACAGACACCTGACACCCATACACACACCACACCCACAAACCCACACCACTATAAAATACACACCTACATTACCCACAACCATTTATGAATACAAAGCATTGCCACCAGACAGACACCAAGACCACTGACACAACTAGAGCCACACACTTTTCACACCTACATACCACTCATGCACTATACATCACACACCCCAACACATTACCCAACACACCTCACAGAACACCCATGGCACCACAAAGACCCCCCGTTTCACAGAGGAGGAGCTAAGGGTCATGGTGGAGGAAATCGTTAGAGTAGAGCCACAGCTATTTGGAGCACTGGTGCAGCAGATATCTATAGCAAGGAAGATGGAGCTATGGTGGAGAATCGTGGACAGGGTCAACGCCGTGGGACAGCACCCAAGAACTAGGGATAACATCAGGAAGAGGTGGAATGACCTATGGGGGAAGGTACTTTCCATTCCAGCAAGACACCAGCTCGCTGTACAGAGGACTGGCGGTGGACCACCACCTTCTCCCCCACA
The DNA here is from genome assembly GCF_031143425.1 of Pleurodeles waltl. Classification (NCBI taxonomy): domain Eukaryota; kingdom Metazoa; phylum Chordata; class Amphibia; order Caudata; family Salamandridae; genus Pleurodeles; species Pleurodeles waltl. Next base: position 763,039,628 of record NC_090437.1, read on the forward strand.
ACGCACAGCATGGGAGAAGCAAGTCTAGGCAATCCTGCATCCTGTGGGCCTGGCCGGAGTCGAAGGAGGACTGGACTCTGGTAAGTCAACTCTCTACTAGTATCACCCCCCTACCTGCATGCAATCACATATCCTCACCCTCACCCTCACCGCCATCACTCCACTACTTCCCAAACACCCACCATCACATCTCACTCATCCCAATTCCAAGCCCTGCATGCTGCACCAATGCATGGACAGCCCTCACAGCCCTGCATGGACATTAATCACTAAACAATGCACACCATAGAGAACTAACAATCTCATCATACACTAACATACACAAGTGAAAGGTGCCAGGGCAAATCCAAACAAAGAGGGGAAGCCACAGATGTACAATATGGGGGTCATTCTGACCCTGACGGGCGGCGGAGGCCGCCCGCCAGAGTTCCCCCCTCCAGAACACCGCTCCGCGGTCATAAGACCGCTGCGGTGATTCTGGCTTTTGCACTGGGCTGGCGGGCGGCCGCCAAAAGGCCGCCCGCCAGCCCAGTGCAAAAGGGCCTTCCCACGAGGACGCCGGCTCAGAATTGAGCCGGCGGAGTGGGAAGGTGCGACGGGTGCAGAGGCACCCATCGCGTATTTCAGTGTCTGCAATGCAGACACTGAAATACAATGTGGGGCCCTCTCACGGGGGCCCCTGCAGTGCCCATGCCATTGGCATGGGCACTGCAGGGGCCCCCAGGGGCCCCACGACAACCCATACCGCCATCCTGTTCCTGGCGGGAGAACCGCCAGGAACAGGGTGGCGGCATGGGTTGTCAGAATCCCCCATGGCGGCGCAGCAAGCTGCGCCGCCATGGGGGATTCCCAGGGCAGCGGAAAACCGGCGGGAGACCGCCGGTTTTCCCTTTCTGACCGCGGCCAAAGCGCCGCAGTCAGAATGCCCTGCGGGGCACCGCCAGCCTGTTGGCGGTGCTCCCGCCGACCCTGGCCCCGGCGGTAGTGAACCGCCGGGGCCAGAATCACCCCCTATGTCAGATACAGAAACCATAACACATCATTTACATCCCCACAGGTACCCTAGCCAATGTCACCAGAGAGGAGGTTCCAGCAATATCCAGCCCCCCAACTGAAGAGGCCCACAGTGATGACAGCAACTCTGGTCTTCAGGATCTGGATGACCTGCCTGGCCCATCAAGGACCACTGAGCAGCCGGTTACCCAGACACAGTCACACACCACCACAGAGCCTCCCCCATCAGGAAACACCACCATTCCACCCACCCAGTGTACCCATACCTCTTTCCCCAGGACAGTCAATCAGCAGTGTGACCACCTCTACAGGGAACCCAGGGCACATCTCGCCACAAGACAATTAGGGGCCTTGGGTCAGTGGCAGTGGGCGCACGGTTCAGGGGACAGAGGCACAGGCCAACAGAGACAGTGGGAGGACTGCTGTGCACCAGGGGGAGGACAGACCCAGGGAACTGACTCTCCAGGAGGCTTTCGCAGAGATCCTGGCAGCTTATCAACATTCCCAGGACACGATGGGCCAGATCCTGGAAAACATGCAGGAGAACAGGTGGCTGCAGGAGGGACAGTGTCAGAGGATCAGGGGGACTTGCAGGCCATTAACAACACCCTGATCTCCATTGCAGGGGTGCTGGCAGACATGGCCAATATTATTAAGGGGCAATCTCACACCAGTGGGCCCCTGCCACTGGCCAGACATCTGAACAGCCTTCCACTTCCACTGCCGCTAGTGGCCAGGAGGCCCTGCCACAGGACTCACAGGCAACCATCACCCCCCCCCTGCAGAAGGTGAACCATCCCACAAAAGTCCAGACAGAAGCCAGAGACACTTGCCAAGACCCCCACTATTGCAATTACCTGTTCAGAGAATGATCATAGATTAATGACCTGTAGCCAGCTGTAGTGATTACACCAGGAGTATATATCAGGTCACCAACATCTGCAAAATGAATTGCCAGAGGGAAGAGTAAGTGGGCCTACACGTTGCAAAAATCAGCATGCCATTGCGACATAATTTTAAACAAATGTCACTGAAATGTGAAATAACATTGTCCTACCTGTGTGTCATTGGAAGTATTGTCGGATCACATTTGTTCTGTTGTGTTCATCCTCATCCTCTGCCTCCTCATCCTCACTGTCCGCAGGGTCTACTGCTGCCACACGGGCATCTCCAGCCTCCTCCTCCTGCAGGAATGGGACATGGCGCCTGAGGGCCAGGTTATGCAACATGCAGCATGCCACCACTATCTGGCAGACCTTGTTTGGTGAGTAGCACAAGAATCCACTTGTTAGATGGAGGCACCAGAACCTGGCCTTCAAAAGGCCAAAGGTCCTTTCAATTATCCTTCTGGTTCGCCCATGTGCCTCATTATAATGTTCTTCTGCCCTTGTCCTGGCATTCCTCACAGGGCTCAGCAGCCATGATAGGTTTGGGTAACCAGGGTCACCTGCAAATATTGAGGGATAACATTTAGCCACACACTTTACTATATGGCTCACACCATACTCATACACCAGCATATATTGGGTGGGAACCAGGACTCACCTATCAGCCACACCCTGTGCCTCTGTAGTTGGCCCATCATATTTGGGATGCTGCTATTCCTCAGGACAAAGGCATCATGCACCGACCCAGGTTACTTGGCATTGACGTGGGAAATGTACTGGTCCACCAAGCACACGATCTGCACATTCATAGAGTGGAAACTCTTATGATTCCTGAACATGTGTTCATTCTGGTGGGGTGAACTAATGCAATATGGGTTCCATCAATCGCTCCAATTATGTTGGCGATATGTCCTATTGCATAATACTTGGCCTTCACTGTGGCAAAATCCTCAAACTGGGGGAAAACAATGTAGCTGCACATGTGTTTTATCGGGCAGACAACACTTGTCAGCACGATTGAGAACATTGGCTGTGACATTCCTGCTGCCAAGCCCACTGTCACTTGGAAAGAATCAGTTGCCAGGAAATGGAGTATAGATAGCACTTGCACAAGATGGGGGATCCCAGTGGGGTGACGGATAGCAGATATCAGGTCAGGCTCCAATTGGGCACACAGCTCTGTGATTTGGGGCCCTGTGAAGTCTATAGGTTGTGATAATGTGCCTGTCCTTCAGTGTTGCCAAGTCCACCAGCGGTCTGTACACGGGGGTATGTCTCCATCTCCTATTCATCCGCAGCAGTAGGAATCTAAGGGACAAAAGAATGAGGAGACGGTCACAAATTGAGCAATGGAACTATAACTGAACTTTGCATCCTGTAAACATGAAATGGGTCACTGTGATTTGTCCAGTATGTGCTAATATCTCCTGTGACACAGCATTGCTCCAGGGTCTACCCCTCCCCACCCTGAAATGGCGTCCGCCTGTCCTGTGTGGATGGACAGGTGGAAGTGACGTAATTCCACTGATGTTGTGCGCCGTTGCAGGATGGGGTCGGAAACTGCCATTCAACTCTTCATTGGCTAACATTGGACCATATAGGTTACAGTGGCTAATGGTGATCTACACCAGCGGTGACAGTATACACCGCCTCGAATGTGACTGCCATTTTCTATCTGATTCCTCACTTGTTACCTGACCTTCCATAAAAGAGGACCTACATTGCATGTGCTGCTGTGACCTCTGTCTGGAACCTACCATGGCCTGCGTGGCCCCAGCCTTCACTTCGAAGGAGTTGGAGAGACTTGTGGATGGGGTCCCACCCCAGTACAGACTGCTGTATGGGCCTCCAGGCGAACAGGTGAGTACACTGTGAGGACGATGCATGTGGCATGATTGCATGGAGTTGTGTGAGTGAAGGACTTGTGGAAGGGGGTGGGAGGATGTCCTCTTGGTGGCATACAGGTTGTGTGCTGAACCATGTGTATGTAAATGGTGATGTGAAGAGCCATATGTGTAACAGGCAGGACTGTTTTTCTAATGTTATTTTCCTGTATGTATTGCCTCTGCAGATCAGCGCCAATCAAAAGAAGGGTATATGGCATGCCATCGCCAATGAGGTACAGACCCTGGGGGTCTATGGCGGGTGGAGCACCCACTGTCGGAAATGGTGGGAGGACCGGAGATGCTGGCACTGAAGATGGCGGAGGCCCAGCTGGGGATGGCCTCCTAACAAGGAAGGGGTACCCGTCAAACCCTGACCCCCCCGATGGCCCTCATACTGGGGGTGGCCTATTCAGAGCTGGATGGGCGATTGAGGGCATCACAGTAGCCACAAGGGGGTCGGAGTACAGTGCCCATCATTACAACTTAAGCATGGTAGAGTGGTATCCGGTTGGAGGATTTGTGTCAGTGGGTGTTCCGACTGTTGATCTGCAAAGAAAAGTTTTCAAGAATATTCATGGACCAAATTACTTTTGGTAGGCGAAATGCCAAATAAAAAGCTCTTTTGGGGCCTGGTTAATAAACTGGCACTGGGAAAAAATAGACACCATAGCTTTGGTATCAATCCAGCCTCTTGGGAGAGGCACATCTGCAGTCTGTACGGACCGACATACGATGGAGAAACATCAGGCAACCCTCCACTCAAATTAATGGCGGTGCAACTGCCCCTGAGCAACAACCAGCCATCAAGTTAGCAAGCAGAGGGGATGTTTTTGACTATCCCTGAGAAGGTAAATTAGGACCAAGTTTGGGATCCGTACCAAATAGCTGGTCTGATTAGGAAGATGAAGTCCGAAGAGGCGGCTGGACCTAATGGGCTCCCAAATGCAATCTTTAAATGTGATCCAGAATACTGGGTGCAGTTCTTCTCACCACTTTTTAACACTGCTGCTTATGCTAATCGGATCCCAGAATCGTGGAGAGGCAGCATTATACATACCATCTTTAAAAGTGGAAATCCGGCCCTGCTTTTGAACTATAGGCTAATAGCTCTCATCAATGTAGAAGCCAAGCTACATGGATCCTGCCTGTTACAACATCTTCAAACTTGGGCAGATGATAATATGCTTCTCCTAAGATTTCAAACAGCTTCAGGGCAGGCATAGGAATGTAAATAAATCTAATCGCCCTCTCCCTTATTGTGGAAAAGGCAAGCCACAGCAAGTTGAGCCTTTACCCATGTTTTGTTAATTTGGCTTCGACTAGGTCTGCAAGGAAAGCCTTTGGTCCAAGTTGTAAAAAGTGGCCATCCCGCACAGCCTGTTCAGGGCCATTATAGACATTTATACTGACACCTGGGTCGAGGTCAAAATCAGAGATGGCACCAGACTCACAAAAAGAATTCCCACAAAGTTTGGCCTAAAGCAAGGCTGTGTTTTGGCCCCAACTCTTTTCAATTTATATCTGGCAGACCTTGCCAGTGTGTTGGCACAGGTAAATAACCTTCTCTTGGCTTCAGGTCCAGAAAAAGTAGGGTTCCTACAATATGCCGATGACATTTTATTACTGAGTCACACCCCATGAGGCCTGCAACAGAGGCTATCAGCGCTTAAACTTAAAACTTTTATGGACCAGCAAGGTCTAGAAATAGCCCTTGCCAAAACAAAACTGATAAGGCTCCTTGGGGCAAATCATAAATCATCCAATTGGTTTCTAGGAGAAAGAAAAGTGGAGGTGGTGCAGTCATATAAATATTTAGGAGTCCATCTCGAACCACGTCTGAAATGGAAACACCTCCTGCTGTCGATTCAGGCACAGGCCCACTCACTAACTTATAGTTTCAGGTTGCTTAACAAGAAGCTGGATTGTCCAAATTGGTCTCATCTCTTAAAAACCATGTCAGCATAGTTCCTTCCAGCCATTTCTTATGGGACCGAAGTACTGCAGGGCCAGGAGATTCCCTCATTAAATACCAGCCAAGTTAAAGCATACAAGGCCTTCTTCAACATTCGGGAAAGCATCTCCCCAGCCCAGGTCAGAGATGGGCTCAAAAAATCTGATTTTTCAGCGACAGGGAGCATTTCTCAAAGCATCATGGAGGCTATGGCTTGCAGAGAATACCTCCATACTCCACTCCTGCTGGCAAGAAGTGCAGGCTCAACAAACCAGTAATAGTAAAGGACCTTGGGGAAGCTACCTAAACCAAGTCATTATTAGCCTGGGTATGGAAGATACATGGAAATGTGGTATGCAGAAGTCCAAATTCAATAGATTAGTTGATATCTCTGTCCACTATCTTTCACTCATCACAGACAAGGCATCCTTAGCCAAAAGATGACACTGGGCAGTTTCCTCAAGGTTACTTAGCTGAACATTTCTCCATTCAAACAGAACAACAATTCTTGCTTTATCGCATGGGATTCTTTGATACCAAAGATGCTCGCCCACTCTGGAAAGAGCAGTATCTCAACCAAAACTGCCGCCTATGTGGCTACAATCAGAAACCATTGTTGCACGCCTTTTGTACGTGCCCAGCTCTAGGCCCAGAAAGAAGGAAGCTGCTAAAACTTGACTATTTAACTCATAATATCCGCTCCTGCATACCGGCAGTAACAGCTTGGCTCAAGGGTGAGTCAATTCCATTTTGCTGCAGGGGGGTAAAGTTCCTACAACTGTTTCAAAAGAAACTGACCATGGCCGATTTGGGATAACTGTTGATACGTACAGCGTTGTGGACAACACATCACAAGTAACAGTTTATGGCTCACTACGATCGGACTGCCGGGGGGGCCACAAATGCAGCCGTACCCCTACAGCAGCCATTTGGATGTCCCCGCAGGGCCGGCGGGCGGAAACCTAATTTCCGGCCGCCAGCCCAGCGGGGATCTCGGCCGCAACACAGGAGCCGGCTCCAAATGGAGCCGGCGGTGTTGCGGCCATGCGACGGGTGCAATTGCACCCGTCGCGCTTTTCACTGTCTGCATAGCAGACAGTGAAAAGCTGCACGGGCCCTGCGACTCCCCGTACCGCCAGCCTTTTCCTAGCGGTTCAAACCACCAGGAAAAGGCTGGCGGTAGGGGGACTCGTAATCCGAGTGGCAGCGCTGCAAGCAGCGCTGCCCTGGGGGATTACAACCGCCGGGGCCATTGTGGTGGGAAACCGCTGGCCCCGGCAGTGAGACCACGGCGCCAGCCCTGTGGGGATCTCAGCCGCAACACAGGAGCTGGCTCCAAATGGAGCCGGCGGTGTTGCGGCCATGCGACGGGTGCAATTGTACCCGTCGAGCTTTTCACTGTCTGCATAGCAGACAGTGAAAAGCTGCACGGGCCCTGCGACTCCCCGTACCGCCAGCCTTTTCCTAGCGGTTCAAACCACCAGGAAAAGGCTGGCGGTAGGGGTACTCGTAATCCCCTGGGCAGCGCTGCCCTGGGGGATTACAACTGCCAGGGCCATTGTGGTGGGAAACCGCCGGCCCCGGCAGTGAGACCACGGCGCTTCCGCCGTGGTCGTAATGCCCTGGGAAGAACTGCCAGTCTGTTGGCGGTGGTTCCTCCAGAACAGCTCTGGCGGACTTGGACCGCCAGGGTTGTAATGAGGGCCTATATGTCTTATCTGCACCTTAAGAACTTTGGGCCAAATGTACGAAGCATTTTTCTAGTCGCAAACGGGACAATTCACAGAATCAGCCCATTTGCGACTAGAAAGATGCTTTTTGGGATGTACAAAGCCCAAACTGCGACTTGTTACCGAATCGCAATATGGGTTTTACAATTCGGTATTAGGAAGGGAAGTGTCCAGGGCGTCCCTTCCTAATACTGAATCTAAATGGTATGTATGATTGTTTTGTGACTGTGAATGCGGTCGCAAAACAATCGCAGTTAGCACCAATTTCAATTTGGTGCTAACCCATTAGCAAAGAGGAACAGGTCCCTAGTGAACCCCTTCCTGCTTTGGGAAAGTGTGTAAAACGTTTTTTAAGATCGTGGGACCACTGCCTACTATTAAAAAATGAAACTGAAATGTTTAATTTTTTTCTTTTTAAACACAGCCTGTTTTCCTTTAAGGCAAATGTGCGGCGTTAAAAAAAAAAAGAAACAAAAAAAAAGATTGCTTTATTTGATAGCAATCACATGCATGGTGGTTTGCTGACACCAGCAGGCCACCATTCCTGTGATTTTTGTGATTCCCGGTGGGTTGCAAATTGCGACCTACCTCATTAATATTAATGAGGCAGGTCTATTAACGAATCACCGGGAATCACAAAGAAACTCAATGGAGTTTCTTTCATTTGGAATTGCGATTCCCTAATTGCGATTTGCATGGAATCACAATTAGGGAATCACAATTCCAAATATTTGTAGAAGTGGCCCTTAGTTTTAATCCTCACTTATGACCTATGAATGTACTGCGTACAAATGTTTCCGCTTTCGCTCAGTACAGGCAAAAGTCTTCAAAAGTAGAGTGCCTTGGCCATCAAATACTAAATGTTAGTTCACATGTTTTACCACTTTCTCTCGAGTTTTGTTTAAAACTTTCTTAATGCCCATTGAGGCTAGCTTTTCTTCCAAGTCCGAATAGGCAGCTTTGTCAATGACTGTAACGAGCAGGCAGGGCTCCCAATGACTCTATGCAGCCTCTGCTAAAACTCTAGTCCTCATTGCTTTCAAGCATTTTTAAGAACTTAACCTTTGACTCTAGCAGCTGCTCATTTTATTATGTTTTATATTACAATGGTTTTTATTAATCGAGCAATGAAGATATTTCATTTCATTTTTCCATCGTCTCAACATACTCACGTAATTAGCGATAGAAAACATTAAAAGAAATTTCTCCTTGGATGCTATCTACATGTAAATACTTCACATCTGCCCTAAACCTATCTAATCTGTGAGTGTAGTAGTTGCCTCTAAAGCAGTGGTATGGTTGGCCACAATGTTGTCAAGAAGAGTGATGTTCACAATCAACACCAGACACAATATCATACATTCAATCAACAAACCAATACCTATCTATTTACATCACCTATTGTTCCTAACCTGTTAGCTATGGTTATTCATGATCTGTAAAGAATCAAAAAGTGGAAGGAAAAGTATAACTATACAGCAAAACAAACAATCTTCTTTAGCAGTTATTTACAGCTTTCATTCTTTTTTCCACAACTTTTGTCCAAAATAGGTAACTTGTCAAAATCTGCAGTTTGTCGAATCAGGTTACTTAAAGTCTCTTCCTGTTACTCTCAATTGTCTCTTTTGCACCTTCTTTTAATTCACAGTTTCGCAAAGTTCAGTTCAGTGATCTTCTTCACGTACCAAAATAATGACCTGGAATTTCTTGATCAAAACAAAAAGACAAAACTTTGCGCTGCCATTCACTTGTCATTACATATGCCCATTCAGATCTGAGTACTTACTATCTGCAATTCTCTTTCTTTTCAGTCTTCAATCTCCATTAAATTTTCCATCACTCAAGTTTTCTCTTCTTGTTGTGTCTATTTCTTCTTCAATTGTTGTCACTGTAATTGCTTCTTTCCTCTTTGGTTGTGATTTTGGCCACTTATTTCCTTTCAGTGGACCTTTTGTCAATGCTCTTTTCAGTGATGGACTTGTAACTTCTTTTTGTGCTGCAGAATGTTCTCTTGATGCACCTGAAACTTGTACAGAAAGAGACAGATCATTTTGGCTTCAATCCACCTCAACTCCTTCTACCTCGGGGTCTGCAGTTTGCTCTGTTTGCCTTTCAAGACAATCTGCTTCTGGGAGAGCCCTCCTCTGACTAGGCTCTTCTGCTACCACAGTTTAGGTTGTTTCACTGTCACTTACCTGAATGTCTTTCACTTTGTCTCTCACAGAAATGTTTGCACTGGTTTTAGTCTGCTCAGATTCAATCTCTAATTTTCCTATTTCTTTCTCTGAGCCCGAGTTTCATCTGGAAGTTGTTGGTACTCTCAATGACTCTTCTTAATTGTCCAAAGGACAGGGTACTTTCCAAGTATGGCTGGCATGATTCCAGTTCGGAACTCTAGCGTACTTCACAGCTGTAGTAGTAACTAGTACTACTTGGTAAGGGCTTTTCCACAAAGGCTCCAAACAAGTTTTTCTCACATGCTTTCTGATCACAACCCAGTCTCCCACTCTCAGGTTGTGGCTTTGCTCTTGAGATGGTTGCAGTGTGGTGGCTTCTACCTGATGAGAGAAAGAGGGAACCACATCAGTCAGACCTTTGCAGTAATCCCCCACCATATCATCTGTTATGTTCACAAGAGCATTTGCAGGAACTGCTGGCAAGCTCATTGCTATGCCCATGAGAATTTAATGTGGCGATAGACCAGTTTTCCTGTTGGGGGTGTTTCTCATACTAATCACAACTAACGGCAGTGCGTCAGGCCATTTCAGATTTGTAGACGCACACATCATTGCAATTCTTAACTTCAAGATACCATTCATTTGCTCAACAAGTCCGGAGGCTTCAGGGAAGTAACTACAATGCAACTTCTGCACAATGTTTGAAGCAGTACATAGTAATTTAATTACTTCATTGCTTAAGTGACTTCATCTATCTGATTCTAAAGAGACCGGAAAACCAAAACAAGGTAATATTTCCCTAAGCAGTAACTTCGCTTCTGTGAGGCTGTCATTTCTTCTTGAGGAGTAAGATTCAATCTAATGGTTAAAGATACAAACAATCATCAACACGCATCTCAATCCTCCACACACAGGCATCTCAATAAAATCCATCTGCATTCTGCTAAATGGATCTCCTGCTCTTCCAATATGGCTCATATTGACCACAGTCCCTTTACCCATGTTTATCTGCTGACAGATGATACATCGATGGCAAATTGCTTCGGCAACCTGTCTAAATTTTGGATTGAACCAAACTTGCTTAAAAGTTCGAATTATGGCATCCCTTCCAACCTGTGCCTGACCATGATAATACCTAGCCATTTGAGTCAACAAATTGTTTGGTAAAACCACTAGTCCCTCCCCGGACACCCATACATCGTCCTAACGCTGAACACATTTTAACTTTAGTAAATGTTTATTTTCATCCCTTTCAAAATTATCTTGAATTGCTTCAGTTCCTCCCAAGTGTCCATTACTTGTAAAGCATAACTGGTACAATTTTCTTTTCTTCCTCCAGTAGGAATTTCCTCCAGACAATTCCCATTTGTCTTTGAATGATATACAATTCAATGCGCAAAATCTTGTGACTTGATCCACATATCCATTTCTCATCGATACAAAATCTTGTTATTTCAGGTGTGCACTGCATTGCAGCACAGCAATCTTTTTCAGGCATTTGTAAAGTTTGTAACAAGTCATGAGTAATGTCACCATTTCTAACTGGTGAACCCGAAGAGGTTAGGAAACCTCTCTGTGACCATAGCTAGCCAAAGTCGTTGACTATTCTAAATCTGTATTCTGTCTGTATAAATAGTAACATTAAGCTGTGCAGAGACATGCCATGCTCTTGCAAGGGATACCAACTCCACAATTTGTGCAGAATACAATCCTCTGAGCCAGGACGCTTCAAGTATACCAGAAATTATGCACACAGCATATTCTGTTCTCAGTCTTCCCATGTTATCTCGTAAACAGGAACCATCAACAAAAATAATCAAGTATCTCAAATATCAGGTCTCGGTTTTGCGCAAAAATCAGCAACCTCCAGGCAGTCACCTTCAACTTCTTTCATCAACCTCAATATTCTCTTTTGGAAATAAAGTTGCTGGGTTAAGCACTATACACCTTTTCAGTGACATGTTTGGGGAACTCAGGATGACAGTCTCATAATGCGTCAGCCTGGCATTAGTCAAATTCTGAGTCTTGCTTCTAATAAGTAAAACTTCGATGGAGTGAGGGACTATGACAGTTAAAGGATGTCCCATCACAATGCTCTCACCCTGAGTGAGACTCAATCCAACTGCTGCAACTGTGCGTAAACAGTCAGACAAAGCTGCTGCAACTCGGTCCAAAGTAGCTAAAAAACATACTATTGGGTGTTTACACCACCATGGACTTAAGTCGGAACAGACAAAGAACAGACATCACACTCATGACAAAACAACATGAAGGGTTTTGTGTAGTCAGGCATACCTAAAGCCAGGGCTTTGCACAGACTCTCTCAACTCAGTAAAGGCTTTCATACAGGCTTTGTCTAACACTAAGGGATCAATAACTTCTTTGTGAGTCAGCTTCTGCAATGGTTTTGAAATGACTGAAAAATTTGGAATCCACTGACAACAATAGCCCACCAGTCTTAAAAGCATTCTGACATATCTCTGTGTAGCTGGGGGATTCATCTGCAATATGGCTGTGACCCTTTCTCTGGAGATTTTCCTAGTTACCTTCTCAATTAGGTGACCCAAATACTTCAAATCTTTCTGGCAAAACTGCAATTTTGCTGGGGACATTTTATCCCCCATTCTGACCCTGGTGGTCTGTTGACCACGGCCAACAGGCTGGCGCAGTATACCGCCACATTATGAGTGCCAACCCGCCACGTCTCTACTCATACCACCGTGGGGGTATGGCCCGCCGGGCCAGAGATGTGCATCTCCGACCCGGCGGTCGACATAAGACCGCCAGACGGTATAATGAGGCAGCCTACCACCATAGGTTCAGCGGTGGTAGCACTGCCACGAAAACCATGATGGTAGGGCTACTGGTGACAGGGAATTCCTTTCCTGTCACTGGAAGTTGGCTCCCCCACCCCCATCAATGACCTGACCCCCCTCTTCACTCACAGCACCCACCCCTCCTCCCTGCACTCATGCATACACACACCCACACGTACATACCCATTCACCACCCCTTCCATACACTCATTCACTCACACATACTCACAGGCATGCACACTAACATATTCACAAGCATCCACACTAACTTGCTCACATGCATACACACTGATGTGCAGACACGCGCTCACTGTAACATTTATAGACGCATTCACTTACATGCATGCAACCATGCATGTACCACAACACTCACAGACTCATACACACATGCAGATACCACACACCCATACACGCACACACAATACCTCACCCACCCTCCCCTGTTGGAGACCTGAATTACCTTGTCTGGCGAGGAGGACATCCAGCAGGGAAAGGGAAGGGGCGCTGCTACCGCCAGCAGCACCTCATCAGCAGGATACCGCCAGGCCGTCTGTTTGGTCAAAATACGGCTGGCGGCGTCCTTCTGGCAGGGTGGTGCAGGTGGGAGCACCGCCTAGGTGTCACGACCTCCAGCATGGTTACTGATGGATTTCCGCCATAAATGTGGTGGAAATCTAGCAGTAATCATATTATGGCAGGCGGAAGACCGCCAGCACTGGCGGTCTTCTGGCACCTGTGGCTTTGGTGTCTCGCTTTGAGACCGCCAAAGTCATAAAGAGGGCCTTTATGTCCACTCTTCCTTAAGTAATTCAACAACACAATAGTATTGTACAGCATGCTTCTTTTGTCTTTCAAGCAACAAAAAGATCCTCAATGTACTGGACTAACATTGATTGGAAATGCATTTCCAATGTCTCCAGGTTCTTTTTCAGGATCTGGTTGAAAATGGATGGTGACTCTGAAAACCCTTCAGGAATTCTGCAGTAGACTTGATTCAAAAATGTTAAAAAGAAAAAAACTGGCTAGCCTCCTGAAGGGGTATAAAAAATAATGCATGTGACAGGTTCACAAAGTGAACCATTCAGCATCCCATGGAATCTGAAATAACATCACTACTGTATTTGGCACTACGGGACAGCATTTAATCATAATGTCATTTACTTTTCTCAAATCCAGAACAATTTGAAATTTCCCACATGGCTTTCGCAATACCATTATTGTTGAATTACATGCGCCGCTCAGCACTTCTTTTAACCCCTTGAGTGCCATGGACGTAATAGTTACGTCCATGGCTGCGCCTGTGAGGCTCCATGTAACCATTACGTCCATTGCACAGCCCTCGGGAGGAGCACCAGCGCTCCTCTTGAGGGCCACCCCCCATGCCAGGGCTGGAAGGGGACTCCCTTCCCCTTCCACCCCCGCACCCTCCACCTCCCCATGACAACAGCACGCAATCATGCGCTGACATCATGAAAGGGAGGAAAGACGCGTAAAAGCCATTTGCTTATAACGTGTCTTCCAGCAAGGAGGTAGGTTTTTACCTCCGGGGGGGGGGGAATGCCTGTAAAAGAGGCATTGAGGGAAAGGAAAGGGTTTTCCTTCCCCTCGATGTCTCTTTGAGCAGCAGGAATGCCCACTAGACACCAGGGAATTAGTGTGTGTGTGTTTGTGTGTGTGCGCGCGTGTGTGTTTGTTTTGGAGAAAGACTTCTTGGGCAAGGGTCACTCTCCTTTGGGGAGCAATTCATTTTTTTAGATTTCTGCCCCCCTTGGGGCACATTGGCCTTATTTTTTTAAGGCCGATCTGCCCCCCAAGTGGGGCAGAAAGCCACTAGGCACCAGGGATTGTTTTTTGTTATTTGATTTTTTGTGTTGGGGCGGCAAGGGTCACCCCCAAGGGGCAAAAATGTAATGTAGGCCATATCTGCCCTCCTTGAGGGCAGATTAGCCTAGTTTTTGTAGGCTCTTCTACCACGGGGCAGAAACCAGGAAGACGCCAGGGATTTTTTTTTCTTTTGTTTTCTTTTTTTTTGTGTTGGGGGCGCCCCCTTGGGTAAGGGTCACCCCCAAGGGGCAAAAATTACTATTGGGCAGTTCTGCCCCCCTTAGGGGCAGATTGGCCTAGTTGTTTTAGGCCTTTCAGCCCCTGGGGGGGGACAGAAACCACAAAGCTATCCGTCATCCCACTTGAATCCCCCCTCTTATGCAGGTTCTATCAGTGCTCCATTTCCTGGCAACTGGTTCTCTCCAAGTGACAGTGGGCTTGGCAGCAGGAATATATCAGCCAATGTTCTCAATTGTGCTAGCAAGAGTCTTGTCTGCCCTGATAAAATACATGTGCATCTACATTGCTTTCCCACAGGTTGAGGATGTTGCCACTGTGAAGGCTGGGTTTTATGCAATGGGACATATCCCCAAAATAATTGGGGCGATTGACAGAACACATATTGAATTTGTACCCCCGCCAGAATGAACAGGTGTTCAGGAATCATAAGAGCTTCCACTCCATGAATGTGCAGATGGTAGGTTTGGCGGACCAGTACATCTCCCAAGTCAATGCTAAGTATCTAGGGTCACTGCATGATGCCTTTGTCCCAAATTTGATGTCCCAACTACAGAGGCACTGGGTGTGGCTAATAAGTGAGCCCTGGTTCCCACTCAGTATATGTTGGTGTATGCCTAGGTTGTTGGCCATATAGGCTAGTGTGTGGCTAAATGTTGTCCCTCAATATTTGCAGGTGACTCTGGTTACCAAAACCTATCATGGCTGCTGACCTCTGTGAGGAATGCCAGGACAAGGGCTGAAGAACGTTATAATGAGGCACAGGGGTGAAACAGAAGGATCATTGAAAGGACATTTGGCCTCCTGAAGTCCAGGTTCAGGTGCCTCCATCTGACAGGTGGATCCCTGTGCTACTCACACAAGAAGGTCTGCCAGATAGAAGTGGCATGTCGCATTTTTCACAACCTGGCCATCAGACAGCATGTACCTTTTCTGCAGGAGGAGGAGACTGGAGATGCCCCTGTGGCAGCAGTGGACCCTGAGGACAGTGAGGATGAGGATTTGGACAACAGAACATCAGTGATACATAAGTACTTCCAATGACACACAGGTGAGGCGGTGCACCTCCATATTTCTATGAGTATTGGTGTATTCTGTGTGGCATTGGCATGCTGGCATTACCCACTTCTTTGCCCTACTTACTGTTACCTATGGAAATTCATTTTACAAATGTTGGTGATATGACAACATTCTCCTGGTGTTATCACAACAGCCAGCTACAGATCACCAATTCTATGCTCATACTACTTACAGTTCATTTGCAATGGTTGTAGCTGTTTTAATCAATACATATTTGCAATACATGAAATACTAGTAGTCGAGTTTTATCCAAGGGTGTTTATTGTTGTGCTAATATATAGAGGGGAAAGTGCAAGGAATGGGGTGATGATGGAGGAACGTTCAGGGTATTGTTCAAGTCTGTTTGTAGCACAGGTGCAGTGTCCATGGGTACATAGGAAGGGGAGCAATGGCAGTTCAAGGTGGACAAGGTGACTGAGTAGGACACAAGGGGGACAATCAGGAGAGTCTCATCTCCTGGGGGTGGTCTTGGGAAGTGTCTCTGGCTTCTGTCTGGTCCGCAGGGAATGTTTGCAGGGTGGTTAACCTTCTGCAGGGGAAGGGCTGCTGGTGGCCTGTTTGTCTTGTGGTGGGGCCTCCTGGCCACTAGCAGCAGCGGAAATGGAGGGCTGTTCAAATGACTGGCTAGTGGCAGGGGTCTGCTGGTGTGCTGTTGCCTCCTTCAGGGTGTTGGCCATGTCTGCCAGCACCCCTGCTATGGAGATCAGGGTGTTGTTGATAGCCTGCAAGTCCTTCCTGATCCCCTGATACTGTCCCTCCTGCAGCCACCTGTTTTCCTGCACGTTGTGTAGGATCTGGCCCATCGTGTCCTGGGAATGTTGGTGGGCTCCCAGGATCTCAGAGAGTGCCTGCTGGAAAGTCGGTTCCCTGGTCCTGTCCTCCCCCTGGCACACAGCCATCCTCCCATTGTCTCTGTTGTCCTGTGCCTCTTTTTCCCTGAACGGTGTACCCACTGCCATTGACCCCAGGACCCTGATTGTCTTGTGTGTGAGGTGTGGCCTGGGGTCCCTGTACAGGTGGGCACACTGCTGATTGACATGTCCTGGGGACAGAGGTGTGGGTACGCTGGGTGGTTGCTGTGGTGTTGGATCCTGATGGGGGAGGCTCTGTTATGGTCTCTGAGTGGGCTTGAGTGACTTGCTGTCCAGTGGTCTCTGATGGGCCAGGTAGATCGTCCAGATCCTGATGTCCAGAGTTACTGTCATCACTGTAGGCATCTTCTGTTGGGGGACTGGATAGTGGTGGCACCTCCTCTCCAGTGACATTGTCTGGGGTACCTGTGGGGATATAAATGATGTATTATGCTTCAGGTGTCTGACATTTGTACTTCTGTAGTTTCCCCTCTATGGTTGTTGTTCCACTGCCAGCTTTTGCTTGTGTGTGCTGGTGTATTGTGGTTATGTTAGTTTCCCTATGCTGTGCATGCTTTGGTGATGAGTGTCCATGCAGGGCTGGGAGGGGTGTCCATGGATTTGTACAGCATGCAGGGCTTGGCATTGAGATTAGTGAGATTTGATGGTAGAGTGTGTGGGATGTAATGGAGGGATGGGAGTGAGGGTGAGGGTGTGTGATGGCATGCAGGTTGGGGGGTGATAATTGTTAAAAGTACACTTACCAGTGGCGAGTCCTTCCCCAACTCTGGTGAGTCTTTCAGGATGCAGTAATGCCAAGACTTGCTCCTCCCATGCTGTGAGTTGTAGGGGAGAAGTTGGGGGTCCACCGCCAGTCCTCTGTATGGTGAGCTGGTGTCTTGCTGCAATGGAACATACCTTCCCTGTAGGTCGTTCCACCTCTTCCTGATGTCGTCCCTTGTTCTTGGATGCTGTCCCACGGCATTGAACCTGTCCACGATTCTCTGCCATAGCTCTATCTTCTTTGTTATTGATATCTGCTGCACATGTGCTCCAAAGAGCTGTGGCTCTACCCTGACGATTTCCTCCACCATGACCCTTAACTTCTCGTCAGTGAAATGTGTGTGCCTTTTTAGTGCCATGGGGGTTTTGTGATGTGTGTTGGTGAGGGTCTGTTGGGTAATGTGGTGGGGTGTGTGATGTGGAGTGCGTGAGGGGTGTATAGGGATGAGTGGTGTGTGTGTCTAGTTGCCTCTGTGCTCTTCTTCTCAGTCTTGTGGTGGCAATAGTTCTTGGTAAAGGGTTGTGGGTAATATTGGTGTGTGTTTCATAGTGGTGTGGGTGTGTGTTTTGTGTGTATGGATATCAGGTGTGTGTTGCACAAAGTGGACAATGTACTGTTGTTTTGTATGTGGGTGTCCATTGTGAGCGCAGCGGTATGTACTACCAATGGTTTACCGCCGTTGAATGTCTGCTGTGGTGATTCGTGGGTCATAACGTGATGGGCATTACTCTGTTGGCGTAACGGTATGGGTTTTGGGACCGTCGGTTTGTCACTGACCTTTGGTCTGGCGGATTTGTATATGTGGCAGTATTCTGTCGGATTAGGGAGTGTGTGTCATAATATGGTGAACGGATATTCGCCAGAGCGGCATTAAGTTGGCGGCCATCACCACGGCAGTAAGTGGCATTTACCGCCAATGTCATAATGAGGGCCTATGTCTCCCTAAGAACCTACCATAACTTTCACAGACCTTCGAGCTTGCCTATGCTTGTTTGAGGATGCTCTTGCCGTTTTCAATGACAGTGTGAATGAAATAGGTTTTGAGCTTGCACCGCTTAAGCAAATCGCAGGTGAATTGTGATGTTTGAAAGTGTTTAGGGAGTTTGCATACTCCAGATGAAGTTGTTTAGGGAGTTTGCATACTCCAAAGTGTGAAAGTAGGGTAGTCGTCAAACTTCACGTGTGTGGCACTTTGTGCTCAAAAACTATCCACGTGGTTGTTGGTATACAGACCCTGCATGGTCTAAGACTCCAGAGTATTGAATAAGTGTATGAGGAACTTGGTTTATGTTCTAATTTGTCTGTTTAATAGGTCAATCGGCCACGGTTGACAAACTCAAGAGTGTCTGTTAAACTGAATGACATTTTTCAACAGAGATTTGGTGACTCCAATGTGCACCAGGGTAGACCCAATGATCAGTTGAGAGTAAGACTTGCTGGTTGAATTTTGCTTGCGAGTCAGGAAAACTGAGATAGAAGGAGTATCTGTTATAGCGAAATGCTACAGTGAAAAGTCAGTGAAGTTTTTGAAGTAATTGTGTTTCCTACCTGTAGTAAACAGACACATGTGTGTTTTGGATTTTATTTAGTGCTCGCAATCTTTGCATTTAGTTTTGTGTGAATCTATGGGGCATATTTATACTCTGTTTGTGCCGAATGTGCGGCAAAATTTTTGACGCACATTCGGCGCAAACACTGCCCAGTATTTAGACTTTGACGTCCGACGCAGCAGGCGTCAAAGTTCCACCATGTGCGCCATTTTTTAGAAGGGTGAACCAGCCTTGCGTTAATTATATGCAAGGTAGGCGTTCCCTTCTAAAAAATGACTTTAAGGCCTGTGCCCCATATTTATACTGTGACGTCATTTTGACGCACAGGAGGGGGCAGGCCTTAAAAAACGGCGCCCAGCCTGATGGGCGCCGTTTTTTAACGGCTGGGTCAGGGCAGGCGTTATCGGACCTGTGGGCTCAGAAGGAGCCCAGAGATGCCCTCCTATGCCCCCAGGAACACCCCCTGTCACCCTTGCCCACCCCAGGAGGACACCAAAGGATGGAGGGACCCATCCCAGGGAAGTTAAGGTAAGTTCAGGTAAGTATATTTTGTTGATTTTTTTTTGTGGCATAGGGGGGCTTGATTTGTGCCCCCCTACATGCCACTATGCCCAATGACCATGCCCAGGGGACATATGTCCCCTGGGCATGGCCATTGGGCAAGGGGGCATGACTCCTGTCTTTGCTAAGACAGGAGTCATTTCAATGGGGGTTGGGCGTCCAAAAAAATGGCGCAAATCGGGTTGAGGCCAAAATTTTGCCTCCGACCTGACTTACCCCATTTTTTGACGCCCAAGCTCCATTTTCCCCTACGCCGGCGCTGCCTGGTGTGAGTCTTTTTTTTTTACGCACACCAGTCCGCAGCGCCGGCTAACGTCATCCAATAAATAAGGCGCCCGCATGGCGCTTTGGAATGGCGTTAGCCGGTGTTAAAAAATTTTACGCACAACTGGGTTGGCGCAGTTGTGCGTCAAAAAGTATAAATATGGGCCTATGTTTAGGAAGGCAAGCCAAAAGACTTTGTCAGTCGCTGTCTGCGTGAGTGTGACGTCATTGGAGCCGCGCTGGGATAGGTTGTTTAGTGAGAAGGGTCACAAACAGATTGGTGGACAACTGTGACGCGTAATTGATTGAGAAGGTCGGTGAAAAGGATTTTTGGAATTGAAAGTCACTTCCTGATTTGATTGAGAGTAGCTTAAATTACAGAAATTACATTTTTCAAAGCATTAAAGAGTTCCCTAAGGGGACATACGTTCATTCCAACTAGAATAGGAGAAATGACATCCCCAAAGGTGCACCTACCTATATTGTATTTGAAGAACAAGGTGCTGCACCATGTGTTTGGGTGAAACAATGGTGCAAAGAAACACAGAGAGATGGGAGCTTAGCATTTCCTGCCCATGGAACATTTAATTTGAGGATTTTAGAAAATTTGAGGTGAATAATGTATGATTTGAAACCTCCTCCAAGACCTGCACAATTCGAAGCGTTAGCTGTTTGGGAATTAGTGGCAAGACAGTGACAGCAACTGAAATTTGAGAGAAGAGTGAGAAATCTCTAGCAGAGGCTAGATGGGATGGTGAGTAAAAATCTTGGAGAACAGATACTTAACAGGAAATTAAGTTGTTTCCGGCAATTACACACGAGAACAGGAATGAGGCTAAAAAGATTTCTAAGAAGTGGGATTCTTATCCTTCATACGACAGAGTGCAGGAATCCACAGAGTCTATGAAATCTTTAACACATGACAAAGGGTCAAATGATGATGAGTTTATTTTACAGTTAGTGAGAAATTCTCCCCCACTATATGCAGCACATGAGAGAAGCTCAAGTACCAGTCTAGACCCTACAGCTCCGACACCAATTGAATCCACACAGAGCTAGATTCAGGTTAGTCTTAGTGCTCCATTTACCTCAGCGACTCAAAGGCCTATGCCGCAAATGGATATTACCAGAATTTACCCAGATGTACCTATTGTAGATACTGCAACAAACATAATAGTGCAGACAGGACAGGTTTATCAGAAACTGACTTTGGTCCAGACAGATTGTACCCCAAATTTGATGTCCCCGATACAAACACAGATGATCCCGATATACACTCATATAACAGGATCACAGACAGAGATGTCTGCCTTGACAAGTCAGAATACAGGAATAGTGCACCCCAAAGATCCAAATGTCTGATCCTGTCCAGATCCAGTGTCAGTGCCAGTTTCCATAGGTCCAGCAATACCATTGTATGCCCAGGGAAATAATAAGAACAATAAACAGAAAATCCTGAATCCAAGCATAGAGAGGGAGAGATTACTCAGAATCCAAGAACGGTGACCCCCATGAGACCATCATTTGATGGAACAGGTCCCTTAATTGATTTGAGTTCATTTAAAACTCCTCCAAATAATCAGGGAAGATTCAAAATAGGTTCTGACCCAAGCATGGTGACACCAGAGACCCCAAGTCTAATGTTACAGCAAATGCCCAGTGCAAGCAATAACAACATTTCATTACAAGGTTTGATGGCTCAGCAGTTAACCAAGTATTTAGAGAGGTTGAGTAGAACCCGAGGAGATTCCAGTAGAAGAAGTGCACTGTATTTGACCAGGCTTAGACTAGAGGCAGAAGACCTAATTGAGGGAACAATGGGGTTGGGCAGGATTGACTCATTCCGAGAAGACAAGTCATGTTACTTCTGCAAACTGATTACTAACAAAGCAGGAACAGCGCATCAGAAATGAGCAGATTTAGCAGGAAAATATGACATAGAAATTGAGAAAACCAAACATTTATGACTGATTATCCTAGGTTGAGAGAGAAGCCAGTGGAATGGTACCAGCAGATAGGTTTGTGAAACCTGCAAAATGCCTGTGGGTGGATGTGAACACCCTGTTAGAAACAGTAGTTCCAGCAGACTTATGGGACGAGTGCAAGAGTAGCATAGATTGACTGACAATGGAAGCTCAGAGAGATCCAACAACAGGTGCACCGTCTCCTGACGTAATTAAATATTACTATAACGTGATCTAATTTTTGAAAATGAGAATTTCGCCTTAAAACATTGATTGGCAGGGAATAGATATGGACAGCTATCTTGAAAAGAGTCAATACGTGCATACTATGAGAGATTGTTACAGGAATTCAAACATTACAGTGGCACAGAGACAATTGAGCCGAAAGACATGATTCATTTTGTGTTCAGATTTGTTGAAGGACTGAGATCCAAGATTAGCCAGATGATTAAGAGTTATTTGATCTGCTGGCAAGCGAAGCTGATTGATGAAGTATTGCAGTATGCCAAGTCCTGTAGTGACAAGATTAAGTTGAAGCAGAAAAAGTTGAGAGAAAAGGCAATGGTGATGCAGATTAAAGCAGCTCAAACAGAAATGGAGGGAGATTTTCCACAACAGCATCAGGTGAACACATTGTTTCAGAATCAAGGGAACTGTAGAGATCGTAGTTGATTTGGACATGTGAACCATGGTACGGATTTGAATATGGTGGGTGTTCAGAACGATGTGCAAGGAATTAAAGGAATGTTGCCATGTCATGCTTGCAGAGGCCTAGGATGTGGGAAATGGGAGTGTCCGATGTTAATGCAGGAAGGTGTTGTTCAGCAGATTAACAAAATCAATTTTTTCCCAAATATGAGAGGACCAGGAATAAGAGGTAAAAATTCTAATTTCCAAAGTCATATTAATCAGGTACAAGGTTTTCAGCCTATGTAACAGATGCAGATGCCACTTTTGCAGATGCCCCAGTCACAATAATGCAAACTCAAGTGCAAATGGTACCTAGACAGCAAATTCAAATATCTTAAGTGCCAATGGAGCAGCAGCAGGTGATGCTTCCTCAGCATGTCACAGGTTTAACCAGAGTAATAACACCGTACACCAATTCCCATTACACAGTGAGGATGGAATAAACAATGATTGGCTGAGTGAGAGTTGAGATGAAGAAGAATATGAGTTAGCAGCTTCACTAGAAGTAGATCAGAAAGGTCGGTATGTGAAGGGAAAAGTGATGAGTCACAAAGTCTCTTTTTTAGTTGACGCAAGAGCTACACGCTCTACCGTGAGATCTGAAGAAGTTCCAAACCTGCCCCTTTCAGAGAAAACAGTACAGATTGCAGGAGATGCAAACCAATATTTGACCAACCCAATTACAGAACCAGTTAAAGTTAAAATTAGCATTTTTAAAGGATTGCGCACAGTTGTGGTTTGTGATTCCAGTCCGGTATCCTTACTAGTAAGGGATTTGCTATGCAAACAAGATGTTAAATTATTTGCCCAACTGATGGAATTGCCAGTCAGACAAACAGTAACGATGAAGATGACTTGCCTACAGAAACAGATTGTGACACAGTGAATGAGGAGTACCCCTTATTGGTTTATTTCCAGTTTTTCAAGTGAGCGATCTTTCTTCTGACTAACAGGGAACCGTTGAAATAAAAGTGTGGGATTTTACAGGAAAAGACATTGGTCTAATCAAAAGAGTTGAGCCAGTTAAGGTCCCAGTCAAGCCAAATGCAAATTTTTGCCAGATTCCTCAATACCACATGACACAAGATACAATTGAAGGAATTGCACCTATAATCACAGAATTCGTAAACCAAGGTGTTTTAACCCCTTCGCTTCCAGGCCTTTTCCCCTCAGGTGCCAAGCCTTTTTTCGCCTATTTGGGGCAGTTTGCGCTTAGGCCCTCAGAACTTTTTGTCCACATAAGCTACCCACACCAAATTTGCGCCTTTTTTTCCAACATCCTAGGGATTCTAGAGGTACCCAGAAATTAGCTAATAGACAGTGAAACTTTCCTTTTTTTTAAAACAATTGGACAAAAGGGCTGCAGAAGAAGGCTTGTGATTTTTTTCCCTGTAAATGGCATTAACAAAGGGTTTGCTGTGCTAAAATCACCAGCTTCCCAGCTTTCAGGAACAGGCAGATTTGAATCAGAAAACCCAATTTTTCAACCCAATTTTGACATTTTACTGGGACATGCCCCATTTTTACTATTTTTTGTGCTTTCAGCCTCCTTCCAGTTAGTGACAGAAATGGGTGAGAAACCAATGCTGGGTCCCAGAAAGCTAAACATTTCCGAGAAGTAGACAAAATTCTGAATTCAGCAAGAGGTCATTCATGTAGATTCCTACAGAAAATAACAGCTGAAATAAAAGAATATTGAAATTGAGGTGAAAAAAAACAGCCATTTTTCTTCATGTTTTACTCTGTAACTTCTTGTAGCGATGTCAGAATTTTCGAGGCAATATAACGTTATGTCTGCTGGACTCTTCTGGTTGTGCAGATATATAGGGCTTGTAGGTTCATCAAGAACCCTAGGTATGCAGAGCCAATAAATGAGCTGCACCTTGCAATGGGTTTTCATTCTCTACGCGGTATACATCAATTAATTTGCTGAAATATAAAAAGTGAAAAACAGGTATCAAGAAAACCTTTGTATTTCCAAAATGGGCACAAGATAAGGTGTTGAGAAGCAGTGGTTATTTGCACATCTCTGAATTCCGGGGTGCCCATACTACCATGTGAATTACAGGGCATTTCTCAAAAAGACGTATTTTTTACACACTGTTTTACATATGGAAGGAAAAAATTTAGAGAATGACAAGGGGCAATAACACTTGTTTTGCTGTACTGTATTCCCCCAGTCTCCTGATAAAAATGGTACCTCACTTGTGTGGTTAGGCCTACTACTCGCGACAAGAAACACAAAATGGACACATCACATTTTTACATTGAAATCTGACATGTTTTTTGGAAAGTGCCCAGCTGTAGATTTTGACCTCTAGCTCAGCTGGCACCTAGGGAAACCTACCAAACCTGGGCATTCTTGAAAACTATACACCTAGGGGAATCCAAGATGGGGTGACTTGTGGGGCTCTGACCATGTTCTGTTACCCAGAATCCTTTGCAAACCTCAAAATTTGGCAAAAAACACTTTTCCCTGACATTTTGTTGATAGAAAGTTCTGGAATCTGAGAGGAGCCACAAATTTCCTTCCATCCAGCGTTCACTCAAGTCTCCCAATAAAAATGGTACCTCACTTGTGTGGGTAGGCCTAGCACCTGTGGAAGGAAATGCCCCAAACACAACATTGACACATCACATTTTCTCAAAGAAAACAGCAGGTTTTTTCAAAGTGCCTAGCTGTGGATTTTGGCCTCTATCTCAGCCGGCACCTGGGGAAACCTAGAAAACCAGCATATTTTTGAAAACTAGACACCTGGGGGAATCCAAGATGGGGTGACTTGTGGGGGTCGGACCAGGTTCTGTTACCCAGAATCCTTTGCAAACCTCAAAATGTGGCCAAAAAAACACTTTTCCCTCACATTTCAGTGACAGAAAGATGTGGAATCTGAGAGGAGCCAGTGCTAAAGTGCATATGCTCTCGGTGTAAATTGTATTGTTGATTGGTTTATCCATGATTGGCATATTTGATTTACTAGTAAGTCCCTAGTAAGGTGCACTAGAGGTGCCAGGCCTGTAAATAAAATGCTACTAGTGGGCCTGCAGCACTGGTTGTGCCACCCACACAAGTAGTTCTGGGCAGCAGTGCTTGTGGCGGTGTCCTTGACAGCGATGCTTGTGGCGGCGGTGTCCTGGGCAGTGGTTCAGCTGCTCGCGGTCTTGATCTGCCCTGCGGGGCTGCTGGTGGCGGTGTCCTGGGCAGCGGTTCAGCTGCTGGCGGTCTTGTTCTGACGTGCGTGGCTGCTAGCGGCGGTGTCCTGGGCAACGGTTCAGCTGCTGGCAGTCTTGTTCTGCCCTGTGGGGCAGCAGGGGTGACAGGGGCAGGACCTGAGGTGCCTGGGGTGAAGGTAATGCCGACCCTCCTGGGTGAGCGGGCATGGGGCAAAGTATGAGTGGCTGCTAGGAGGGCGGTGCTGGTAGGGGGGGTGGCGGCTGTACCTGTAGATGCGGGGAGCACAGATGGGGCCGCCACTGCAAGGGAGCTCCCATCAGAGGAGGAGTCCGTCTCGCTGGTGTCAGCTCCTGTCCCCGCCATGGAGCTCTCCTCGCCTTCCGTCCCACTGGTGAATTTGGAGTCTGTAGTGTCGCCATCCAGGGCCATGTGGGATGCAGCTCCCTCCTGCTCCGGTGCCACTGCTCCTCTGCCTGATGATGCTAATGCACACAAGTACAGGGAGACCACAAAAAGGGGGGGGAGACAGAAGAAAGACATGTTCAGTGCATGCAATACCGCTAACAATGGCGGACACTACAGACACAGAAGCCCCCTGCACCGCGCCGCGCACTTGGGGTCCACTAATCAATCCCTGGGACATGGCTTAAAAGGCTATGGCTGATTTCTGCACACATGGATGTCACAGGAGCCTGACTAGGTGTAGTTGGCACTGTACACAGGTGGGGTAGGGTGCCACAGGGCATGCCTGAAGAAGGGAAATTAACTAGCAAACTCGCCCTGGCCTAGGGGATCCCACAGCCCACCTCCCCCACCCAGACACCTAAAATGCGCGCTGAATCAGTAGAATGAGAGTGTACTCACCCCCTTGTGGCTGCTGTGATGCCCTCAAGCGCCCATCCAAGTCCGGATACGCCACCGCCTGGAGGGTCATGGTGCGACGGGCACCCCTCCCCCAGCTGGGCCTCCGCCATCTTCTTGCTCCAGCGGCGAATGTCCTCCCATCTTTTCCGGCAGAGATTGCTCCATCTGTGGTAGACCCCCAGGGTCCGGACTTCCTTGCCGATGGCACACCAGATGTCCTTCTTCTGGTGGGCGCTGACTTACAGGAATTGTACAGGGGAAAAGAGAAGTAATTACCAACTGCATCATCACAGTCATTGGCCCGCATCCCTACCCTTGCCATGACGCACATGCACTCACCGTTGTTTCATGCATGGCTCATTCTCACCCCCCCACCTTGCATCCACCCCACTCCACACAGGCATTGCCCATACAGTATGCTCACAGTGTACTTACCTGTCACCGCCGGCGTACATCGTCATTGGCTCCTGGGACCCATAGGGCCCAATGTTAATCAATGCAGAATTGCACCGCGGTCTGCGACTGCCTACCGCGACGGTGTAGAACGCCAGCACAGTTACCTCATATCCCCCTGTCCCACTTTACAGGTCAGGCAGCTGCCATTTCATGGGCCCACATGGCATTATTTTTGACTGCGTCACACATACCTAGGCCTTGCCTAACCACTCATACAGGCAAACTTCGATTTATGAATATTTTCAGAGTAAGCTGTGTTTACGTACCTCAGAGTTGGTTGACTCTCTGCTCGCTGTTCTCCTCCATAGGCACCGTCCACTGGGGCATGTGAGGAGATGGCGGCATCCTCTGGTGGACAGACCACTGGTGGACCTATCAACAATGAAGGAAAGACATGTGATTATCTCCTACAGGCTTGATCGTGCCACAATCCAGGAACTGTGTGCCCAGTTGGAGCCAGACCTGATGTCAGCTGTCCGCCATCCCACAGGAATCCCCCCTCAAGTGCAGGTGCTGTCAGTACTCCATTTCCTAGCAAGTTGGTCATTTCAAACAACAGTGGCCATAGCATCAGGGATGTCCCAGCCTATGTTTTCCAACGTGTTGTCCAGACTGTTGTCCGCTCTGCTGAAACACATTTTTCCCTCAGGTGGAGGATTTGCCTACAGTGAAAGGTGACTTCTATGCCCTGGGACATATCCCCAACATCATAGGTGCCATTGATGGGACACATGTGGCCTTGGTCCCCCCCGCAGGGGTGAACAGGTGTACAGAAACCGGAAGAGTTACCATTCAATGAATGTGCAGATGGTGTTTTTGTGTCAGAGTCACCAGATCCTCAGGGTCTGCGCACGTTCCCAACATGTCCACCACTGAACAGCTCCAAGACTCTGATAGATAAATCACAGAGGCTAAGAGAGTTCAAGAGGGGAAGGGGGGATTAGGAAGAGAAACAGCTGGGAAAGAGACCTGTAGTAAGAAAAAG
This sequence comes from Pleurodeles waltl, assembly GCF_031143425.1. NCBI lineage: Eukaryota > Metazoa > Chordata > Amphibia > Caudata > Salamandridae > Pleurodeles > Pleurodeles waltl. The sequence continues at coordinate 763,067,371 of NC_090437.1, forward strand.
GTTAGAACACACAATATGAAAATTATGGCCCTCATTCTGACCCTGGCGGTCGGTGATAAAGCGGCGGCCAAGCCGCCAACAGGCCGGCGGTCTAAAAAATGCAATTCTGACCCTGGCGGGAACCGCCAACACAGCCCGCCAACTTAACACTCCGACCGCCACAGCGGTACAAACAAACAGCGCGGCGGTTCCCGCCAACAGCCCGGCGGCAGACAAAGTACCGCCCACCCTATTACGACCCACCAATCTGCCACCTTTTCCGGGGCGGGAGCACCGCCGATAAGAACACGGCGGAAACAGACTACGAACGGGAAAACGCTCACCTCTACGCACTCCACGCAAGATTCCGGCAGTATGGAGCCAGAGTTACAGGTCATCCCCGCACTCCTATTCCTCCTCATATACCAGGAGCACGCCCGGCGGCGCGGAAGACATCGGTGAGTACTGCACCTACGACACAGGGGAGGGAAAAGATTACCGGCACACACCCACCCACCCACACCCACTACAACACACACATCAATGCATTCCCACAGATCACTGTCACAACCCACAAACCACCCCCCTCCGAAATAATGCAAAGACCAAAAGAAGAGATCATAAACGGGCAGATATATTGAAATATGGACACCAGTAATCCAAATAAATAAATAAACTATGTACAAAATATATACAGCTACTAAATGTAGTCCAACCACTGTCCGTGGATCACAGGGGTCCTGTGCAAAGGGGCAAGGCCCAGTCCCACGACAAGAACTCCACGGAGAGAACACTGCAGGGGCATCAGAAAGAAAATAGGACAGGCACCTCAGGGGGAAGGGAAGGGGGGGCACCTCAGCCACTTGAGTACACGACGCCAGATCCACGAGGGGACTCCATGACCACTGGCCCATCCTGGGGAGAGCAAAGCCACAGTCCATACAGTCCATACAGTGGGTGGCCTGCCCACTGGGCCATCCTGGGGAGAGCAAAGCCACAGTCCATACAGTCCATACAGTGGGTGGCCTGCCCACTGGGCCATCCTGGGGAGAGCAAAGCCACAGTCCATACAGTCCATACAGTGGGTGGCCTGCCCACTGGGCCATCCTGGGGAGAGCAAAGCCACAGTCCAAACAGTCCATACAGTGGGTGGCCTGCCCACTGGGCCATCCTGGGGAGAGCAAAGCCACAGTCCAAACAGTCCATACAGTGGGTGGCCTGCCCACTGGGCCATCCTGGGGAGAGCAAAGCCACAGTCCATACAGTCCATACAGTGGGTGGCCTGCCCACTGGGCCATCCTGGGGAGAGCAAAGCCACAGTCCAAACAGTCCATACAGTGGGTGGCCTGCCCACTGGGCCATCCTGGGGAGAGCAAAGCCACAGTCCATACAGTCCATAACAGACCCCACTGCCACTGGAGGAGGCAAGTTGGCCAGAGGACATCCTGCAGCCCTGCCCGAGATAGATCCTGCCCTGCCACGTCTGCCAAAGGGCCAGCGGTTCTTGCCCTGAAGGGCCCAGTTCAGCGGTTCTTGAGACGGCCGGGCCCAGTTCAGCGGTTCTTGAGACGGCGGGGCCCAGTTCAGCGGTTCTTGCCTTGAAGGGCCCAGTTCAGCGGTTCTTGCCTTGAAGGGCCCAGTTCAGCGGTTCTTGAGACGGCGGGGCCCAGTTCAGCGGTTCTTGCCTTGAAGGGCCCAGTTCAGCGGTTCTTGAGACGGCGGGGCCCAGTTCAGCGGTTCTTGAGACGGCGGGGCCCAGTTCAGCGGTTCTTGCCTTGAAGGGCCCAGTTCAGCGGTTCTTGCCTTGAAGGGCCCAGTTCAGCGGTTCTTGAGACGGCGGGGCCCAGTTCCGCGGTTCTTGCCTTGAAGGGCCCAGTTCAGCGGTTCTTGAGACGGCGGGGCCCAGTTCAGCGGTTCTTGAGACGGCGGGGCCCAGTTCAGCGGTTCTTGCCTTGAAGGGCCCAGTTCAGCGGTTCTTGAGACGGCGGGGCCCAGTTCAGCGGTTCTTGCTTTGAAGGGCCCAGTTCAGCGGTTCTTGCCTTGAAGGGCCCAGTTCAGCGGTTCTTGCCTTGAAGGGCCCAGTTCAGCGGTTCTTGAGACGGCGGGGCCCAGTTCAGCGGTTCTTGAGACGGCGGGGCCCAGTTCAGCGGTTCTTGCCTTGAAGGGCCCAGTTCAGCGGTTCTTGAGACGGCGGGGCCCAGTTCAGCGGTTCTTGCCTTGAAGGGCCCAGTTCAGCGGTTCTTGCCTTGAAGGGCCCAGTTCAGCGGTTCTTGAGACGGCGGGGCCCAGTTCAGCGGTTCTTGCCTTGAAGGGCCCAGTTCAGCGGTTCTTGCCTTGAAGGGCCCAGTTCAGCGGTTCTTGAGACGGCGGGGCCCAGTTCAGCGGTTCTTGAGACGGCGGGGCCCAGTTCAGCGGTTCTTGCCTTGAAGGGCCCAGTTCAGCGGTTCTTGCCTTGAAGGGCCCAGTTCAGCGGTTCTTGAGACGGCGGGGCCCAGTTCAGCGGTTCTTGCCTTGAAGGGCCCAGTTCAGCGGTTCTTGAGACGGCGGGGCCCAGTTCAGCGGTTCTTGAGACGGCAGGGCCCAGTTCAGCGGTTCTTGCCTTGAAGGGCCCAGTTCAGCAGTTCTTGAGACGGCGGGGCCCAGTTCAGCGGTTCTTGCCTTGAAGGGCCCAGTTCAGCGGTTCTTGCCTTGAAGGGCCCAGTTCAGCGGTTCTTGCCTTGAAGGGCCCAGTTCAGCGGTTCTTGAGACAGCGGGGCCCAGTTCAGCGGTTCTTGCCTTGAAGGGCCCAGTTCAGCGGTTCTTGAGACGGCGGACGGTCTATGGCCAACTGCTAAATGCCTGGTGGTGCCCTCCTGGGCAGCGGGGATGGTGCTCCTTCACTGCCCACCTGGGCTGTGGGTGGTGGGGCCCTCCTGGCCAGCTGGGCTGGGTCCTCCCTGGGCAGCGGCTATGGGGCTGGTGGGCTCTCCCGGGGCAGCTGTGCCGGTTCCTCCCGGGGCAGCGGCTATGGGGGTTGTGGGCTCCTCCTGGGCAGCAGGCCTGCTGCCTGACCTCTCCAACTTGCTGCCCTTGCCCTCCTTAGTCGTCGGCCTGTGGCCCTTTCCTCCCTTTGGAGCTGTGGCTGGTGACTGTCTCTGGGTGGTGTCCGGGGGGGATGTAGAAGGCGGGCTCCTGCGGCGCCCCTTCCGCCTTCTGCTCCTCTTCCCAGGGGGTGGGCTGGCTGTCCCCTTGCTGCTGGGCGAAGATCCAGACATGCGGGCTGGCGGGCTCCAATACCCCTGCACCCTTGTCAAGGGGGCTGCAGGGCTGGTGGTGGCTGAGGTGCTCTTCTTACCCCGACGAGAAGGAGGGGGGGGCTCAGGGTCAGGAAAGAAGTTAGTAGTGGCGAGGAAGAGCTTCTTGGGACAATGGAGAGTGGTAGGTACAGTGGGAATGGGAGTGGAGGGAGAGGATGTGGTTGTAGGTGAGTCACGTTTGCTGTCTTTGGGTGCAGGTGCAGGAGGGATAGGCTGTCGTGAGGTGGATGGCTGTTGGGTGGGTGGGTGGCTGTGTTTGTGTGGTGTGGAAGAGGGGGTGACAGACACAGTGGGAGAGGACACAGGGGACGTGTAAATGGCAGTGGGGGTGGTGACTGCACGTGTGCGGACTGGAGTGGAGGGTGTGCTGGTGATGGAAACACTGGCTGATGGTGAGGTGAATGGAGGTGTGAGTGTAGACGTCACAGGGAGGGAGGAGGGAGACGAGGAGGTGGGGGTCACAGAGGTGGTAGTGACTGTTGGCATGTCTGCATCGGAATGTTGCGTGTGTGAATGTCTGCGTGATCTGTGGTGCTTATGTTTGGATGAGCTTCTCTTGGGTGTTGAGGTGTGTGCAGGCTGGTCTGATGGTGTGGGTGGGACAGGCAGAGGAACAGGAGACTGGGAGGAGGGAGTTAGTAGAGGCAGGCAGGAGACAGGGACAATGGCTGCCGTCAGTGCTGAGGCCAGAGCCTGGAACGATCGCTGATGGGCAGCCTGACCCGAATGAATGCCCTCCAGGTACGCATTGCTGCGATGAACCTCCCTCTCCACCCCCTGGATGGCATTCAAAAGGGTAGTCTGCCCAACAATGAGCGTTCGGAGGAGGTCAATGACCTCCTCACTGAGGGCAGCGGGGGTAACAGGGGCAGGGCCTGAGGTGCCTGGGGCGAAGGAGATGCCCGGCTTCCTGGCAGAGCGGGCACGGGGCGAACGCTGAGGGGCTGCTGGGAGGGCGGAGATGGTGCGCTGGGTGGCGGCTGTACCTGTAATGGCGGGGGGCACGGATGGTGCCACCCCCGCAAGGGAGCCCCCTTCCGAGGACGAGTCCGTGTCGCTGCAGGCTCCAGTCGTCCCTGTCGTGGAGCTCCCCTCGCCCTCCGTCTCACTGGTCCAGTCTGACTCTGTGGCATGGCCCTCCTGGGCCATGTGAGATGCAGCTCCCTCCTGCCCCGATGCCACTTCTCCTCCGCCTGATGATGCTGATGCACACAAGCATAGAAAGACAAACAAAAAGGGGGGGGGAGAGAGAAATAAAGGGATATTGATTACATGGATCTCCGGTACAGTTAGCGGACATGACAGACACAGATGCCCCCTGCACTAAGTTGCGCACTTGGGGTCCGCTACGCATTCCGTGGAACATGCCCTACACGCCTAGAGTTGACAACTGCACCCATGGATGACACGGCCCAGGGATGGCTGTACTGACAAACTACTGAGGGTGGTGGCTGGGGACACAGGGGCTTACGGGGGTGCCCAGCCTAAAGATATCGCCCTGGCCTAGGGGGACCCACAGCCCTCCTCCCCCACCCAGACACCTCCACTGCGCGACAACAGAGTAGATAATGCTTGGACTCACCCCCTTGTGTCTGCTGTGCTGCCCTCACGCGCCCATCCAAATCAGGGTAGGCCACCGCCAGGATCCGGAACATCAGGGGGCTCAGTTGACGGCAGGCACCCCGCCTACGTTGGGAGGCCATCCCCAGCAGAGACTCGGCGGTCTTCTTGGTCCCGCGGCGGATGTCCTCCCACCTCTTGCGGCAGTGGGTGCCCCGTCGATGGTGGACCCCCAGGGCCCGGACTTCCTTGGCGATGGCACGCCAAATCCCGATCTTCTCATGGGCGCGGACCTATGTGACACGTACAGGGAGGGAGAAATACCACGTTCAAGTTACTCAGCATTTTCCTTTCCAGTGGCCCAACGCCCCCCATCCCCGCCAGGCCCCCCGCCAGGCCCCCCACCATGCCCAACATGCCCCCCATCCCCGCCAGGCCCCCCGCCAGGCCCCCCGCCATGCCCAACATGCCCCCCATCCCCGCCAGGCCCAACATGCCCCCCATCCCCGCCAGGCCCCCCGCCAGGCCCAACATGCCCCCCATCCCCGCCAGGCCCCCCGCCAGGCCCCCCGCCATGCCCAACATGCCCCCCATCCCCGCCAGGCCCCCCGCCAGGCCCAACATGCCCCCCATCCCCGCCAGGCCCCCCGCCAGGCCCAACATGCCCCCCATCCCCGCCAGGCCCCCCGCCAGGCCCCCCGCCATGCCCAACATGCCCCCCATCCCCGCCAGGCCCCCCGCCAGGCCCAACATGCCCCCCATCCCCGCCAGGCCCCCCGCCAGGCCCAACATGCCCCCCATTCCCGCCAGGCCCCCAAGCCAGCCAGTGGCCCCAAATCCAGATTGAATTAAACTCACTTGTTGGTCTGGAGGACCGTAGAGTAGCGCATACTGGGGGAGGACCCCATCCACAAGTTTCTCCAACTCCTCTCCAGTGAAGGCAGGGGCCCTTTCCCCAGTCGCAGCAGCCATTGTCCCTTCTAGACCGAGGTCACAGCAACACTTGCAGTATAGGTCCTCTCCTGTGAAAGTTCAAGTCGCAAGTGGATAAGTAGATAGAAAATGGCGGTCACGTCCGCGGCGGTGCGTACCGCGGCGGTGCGTCCCGCCACCACCGGCGCCCTTCGCCATTGGCTCCTGAAACCCATAGGCTTCAATGTTAACCAATGCGGCTTCGCGCCGCGGTCTTCGCCCGCCGCCCGCCGCGGTGTGCCACGCCAGCGCATTGACCTCACATCCCATTGTCACACTTCACAGGTCAGGCAGCCGCCATTTCCAGGGCCCACATGGCTCAATTTCAACTGCGTCACACAGGCCTAGGCCTTGCATAGCCACTCAGACACGCCATTCACTGCATAGAGAATCGTATACTGTGCTAGCTGTGAGTACGTACCTGTGGGTTGCCTGACTGTGTGCTCCATGTTGTCCTTCCTAGGCACCGTCCGCTGGGTTGGGCGAGGAGACGGATGAATCCTCCCGTGAACCGACCGCTGGTGGACCTGTCGACAATGGAAGAACGCCACATTATCCTGACCTACCGTCTTAACCGTGCCACTATCCATGAACTGTGTGCCCAGCTGGAGCCCGACCTGATGTCCCCCATCCGCCAACCCACAGGGATTCCCCCTTTGGTGCAGGTCATGTCAGTACTCCATTTCTTGGCAAGTGGGTCATTTCAGACAACCGTGGGAATTGCTTCCGGGATGTCTCAGCCCATGTTTTCAAAGGTGTTATCCAGAGTGTTGTCTGCCCTGATGAAATCCGTGAGGAACTACATCATTTTCCCTGAGGTGGGCGAATTGGCTACAGTGAAGGGTGATTTCTACGCCCTTGGACATATTCCCAACGTAATTGGTGCCATTGATGGGACCCATGTGGCTTTGGTTCCCCCAAGAGACAGGGAGCAGGTGTACAGGAACAGAAAAAGTTACCATTCAATGAACATCCAGGTGGTGTGTTTGGCTGACCAGTACATCTCGCATGTAAATGCCAAATTCCCAGGGTCAGTGCATGACGCCTACATCCTGAGGAATAGCAGCATCCCTTACGTGATGGAACAGCTACAGAGACACCGTGTATGGCTAGTGGGGGACTCTGGGTACCCCAACCTGTCGTGGCTACTGACCCCAGTAAGGAATCACCGGACCAGGGCAGAGGAACGGTACAATGAGGCCCATGGGCGTACTAGGAGGGTGATCGAACGCACCTTTGGCCTCCTAAAGGCCAGGTTTCGCTGCCTGCATATGACCGGTGGATCCCTAATGTACTCACCTAAGAAGGTGTGTCACATCATCGTGGCCTGCTGCATGCTTCACAACCTGGCTTTGCGCCGCCAGGTGCCTTTCCTGCAGGAGGATGGTCGAGACGGTGGTGTTGTGGCAGCGGTGGAACCTGAGGAGAGTGACGAGGAGGAAGACGACGGGGCTGAAACAGACAACAGGGACAGAATCATTGAACAGTACTTCCAATAGGACACAGGTAACATTTCAAAGATAATTTAGTAAATGTTAACTACTCTGCAGCATCTCTGCTGCCTGTCTATTTGCCCCAGTGTATGATGACTGAGTTTTGGCTTTTCCCTCCCTATTTCAGATCTGGGGTCCCCACTACGAGTCCTGTGCTTCGTTTCCCCATGGACTACAGCTTTGTGGCAGCTGTTTGTTGACTTCACCATGTACAAGGACATATTTGCACTGTCATGTCAATTACAATCTATTGAAATCACAGCCAGACTCCTGATATTTTGGTGCAAAATAGGTGTTTATTGAAGTGCTCAAAATGGGATGGGTGGTTTCAAGTGGGTGGGGGCTATGGTGAAGGAATGTCCATGGCAGAGTCCAGAGTAACAGTCACACAGGTGCATTGTCCAGAGGCCTGTGGAGAGATGGAGCATGGGCAGTTCGAGGATGGACAGGGTGACAATGTGGGACAGTGGGATGACATCAGGTGGTATCCATTGCTGGCGGGGGTCTTGACATCCTACTCTGTCTTGCGAGATCTGAGGGCCCTCTTGCGGGGTGGTTCTTCTCCTGCAGGAGGTGGGGGTCTGGTGGGCTGCTGCTGTGCGGGGGCCTCCTGTCCACTAGCGCCGGCGGAGGTGGATGGCTGTTCTTGGTCCAGGCTAGTGGCAGGGGCCCTTGGGTGTTGTTCAGTGTCCGCCCTGCTGTTTACGAGGTCCTGCAGCAGCGCTACCATGGTAACCAGGGTGGTGTTGATGGCTCTGATGTCCTCCCTGTACCCCCGATAGTGTTCCTCCTGCAGCACCTGGATCTCCTGGAACCGGGCCAGTACCGTCGCCATCGTCTCCTGGGAGCGGTTGTATGCTCCCATGATGGTGGTGAGGACCTCGTGGAGAGTGGGTTCCCTGGGCCTCTCCTCCCCCCCCTGTCGCACAGCTGCCCGCCGAGTTGCCCTGTTTCCCTGGGCCTCTGCCCCCTGGCCGGTGTGCCCACTACCACTGCCCCCAGGTCCCTGTTGTTGTTGGGGTGGTGGGTTATCCTGGGTGCCCTGTAGTGGTAGACACACCGCAGATTGACGTGCCCTGGAGACAGAGGCATGGGCACGCTGGGTGGGAGCTGTGCTGGTGTTCCCAGAGGGGTTAGGGTCTATAGTGGCCTGTGCCTGTGTGAGGGGAACCGACTGTCCAGAGGTCCCCGATGGTCCGGGCTGGTCATCGGTGTCCAGATCGACAGAGCTGCTGTCATCGCTGACGGCCTCTTGGGTGGGGGGTGTGGATAATTCTGGCCCCTCCGCCGCGGTGTGTTGACGGTCGGGTCCTGCAGGGGTATAGAGGTATGGTTATAGTTTCAATGTGTGGCATATGGGTGTATCTGTGGGTTCCCGTGTCCCCAAGTGCTGGCATTCGTGTGTGGGGGCTTTGGTGAGGGTGGCTTGTGGGGGGGATGTGTATATGCATTGGGCATGCTTTGGTGATGGGTGTCCATGCTTAGTGGACGCATGCAGGCCTAGGTTTTGGGATGTGTGGGTTGTGATGGTGAGACATTGGCGGGGAATAGGTGTGCTGGGGGTGGGGGTGAGGATGGTGGTGGGGGTGAGGATGGTGGTGGGGGTGAGGGTGGGGGTGAGGATGGGGGTGGGGGTGAGGGTGGGGTTCGAGGATGGGGGTGAGGGTTGGGGTCTGATTTGGCATGCAGGTGGGGGGGAAGCAGTATTGAAGCTTCAACTTACCAGTATCCATTCCTCCGCCGACTCCTGCGAGGCCGTCAGGATGCAGGATGTTCAAGACTTCCTCCTCCCATGATGTGAATTGTGGGGGTTGAGGTGGGGGTCCTCCGCCAGTCTTCTGCACGGCGATGTTGTGCCTGGATACCATGGAACGCACCTTCCCCCGTAGGTCGTTCCATCGCTTCCTGATGTCTTCCCGATTTCTGGGGTGCTGTCCCACTGCGTTCACCCTGTCGACAATCCTCTGCCATAGCTCCGTCCTCCGGGCAATGCTGGTGTATTGTATCTGTGTGCCGAACAGCTGGGGCTCTACACGAACGATTTCCTCCACCATAACCCTGAGTTCTTCGTCTGTGAAGCGGGGTTGTCTTTGGGGTGCCATGGGGTGGTGTGTATGATGTGTGGGGTGGAGTATGTGTATTTAAGTGAGTTGAGTGTGGTGGTGTGTGTTGTTTTGTGTGTGGATAGTGTGTGGGTGATGGTGTTGAGTGGCTGTGGCTGTTATGTTTTTGATGCTGGTGTCTCGCTCTTGTCGTCTTTACGAATTTTTAAGCGTAGGGGTTTGTGGGTGATGTGGGTGGGTGTTTTATATTGTATTGTGTGTGTGGGAGTGGTGTGTGTATGTGTATCAGGTGTGTGGGATTCAAATCGTCCAATGTGGGTGAGTTTTGTTCGTTTGTGTGTATTCTGACCGCGCCGGTGTGTCCCGCCAATGGAATACCGCGTTTGAATGACCGCCGCGTGGATTCGTGGGTCGTAATGGCATGGGCGTATTTCTGTTGGCGTGACGGTGGAGGTTTTGTCACCTCCACCTTTCCGCCGACCGCTGGTCTGGCGGTCTGTTGTGGCGGTCGGATTTTCGGAGGTTTGCCTTCTGCGGGTCAGAATGACCGTGGCGGGTTTCCGCGACCGCGGCGGGATTATGGAGGATTTCTGACCGGCGGTAGGCGCCTTTTACCGCCGAGGTCAGAATGACCACCTATATCTCCTGAAATCAATACTAGACTATAATTCTAAGCATAGTCATTCTGAAAACATGAACAATCTAAGAATTAAGTTTAAAATGACTAAGTTTCAAGATGGCCGAATACCTGTAAGGGAATCAAGATGGATTAAATGAAAACTTTCTAATTCAAGTACGTTCCCTTACATGAGAATCAGAAAAACATTCTGACTACATTTTAAACCAGTCATATAAATCCTTTTTTGAGAATGCATAATAGGACCATACAATATTGCATCTAGAAACTCTGATCTTCTGTGTACTCTTAAAATGTTTCAAAACAAATTGCGCATATTGTAGATTTTTATATATATATATATATATATATATATATATATATATATATATAGTAAACACCATAAAAGGATTGTGCACCATGAATAACACAATATGGATTCAGGAAAAACAAATCACATAACTCTCACAAAGAATAACAAGATCAAAGTACAATGAAACGAATCGCGCGTCTTTTGCCGATTCTTAAGCCACCATGTAAATGTCAAGAAATGGTAGCGGGCAATGAACAACAAAGTTAAAACACCATAAAACGAATCGCGCATCTTGCCGATTCTTAAGCCACCATGCAACTGTCAAGAAATGGTAGCGTGCAATGAATAACAAGATTAAATTATCATGAAACAAATGACGCGTCTTGCTGATTCGCAAGTCACCCTGCAAATGTCACATACACTCAAGTGCATATTTCACACGCGCAAAGTACTCTGTCAAATCATAAAAGAATTAGGCCCAAGAACATGAGAGTTCTCGATAACTGCGTTGGGAGGCCAGCCCAACTACCGTCTTACCGCCCAGAACAAGGATCTCCAAATGAAGAATGAAAGTCAGATGTCTGGAAAATCAAATAGGCCACCGGGACAGGAGCTCAGGAAGTAGCTGCTGCTCTGCACCGGGACCTCTGAATAGTGAGCACTTGGAGCTCGGCTGGCTCCTTTTTATAGAGTCTTGGCCCAGCCCACAACCACACCCACGCATGTTGCAGGGAAAGTCTCTAGAAGGCCCTGGAAAGGGATCACACCCTAACACACTCTGAAAGCCTGCAGCAATACATTGCAAATTAACAGCATTTGTAAGCACATTAAAAATAAGTCTTCAGGATTGAACTCTGCAATGCAAAAGGTTAAACAACAACATATCAGCACAATGCATAAATTACGTTGTTTTGAAAGTGCTGGGTTTTTGCATTCCAGTCGCCAATAGAGCGCGCACTGCCCTGGTGTTGACAGTTTGGCAGACCAGTACATCTCCCATAGTAATGCCAAATTCTCTGGCTCAGTGCATGACGCTTATATTCTGCGGAATAGCAGCATCCCTTATGTGATGGGGCAACTCCAGAGGCATCGGGTGTGGCTGTTAGGTGAGCACCTGGACCCAAATCAGTGGGAATAGTTGTCTGGGTCTGTGGATGTCCCTATGAGTCAGTGTGTGCCTAACAGTTGTCCCTCGCCATTTGCATGTGACTCTGGTAACCCCAACCTGTCATGGCTACTGACCCCAGTGAGGAATCCCAGGACAAGGGCAGAGGAACGCTACAATGAGGCCCATGGGCAAACTAGGAGGATAATAGAGCGGACCTTCGGCCTCCTGAAGGCCAGGTTCCGGTGCCTCCATATGACAGGTGGTTCCCTATTCCTCTCACCAAAGAAGGTGTGCCAGATCATCGTGGCCTGCTGTATGCTTCACAACTTGGCTTTGCGACGACAGGTACCTTTTCTGCAGGAGGATGGTCCAGATGGAGGTGTTGTGGCAGCTGTGAAGCCTCTGGAAAGTGAAGACGAGGAAGCAGAAGAAGAGGACATCGACAACAGGAACACGATGATCCTGCAATACTTCCAGTGAGACACAGGTAAGAAGACAACACTGCCTGCCACATTTGATTTTAATCCACTACCTCTCATCTGTCTGTCATTTTCACCCAGTGTATGGTCACTGAGTTGTCACTTTCCCTTACGATTTCACTGATGTGGGTCCCACAGTGTGACATCTGCTTTGTTTCCTCAGGGACTAGAGCTGTGTGACATAGGTATTTTGACATTACATTTGAAAGAGCATTTTGCCACTGTAATTGCTAATACACTATTTCGAAATCACAGACAGACTCCTGATTGTTTTGTGCTTTAAGGGTGTTTATTTAAGTGCTCAATATTGGAGGGGGTTGTAAAATGGTGAGGGGTGATAGTGGAGGAATGTCCATGGCAGAGTCCAGTCTATTAGTCTCACAGGTGCATTGTCCAAAGGGGCATAGAAAGTGGAGCTGGGGCAGTTTAAGGATGGACAGGGTGACAAAGTGGGACAAAAGGATGACAATCAGGGTGGTCTAATTTCTTGGCGGGGGTCTTGGCATCGTTCGAGGTCTTTGTCCTGGATCTCAAGGACTGTTTGCAGGGTGGTTCTCTATCTGCAGGGGGTGGGGTGCTGGTGTGGTGGTCCTATGGCAATTCCTCCTGTCCACTAGCGCAGGCGGAGGTGTTGGGCAGTTCATCATCCAGGCTGGTGTCAGGGGCCCCTTGTTGTGCCACAGTGCCCCTCCTGGTGTTGACGAGTTCCTTCAGCACCCCTACGATGGTGCCCAGGGTGGAATTGATGGATCTGAGTTCTTCCGTGAAGCCAAAATACTGTTCCTCCTGCAGCCGCTGGGTCTCCTGAAACTTGGCCAGTACCGTTGCCATCGTCTCCTGGGAATGGTGGTAGGCTCCCATGATGTTGGAGATGGCCTCGTGGAGAGTGGGTTCCCTGGGCCTGTCCTCCCCCTGTCGCACAGCAGCCCTCCCAGTTCCCCTGTGTTCCTGTGCCTCTGTCCCCTGAACCGTGTGCCCACTACCACTGCCCCCAGGTCCCTGGTGTTGTTAGGGTGGTGGGTTAGCCTGGGTTCCCTGTGGTGGTGGACACACTGCTGATTGATGTGTCCTGGGAACAGAGGTATGGGCCCGCTGGGTGGGTGCTGTGCTGGTGTTTCCAGAGGGGGCAAGCTCTGTAGTGGCCTGTGCCAGTGTGAGTGGAACTGACTGTCCCGAGGTCCCAGATGGGCCGGGCTGGTCATCTAGATCCAGTTGGACAGAGCTGCTGTCATCACTGTGGGCCTCTTCTGTGGGTGGAGTGGACATATCTGGACCCTCCTGTTCAATGACGTTGGGTAGGGGTCCTGCAGGGGTGTAAAGGCATGATTATTGCATCTGTATGTGCCATGGTGTGCAATGGGAGGGTGACCATGTACCCCAGTGCTTGCATTCCTGTGTAGGACCTTGTGTGATGATGGTTTAGGGGGGTGTATGGGTATGTGCAGTGGCCATGCATTGGTGATGGGTGTCCATGCTTTGGTGTTACATGCAGGGCTTGGTGTTGGGATGGGTGGTTTGTGATATTGGGACATGTGTGAGGAGTAGGAGTGATGGGGTGAGGACGAGGGTGGGGGTATGTGACGGCATGCAGGTAGGGTGGTGGATGTAATAGCAAAGATTTGACTTACCAGAGTCCATTCCTCCAGCTACTCCTGCGAGGCCCTCAGGATGCAGAATAGCCAAGACTTGCTCCTCTTATGTTGTTAGTTGTGGGGGTCCACCCCAGTCCTCTGTACCACAAGGTGGTGTCTTGAGACCACGGAACGCACCTTCCCCCGTAGGTCATTCCACCTCTTCCTGATGTCATCCCTATTTCTTGGGTGCTGTCCCACTGCGTTGACCCTGTCCACTATTATTCGCCATAGCTCCATCTTCCTAGCTATGGAGGTGTGCTGCACCTGTGAACCGAATAGCTGTGGCTCTACCCTGTTGATTTCCTCCACCATGACCCTGAGCTCCTCCTCAGAGAACCTGGGGTGTCCGTGCCATCGGTGGTGTGGGTGATGTGTGAGGTGGAGTGTGTTGTGATGTGTGGGGTGATTTTAGAGGTGTGTTGTGTGAGGTGCATGGATGTTATGTGGGTGATGGTGTTGAGTGCCTGTGGATGCTCGTTTGTGGATGGTGGTGTCTCTCTGTGGCCTTCAGTTGCAATTGTGGTTGTAAGGGTTTGTGGGTGATGTGGGTGTGTGTTTTACATTGTACTAAGTGTGTGGGAGTGGTGTGTGTATGTGTTTCAGTTGTGTGTATTTTGAATTGTCCAATGTGGATGTGTTTTGTAAATGTGTGTGTATTTTGAGCGCGGGGTGTGTACCGCCAATGGAATACCGCGGTTGAAAGACCGCCGCGTGGATTCGTGGGTCATGATAGTGTGGGTGTATTCCTGTTGGCGTGATGGTGGAGGATTTGTGATTGCAATTTTATCACTGACCTTTGGTGTGGCGGACTTGTGTGGGTGTCTGGATTTTGGCGGGTTCCGGCCTTTGGGTCATAATGACCGTGGCGGAATTCCATGGCTGCGGCGGTGTGTTGGCGGTCTTCTGTACGGCGGTAAGCGGCTTTTACCGCCAATGTTGTAATGACCCCCATAGTAATGTGTTTTATGTTTCCTGACAGTGAAATATTGCTACATTTTTTTTTCACTGTTGCAAGGCCTGTCCATATCATAGGTTAACATGGGGGCTACCTTTAAATATGATTAAAGTGTAGATTTCCTTTTGGAGCCGATGGACATGTGGATTTTGGGGTCTCTGAGCTCACAATTTAAAAATACATCTTTTAAGATTGTGTGTTTGAAAATGACACTTTTAGAAAGTGAGCAGTTTCTTGCTTATACCATTTCTGTGACTCTGCCTGTTTGTGGATTCCCTGTCTGGGTCAGTTTGACAGTTGGGCTGGTTGCACCTCACACTAGACAGTGACAAAAGGAAGCTGGGGTGTAGTCTGCATTTCCTGATGAGTCAACTGTGCCAGGAGGGAGGGGATGATAACTTACACCTGAAAGGGCTGTGGCTGTCCTCACACAATGCACTCTCCAACCCCCTGGTGAGTGTCTGGGGCCTGGCCTGGGCAGGGCAGGATTTCATATTCAAGAAAGATTTTGCTTTGAAGTAGGTCTACTTCAAAGGAGAAATCGGGTATAAGAAGGGCACCCAAAACCACAGACTTTAGAGCACTTCTGGAACCAAGAGGAACCTGTGCCTGGAGAAGAGATGAAGAGCTGAGGAAGAAGAGCTACCCTGCCTGTGACTGTGCTTTGTGGAGCTATCCTGCAGTTGCTGCTTCTGCCAGAGTAAGATGGCAAAGACTGGACTTTGTGTGCCTTCCATCTTGAGAAGAAATCTCCAAGGGCTTGATTTAGAGCTTGCCTCCTGTTGTTTGAAGTCTCAGGGACAGCAAAGACTTCTCTCTGCCAGCACCTGGAGTCTCTGGAGAGATTCCTACTCTGCCCTGTGGTGCCCATCCAGTTCCTGGGACCCTGAAAGGAGAAGCTGTCAGTCTAAGAGGAGGAAATCCACGCACAAAGCGAAGTGCGGGGAAAAGATCGACGCAACTCTGATCTGCGGCTGAAGAAACGATGCACCGCCGACTCCCTGGCTGAAAATCGACGCTTGCCGGAAACGAGACCGAAGAATTAACACATGGAGCAGGAGAAACGACACGCAGCATCGCTGATGGAGGCTGGGAGATCGGAACCCACACTGCGCGGTTTTCGGATCATCGTGAGGCTGGATTTCCGACGCAAACCCCGCTGGGTGTGTAAAAACAACGCAAGCCCTGCCCGGATCCGAGAGTGCTGACCAGATCAACGCATCACTCTCTTGCGGAGAGAAGGAGCGACGTGCCCCGACCCGACGAAAGGAGAAACAATGCAAGGTCCCGCTCGTGAGTGGAATCGGCGCATCGCAATCCCTTTTTGATGCACACACGCCCGCGCAGGGTTATTTTTGATGCATCAAAGGTACATTTTCATGCTAACAGTGTTAGTGTGTGTTTGAAACTACTTGAAGACTCTTTTTGATCTTTAATTGATAACTTGACTTGTTTATTGTGGATTTTTGTAGTTTTGGTCTTGTTTTGTTTAGATAAATATTTCCTATTTTTCTAAACCTCTGTTGTGTCATTTCGTAGTGTTTTCATTAAGTCACACTGTGTGTTGTTACAAATACTTTACACCTAGCACTCTGAAGTTACGCCCACTGCTCGTGCCAAGCTACCAAGGGGGTAAGCAGGGGTTAGCTGAGGGTGATTCTCTATTACCCAGACTAGAGTGAGGGTCCTTGCTTGAACAGGGGGTAACCTGACTTTCAACCAAAGACCCCATTTCTAACAGACAGCATATCTGTTTCATGACCAAATCAGATTGTTGATTTTATTGTTGGACTGATTACAGTCACTTTCGTCAATTCCTGTTGTCCTTGCATTAATCTGCTGATTTTCGTGGTCATTTAGTTTTTGTAATGCATATGGTTGTGTGTATGGCGTGTGTATGTTGGGTGTGTGTGGTTCGTGTGTGTGTCACTCTCGTCTTCCTCCCATCCAACCCTTGTGTGCTAGTTGGCTGCACTCACCGTCATCGTCTTCGCCGGTGTTGGTGTTCCAGGTGGAACATAACGTAGAAGATCATTGGAAAAACTTACAGTTCGGGTTCCATGGCGGTATGGTTCTTCCCTGTGTCTCCAATGGTGAGTCCTTTGACTTTTGTGCTCTGTTTCTGCCAGGCTTTTGATGGTATTGGTACTGCCCCGGAAAATGTGATGGTTTCTGATGTCAAAATATGGTGGGCGGTACTTTGTCTTCCGCCTGGCTACAGGCGGCAACCACCATGGAGACTGTTGTTTCCGCCCTGGCGGTCGGTGTGGTACATTGGCTGTCCTTGGGAGATATCACTGCCATGGTCAAAATTTGGCAGTAAATACCCACCGCCAGGGTCGTAATGAGGGCAATAATCTTTTCACTTTGTATCTTCGATTCTGAAAATGTCAACCTTTACTAACTTCTTTACCAAATCTGTGAATTATTTTGATCTCTTAAGTAGACTACCCATCCGACCCTTCTAGCACAACCTAAGGAAACAAGGACTTTATGGTGCCCTCTCAAGTAGGGAAACTATCCTACTCTTTTACCACTTCTAAAACACCTTATGATGGCCTCCTAAGGACACAAACCATGCAACTTCTTTTACCTATTTCTAAAGGGGAAACTTTATGGTGGACTCTTAGGGGGACGTAACCATCCTACTCTGTATAATTTCTGTTAGCGCGTCTGTCCTTATTTGGTCTTTTAAATTTGATTTATAAGGCACCGCGTTAGAGGTTCTATCAACCTTTTGACTATGCTTAGAGTGATTCCACCATAAGTCCCAAGGATAATTCAATTAAATCATAATCAATAAGCATCACCAAAATCCTACTGGAGTCAGTATTCTTCACACACCATGACTCATTTGGCTATGAATAACCAACCCTTTATGTAAAAGTTAGAAAGTTTGTTTCCCTATATATAACAATGCTAACATCACATAAATTACTCTCAACACTAAATGATAAGCATATATGAATAACACCGGTTGACCAACTCTTCTAAAGAATCTTAATATAGCCCAAACCTTTGATAACCAATCATACGAAAGGCACAGTACAAATCAAGAGCAAGAACAACTGCACAATAAAGATAGCATACATCTAGATTCAACAGGTCAATACCATCAATTCATTTAGTAATAATCTGTTAGCATTTTCTGGGTCTCCCTAACTAGCATCCTGATTAGAATAGCATGTTTGGGCTTCATGCAAAACAATTTAGTCAAGTTAATTTGGAAAAACATCTAACTATGGCTCTATCAAAATAGTGGTTGTTCCTAGAAACAAAGAACAAATCTATAACATAAACAATAGCATTTGGTTATACTGCTCCTCAATAGGGATCAGCAAGCTGTGGTTATCTTCATTAGTTGGACATCAGTTCGGTCAGCTTCAGCAATGGGCAGTGGAAGGAGAAAGATTCAGACATGGAGACTCTAATCCATCTGAACCATGTAAAGAATAATATCTAAGTGATCAGCTTTCAACATCAGAAATTTGAGCAATAAAGTTAAAGATAGAAACAAAGTCATCAGGAACTGTTCAGCTCCTCAAACAGAATAAGATGAGCATTTCCTCCCTCCGTGCAGTTATGCTAAGTTAAAATCACCCAAAAACTTCCCACATTGCCATTGGTAAGAACATTGTACGTTTACAATTAATCCAATAGAAATAAAAAACCAAATCTAAGATATAACTAAATTGTCTTTCACATGTCAATGATTGGCTCCTCTTCTGTTCCCAGCGTCAGACTCACCAGGTAACCCTTTTGTTGCCATCAATGCTTCAGTCAGTGCATCCATTGTTAGCTCCTGTGAACATCAGTGTCACGCATCAAAGTATATATTGTAATGACTTCTGCTACAAGACAGTCTAGCAAGTAGTTCTCATGAGAAAGTTAAAGACATCTGCAAAGTTTGGTCAACACAGTGTGAACAATACATGTATTAATTTCTCTGGACATAAATGTACACAATTTTATTAAACAGTGCGTCTCGCTAACTTAAGGCCTATAATTAATAAAACTAATACATAACATGAAATCATTAATATAACATACTACTACAATTGTCTTAATGCATGCACTTCAATGAATGATAACATTCATGTAATAAAAGCATTACATATTTAATAGTGGCCACTCAAGTGGGCACATTTTCCAGGTTGCACATTATTTTCTATGTTAGACAATTTTCATGCAAATTCCTAATCCAAAATACATAAAAATAATTAGTAATACACTGAGCGTTCACAGACCTTAAATTTTGAATGCAGGCCCAGCGCAATGCATACAAGGCAATGTCTCTGCTACTTGTGCCGTATGTCAACCAAAAGCTATATTTTAACACAATTTAGAATGGAAGAGTACAATCTGAAAATCCTGCAGATTATACACTTGGCCCAAAAGGAAAGGTGCAGTACTTTTTTGTATCAAAATAAATTATATTATCATTACTCTGCAAAAAAACCCAGATACAATTTAAACTGGGTCACACCAGCCACAGAGCTAAATATGGGCACATAGCGTGCTTAATCAGGCACAGTTCTCCCTTGCTAGGCCAATACATGCCACATGTAACCTGCTGAGACTCCCTTTCCTTAGTTCTCTACAAGTTCCTCCCTCTGGTGAATTAGTGGCTGTAGTATGCATGGCATTGGTGTTGGACAGGTGCTTTGTCCATATGGTGTTTTATTTTCCCTAAGATGATGTCTTGTGTGGTAATTTATTGTCCCTGGAATGCGTAAGCTAGATTAGTGTGCGTGGGATGCTATTTGACATGGTTTCATTCCTAGGTCTAAGTACAGTACTTAATGTCCCTATAATGGATTTTATGAAGTTACAGTTCACATAGTTGGTAAATGGGTTGCATTACTTCTGCTAGTATACAATTGTGTAGGGTAGTGTGCAAACAGTTCTAAGGTCTGTGCGTGTATAGTATGCCTAGGATCAAATACATTGTGGTTGGATAATGTCTATATTAGGGATGTGCAATGTTGTCCTTATGTGACCATGGTTTGCAGACTTTCTGATTATTAGCTATACATTATTAACACCATTGCATGCTTTTTGTGTGCCTACACTCTTGCAAAATGGAGTAAGCTTCTTTGACCTGCTTAGCATTAAAAGTTATTTGAGAATTTGCAACTGAGACATTGACATAACAGGGGCTTAGTATAAACAGCACCAAGGAATAAAATACCTCAAAATGTTGTATTATGCAATTTTGCATAGTTTTCACCTGTGTGTGACTGTGTGAACATAAACTTTTCTACTGAAATACATTTTTTTGCTCAAACCAATCTCTGGCTGGTATCTTGTCATACCCTCACTCTCTGGAATGTATTGTGATTATGACAGGACCCAGAAGAATCAATTTTTCAGTAACAGGTATATTTATAAAAGAAATCATGCGGTGCAGCAAGCCATCTTGCTGCACTCCGTGATAGGGGAAGAGCAGGAATGCTGTGTCATTAACATTGTATGGCACATTCCTCTCTTTTTTCCTGCGAGGGTGCACAATGTGTTGTCTATGCCAACACAGACATCCTTGCACCATGGTGCAATAGTGCCTGCATTGTAAGAAGAATTGTTTTTGTGCAGGAAGAGGCACTTTCCTGCACAAAAATAATCCTTAGAGGCTTTTTCCTTTTTCTATGTGTGCTGCAGAATGCAGCACACATTTAAAGAGGCAGTAACAAGGTGACATAAAGATATGTTACGCCTCACCTGGGAAGACATAGGATTTTGACACAATCCCAGGTCTATCAGTAATGGTAAATCGGTGAATGCACCAACATCCATGCTTCCTATGCTCCACCCATGGAACGCCTTCCCAGGAAGCAGTAACTCATCACAGCGATTTGCACTGCATTGTGTTACTCTAGGTTTATCAAGCCAGGCAGGGCCACACAAGGTGATGATGATGAGGCAACTTATAGCGGGCACAGCTACTCATAAGAATGTACCAGCAAGTACCAACAGGTCTAATCAGCACACATAGAAGGTCCTGAATCTGCACAGTCTGGTCTTAAGCTTCTTTTTAAACATTGCATTGTTGCTAAGTGGGAGTTTATTCCATGCCACAGCAAACTTGATAAGCCAGGGACCTGCAACCTGTCCTGGGGTGATGAATTTAGGGAATGATACCTAATAGTTTGTTTGCCAAGTTCAGATTTTTCTGAGGGTTATAAAAACTAAACTGAGCTCCAAGGTAACCAGCTCTAGACTGGTACAAGGCATCATGTACCAATACCAAAGCTTTGGACAGAATTCTTTTTTGATAGGGAGCCAATGCAGAATTTGCAAGTGGGGGGCACCCATATTCTGATTGGCAAGTTCAACAGTTGGTTGGCTGTGATGAGTTGGACTACTTGGAGTCTATTTAATTGTAGCTCTGGTAGTCCAAGATACAAGAAATTATCATAGTTCAATCCAGACGTAATCAAGGCCTGAGTCACCAACTTTTTTTGCAGAAAATGACAGAAAGTGTAGACATTTTTGCAAAGAGTGCAGAACCCAAATGCAGAACTGCTTTGAAAGATACACTGTCCTCAAATTTTACAAGAAACTGCTGCATCGTGCTCGATGCACCAGTTTTCTTGCACCACCTTGCAGCCCCCCTAATGATGTCATGGTAGCACTGTATTTACAGTACAGTGCTCCATAGTGCACAGTGTTCACAGCTGCATCAGAAATTCTGATGCAGTTGTGGAGCTAAACGCTAGCATTGCTGGACTAGCATCAAAAATGTTGGCACTAGTCCAGCAATGCTATCAGGACCCCATTGTAAGCAGCACAACATCACTTTAATGCCTGCCCTGAGCTGTGAAGGCACAGAATGGCACAGTGAAAGCTTGTAGATTTTACTGCACCATTTCTGCAGGCCTTTTTGCAGGGGAAATCCTATCTTGCATACATTATAACTTGTGCAGGTGTATGTGGCGCAAGGCTGTAAATGCCAGTGTGTAAATGAAGCACTGTCTGCAGGACAGTTTCCGCTGTCGTAGCATAAAAAAAATGACATCATGGCATTGCAAAGGGCTTGTAAATGATCCCTTAAGCTCTGCACTGAAACTTATTGGTGGCTGGGGTGGGATGGGGGGGTTGGGCAAAAGGTTTTCCAGAATTCTGGTGGGGTATAACTGAAATAAAAGGGTTTTTATTCGTATTGCACTGAAGCTGGTAGTTAGCCAGCCACTGGTAAATGATTGACAGACAGAATTTAATCCATGCCCCTTACCACAAGAGAAAAACAGTTGTGTATTTTCAGTGTAAGATATAATTTTTGCCTCAAGGGCTTCAGCAATAAAGGCCAAAGGGGTAAGATACAAATTAAACAAGGTGGGACTTAAGGCCAAGCCCTGGGGAGCTCCAACTGTTAGTGTATATGGTTTCGACGAGTGAGACTGGACCCAAATGTGTTGACTCCAACCAGCCAAAAAGGAGGCAAATAAGTCTAAGGCTAATCCTGCCACCCCAATAGGTTGGAGAAGCTCTAAGAGTGCTTTTGATGTATTCTGCCACCTCCACTAGCACAGTCTCTGAGCTAAACCCAGGCATAAACCTGATTGGCTTGGGTGGAGAACATTAATAGCATCCAAGTAGACTGAGAACTGATGGTTGACATGCTTTTCCACAATCTTAGAAAAGTCTGGCAGAAGAGAAATAGGACTATAGTTAGAGGGGCTGCAAGGATCATCCGAAGGTTTTTTTTTAGTAGTGGAAAGATCTTGGCTTGTTTCCTGGAAGAATGTACTATCTCTGTTGTTAAAGACATGGTGAGTACCCTATTAACCAGAGGATTGATTTTGAACACCCCCGAGCTAATGTTTTAGGCGTACCAGAATCTGCGGATGAGACAGATTTTAGGATATTCAGAGCTTACAGCGAGCTCTCCATAGTTACTGGGTCAAAATTAGATAGAATAGCAGAGGTTAGGAGTCCATTTAGCCTACAATTCATCAATTATTTCTGCACCTCCCCTTGATCCACGAGAAAGACTGATTTGAATATTCTGAATCTTCATCTTGAAATAAGTGGCTAGTTGCTCACACCAACAAAAATGATGGGCCCTAACACTCGCCAGTAGAGATGTAAAATTTTTAACAATAGCAAAAAATTCTTCAGACTTATTCTTTAAATTCTCAATTTAATTTTCCTAGAATGCTTTTTTAGCTGCTTGGATATCCACATGCTAATCCTTAGGGGCTATGTCATACCTTTCCTTAGCATCCATATTATACTCTCTCCTCCACTGCCTTTCTAGAATGTTTCATATTTTTTAGCAGCCTTAAGAGTATCTGAAAACCAAGGGCAGGATGGCCTAATTCTGCTAGTCTGCTAGTTCTGCAGTGGAGAGGAGAGGCCGCTGTATCAGTTGTATAAATTATCCAATTGTCCAGCAATTCTACGTCCTTCTCCTCATCTAACAAAGAAGGTGAGCTAGTCTAGCAAGGTGGCCTTGGATAGCTTTATAAATCTAACTTAAGAGCTGTGTCACTCTTGCACCTGTTGTTTGGTGCAAAGGCGAGGAAAGTCTTTAATAAATATGCCCTTAGTATCCCTAGCATGCAGCGCAGTGTATGAATATCATTTATGTAGCATGGTTGGTTAAAGTCCCCAATGCACAGTATATTGCATTAGTTTCCTTATGATACAGTGCAATGTAGGTTGTTAATGTGCCTAGGATGCAGGCAGTGTGCATTGTGCAACTAGAATGCGGTACAGAATGTTTGATTCATGTTTCTTTGATGCTGTATGCAGTTGTATGACTGTCAGCGATAAACCAAAATGGGTTTATAGCTCTAGAAAGGATATCATTGTGATGGCATCCTGTGGTATCTGCAGTGTGTATCATTAGCCTCCCTACAATACACTGCAGTATGGTGGTTTAGTGTTCATAGAAAGCATTGTAGTGCCAGGAATTTGCATGGAGCAACCTTTAATTTCCCTAAAGACCTCATGTCATCAGTGCTTCTAAGAGTTAAAGGGAGAGTGGGCTTTTAGGCAGCCGTATCGTGTCAGGTGCTGTTAGAAATTGGTTTTTTGGTTGTCTATGGTAAGCACCTAAGCCAGGCAGATCCCACCCACTCTAGTCAGGGCAAGGGAGTTACACGTCCAAGGTAACCCCTGCTGACCCCCTTTGTAGCTTGGCACGAGCAGTCAGGCCTAATCCCAGAGGCAATGTGTAAAGCATTTGCACAACACTCACAACACATGTGATGCACTATCCCAACACAACACCCTGTTATATGAAAATTTACTGTATTGTACACAACGCAATTATTAGACCAAACACAACATGTCAGTAATATCCTGCTACCTTAGCAGTTGTCAGAACGTTACACATTAGTTACTCTGCAGAACCAGCGGTAGTCACATATAACACACAGGTTACTTAGCATTCTGCAACATAAGCAAGTAGTAGTCAGGAATCACATTACTAAATAAAATCACTTGTCATAAAAAGTATCCTAAATGCCTATACCAAGAGCATAATAAAATTATGACAAGTGAAAAGCACATTTTAGCATGTCATGCCCATAAAAGGAACACTAGCAAACATATATGTCACATCTTAAAAATACGTAGGCAACATATCAATCAATAATGTCCACACCAGGACCATCAGGAATATGCATGTCCTTTTTAAAGTACCTGTATTTATGATGAATAGCACTTCCAGTGCCACAAGGAGAACAAAAGGGGGCCCGGTGCTCCACTGTGCAAAACGGGGGCCCTCCGGTGATTGGGGAAGGAGAGGGGTGACACACACACCCTCTGGGTTTATGACGGGCCCCTCTTTGGATCCGGGATCTCTGCCGCCATGGGCTTCCACTGGCCCCCCAACTCGGGGGGCCAAAGCCAGCAAATCAATAAAGGGGGCCACAGATGTGGGGCCTCACCTGACTCTTGCAGGGGCCTCCAAGGGAGACCTGCTGCGCTGGGGGCCTCCGACGAGGCTTCCGCCCCACCCGTGGTCTCTCAGAGAAACATTAGGGCTTTGTTGGGGCAGGGGGAGCCTCCGATGAGGCTTCCTTTCCCTCCTGTCCATTCACAATGACAGCGAGATGCCCGGGGGGCGTAGTGCCTCCGATGAGGCTTCCTTCCCCGCCCGGCTCCTCAAAGCACGCTTCACCCCGGGGGCACGGTAGGAGCGCACTCGCTCCTTTTTCTTACTTAATGGTGCCCCAGCACAGAGTGTCACTTGCGCTTCTCTAAAACAGCCTGGGTCGCGGCGGTGAAATCCGGCGACAAAACAATGTGCTTTCCAAAGCGCTAGGGCACACAAAGGAAGGAAAGCATTCTCAAGGCGCTTGATGATAATTAAAGCAGAGGGCTCCTCCCAGTTCAAACCACACCGCCTTCGGCAAAGGGCCTTACAGGTGCTATAAGGTGAACAAGGAGGCACTCCTCATGCTTTAACTGGTGGCAGGGTTCAGAGGCCACAGTAACCTGCCCCTGGGGGGCAAAGTTAAAGGAGAAAGGAACACAGGTGGCAAGGCTCAGCAACAGACCAGCACAAGGTGGAAGCAGTCAAGTAGCAGTCCCTCCAGGTGACAGGCAGGTCACAGGTCAACACAGCAGCAGCAGTCTATGGTGGTTCCTGGTGAGCCCTTCCAGTATTCTGTGTCCATTTCCAAGTAAGTTCCAGTGTCACCAAAATGTGGGGAAAAGTCCCCTGTAAGTATACTCAGTTTTAAAGTGTGTTACAAAGGAAGGGGATAGTAGGTTCCAACCAGTTACAACTGGCTCTGGGAGTGCCCCCTCTCTCCTCCAGCACAGGATCCAAACATCAGTTGGGGGTAAACGACCCTATTGTGTGAGGCCAGGGCACAGCCTTTACAAATGCAGGTGTGTCCCACCTCTCTGTTCTGTCTGTCCAGGAAGACTATTCAGCATGTAGATGCACTTCTGTGACACCTCCACCCTCCCTGTGTACAGGCTGTCTGAAAAGTATGCACAAAGCCCAACTGTTGCTCTTCCCAGATGCGGATTGGAGTCAAGCTGCAAAACACCAGAGTCATAAGCACAGAGAAATGCTCACTTTCAAGAAGTGGCATTTCTGTAATAGTAATAAAAAATCCACTTACACCAGTAAGCAGCATTTCTCATCACCATTACAACCATGCCTACGCTACTCCTCATTGAAAAGAGAATACCCACTACACATAAGGCAGGGCATTTCTAATGCAATCCTATGAGAAGGCAGCACTCACAGCAGTGAGATACCAAGTTAGGCTGTTTGTCACTACCAGGACAGGCCACGCAACCTGGCACATGTCCTGCCTTCTACATACATAGCACCCTGCCCATAGAGCTTGCTAGGGCCTACCTTAAGGGTGACTTAAATGTTTGTAAAAAGAGAGTTCTGGGCCTGGCAAGTACATTTCGATGCCAGGTCCCTGTGGCAGAATACTGCACTAGCAGGCCTGAGGCGGGTTTGAAAGGCTACGTCAGTGGGTGGCTCAAGCAGTGCTGCAGGCCCATTAGTAGCATTTAATTTACAGACCCTGGGTATAGAGATACCACTGTACAAGGGACTTACAGGTAAATTAAATATGCCAATTAGGTATAAGCCAATCATACCAACTTTAGAAGGGAGAGCACCAGTGCTCAGAGTCCTAGAGCCAACAGCGAGAGGTCAGAAAAAATAGATGGAAGGGGGCAAAAAGTCAGGGGCTGAACCTGCCACACGGGCCAGGTCCAACACAACCCCCCACCAGCCTAAAGCCAGTTGAGAACAATCAATACCTTGATAGGCTTCCCTGATTGGGGCGATAGAACATGGACCCTGGCCCGTCACTGCAGGGGCACGCTCCAGTTCTATGCCAACCTGATCTCAGTTGAGTCTCTCTGTCAGTTCTTCCCAGGCAACCTAGACTAACCCACAGGGGCTGCCAATGAGTGGGGGGCGGTAGCCCCAGGAGCATAGCAACCTTTCTCCACTCCACTTCCAATCAGTTCAGGGAGTCTACCCTGCCACTGATCCACCAACCTAGGGTCCGCACCCATAGGTTCCACAGGGGCTAGAGGTGAGGCTATCCTCCCTCTACCCCTCCTTCTAGGATGCTGCCCTCTTCTCCTAAGAGGGGTATCACCAGAATCCATAACTGCCAGGGCGCTGGGTACAGCTGTCTTGCACAACTCTCTCGCCAGCCCAGGATCACTACCTGGCGACTGACCATCAAACCCAAAGACGTTACCTTTGGGTTGCACCGGGGCCTGGGGCGAGCTTCCCTCTCCCTGAACCCAACATCCAGAGTTCTGCATCTCCCCACCTTGAGAGAGGCCACCAGGAGTTACACACGGGGGTGAGCACACTAACCGCCCCCCCTAATCAGGTCAGAGTTTATCCCCTGAACCCTGTCTACCCAGTCCAGGGATGATACCCTTAGACTCCATCATTGCCCAGTGAACCAGGACTTCCTTGGGAGCAAACCTACACCCTGCCAGGTCAGAGATTACCCCCTGAACCTGACCATCAAATCCAGAATCACTACCCTGCAGTTGAACTATTGCCTGGCACACTAGGACTTCCTTGGGAGCACACCTAACCCCATCTGGTCAGAGTTTACCATCTGAACCTGATCATCCAACCCAGAGTCACCACCTTGCGGTTGAACCAGTGCCGGGCACACCAGGACTTCCTAGGGGGCATACCTACCCCCCATAAGGGAAACACCTTCCCTAAGGGCCACACAAGAGTGTGGCTGGTGCAGGTCTCCTGACCTCTGCCCATCTGACAGGGTCTGTGTTCCCCCAACCAAGGTCATTCCTGGGGGGCTCTGCTCTCAGAGCTGACCCCTGACTCTCCAGGTTCTCCATTGGGGCCCGCAGCAACCTTTCAACCCTATGCCTGGATTTCTGCCTCCTCCACTCTGGAGTGTGACTACCAGACAACAGGACCGGCAGAATGCTATCACTAGCCACCTGCCCAAGTCCTACTGGTAAAATGAAATCCCTCTGAGCAGCTGGCCCTACGGTGCAGGCTAGTCTCCCCTCCTGGCATCCACTCATGGAACCAACCAGATTCTGAGACAGGGTCTCGGACATCCAGGGACATAGCCCACCCTCACTCCCTCGCCTCTGAGACAAGGCATTGGATTCCAAACCCCTCCCATTACACTGAGACCTACCTGGGACACAAGCCTCTCCCATCACACCTGGTTGTGAAACACCTAGACCACTCTCTTTAGGAACACCCCCTAATGCTACACCAGACCCTCTGGCACTCAACCAGAGGTCTGCCTCCTTTGCAAGCTCCCTTGGGTCAGAGAGCTCACACACTGACAAGTGTTAGGATAACCCTGAAAAACAACAATGAAGCAGGTGCTATCTGACAATCAGATAAAACAGCCCTTCAAAATTGTTTACTGTGCTACCCTTCACCTATCCATCTAGTGCAATGCAGCAATCCTCCACAAACTCCTCCCAAAACTGGTGGGATAGTTTCTTGCAGCCCCTGAATCCCTTTCTGTATTGCTCAGGGGAAACACCATACTTCTCAATCAGTTTGTTCTTCATGGTGGAGTACCCCTCCCTGTCATTCTCTTCCAGAATCAGTAGGGCATCCCTCCCCTCCTCAGGAATATAGCTCCCTAGGATAGTCCCCCAATCTTTCTCAGGGATCCTGCGCTCTACCAAAGCCCTCTCATAATACTTTAACCACTGACGAATGTCACCCCTCTCTTGAAACCTAGGTACCAGATCTATGGGTATGTGAGGAACATCTTTGCTACAGCACTCTACATTGCTGCCACCACTGGACTCCAGCAGCGCTGGTGAGTCCAGAACCTTCAGACTGCGCTCAACAGCGAATCTCTCTCTGGCAAAGGCCCTCACTGCCTTCCTCTCCTGTACTAAGGCCTTCTCAGCATCAGACCTTCTTTCCTCAAAGGATAGGCACCCTAACTGCAACTTCAGGTCCCTCTCTTCCTGCCTATATCTTAGCTCATCAGGCGTCAATGAAGGAGAGGTAGCCTGGCTTCTTGCACTGGACCCAGCAAGGGACTCTCTATCACTGGGGCCTTCCCTGTCAACTGGCGTCCTTGCCCGGTCATTCTCACCACCCTAATCAGTCTCTCTACTGCTCTCTAGGGGTGAGGTCTGGGAGCCCTCCCATAGGGAACCCTCTCTACACTCAGGATCCTCTGGGTCCCCCTAACCACACTCTTCCCATGGGCATATGTCACAAACCTTTCAAAGAAATGTAGAGATCTCCTGAGGTCCCCTTCCACTGGCAGCCCACTCTCTCTACAGAACCCCTCTAATTTCTCCTGCTTGTAAAATGGCAGGTCCTCTAAATTAAAGGTTGGACCCATTTTGAAAAGGTACAGTAAACATAAGTGTGACAATCCAAACACACAAGCTTGAGAACTGAAAACAGGAAAAATGTCCAAAGAGAGAAAGTTAAAAGAAGCAAAACATGTGATTGTCTAAATGCAATCTTTGTAGTGAAATAATGAGTCACAATGGTTTTGTGCAAGCGCAAGTCCTATCCCACCATTGTCACCAGTGTTAGAAATGGGGTTTCTGGTTGGCCAGGGTATGCATCTAAGCCTGCCGGCTTGGACAGGGTGGGAAGGGCTTTGTCTTCGAGTGGAGGATAATAGATCAGTATCAAGGGAGGTGAAAATCCTTTCGGATTAAGTAACCCTTGTCACAAGAATCGTATTTAAGGTTAAAAGCAGGGTGCTTGACACCAAACACAAGGTAATTTGGTCGGACCATCATGAAGCTGAACATCTGGGGTTTGCTCGGGTGCCAGACCATGTTATTCTATGGACCGCCAGTCACTTGCGGTAGCATTACGTTTTAAATGCTATCACAGGGCCGTATTCACTTGTGCACATATGTCTTCACTCATAAAACAATGTACCCTGCCTCCTGGGCTATAGAAGACTGACTGACTTGTGCTATGGTCAATGAAGGGGTTTTGCCTGCATCTGGTGTGGGCAGAGTCGAACTTGAGCAGGCAGGCTGCTCATGGAAGTTGACATGGCAACTCTGCAGGCTTTAATTTTACTGAGCTCAAGCAGGGTGGCACAATCACAAACCATTACCATCCCTATCCTGGTTACCATTGGTGCCATTTACTATGGTATTAAACGGGTGGTAAAGTCCTTGACAATTGGGTTTACCAAATCACAGTGCAATTTAAGGGAATAATCAGTGACATTGGAATCTGATTAGCAGGCCTCATTGCATCAGATCAAAAGCGACAGCATCAAGTAGCAAAATGTGGTGTGTAACCATCCAAATAGGCCATTTTTCAACACTTACTCTAAGTCAAGGAGGCATTCCATAGGCATTGTGGTGGGTATTCCCATGCAACACCCATGGATTTTGATGCATTCTCAGATTTACAAGAATTTGTAAACCTGGGAATGTGTCAAAAGTATACGCCTCCCCAGGGAGACATAAAGAGGAGAAATAGTTTTGTTTCTCCTCGTTTTTTCCAATTTCTGTGTGCTGCGTTTTGCAGCACACATAGAAGGAGGAAATGCCTCCATTTAATGTTTTCTGTGCAGGAAGGTTTCCCTTCAGGTGCTCTCCTCCTCACAGGGTTTCGCTGGTCTTGACAGGTAGTCGATCTCTAGGCTCTCTTCCCTTCACAGGATGTTGTGGTCTTGGCAGTCAGACAGGGCTGCTGCTGCAGGGGGCAAGGGCAAATTGTCTTCTCACTTTGCTTGGTGTCTCCATACCCAGCAGAGAAATTGTCAGAGCTTGGACCTCAGTCCTAGTTCAAAGTACGAAATGGGATCTTCTCTCTCCTGATGGAACAGCACTGTTCACCAAAGAATGGGGCACATGCTCTCACCTTTATAGTCCAAATTCACACAAACCTGTGGTTTAGTGTTTAACCATTGAAATTCATGTTATGGTTGTCAGCTCCTTTGGAGTGGTCTTTCCTCTGCATTGCTCTCTGTTAAAGGGTCAATTTGCCACAGCAGGCGAGTCTCCAATTCTCTGTGACCCAGGACATAGGCCAAGGGAGAAACTGGGCCTCTCACCTGGCTGTCAACCTCTACTGAAGTATGCCCCATAAAAAGGTCAAAGTGTTAAGCCTTCCTCTCTACCAGTTTCCAGTGTAGTGCCTCCATTATGAGTGACACCATCTGACTGACAATAGGCCCTGACCTCTCTGACCACTAACTCTTTCTGGAATAAAAGAGGCCTTTGATATAGACAGAGGATGCATATGTATGTGTGACCCCTCCCCCCCAGCCCTCAGGAGTAACAGCAATTCACACCTCCTGTCTGGGGGTTGATGTCCTTACCTCTTCAGTCACTGCAGGCCCTGCACTTTCAGAATACACCCACAGGCCTCCATATTATGTATCATCAAGACGCACATTCATGCAACCGCTAGTATCACACATTGCCCTAGCGTACACTCACACAAGGCATGTGCTGTCTAGCACTGCACACAATCCACTCAGGCCAAGGTTAAGTTAAGAACACAGACACAGAACTTTAAAAGAGTGCCCCCACTTCTCTGACAAAGTTGAAAAAACCTGGTTTATATTCCAGATTCTATTACTGAACACAAAACGGGTATGCTGCCACCACCATTCTTGTGTTGCTTAGCTCTAGGCAAGGACAGAAGACCCTATCTTCACAAGGGTAGCACTTGGTGCACCCCTCCAAGCCTAAACAGGCTGCATTATCATAAGCCATGGGTAAGTCATGGAGCACACGCATGATCCCATGATCGGTTTTGCCAGTTACCAAAAATCAATATCAGAGATTATGATATTGTTGCAGCTGGGACACTCAGGGCAGGGGTGTGCATCCCTCACCATGCAGGGCACTTTCACTCCCAAAAGCAATAGAGTCCAGGTCATTTTAAAACCCTGAGATGTAAAACAAGCCTAACAGAAGCCAATGTCATAGCTATTTTTAAAGTAGTCTCTTTTCTTAGCTGAAGCAAGTGAGTAACCCTGGGAATAACAGGAGCATGAATGTGCTTAATTTTTAAAATACTCTTCAGAAACTAAAAAATATTTGTGAATTGGTACGCAGGCCTTTTTATAAGTTATTATAGTAGATGGTTTAAGGAAATAGCACCGAGAAACACTTTTTAATCATTTGTTGACCTTGAAAGGCTGAACGCCTGAGTGGAGCTGCCTGGATTCAAACTTTCGACTAGGGTGTCAAACACCAAAGCCCATAATGATACTTTTTTGCGCCGCATTTACATAAACAAATGACGCAATAAAAGTATAAGGCCAATATTTATACTTTTTGAGCGGCGCAAATTTTCAAAATACAATTGTATTTAGCAAGTGTGCGCCGTTTTTGCTTCAAAAAAGCAGCGCAAATGCGGCGCTAAAAAAGTATAAATATGGACCTAAATATGGGTGCCCACCAGCCACCAGACCCGCTTAAATATATTTACTTTAGGTGCATAACAGGCTTTGGGTACGTTGTTCTCTTTATTGATTTCAGGTACATCAAAATATTAAAATGTTAATCTTTTATGAAAAAACATTAGTGTGTAACTATAAACCTATTTGACAATTTCAATATGCATAACCACTCTTTTACCGAGCTTTACATTTCACCTATTTCTCATTTATTTCATAATCCTTTTACCACTAGATGGCTCTCCATTCACACATAAAAGCAACATTCAGTTCCAACTGCCTAATAATGCAAACTTAAAAAGGCATCATAATTTATTATAAACAAATGCGGCAATTTTCTTCTCCATCAAAAAAACAAATTCAGGAGAAGTTTAATCAGACAATGTTTCTGAAAATAAACGCTTCAGATTGACATCCTGAATGAATGAATCAAATGTTATCAGGTACTGGGCCTCAGATTGTGACATTCTTTCAAACTTAACACCACTGAGTGTTTCACATTACTGTTGGAGAATGCTGTAAAAGGTTTGCAAAGTGAAGTTCTTTTACTAGACTGTGAATGTAAACATTAAGGCACTCATCAATTCAAGGAATCGGAAATTGCTGCAAAGCAGTGATTGGCAATTTGTGACTCCTTAGCCCCTTTGCTGCCAGGCCTTTTCCCCCTCAGGTGCCAGGCCTTTTTTTGACTATTTGGGGCAGGGTGCGCTTAGGCCCTCATAACTTTTTGTTCAAATGAGCTTCCCACGCCAAATTTTCCGTCCTTTTTTGACAATATCCTAGGGATTCTAGAGGTACCCAGACTTTGTGGGTTCCCCTGAAGGAGGCCAAGAAATTAGCCAAAAATACAGTGAAAATGTTGCTTTTTTAAAAAAAAATGGGAAAAAAGGGCTACAGAAGAAGGCTTGTGTTTTTTTCCCTGAAAATGGCAGCAACAAAGGGTTTGCGGTGCTAAAATTACCAGCTTCCAAGCTTTCAGGAATAGGCAGACTTGATTCAGAAAACCCAAATTTTCAACACAGTTTTGGCATTTTAATCGGACATACCCCATTTTTACGATTTTTTGTGCTTCAAGTCAGTGACGGAAATGGGTGTGAAACTAAAGCTGGAACACAGAAACCGAAACATTTCTGAAAGGTAGACAAAATTCTAAATTCAGCAATGGGTAATTTGTGTGGATCCTACAAGGGTTTCCTACAGAAAATAACAACTGAAATTGAAATTGAGGTGAAAAAAAACAGGAATTTGTCTCTACGTTTTACTCTGTAACTATTTCCAGCAATGTCAGATTTTTGAAAGCAATATACCGTTACATCTGCTGGACTCTTCTGGTTGCGGGGACATATGGCTTGTAGGTTCATAAAGAACCCTAGGTACCCAGAGCCAATAAATGAGATGCACCTTGCAGTGGGTTTTTATTCTATATCGGGTATACAGGAATTCATTTGCTGAAATATAAAGAGTCAAAAATAGGTATCAAGAAAACCTTTGTGTTTCCAAAATGGGCACAAGATACGGCGTTGAGGAGAAGTGGTTATTTGCACATCTCTGAATTCTGGGGTGCTCATACTAGCATGTGAATTACAGGGCATTTCTCAAATAGACGTCTTCTTTACAAACGCTCTTATATTTGGAAGGAAAAAATGTAGAGATAGAAAAGGGGCAATAACACTTGTTTTGATGTTCTATGTTCCCCACAGGCTCCTGATAGAAATGGTACCTCACTTGTGTGGGTAGGCCTAGTGCCCGTGACAGGAATTGCACCAAAACACAACGTTGACACATCACATTTTAACAAAGAAAACAGAGGTGTTTTTTGCAAAGAGCCTACCTGTGGATTTTAGCCTCTAGCTCAGCCGGCACCTAGGGAAACATACCAAACCTGTGCATTTTTTAAAACTAGAGACCTAGGGGAATCCAAGATGCGGTGACTTGTGGGGCTCATACCAGGTTCTGATACCAAGAATCCTTTTCAAACCTCAAAAGTTGACTAAAAAACACTTTTTCCTCACATTTCGGTGACAGAAAGTTCTGGAATCTGAGAGGAGCCACAAATGTCCTTCCACCCAGTGTTTCCCCAAGTCTCCCGATTAAAATGATACCTCACTTGTGCAGGTATGCCTAGTGCCCGCGACAGGAAATGCCCCAAAACACAACATGGACACATCACATTTTGCCACAGACAACAGAGGTGTTTTTTGCAAAGTGCCTACCTGTGGATTTTGGCCTCTTGCTCAGCCACCACCTAGGGAAACCTACCAAACCTGTGCATTTTTGAAAACTAGAGACCTAGTGGAATCCAAGATGGGGTGACTTGTGGGGCTCTCACCAGTTTCTGTTACCCAGAATCCATTGCAAACCTCAAAATTTGGCTAAAATTAAAAACACTTTTTCCTCAAATTTCGGTGACAGAAAGTTCTGGAATCTGAGAGGAGCCACAAAATCCCTTCCCATCAGCGTTCCCCAAAGTCTACCAATAAAAATGATACCTCACTTGTGTGCGTAGGCCTAGTGCCCCGACAGGAAATGCCCCAAAACACAACGTGAATACATCACATTTTAACAAAGAAAACAGAGGTGTTTTTTGCAAAGTGCCTACCTGTCGATTTTGGCCTCTAGCTCAGCCGGCACCTAGGGAAACCTCACAAACATGTGCATTTTTGAAAACTAGAGACCTAGCAGAATTCAGGATGGGGAGACTTGTGGGTCTCTCACCAGTTTCTGTTACCCAGAATCCATTGCAAACCTTAAAATTTGGCTAAAAAACACTTTTTCTCACATTTCGGTGACAGAAAGTTGTGGAATCTGAGAGGATCCACAAATTCCCTTCCCCTCAGCCTTCCCCAAAATCTCCTGATAAAAATGATAACTCACTTGTGTGGGTAGGCCTAGTGCCCCCGACAGGAAATGTCCCAAAACACAACGTGAACACATCACATTTTAACAAAGAAAACAGAGGTGTTTTTTGCAAAGTGCCTACCTTTCGATTTTGGCCTCTAGCTCAGCCGGCACCTAGGGAAACTTACCAAACCTGTGTATTTTATAAAACTAGAGACCCAGGGGAATCCAAGATGAGGCGACTTGTGGGGCTCATACCAGGTTCTGATACTCAGAATCCTTTTCAAACCTAAAAAATTTGGCTAAAAAAACACTTTTTCCTCACATTTCAGTGACAGAAATTTCTGGAATCTGAGAGGAGACACAAATTTCCTTTCACCCAGCATTCCCCCAGGTCTCCTGATAAAAATGATACCTCACTTGTGTGGGAAGGCCTAGTGCCCGCGACAGGAAATGCCCCAAAACACAACATGGACACACCACATTTTTCCACAGACAACAGAGGTGTTTTTTGCAAAGTGCCTACCTGTGGGATTTGGCCTCTAGCTCAGCCGGCACCTAGGGAAACATACCAAACCTGTGCATATTTCTAAAACTAGAGACGTAGGGAATCAAAGATGGGGTGATTTGTGGGGCTCTGACCAGGTTCTGTTACCCATAATCCATTGCAAACCTTAAAATTTGGCTAAAAAAACACTTTTACCTCGCCTTTTGTTTACAGAAGGTTCTGGATTCTGAGAGGTGCCACAAATGTCCTTCCACCCAGTGTTTCCCAAAGTCTCCCGATTAAAATTATACCTCACTTGTGTGGGTAGGCCTAGAGCCCGCGACAGGAAATGCCCCAAAACACAACGTGGACACATCACATTTTTCCACAGACAACAGAGGTGTTTTTTGCAAAGTGCCTACCTGTGGATTTTGGCCTCTTGCTCAGCCACCACCTAGGGAAACCTACCAGACCTGTGTATTTTTTTAAACTAGAGACCTAGTGGAATCCAAGATGGGGTGACTTGTGGGGCTCTCACCAGTTTCTGTTACCCAGAATCCTTTGCAAACCTCAAAATTTAGCCAAAAAAAACACTTTTTCCTCACATTTCGGTGACAGAAATTTCTGGAATCTGAGAGGAGCTACAAATTATCTTTCACCCAGCATTACCCCTGGTCTCCCGATAAAAATGATACCTCACTTGTGTGGGAAGGCCTAGTGCCCGCCACAGGTAATGCCCCAAAACACAACGTGGACACACCACATTTTTCCACAGACAACAGAGGTGTTTTTTGCCAAGTGCCTACCTGTGGGATTTGGCATCTAGCTCAGCCGGCACCTAGGGAAACATACCAAACCTGTGCATATTTCTAAAACTATAGACGTAGGGAATCCAAGATGGGGTGATTTGAGGGGCTCTCACCAGGTTCTGTTACCCATAATCCATTGCAAACCTCAAAATTTGGCTAAAAAAACACTTTTTCCTCACATTTTGGTCACAGAAAGTTCTGGAATCTGAGAGGAGCCACAAATGTCCTTCCACCCAGCGTTTCCCCAAGTCTCCCGATTAAAATGATAACTCACTTGTGTGGGTAGGCCTAGTGCCCGTGACAGGAAATGCCCCAAAACACAACGTGGACACATCACATTTTTCCACAGACAACAGAGGTGTTTTTTGCAAAGTGTCTACCTGTGGATTTTGGCCTCTTGCTCAGCCACCACCTAGGGAAACCTACCAGACCTGTGCATTTTTTAAAACTAGAGACCTAGTGGAATCCAAGATGGGGTGACTTGTGGGGCTCTCACCAGTTTCTGTTACCCAGAATCCTTTGCAAACCTCAAAATTTGGCTAAAAAAAACACTTTTTCCTCACATTTCGGTGACAGAAAGTTCTGGAATCTGAGAGGAGCCACAAATTTCTCTCCACCCAGCGTTTCCCCAAGTCTTCTGATACAAATGATACCTTACTTATGTGGGTAGGCCTAGTGCCCGCAACAGGAAATGTCCCAAAACACAACGTGGACACATCACATTTTTCCACAGACAACAGAGGTGTTTTTTGCAAAGTGCCTAACTGTGGATGTTGGCCTCTAGGTCAGCCGGCACCTAGGGAAACCTACCAAACCTGTGCATTTTTCTAAAACTAGAGATGTAGGGGAATCCAATATGGGGTGACTTGTGGGGCTCTCATCAGGTTTTGTTACCGAGAATCCATTGCAAACCTAAAAATTTGGCTAAAAGAAACTTTTTCCTCGCCTTTTGGTGACAGAAGGTCTGGAATCTGAGAGGGGCCAAAAAAGTCCTTCCACCCAGCGTTCCCCCAAGTCTCCTGATTAAAATGATACCTTACTTGTGTAGGTAGGCCTAGTGCCCGCGACAGGAAATGCCCCAAAACACAATGTGGACACATCACATTTTTCCACAGAAAACAGAGTAGTTTTTTGGAAAGTGCCTACCTGTGTATTTTGTCTTCTAGCTCAGCCGGCACGTAGGGAAACTTCCCAAACCTGTCCATTTTTGAAAACTAGAGACATACAGGAATGCAGGGTGGGGTGACTTGTGGGGCTCCCTCCAGTTTCTG
Source organism: Pleurodeles waltl (assembly GCF_031143425.1). Taxonomy (NCBI): domain Eukaryota; kingdom Metazoa; phylum Chordata; class Amphibia; order Caudata; family Salamandridae; genus Pleurodeles; species Pleurodeles waltl. The sequence goes on from NC_090437.1 coordinate 763,104,607, forward strand.
TTACCCAGAATCCATTGCAAACCTTAAAGTTTGGCTAAAAAAACACCTTTTCCACGCCTTTTGGTGACAGAAAGTTCTGGAATCTGAGAGGAGCCACAAATGTCCTTTCACTCAGCGTTCCACCAAGTCTCCCGATTAAAATGATACCTCATTTGTGTGGGTAGACCTAGTGCCTGCGACAGGAAATGCCCCAAAACACAATGTGGACACATCACATTTTTCCACAGAAAACAGAGGTGTTTTTTGCAAAGTGCCTACCTGTGGATTTGGCCTCTAGCTCAGCCGGCACCTAGGGAAACATACCAAACCTGTGCATATTTTTTAAAACTAGAGACGTAGGGAATCCAAGATGGGGTGATTTGTGGGGCTCTCACCAGGTTCTGTTACCCATAATCCATTGCAAACCTTAAAATTTGGCTAAAAAAACACTTTTACCTCTCCTTTTGTTTACAGAAGGTTCTGGATTCTGAGAGGTGCCACAAATGTCCTTCCACCCAGCGTTTTCCAATGTCTCCCGATTAAAATTATACCTCACTTGTGTGGGTAGGCCTAGTGCCCGCGACAGGAAATGCCCCAAAACACAACGTGGACACATCACATTTTTCCACAGACAACAGAGGTGTTTTTTGCAAAGTGCCTACCTGTGGATTTTGGCCTCTTGCTCAGCCACCACCTACGGAAACCTACCAGACCTGTGCATTTTTTAAAACTAGAGACCTAGTGGAATCCAAGATGGGGTGACTTTTGGGGCTCTCACCAGTTTCTGTTACCCAGAATCCTTTGCAAACCTCAAAATTTGGCAAAAAAAAACACTTTTTCCTCACATTTCGGTGACAGAAATTTCTGGAATCTGAGAGGAGCCACAAATTATCTTTCACCCAGCATTACCCCTGGTCTCCCGATAAAAATGATACCTCACTTGTGTGGGAAGGCCTAGTGCCCGCCACAGGTAATGCCCCAAAACACAACGTGGACACACCACATTTTTCCACAGACAACAGAGGTGTTTTTTGCAAAGTGCCTACCTGTGGAATTTGGCATCTAGCTCAGCCGGCACCTAGGGAAACATACCAAACCTGTGCATATTTCTAAAACTAGAGACGTAGGGAATCCAAGATGGGGTGATTTGAGGGGCTCTCACCAGTTTCTGTTACCCAGAATCCATTACAAGCCTCAAAGTTGGCTAAAAAAAACCTTTTTTCTCACATTTCGGTGAATGAAAGTTCTGGAATCTGAGAGGAGCCACAAATGTCCTTCCACCCAGCATTTCCCCAAGTCTCCCGATTAAAATTATAACTCACTTGTGTGGGTAGGCCTAGTGCCCATGACAGGAAATGCCCCAAAACACAACGTGGACACATCACATTTTTCCACAGAAAACATAGGTGTTTTTTGAAAAGTGCCTGCCTGCAAATTTTGGCCTCTAGCTCAGCCGACACCTAGGGAAACCTCCCAAACCTGTGCATTTTTTAAAAGTAGAGACCTAGTGGAATCCAAGATGGGGTGACTTGTGGGGCTCTCACCAGTTTCTGTTACCCAGAATCCTTTGCAAACCTCAAAATTTGGCTAAAAAAAACACTTTTTCCTCACATTTCGGTGACAGAAAGTTCTGGAATCTGAGAGGAGCCACAAATTTCTCTCCACCCAGCGTTTCCCCAAGTCTTCTGATACAAATGATACCTCACTTATGTGGGTAGGCCTAGTGCCCGCAACAGGAAATGTCCCAAAACACAACATGGACACACCACTTTTTTCCACAGACAACAGAGGTGTTTCTTGCAAAGTGCCTACCTGTGGATTTTGGCCTCTAGCTTAGCCGGCACCTAGGGAAACATACCAAACCTGTGCATATTTCTAAAACTAGAGACGTAGGGAATCCAAGATGGGGTGACTTGTGGGGCTCTCACCAGGTTCTGTTACCAATAATCCATTGCAAACCTCAAAATGTGGATAAAAAAACACTTTTACCTCGCCTTTTGGTGACAGAAGGTTCTGGAATCTGAGAGGAGCCACAAATTTCTTTCCACCCAGTGTTCCCCCAAGTCTCCTGATTAAAATGATACTTACTTGTGTAGGTAGGCCTAGTGCTGGTGACAGGAAATGTCCCAAAACACAACGTGGACACATCACATTTTTCCACAGACAACAGAGGTGTTTTTTGCAAAGTGCCTACCTGTGGATTTTGGCCTCTTGCACAACCCCCACCTAGGGAAACCTACCAAACCTGTTCATTTTTTAAAACTAGAGACCTAGTGGAATCCAAGATGGCGTGACTTGTGGGGCTCTCACCAGTTTCTGTTACCCAGAATCCATTGCAAACCTCAAAATTTGGCTAAAATTAAAAACACTTTTTCCTCAAATTTCGGTGACAGAAAGTTCTGGAATCTGAGAGGAGCCACAAAATCCCTTCCCATCAGCGTTCCCCAAAGTCTACCAATAAAAATGATACCTCACTTGTGTGCGTAGGCCTAGTGCCCCCAACAGGAAATGCCCCAAAACACAACGTGAATGCATCACATTTTAACAAAGAAAACAGAGGTGTTTTTTGCAAAGTGCCTACCTGTCGATTTTGGCCTCTAGCTCAGCCGGCACCTAGGGAAACCTACCAAACCTGTGTATTTTTGTAAACTAGAGACCCAGGGGAATCCAAGATGAGGTGACTTGTGGGGCTCATACCAGGTACTGATACCCAGAATCCTTTTCAAACCTCAAAATTTGGCTTAAAAAAACATTTTCCTCACATTTCAGTGAAAGAAAGTTCTGGAATCTGAGAGTAGCCACAAATTTTTACCCAGCATTCCCCCAGGTCTCCCAATAAAAATGATACCTCACTTGTGTGGGTAGGCCTATTGCCTGTGCAGGAAATGCCCCAAAACACAACATGGACACACCACATTTTTCCACAGACAACAGAGGAGTTTTTTGCAAAGTGCCTACCTGAGGATTTTGTCCTCTAGCTCAGCCGGCACCTAGGAAAACTTCCCAAAACCTCTGCATTTTTTAAAACTAGAGACCTACAGGAATCCAGGAAGGGGTGATTTGTGGGGCTCTCACCAGTTTCTGTTACCCAGAATCCATTGCAAACCTCAAAATTTGGCTAAAAAAAACTTTTTCCTCACATTTTGGTCACAGAAAGTTCTGGAATCTGAGAGGAGCCACAAATGTCCTTCCACCCAGCGTTTCCCCAAGTCTCCCGATTAAAATTATACCTCAATTGTGTGGGTAGGCCTAGTGCCCGCAACAGGAAATGCCCCAAAACACAACATGGACAAATCACATTTTTCCACAGACAACAGAGGTGTTTTTTGCAAAGTGCCTACCTCTGGATTTTGGCCTCTTGCACAGCCCCCACCTATGGAAACCTACCAAACCTGTGCATTTTTTTAAACTAGAGACCTAGTGGAATCCAAGATGGCGTGACTTGTGGGGCTCTCACCAGTTTCTGTTACCCATAATCCTTTGCAAACCTCAAAATTTGGCTTAAAAAAAACACTTTTTCCTCCAATTTCGGTGACAGAAAGTTCTGGAATCTGAGAGGAGCCAAAAATGTCCTTCCACCCAGCGTTCCCCAAGTCTCCTGATTAAAATGATACCTTACTTGTGTAGGTAGGCCTAGTGCCCGCGACAGGAAATGCCCCAAAACACAATGTGGACACATCACATTTTTCCACAGAAAACAGAGTAGTTTTTTGGAAAGTGCCTACCTGTGTATTTTGTCTTCTAGCTCAGCCGGCACGTAGGGAAACTTCCCAAACCTGTCCATTTTTTAAAACTAGAGACATACAGGAATGCAGGGTGGGGTGACTTGTGGGGCTCCCTCCAGTTTCTGTTACCCAGAATCCATTGCAAACCTTAAAGTTTGGCTAAAAAAACACCTTTTCCACGCCTTTTGGTGACAGAAAGTTCTGGAATCTGAGAGGAGCCACAAATGTCCTTTCACTCAGCGTTCCACCAAGTCTCCCGATTAAAATGATACCTCATTTGTGTGGGTAGACCTAGTGCCTGCGACAGGAAATGCCCCAAAACACAATGTTGACAAATCACATTTTTCCACAGAAAACAGAGGTGTTTTTTGCAAAGTGCCTACCTGTGGATTTGGCCTCTAGCTCAGCCGGCACCTAGGGAAACATACCAAACCTGTGCATATTTTTTAAAACTAGAGACGTAGGGAATCCAAGATGGGGTGATTTGTGGGGCTCTCACCAGGTTCTGTTACCCATAATCCATTGCAAACCTTAAAATTTGGCTAAAAAAACACTTTTACCTCGCCTTTTGTTTACAGAAGGTTCTGGATTCTTAGAGGTGCCACAAATGTCCTTCCACCCAGCGTTTCCCAATGTCTCCCGATTAAAATTATACCTCACTTGTGTGGGTAGGCATAGTGCCCGCGACAGGAAATGCCCCAAAACACAACGTGGACACATCACATTTTTCCACAGACAACAGAGGTGTTTTTTGCAAAGTGCCTACCTGTGGATTTTGGCCTCTTGCTCAGCCACCACCTACGGAAACCTACCAGACCTGTGCATTTTTTAAAACTAGAGACCTAGTGGAATCCAAGATGGGGTGACTTGTGGGGCTCTCACCAGTTTCTGTTACCCAGAATCCTTTGCAAACCTCAAAATTTGGCAAAAAAAAACACTTTTTCCTCACATTTCGGTGACAGAAATTTCTGGAATCTGAGAGGAGCCACAAATTATCTTTCACCCAGCATTACCCCTGGTCTCCTGATAAAAATGATACCTCACTTGTGTGGGAAGGCCTAGTGCCCGCCACAGGTAATGCACCAAAACACAACGTGGACACACCACATTTTTCCACAGACAACAGAGGTGTTTTTTGCAAAGTGCCTACCTGTGGGATTTGGCATCTAGCTCAGCCGGCACCTAGGGAAACATACCAAACCTGTGCATATTTCTAAAACTAGAGACGTAGGGAATCCAAGATGGGGTGATTTGAGGGGCTCTCACCAGTTTCTGTTACCCAGAATCCATTGCAAACCTCAAAGTTGGCTAAAAAAAACACTTTTTTCTCACATTTCGGTGAATGAAAGTTCTGGAATCTGGGAGGAGCCACAAATGTCCTTCCACCCAGCATTTCCCCAAGTCTCCCGATTAAAATTATAACTCACTTGTGTGGGTAGGCCTAGTGCCCGTGACAGGAAATGCCCCAAAACACAACGTGGACACATCACATTTTTCCACAGAAAACATAGGTGTTTTTTGAAAAGTGCCTACTGCAAATTTTGGCCTCTAGCTCAGCCGACACCTAGGGAAACCTCCCAAACCTGTGCATTTTTTAAAAGTAGAGACCTAGTGGAATCCAAGATGGGGTGACTTGTGGGGCTCTCACCAGTTTCTGTTACCCAGAATCCTTTGCAAACCTCAAAATTTGGCTAAAAAAAACACTTTTTCCGCACATTTCGGTGACAGAAAGTTCTGGAATCTGAGAGGAGCCACAAATTTCTCTCCACCCAGCGTTTCCCCAAGTCTTCTGATAAAAATGATACCTCACTTATGTTGGTAGGCCTAGTGCCCGCAACAGGAAATGTCCCAAAACACAACATGGACACACCACATTTTTCCACAGACAACAGAGGTGTTTTTTGCAAAGTGCCTACCTGTGGATTTTGGCCTCTAGCTTAGCCGGCACCTAGGGAAACATACCAAACCTGTGCATATTTCTAAAACTAGAGACTTAGGGAATCCAAGATGGGGTGACTTGTGGGGCTCTCACCAGGTTCTGTTACCAATAATCCATTGCAAACCTCAAAATGTGGATAAAAAAACACTTTTACCTCCCCTTTTGGTGACAGAAGGTTCTGGAATCTGAGAGGAGCCACAAATTTCTTTCCACCCAGTGTTCCCCCAAGTCTGATGATTAAAATGATACTTAATTGTGTAGGTAGGCCTAGTGCCGGTGACAGGAAATGTCCCAAAACACAACATGGACACATCACATTTTTCCACAGACAACAGAGGTGTTTTTTGCAAAGTGCCTACCTGTTGATTCTGGCCTCTTGCACAACCCCCACCTAGGGAAACCTACCAAACCTGTGCATTTTTTAAAACTAGAGACCTAGTGGAATCCAAGATGGCGTGACTTGTGGGGCTCTCACCAGTTTCTGTTACCCAGAATCCATTGCAAACCTCAAAATTTGGCTAAAATTAAAAACACTTTTTCCTCAAATTTCGGTGACAGAAAGTTCTGGAATCTGAGAGGAGCCACAAAATCCCTTCCCATCAGCGTTCCCCAAAGTCTACCAATAAAAATGATACCTCACTTGTGTGCGTAGGCCTAGTGCCCCGACAGGAAATGCCCCAAAACACAACGTGAATACATCACATTTTAACAAAGAAAACAGAGGTGTTTTTTGCAAAGTGCCTACCTGAGGATTTTGTCCTCTAGCTCAGCCGGCACCTAGGGAAACTTCCCAAAACCTCTGCATTTTTTAAAACTAGAGACCTACAGGAATCCAGGAAGGGGTGATTTGTGGGGCTCTCACCAGTTTCTGTTACCCAGAATCCATTGCAAACCTCAAAATTTGGCTAAAAAACACTTTTTCCTCACATTTTGGTCACAGAAAGTTCTGGAATCTGAGAGGAGCCACAAATGTCCTTCCACCCAGCGTTTCCCCAAGTCTCCCGATTAAAATTATACCTCAATTGTGTGGGTAGGCCTAGTGCCCGCAACAGGAAATGCCCCAAAACACAACATGGACTCATCACATTTTTCCACAGACAACAGAGGTGTTTTTTGCAAAGTGCCTACCTCTGGATTTTGGCCTCTTGCACAGCCCCCACCTAGGGAAACCTACCAAACCTGTGCATTTTCTAAAACTAGAGACCTAGTGGAATCCAAGATGGCGTGACTTGTGGGGCTCTCACCAGTTTCTGTTACCCAGAATCCTTTGCAAACCTCAAAATTTGGCTTAAAAAAAACACTTTTTCCTCCAATTTCGGTGACAGAAAGTTCTGGAATCTGAGAGGAGCCACAAAATCCCTTCCCCTCAGCGTTCCCCAAAGTCTACCAATAAAAATGATACCTCACTTGTGTGCATAGGCCTAGTGCCCCCGATAGGAAATGCCCCAAAACACAACGTGAATACATCACATTTTAACAAAGAAAACAGAGGTGTTTTTTGCAAAGTGTCTACCTGTCGATTTTGGCCTCTAGCTCAGCCCGCACCTAGGGAAACCTACCAAACCTGTGCATTTTTTTAAACTAGAGACCCAGGGGAGTCCAAGATGAGGTGACTTGTGGGGCTCATAATAGGTACTGATACCCAGAATCCTTTTCAAACCTCAAAATTTGGCTAAAAAAAACATTTTCCTCACATTTCAGTGAAAGAAAGTTCTGGAATCTGAGAGTAGCCACAAATTTACTTTTACCCAGCATTCCCCCAGGTCTCCCGATAAAAATGATACCTCACTTGTGTGGGTAGGCCTATTGCCTATGCAGGAAATGCCCCAAAACACAACATGGACACACCACATTTTTCCACAGACAACAGAGGAGTTTTTTGCAAAGTGCCAACCTGAGGATTTTGTCCTCTAGCTCAGCCGGCACCTAGGGAAACTTCCCAAAACCTCTGCATCTTTGAAAACTAGAGACCTACAGGAATCCAGGATGGGGTGACTTGTGGGGCTCTCACCAGTTTCTGTTACCCAGAATCCATTGCAAACCTCAAAATTTGGCTAAAAAACACTTTTTCCTCACATTTTGGTCACAGAAAGTTCTGGAATCTGAGAGGAGCCACAAATGTCCTTCCACCCAGCGTTTCCCCAAGTCTCCGGATTAAAATTATACCTCAATTGTGTGGGTAGGCCTAGTGCCCGCAACAGGAAATGCCCCAAAACACAACATGGACACATCACATTTTTCCACAGACAACAGAGGTGTTTTTTGCAAAGTGCCTACCTCTGGATTTTGGCCTCTTGCACAGCCCCCACCTAGGGAAACCTACCAAACCTGTGCATTTGTTTAAACTAGAGACCTAGTGGAATCCAAGATGGCGTGACTTGTGGGGCTCTCACCAGTTTCTGTTACCCAGAATCCTTTGCAAACCTCAAAATTTGGCTTAAAAAAAACACTTTTTCCTCCAATTGCGGTGACAGAAAGTTCTGGAATCTGAGAGGAGCCACAAAATCCCTTCCACTCAGCGTTCCCCAAAGTCTACCAATAAAAATGATACCTCACTTGTGTGCGTAGGCCTAGTGCCCCCGACAGGAAATGCCCCATAACACAACGTGAATACATCACATTTTAACAAAGAAAACAGAGGTGTTTTTTGCAAAGTGCCTACCTGTCGATTTTGGCCTCTAGCTCAGCCGGCACCTAGGGAAACCTACCAAACCTGTGCATTTTTTTAAAGTAGAGACCCAGGGGAATCCAAGATGAGGTGACTTGTGGGGCTCATACCAGGTACTGATACCCAGAATCCTTTTCAAACCTCAAAATTTGGCTAAAAAACACTTTTTCCTCACATTTCAGTGACAGAAAGTTCTGGAATCTGAGAGGAGCCACAAATTTACTTTTACCCAGCATTCCCCCAGGTCTCCCGATAAAAATGATTCCTCACTTGTGTGGGTAGGCCTATTGCCCGTGACAGGAAATGCCCCAAAAGAACAACGTGGACACACCACATTTTTCCACAGACAACAGAGGTGTTTCTAGCAAAGTGCCTGCCTGTGGATCTTGGCCTCTAGCTCAGCCGGCACCTAGGGAAACATACCAAACCTGTGCATATTTCTAAAACAAGAGACGTAGGGAATCCAAGATGGCGTGACTTGTGGGGGTCTCACCAGTTTCTGTTACCCAGAATCCTTTGCAAACCTCAAAATTTGGCTAAAATTAAAAACACTTTTTCTTCAAATTTTGGTGACAGAAAGTTCTGGAATCTGAGAGGAGCCAGAAAATCCCTTCCCATCAGCGTTCCCCAAAGTCTACCAATAAAAATGATACCTCACTTGTGTGCGTAGGCCTAGTGCCCACGACAGGAAATGCCCCAAAACACAACGTGAATACATCACATTTTAACAAAGAAAACAGAGGTGTTTTTTGCAAAGTGCCTACCTGTCGATTTTGGCCTCTAGCTCAGCCGGCACCTAGGGAAACCTACCAAGCCTGTGCATTTTTTTAAACTAGAGACCCAGGGGAATTCAAGATGAGGTGACTTGTGGGGCTCATACCAGGTACTGATACCCAGAATCCTTTTCAAACCTCAAAATTTGGCTCAAAAAAACATTTTCCTCACATTTCGGTGAAAGAAAGTTCTGGAATCTGAGAGTAGCCACAAATTTACTTTTACCCAGCATTCCCCCAGGTCTCCCAATAAAAATGATACCTCACTTGTGTGGGTAGGCCTATTGCCTGTGCAGGAAATGCCCCAAAACACAACATGGACACACCACATTTTTCCACAGACAGCAGAGGAGTTTTTTGCAAAGTGCCTACCTGAGGATTTTGTCCTCTAGCTCAGCCGGCACCTAGGGAAACTTCCCAAAACCTCTGCATTTTTTAAAACTAGAGACCTATAGGAATCCAGGAAGGGGTGATTTGTGGGGCTCTCACCAGTTTCTGTTACCCAGAATCCATTGCAAACCTCAAAATTTGGCTAAAAAACACTTTTTCCTCACATTTTGGTCACCGAAAGTTCTGGAATCTGAGAGGAGCCACAAATGTCCTTCCACCCAGCGTTTCCCCAAGTCTCCCGATTAAAATTATACCTCAATTGTGTGGGTAGGCCTAGTGCCTGCAACAGGAAATGCCCCAAAACACAACATGGACACATCACATTTTTCCACAGACAACAGAGGTGTTTTTTGCAAAGTGCCTACCTCTGGATTTTGGCCTCTTGCACAGCCCCAACCTAGGGAAACCTACCAAACCTGTGCATTTTTTAAAACTAGAGACCTAGTGGAATCCAAGATGGTGTGACTTGTGGGGCTCTCACCAGTTTCTGTTACCCAGAATCCTTTGCAAACCTCAAAATTTGGCTTAAAAAAACACTTTTTCCTCCAATTTCGGTGACAGAAAGTTCTGGAATCTGAGAGGAGCTACAAAATCCCTTCCCCTCAGCGTTCCCCAAAGTCTACCAATAAAAATGATACCTCACTTGTGTGCATAGGCCTAGTGCCCCCGACAGGAAATGCCCCAAAACACAACGTGAATACATCACATTTTCACAAAGAAAACAGAGGTGTTTTTTGCAAAGTGTCTACCTGTCGATTTTGGCCTCTAGCTCAGCCCGCACCTAGGGAAACATACCAAACCTGTGCATTTTTTTAAACTAGATACCCAGAGGAATCCAAGATGAGGTGACTTGTGGGGCTCATACTAGGTACTGATACCCAGAATCCTTTTCAAACCACAAAATTTGGCTAAAAAAAACATTTTCCTCACATTTCAATGAAAGAAAGTTCTGGAATCTGAGAGTAGCCACAAATTTACTTTTACCCAGCATTCCCCCAGGTCTCCCAATAAAAATGATATCTCACTTGTGTGGGTAGGCCTATTGCCTGTGCAGGAAATGCCCCAAAACACAACATGGACACACCACATTTTTCCACAGACAACAGAGGAGTTTTTTGCAAAGTGCCAACCTGAGGATTTTGTCCTCTAGCTCAGCCGGCACCTAGGGAAACTTCCCAAAACCTCTGCATTTTTGAAAACTAGAGACCTACAGGAATCCAGGATGGGGTGACTTGTGGGGCTCTCACCAGTTTCTGTTACCCAGAATCCATTGCAAACCTCAAAATTTGGCTAAAAAACACTTTTTCCTCACATTTTGATTCCAGAAAGTTCTGGAATCTGAGAGGAGCCACAAATGTCCTTCCACCCAGCGTTTCCCCAAGTCTCCCGATTAAAATTATTCCTCAATTGTGTGGGTAGGCCTAGTGCCCGCAACAGGAAATGCCCCAAAACACAACATGGACACATCACATTTTTCCACAGACAACAGAGGTGTTTTTTGCAAAGTGCCTACCTCTGGATTTTGGCCTCTTGCACAGCCCCCACCTAGGGAAACCTACCAAACCTGTGCATTTTTTAAAACTAGAGACCTAGTGGAATCCAAGATGGCGTGACTTGTGGGGCTCTCACCAGTTTCTGTTACCCAGAATCCTTTGCAAACCTCAAAATTTGGCTTAAAAAAAAGACTTTTTCCTCCAATTGCGGTGACAGAAAGTTCTGGAATCTGAGAGGAGCCACAAAATCCCTTCCACTCAGCGTTCCCCAAAGTCTACCAATAAAAATGATACCTCACTTGTGTGCGTAGGCCTAGTGCCCCCTACAGGAAATGCCCCATAACACAACGTGAATACATCACATTTTAACAAAGAAAACAGAGGTGTTTTTTGCAAAGTGCCTACCTGTCGATTTTGGCCTCTAGCTCAGCCCGCACCTAGGGAAACCTACCAAACCTGTGCATTTTTTTAAAGTAGAGACCCAGGGGAATCCAAGATGAGGTGACTTGTGGGGCTCATACCAGGTACTGATAAACAGAATCCTTTTCAAACCTCAAAATTTGGCTAAAAAACACTTTTTCCTCACATTTCAGTGACAGAAAGTTCTGGAATCTGAGAGGAGCCACAAATTTACTTTTACCCAGCATTCCCCCAGGTCTCCCGATAAAAATGATTCCTCACTTGTGTGGGTAGGCCTATTGCCCGTGACAGGAAATGCCCCAAAACACAACGTGGACACACCACATTTTTCCACAGACAACAGAGGTGTTTCTAGCAAAGTGCCTGCCTGTGGATTTTGGCCTCTAGCTCAGCCGGCACCTAGGGAAACATACCAAACCTGTGTATATTTCTAAAACAAGAGACGTAGGGAATCCAAGATGGCGTGACTTGTGGGGGTCTCACCAGTTTCTGTTACCCAGAATCCTTTGCAAACCTCAAAATTGGGCTAAAATTAAAAACACTTTTTCTTCAAATTTTGGTGACAGAAAGTTCTGGAATCTGAGAGGAGCCAGAAAATCCCTTCCCATCAGCGTTCCCCAAAGTCTACCAATAAAAATGATACCTCACTTGTGTGCGTAGGCCTAGTGCCCACGACAGGAAATGCCCCAAAACACAACGTGAATACATCACATTTTAACAAAGAAAACAGAGGTGTTTTTTGCAAAGTGCCTACCTGTCGATTTTGGCCTCTAGCTCAGCCGGCACCTAGGGAAACCTACCAAGCCTGTGCATTTTTTAAAACTAGAGACCCAGGGGAATTCAAGATGAGGTGACTTGTGGGGCTCATACCAGGTACTGATACCCAGAATCGTTTTCAAACCTCAAGATTTGGCAAAAAAAAACGTTTTCCTCACATTTGAGTGAAAGAAAGTTCTGGAATCTGAGAGTAGCCACAAATTTACTTTTACCCAGCATTTCCCCAGGTCTCCCGATAAAAACAATATCTCACTTGTGTGGGTAGGCCTATTGCCTGTGCAGGAAATGCCCCAAAACACAACATGGACAAACCACATTTTTCCACAGACAACAGAGGTTTTTCTTGCAAAGTGCCTATCTGTGGATTTTGGCCTCTAGCTCAGCCGGCACCTAGGGAAACATACCAAACCTGTGCATATTTCTAAAACTAGAGACATAGGGAATCCAAGATGGGGTGACTTGTGGGGCTCTCACCAGGTTCTGTTACCCATAATCCATTGCAAACCTCACAATTTGGCTAAAAAAACACTTTTACCTCGCCTCTTGGTGACTGAAGGTTCTGGAATCTGAGAGGAGCCACAAATTTCCTTCCACCCAGTGTTCCCCCAAGTCTCCTGATTAAAGTGATACTTACTTGTGTAGGTAGGCCTAGTGCCCGTGACAGGAAATGCCTCAAAGTACAATGTGGACACATCACATTTTTCCACAGACAACAGAGGTGTTTTTTGCAAAGTGCCTACCTGAGGATTTTGTCCTCTAGCTCAGCCGGCACCTAGGGAAACTTCCCAAACCTCTGCATTTTTGAAAACTAGAGGCCTACAGGAATCCAGGATGGTGTGACTAGTGGGGCTCTCACCAGTTTCTGTTACCCAGAATCCATTGCAAACCTCAAAATGTGGCTAAAAAAACACTTTTTCCTCATATTTTGGTCACAGAAAGTTCTGGAATCTGAGAGGAGCCTCAAATGTTCTTCCACCCAGCGTTTCCCCAAGTCTCCCGATTAAAATTATACCTCACTTGTGTGGGTAGGCCTAGTGCCAGTGACAGGAAATGCCCCAAAACACAACGTGGACACATCACATTTTTTCACAGACAACAGAGGTGTTTTTTGCAAAGTGCCTACCTCTGGATTTTGGCCTCTTGCACAGCCCCCACCTAGGGAAACCTACCAAACCTGTGCATTCTTTTAAACTAGAGACCTAGTGGAATCCAAGATGGCGTGACTTGTGGGGCTCTCACCAGTTTCTGTTACCCCAAATCCTTTGCAAACCTCAAAATTTGGCTAAAAAAAAACACTTTTTCCTCAAATTTCGGTGACAGAAAGTTCTGGAACCTGAGAGGAGCCACAAACTCCCTTCCCCTCAGCGTTCCCCAAAGTCTACCAATAAAAATGATACCTCACTTGTGTGGGTAGGCCTACTGCCCCCGACAGGAAATGCCCCAAAACACAACGTGAATACATCACATTTTAACAAAGAAAACAGAGGTGTTTTTTGCAAAGTGCCTACCTGTCGATTTTGGCCTCTAGCCCAATCGGCACCTAGGGAATCCTACCAAACCTGTGCATTTTTCTAAACTAGACACCCAGGGGAATCCAAGATGAGGTGACTTGTGGGGCACATACCAGGTACTGATACCCATAATCCTTTTCAAACCACAAAATTTGGCTAAAAAACACTTTTTCCTCACATCTCAGTGACAGAAAGTTCTGGAATCTGAGAGGAGCCACAAATTTACCTTTACCCAGCATTCCCACAGGTCTCCTTATAAAAATGATACCTCACTTGTGTGGGTAGGCCTATTGCCTGCAACAGGAAATGCCCCAAAACACAACGTGGACACACCACATTTTTCCACAGACAACAGAGGTGTTTTTTGCAAAGTGCCTACCTGTGGATTTTGGCCTCTAGCTCAGCCAGAACCTAGGGAAACATATCAAACCTGTGCATATTTCTAAAACTAGAGACGTAGGGAATCCAAGATGGGGTGATTTGTGGGGCTCTCACCAGGTTCTGTTACCCATAATCCATTGCAAACCTCAGAATTTGGCTAAAAAAACACTTTTACCTCGCCTTTTGGTGACAGAAGGTTCTGGAATCTGAGAGGAGCCACAAATTTCCTTCCACCCAGTGTTCCCCCAAGTCTCCTGATTAAAATTATACTTACTTGTGTAGGTAGGCCTAGTGCCGGTGACAGGAAATGTCCCAAAACACAACGTGAATACATCACATTTTAACAAAGAAAACAGAGGTGTTTTTTGCAAAGTGCCTACCTGTCGATTTTGGCCTCTAGCTCAGCCGGCACCTAGGGAAACCTACCAAACCTGTGCCTTTTTGTTAAACTAGAGACCCAGGGGAATTCAAGATGAGGTGACTTGTGGGGCTCATACCAGGTACTGATACCCATAATCGTTTTCAAACCTCAAGATTTGGCTAAAAAAACGTTTTCCTCACATTTGAGTGAAAGAAAGTTCTGGAACCTGAGAGGAGCCACAAACTCCCTTCCCCTCAGCGTTCCCCAAAGTCTACCAATAAAAATGATACCTCACTTGTGTGGGTAGGCCTACTGCCCCCGACAGGAAATGCCCCAAAACACAACGTGAATACATCACATTTTAACAAAGAAAACAGAGGTGTTTTTTGCAAAGTGCCTACCTGTCGATTTTGGCCTCTAGCCCAATCGGCACCTAGGGAATCCTACCAAACCTGTGCATTTTTCTAAACTAGAGACCCAGGGGAATCCAAGATGAGGTGACTTGTGGGGCACATACCAGGTACTGATACCCATAATCCTTTTCAAACCACAAAATTTGGCTAAAAAACACTTTTTCCTCACATCTCAGTGACAGAAAGTTCTGGAATCTGAGAGGAGCCACAAATTTACCTTTACCCAGCATTCCCACAGGTCTCCTTATAAAAATGATACCTCACTTGTGTGGGTAGGCCTATTGCCTGCAACAGGAAATGCCCCAAAACACAACGTGGACACACCACATTTTTCCACAGACAACAGAGGTGTTTTTTGCAAAGTGCCTACCTGTGGATTTTGGCCTCTAGCTCAGCCAGAACCTAGGGAAACATATCAAACCTGTGCATATTTCTAAAACTAGAGACGTAGGGAATCCAAGATGGGGTGATTTGTGGGGCTCTCACCAGGTTCTGTTACCCATAATCCATTGCAAACCTCAGAATTTGGCTAAAAAAACACTTTTACCTCGCCTTTTGGTGACAGAAGGTTCTGGAATCTGAGAGGAGCCACGAATTTCCTTCCACCCAGTGTTCCCCCAAGTCTCCTGATTAAAATTATACTTACTTGTGTAGGTAGGCCTAGTGCCGGTGACAGGAAATGTCCCAAAACACAACGTGAATACATCACATTTTAACAAAGAAAACAGAGGTGTTTTTTGCAAAGTGCCTACCTGTCGATTTTGGCCTCTAGCTCAGCCGGCACCTAGGGAAACCTACCAAACCTGTGCCTTTTTGTTAAACTAGAGACCCAGGGGAATTCAAGATGAGGTGACTTGTGGGGCTCATACCAGGTACTGATACCCATAATCGTTTTCAAACCTCAAGATTTGGCTAAAAAAACGTTTTCCTCACATTTGAGTGAAAGAAAGTTCTGGAATCTGAGAGTAGCCACAAATTTACTTTTACCCAGCATTCCCCCAGGTCTCCCGATAAAAATGATATCTCACTTGTGTGGGTAGGCCTATTGCCTGTGCAGGAAATGCCCCAAAACACAACATGGACACACCACATTTTTCCACAGACAACAGAGGTTTTTCTTGCAAAGTGCCTACCTGTGGATTTTGGCCTCTAGCTCAGCCGGCACCTAGGGAAACATACCAAACCCGTGCATATTTCTAAAACTAGAGACGTAGGGAATAAAAGATGGGGTGACTTGTGGGGCTCTCACCAGGTTCTGTTGCCCATAATCCATTGCAAACCTCACAATTTGGCTAAAAAAACACGTTTACCTCGCCTCTTGGTGACAGAAGGTTCTGGAATCTGAGAGGAGCCACAAATTTCCTTCCACCCAGTGTTCCCCCAAGTCTCCTGATTAAAATGATACTTACTTGTGTAGGTAGGCCTAGTGCCCGTGACAGGGAAATGCCCCAAAATACAATGTGGACACATCACATTTTTCCACAGACAACAGAGGTGTTTTTTGCAAAGTGCCTACCTGAGGATTTTGTCCTCTAGCTCAGCCGGCACCTAGGGAAACTTCCCAAACCTCTGCATTTTTGAAAACTAGAGGCCTACAGGAATCCAGGATGGGGTGACTTGTGGGGCTCTCACCAGTTTCTGTTACCCAGAATCCATTGCAAACCTCAAAATGTGGCTAAAAAAAACACTTTTTCCTCACATTTTGGTCACAGAAAGTTCTGGAATTTGAGAGGAGCCACAAATGTCCTTCCACCCAGCGTTTCCCCAAGTCTCCCGATTAAAATTATACCTCACTTGTGTGGGTAGGCCTAGTGCCAGTGACAGGAAATGCCCCAAAACACAACGTGGACACATCACATTTTTTCACAGACAACAGAGGTGTTTTTTGCAAAGTGCCTACCTCTGGATTTTGGCCTCTTGCACAGCCTCCACCTAGGGAAACCTACCAAACCTGTGCATTCTTTTAAACTAGAGACCTAGTGAAATCCAAGATGGCGTGACTTGTGGGGCTCTCACCAGTTTCTGTTACCCAGAATCCTTTGCAAACCTCAAAATTTGGTTAAAAAAAAACACTTTTCCTCAAATTTCGGTGACAGAAAGTTCTGGAACCTGAGAGGATCCACAAACTCCCTTCCCCTCAGCGTTCCCCAAAGTCTACCAATAAAAATGATACCTCACTTGTGTGCGTAGGCCTACTGCCCCCGACAGGAAATGCCCCAAAACACAACGTGAATACATCACATTTTAACAAAGAAAACAGAGGTGTTTTTTGCAAAGTGCCTACCTGTCGATTTTGGCCTCTAGCTCAGTCGGCACCTAGGGAATCCTACCAAACCTGTGCATTTTTCTAAACTAGCGACCCAGCAAAATCCAAGATGAGGTGACTTGTGGGGCACATACCAGGTACTGATACCCATAATCCTTTTCAAACCTCAAAATTTGGCTAAAAAACACTTTTTCCTCACATATCAGTGACAGAAAGTTCTGGAATCTGAGAGGAGCCACAAATTTACCTTTACCCAGCATTCCCCCAGGTCTCCTTATAAAAATGATACCTCACTTGTGTGGGTAGGCCTATTGCCTGCAACAGGAAATGCCCCAAAACACAACGTGGACACACTACATTTTTCCACAGACAACAGAGGTGTTTCTTGCAAAGTGCCTACCTGTGGATTTTGGCCTCTAGCTCAGCCAGAACCTAGGGAAACATACCAAACCTGTGCATATTTCTAAAACTAGAGACGTAGGGAATCCAAGATGGGGTGATTTGTGGGGCTCTCACCAGGTTCTGTTACCCATAATCCATTGCAAACCTCAAAATTTGGCTAAAAAAACACTTTTACCTCGCCTTTTGGTGACAGAAGGTTCTGGAATCTGAGAGGAGCCACAAATTTCCTTCCACCCAGTGTTCCCCCAAGTCTCCTGATTAAAATGATACTTACTTGTGTAGGTAGGCCTAGTGCCGGTGACAGGAAATGTCCCAAAACACAATGTGGACACATCACATTTTTCCACAGACAACAGAGGTGTTTTTTGCAGAGTGCCTACCTGTGGACTTTGGCCTCTTGCACAGCCCCCACCTAGGGAAACCTACCAAACCTGTGCATTTTTTAAAACTAGAGACCTAGTGGAATCCAAGATGGTGTGACTTGTGGGGCTCTCACCAGTTTCTGGTACCCAGAATCCTTTGCAAACCTCAAAATTTGGCTAAAATTAAAAAGACTTTTTCCTCAAATTTCGGTGACAGAAAGTTCTGGATTCTGAGAGGAGCAACAAAATCCCTTCCCCTCAGCGTTCCCCAAAGTCTACCAATAAAAATGATACCTCACTTGTGTGCATAGGCCTAGTGCCCCCGACAGGAAATGCCCCAAAACACAACGTGAATACATCACATTTTAACAAAGAAAACAGAGGTGTTTTTTGCAAAGAGCCTACCTGTCGATTTTGGCCTCTAGCTCAGCCGGCACCTAGGGAAACCTACCAAACCTGTGCATTTTTTTAAACTAGAGACACAGGGGAATCCAAGATGAGGTGACTTGTGGGGCTCATACCAGGTACTGATACCCAGAATCCTTTTCAAACCTCTAAATTTGGCTAAAAAAAACCTTTTCCTCACATTTCAGTGACAGAAAGTTCTAGAATCTGAGAGGAGCCACAAATTTACCTTTACCCAGCATTCCCACAGGTCTCCTTATAAAAATGATACCTCACTTGTGTGGGTAGGCCTATTGCCTGTGCAGGAAATGCCCCAAAACACAACATGGACACACCACATTTTTCCACAGACAACAGAGGTGTTTCTTGCAAAGTGCCTACCTGTGGATTTTGGCCTCTAGCTCAGCCGGCACCTAGGGAAACATACCAAACCTGTGCATATTAACTAGAGACGTATGGAATCCAAGATGGGGTGACTTGTGGGGCTCTCACCAGGTTCTGTTACCCATAATCCATTGCAAACCTCAAAATTTGGCTAAAAAAACACTTTTACCTTGCCTTTTGGTGACAGAAGGTTCTGGAATCTGAGAGGAGCCACACATTTCCTTCCACCCAGTGTTCCCCCAAGTCTCCTGATTAAAATGATACTTACTTGTGTAGTTAGGCCTAGTGCCCGTGACAGGAAATGCCCCAAAATACAATGTGGACACATCACATTTTTCCACAGACAACAGAGGTGTTTTTTGCAAAGTGCCTACCTCTGGATTTTGGCCTCTTGCACAGCCCCCACCTAGGGAAACCTACCAAACCTGTGCATTTGTTTAAACTAGAGACCTAGTGGAATCCAAGATGGCGTGACTTGTGGGGCTCTCACCAGTTTCTGTTACCCAGAATCCTTTGCAAATCTCAAAATTTGGCTTAAAAAAAACACTTTTTCCTCCAATTGCGGTGACAGAAAGTTCTGGAATCTGAGAGGAGCCACAAAATCCCTTCCACTCAGCGTTCCCCAAAGTCCACCAATAAAAATGATACCTCACTTGTGTGCGTAGGCCTAGTGCCCCCGACAGGAAATGCCCCATAACACAACGTGAATACATCACATTTTAACAAAGAAAACAGAGGTGTTTTTTGCAAAGTGCCTACCTGTCGATTTTGGCCTCTAGCTCAGCCGGCACCTAGGGAAACCTACCAAACCTGTGCATTTTTTTAAAGTAGAGACCCAGGGGAATCCAAGATGAGGTGACTTGTGGGGCTCATACCAGGTACTGATACCCAGAATCCTTTTCAAACCTCAAAATTTGGCTAAAAAACACTTTTTCCTCACATTTCAGTGACAGAAAGTTCTGGAATCTGAGAGGAGCCACAAATTTACTTTTACCCAGCATTCCCCCAGGTCTCCCGATAAAAATGATTCCTCACTTGTGTGGGTAGGCCTATTGCCCGTGACAGGAAATGCCCCAAAAGAACAACGTGGACACACCACATTTTTCCACAGACAACAGAGGTGTTTCTAGCAAAGTGCCTGCCTGTGGATCTTGGCCTCTAGCTCAGCCGGCACCTAGGGAAACATACCAAACCTGTGCATATTTCTAAAACAAGAGACGTAGGGAATCCAAGATGGCGTGACTTGTGGGGGTCTCACCAGTTTCTGTTACCCAGAATCCTTTGCAAACCTCAAAATTTGGCTAAAATTAAAAACACTTTTTCTTCAAATTTTGGTGACAGAAAGTTCTGGAATCTGAGAGGAGCCAGAAAATCCCTTCCCATCAGCGTTCCCCAAAGTCTACCAATAAAAATGATACCTCACTTGTGTGCGTAGGCCTAGTGCCCACGACAGGAAATGCCCCAAAACACAACGTGAATACATCACATTTTAACAAAGAAAACAGAGGTGTTTTTTGCAAAGTGCCTACCTGTCGATTTTGGCCTCTAGCTCAGCCGGCACCCAGGGAAACCTACCAAGCCTGTGCATTTTTTTAAACTAGAGACCCAGGGGAATTCAAGATGAGGTGACTTGTGGGGCTCATACCAGGTACTGATACCCAGAATCCTTTTCAAACCTCAAAATGTGGCTCAAAAAAACATTTTCCTCACATTTCGGTGAAAGAAAGTTCTGGAATCTGAGAGTAGCCACAAATTTACTTTTACCCAGCATTCCCCCAGGTCTCCCAATAAAAATGATACCTCACTTGTGTGGGTAGGCCTATTGCCTGTGCAGGAAATGCCCCAAAACACAACATGGACACACCACATTTTTCCACAGACAGCAGAGGAGTTTTTTGCAAAGTGCCTACCTGAGGATTTTGTCCTCTAGCTCAGCCGGCACCTAGGGAAACTTCCCAAAACCTCTGCATTTTTTAAAACTAGAGACCTATAGGAATCCAGGAAGGGGTGATTTGTGGGGCTCTCACCAGTTTCTGTTACCCAGAATCCATTGCAAACCTCAAAATTTGGCTAAAAAACACTTTTTCCTCACATTTTGGTCACCGAAAGTTCTGGAATCTGAGAGGAGCCACAAATGTCCTTCCACCCAGCGTTTGCCCAAGTCTCCCGATTAAAATTATACCTCAATTGTGTGGGTAGGCCTAGTGCCTGCAACAGGAAATGCCCCAAAACACAACATGAACACATCACATTTTTCCACAGACAACAGAGGTGTTTTTTGCAAAGTGCCTACCTCTGGATTTTGGCCTCTTGCACAGCCCCAACCTAGGGAAACCTACCAAACCTGTGCATTTTTTAAAACTAGAGACCTAGTGGAATCCAAGATGGTGTGACTTGTGGGGCTCTCACCAGTTTCTGTTACCCAGAATCCTTTGCAAACCTCAAAATGTGGCTTAAAAAAACACTTTTTCCTCCAATTTCGGTGACAGAAAGTTCTGGAATCTGAGAGGAGCCACAAAATCCCTTCCCCTCAGCGTTCCCCAAAGTCTACCAATAAAAATGATACCTCACTTGTGTGCATAGGCCTAGTGCCCCCGACAGGAAATGCCCCAAAACACAACGTGAATACATCACATTTTCACAAAGAAAACAGAGGTGTTTTTTGCAAAGTGACTACCTGTCGATTTTGGCCTCTAGCTCAGCCCGCACCTAGGGAAACCTACCAAACCTGTGCATTTTTTTAAACTAGATACCCAGAGGAATCCAAGATGAGGTGACTTGTGGGGCTCATACTAGGTACTGATACCCAGAATCCTTTTCAAACCACAAAATTTGGCTAAAAAAAACATTTTCCTCACATTTCAATGAAAGAAAGTTCTGGAATCTGAGAGTAGCCACAAATTTACTTTTACCCAGCATTCCCCCAGGTCTCCCAATAAAAATGATACCTCACTTGTGTGGGTAGGCCTATTGCCTGTGCAGGAAATGCCCCAAAACACAACATGGACACACCACATTTTTCCACAGACAACAGAGGAGTTTTTTGCAAAGTGCCAACCTGAGGATTTTGTCCTCTAGCTCAGCCGGCACCTAGGGAAACTTCCCAAAACCTCTGCATTTTTGAAAACTAGAGACCTACAAGAATCCAGGATGGGGTGACTTGTGGGGCTCTCACCAGTTTCTGTTACCCAGAATCCATTGCAAACCTCAAAATTTGGCTAAAAAACACTTTTTCCTCACATTTTGATTCCAGAAAGTTCTGGAATCTGAGAGGAGCCACAAATGTCCTTCCACCCAGCGTTTCCCCAAGTCTCCCGATTAAAATTATACCTCAATTGTGTGGGTAGGCCTAGTGCCCGCAACAGGAAATGCCCCAAAACACAACATGGACACATCACATTTTTCCACAGACAACAGAGGTGTTTTTTGCAAAGTGCCTACCTCTGGATTTTGGCCTCTTGCACAGCCCCCACTTAGGGAAACCTACCAAACCTGTGCATTTTTTAAAACTAGAGACCTAGTGGAATCCAAGATGGCGTGACTTGTGGGGCTCTCACCAGTTTCTGTTACCCAGAATCCTTTGCAAACCTCAAAATTTGGCTTAAAAAAAAGACTTTTTCCTCCAATTGCGGTGACAGAAAGTTCTGGAATCTGAGAGGAGCCACAAAATCCCTTCCACTCAGCGTTCCCCAAAGTCTACCAATAAAAATGATACCTCACTTGTGTGCGTAGGCCTAGTGCCCCCTACAGGAAATGCCCCATAACACAACGTGAATACATCACATTTTAACAAAGAAAACAGAGGTGTTTTTTGCAAAGTGCCTACCTGTCGATTTTGGCCTCTAGCTCAGCCCGCACCTAGGGAAACCTACCAAACCTGTGCATTTTTTAAAAGTAGAGACCCAGGGGAATCCAAGATGAGGTGACTTGTGGGGCTCATACCAGGTACTGATAAACAGAATCCTTTTCAAACCTCAAAATTTGGCTAAAAAACACTTTTTCCTCACATTTCAGTGACAGAAAGTTCTGGAATCTGAGAGGAGCCACAAATTTACTTTTACCCAGCATTCCCCCAGGTCTCCCGATAAAAATGATTCCTCACTTGTGTGGGTAGGCCTATTGCCCGTGACAGGAAATGCCCCAAAACACAACGTGGACACACCACATTTTTCCACAGACAACAGAGGTGTTTCTAGCAAAGTGCCTGCCTGTGGATTTTGGCCTCTAGCTCAGCCGGCACCTAGGGAAACATACCAAACCTGTGTATATTTCTAAAACAAGAGACGTAGGGAATCCAAGATGGCGTGACTTGTGGGGGTCTCACCAGTTTCTGTTACCCAGAATCCTTTGCAAACCTCAAAATTGGGCTAAAATTAAAAACACTTTTTCTTCAAATTTTGGTGACAGAAAGTTCTGGAATCTGAGAGGAGCCAGAAAATCCCTTCCCATCAGCGTTCCCCAAAGTCTACCAATAAAAATGATACCTCACTTGTGTGCGTAGGCCTAGTGCCCACGACAGGAAATGCCCCAAAACACAACGTGAATACATCACATTTTAACAAAGAAAACAGAGGTGTTTTTTGCAAAGTGCCTACCTGTCGATTTTGGCCTCTAGCTCAGCCGGCACCTAGGGAAACCTACCAAGCCTGTGCATTTTTTAAAACTAGAGACCCAGGGGAATTCAAGATGAGGTGACTTGTGGGGCTCATACCAGGTACTGATACCCAGAATCGTTTTCAAACCTCAAGATTTGGCAAAAAAAAACGTTTTCCTCACATTTGAGTGAAAGAAAGTTCTGGAATCTGAGAGTAGCCACAAATTTACTTTTACCCAGCATTTCCCCAGGTCTCCCGATAAAAACAATATCTCACTTGTGTGGGTAGGCCTATTGCCTGTGCAGGAAATGCCCCAAAACACAACATGGACAAACCACATTTTTCCACAGACAACAGAGGTTTTTCTTGCAAAGTGCCTATCTGTGGATTTTGGCCTCTAGCTCAGCCGGCACCTAGGGAAACATACCAAACCTGTGCATATTTCTAAAACTAGAGACATAGGGAATCCAAGATGGGGTGACTTGTGGGGCTCTCACCAGGTTCTGTTACCCATAATCCATTGCAAACCTCACAATTTGGCTAAAAAAACACTTTTACCTCGCCTCTTGGTGACTGAAGGTTCTGGAATCTGAGAGGAGCCACAAATTTCCTTCCACCCAGTGTTCCCCCAAGTCTCCTGATTAAAGTGATACTTACTTGTGTAGGTAGGCCTAGTGCCCGTGACAGGAAATGCCTCAAAGTACAATGTGGACACATCACATTTTTCCACAGACAACAGAGGTGTTTTTTGCAAAGTGCCTACCTGAGGATTTTGTCCTCTAGCTCAGCCGGCACCTAGGGAAACTTCCCAAACCTCTGCATTTTTGAAAACTAGAGGCCTACAGGAATCCAGGATGGTGTGACTAGTGGGGCTCTCACCAGTTTCTGTTACCCAGAATCCATTGCAAACCTCAAAATGTGGCTAAAAAAACACTTTTTCCTCACATTTTGGTCACAGAAAGTTCTGGAATCTGAGAGGAGCCTCAAATGTTCTTCCACCCAGCGTTTCCCCAAGTCTCCCGATTAAAATTATACCTCACTTGTGTGGGTAGGCCTAGTGCCAGTGACAGGAAATGCCCCAAAACACAACGTGGACACATCACATTTTTTCACAGACAACAGAGGTGTTTTTTGCAAAGTGCCTACCTCTGGATTTTGGCCTCTTGCACAGCCCCCACCTAGGGAAACCTACCAAACCTGTGCATTCTTTTAAACTAGAGACCTAGTGGAATCCAAGATGGCGTGACTTGTGGGGCTCTCACCAGTTTCTGTTACCCCAAATCCTTTGCAAACCTCAAAATTTGGCTAAAAAAAAACACTTTTTCCTCAAATTTCGGTGACAGAAAGTTCTGGAACCTGAGAGGAGCCACAAACTCCCTTCCCCTCAGCGTTCCCCAAAGTCTACCAATAAAAATGATACCTCACTTGTGTGGGTAGGCCTACTGCCCCCGACAGGAAATGCCCCAAAACACAACGTGAATACATCACATTTTAACAAAGAAAACAGAGGTGTTTTTTGCAAAGTGCCTACCTGTCGATTTTGGCCTCTAGCCCAATCGGCACCTAGGGAATCCTACCAAACCTGTGCATTTTTCTAAACTAGAGACCCAGGGGAATCCAAGATGAGGTGACTTGTGGGGCACATACCAGGTACTGATACCCATAATCCTTTTCAAACCACAAAATTTGGCTAAAAAACACTTTTTCCTCACATCTCAGTGACAGAAAGTTCTGGAATCTGAGAGGAGCCACAAATTTACCTTTACCCAGCATTCCCACAGGTCTCCTTATAAAAATGATACCTCACTTGTGTGGGTAGGCCTATTGCCTGCAACAGGAAATGCCCCAAAACACAACGTGGACACACCACATTTTTCCACAGACAACAGAGGTGTTTTTTGCAAAGTGCCTACCTGTGGATTTTGGTCTCTAGCTCAGCCAGAACCTAGGGAAACATATCAAACCTGTGCATATTTCTAAAACTAGAGACGTAGGGAATCCAAGATGGGGTGATTTGTGGGGCTCTCACCAGGTTCTGTTACCCATAATCCATTGCAAACCTCAGAATTTGGCTAAAAAAACACTTTTACCTCGCCTTTTGGTGACAGAAGATTCTGGAATCTGAGAGGAGCCACGAATTTCCTTCCACCCAGTGTTCCCCCAAGTCTCCTGATTAAAATTATACTTACTTGTGTAGGTAGGCCTAGTGCCGGTGACAGGAAATGTCCCAAAACACAACGTGAATACATCACATTTTAACAAAGAAAACAGAGGTGTTTTTTGCAAAGTGCCTACCTGTCGATTTTGGCCTCTAGCTCAGCCGGCACCTAGGGAAACCTACCAAACCTGTGCATTTTTTTAAACTAGAGACCCAGGGGAATTCAAGATGAGGTGACTTGTGGGGCTCATACCAGGTACTGATACCCATAATCGTTTTCAAACCTCAAGATTTGGCTAAAAAAACGTTTTCCTCACATTTGAGTGAAAGAAAGTTCTGGAATCTGAGAGTAGCCACAAATTTACTTTTACCCAGCATTCCCCCAGGTCTCCCGATAAAAATGATATCTCACTTGTGTGGGTAGGCCTATTGCCTGTGCAGGAAATGCCCCAAAACACAACATAGACACACCACATTTTTCCACAGACAACAGAGGTTTCTCTTGCAAAGTGCCTACCTGTGGATTTTGGCCTCTAGCTCAGCCGGGCACCTAGGGAAACATACCAAACCCGTGCATATTTCTAAAACTAGAGACGTAGGGAATAAAAGATGGGGTGACTTGTGGGGCTCTCACCAGGTTCTGTTACCCATAATCCATTGCAAACCTCACAATTTGGCTAAAAAAACACGTTTACCTCGCCTCTTGGTGACAGAAGGTTCTGGAATCTGAGAGGAGCCACAAATTTCCTTCCACCCAGTGTTCCCCCAAGTCTCCTGATTAAAATGATACTTACTTGTGTAGGTAGGCCTAGTGCCCGTGACAGGGAAATGCCCCAAAATACAATGTGGACACATCACATTTTTCCACAGACAACAGAGGTGTTTTTTGCAAAGTGCCTACCTGAGGATTTTGTCCTCTAGCTCAGCCGGCACCTAGGGAAACTTCCCAAACCTCTGCATTTTTGAAAACTAGAGGCCTACAGGAATCCAGGATGGGGTGACTTGTGGGGCTCTCACCAGTTTCTGTTACCCAGAATCCATTGCAAACCTCAAAATGTGGCTAAAAAAACACTTTTTTCCTCACATTTTGGTCACAGAAAGTTCTGGAATTTGAGAGGAGCCACAAATGTCCTTCCACCCAGCGTTTCCCCAAGTCTCCCGATTAAAATTATACCTCACTTGTGTGGGTAGCCTATTGCCACTGACAGGAAATGCCCCAAAACACAACGTGGACACATCACATTTTTTCACAGACAACAGAGGTGTTTTTTGCAAAGTGCCTACCTCTGGTTTTTGGCCTCTTGCACAGCCTCCACCTAGGGAAACCTACCAAACCTGTGCATTCTTTTAAACTAGAGACCTAGTGAAATCCAAGATGGCGTGACTTGTGGGGGCTCTCACCAGTTTCTGTTACCCAGAATCCTTTGCAAACCTCAAAATTTGGTTAAAAAAAACACTTTTTCCTCAAATTTCGGTGACAGAAAGTTCTGGAACCTGAGAGGATCCACAAACTCCCTTCCCTCAGCGTTCCCAAAGTCTACCAATAAAAATGATACCTCACTTGTGTGCGTAGGCCTACTGCCCCCGACAGGAAATGCCCCAAAACACAACGTGAATACATCACATTTTAACAAAGAAAACAGAGGTGTTTTTTGCAAAGTGCCTACCTGTCGATTTTGGCCTCTAGCTCAGTCCGGCACCTAGGGAATCCTACCAAACCTGTGCATTTTTCTAAACTAGCGACCCAGCAAAATCCAAGATGAGGTGACTTGTGGGGCACATACCAGGTACTGATACCCATAATCCTTTTCAAACCTCAAAAATTTGGCTAAAAAACACTTTTTCCTCACATATCAGTGACAGAAAGTTCTGGAATCTGAGAGGAGCCACAAATTTACCTTTACCCAGCATTCCCCCAGGTCTCCTTATAAAAATGATACCTCACTTGTGTGGGTAGGCCTATTGCCTGCAACAGGAAATGCCCCAAAACACAACGTGGACACACTACATTTTTCCACAGACAACAGAGGTGTTTCTTGCAAAGTGCCTACCTGTTGGATTTTGGCCTCTAGCTCAGCCAGAACCTAGGGAAACATACCAAACCTGTGCATATTTCTAAAACTAGAGACGTAGGGAATCCAAGATGGGGTGATTTGTGGGGCTCTCACCAGGTTCTGTTACCCATAATCCATTGCAAACCTCAAAATTTGGCTAAAAAAACACTTTTACCTCGCCTTTTGGTGACAGAAGGTTCTGGAATCTGAGAGGAGCCACAAATTTCCTTCCACCCAGGGTTCCCCCAAGTCTCCTGATTAAAATGATACTTACTTGTGTAGGTAGGCCTAGTGCCGGGTGACAGGAATGTCCCAAAACACAATGTGGACACATCACATTTTTCCACAGACAACAGAGGTGTTTTTTGCAGAGTGCCTACCTGTGGACTTTGGCCTCTTGCACAGCCCCCACCTAGGGAAACCTACCAAACCTGTGCATTTTTTAAAACTAGAGACCTAGTGGAATCCAAGATGGTGTGACTTGTGGGGCTCTCACCAGTTTCTGGTACCCAGAATCCTTTGCAAACCTCAAAATTTGGCTAAAATTAAAAAGACTTTTTCCTCAAATTTCGGTGACAGAAAGTTCTGGATTCTGAGAGGAGCAACAAAATCCCTTCCCCTCAGCGTTCCCCAAAGTCTACCAATAAAAATGATACCTCACTTGTGTGCATAGGCCTAGTGCCCCCGACAGGAAATGCCCCAAAACACAACGTGAATACATCACATTTTAACAAAGAAAACAGAGGTGTTTTTTGCAAAGAGCCTACCTATCGATTTTGGCCTCTAGCTCAGCCGGCACCTAGGGAAACCTACCAAACCTGTGCATTTTTTTAAACTAGAGACCCAGGGGAATCCAAGATGAGGTGACTTGTGGGGCTCATACCAGGTACTGATACCCAGAATCCTTTTCAAACCTCTAAATTTGGCTAAAAAAAACCTTTTCCTCACATTTCAGTGACAGAAAGTTCTAGAATCTGAGAGGAGCCACACAATTACATTTACCCCAGCATTCCCCCAGGTCTCCCGATAAAAATGATACCTCACTTGTGTGGGTAGGCCTATTGCCTGTGCAGGAAATGCCCCAAAACACAACATGGACACACCACATTTTTCCACAGACAACAGAGGTGTTTCTTGCAAAGTGCCTACCTGTGGATTTAGGCCTCTAGCTCAGCCGGCACCTAGGGAAACATACCAAACCTGTGCATATTAACTAGAGACGTATGGAATCCAAGATGGGGTGACTTGTGGGGCTCTCACCAGGTTCTGTTACCCATAATCCATTGCAAACCTCAAAATTTGGCTAAAAAAACACTTTTACCTTGCCTTTTGGTGACAGAAGGTTCTGGAATCTAAGAGGAGCCACACATTTCCTTCCACCCAGTGTTCCCCCAAGTCTCCTGATTAAAATGATACTTACTTGTGTAGTTAGGCCTAGTGCCCGTGACAGGAAATGCCCCAAAATACAATGTGGACACATCACATTTTTCCACAGACAACAGAGGTGTTTTTTGCAAAGTGCCTACCTGAGGATTTTGTCCTCTAGCTCAGCCGGCACCTAGGGAAACTTCCCAAACCTCTGCATTTTTTTAAACTAGAGGCCTACAGGAATCCAGGATGGGGTGACTTGTGGGGCTCTCACCAGTTTATGTTACCCAGAATCCATTGCAAACCTCAAAATGTGGCTAAAAAAACACTTTTTCCTCACATTTTGGTCACAGAAAGTTCTGGAATCTGAGAGGAGCCACAAATATCCTTCCACCCAGCGTTTCCCCAAGTCTCCCGATTAAAATTATACCTCACTTGTGTGGGTAGGCCTAGTGCCCGCAACAGGAAATGCCCCAAAACAGCCTCTAGCTCAGCCGGCACCTAGGGAAACCTACCAAACCTGTGCATTTTTTTAAACTAGAGACCCAGGGGAATCCAAGATGAGGTGACTTGTGGGGCTCATACCAGGTACTGATACCCAGAATCCTTTTCAAACCTCAAAATTTGGCTAAAAAAAGCTTTTTCCTCACATTTCAGTGACAGAAAGTTCTGGAATCTGAGAGTAGTCACACATTTCCTTCCACCCAGTGTTCCCCCAAGTCTCCCAATAAAAATGATACCTCACTTGTGTGGGTAGGCCTATTGCCTGTGCAGGAAATGCCCCAAAACACAACATGGACACACCACATTTTTCCATAGACAACAGAGGTGTTTCTTGCAAAGTGCCTACCTGTGGATTTTGGCCTCTAGCTCAGCCGGCACCTACGGAAACATACCAAACCTGTGCATATTTCTAAAACTAGAGACGTAGGGAATCCAAGATGGAGTGACTTGTGGGGCTCTCCCCAGGTTCTGTTACCCATAATCCATTGCAAACCTCAAAATGTGTCTAAAAAAACACTTTTTCCTCACATTTTGGTCACAGAAAGTTCTGGAATCTGAGAGGAGCCACAAATGTCCTTCCACCCAGCGTTTCCCCAAGTCTCCCGATTAAAATGATACCTCACTTGTGTGGGTAGGCCTTGTGCCCGCGACAGGAAATGCCTCAAAACACAACGTGAATACATCACATTTTAAGAAAGAAAACAGGTGTTTTTTGCAAAGTGCTTACGTGTCGATTTTGGCCTCTAGCTCAGCCGGCACCTAGGGAAACCTACCAAACCTGTGCATTTTTTTAAACTAGAGACGCATGGGATCCAAGATGAGGTGACTTGTGGGGCTCATACCAGGTACTGATACCCAGAATCCTTTTCAAACCTCAAAATTTGGCTAAAAAAACCTTTTTCCTCACATTTCAGTGACAGAAAGTTCTGGAATCTGATAGTAGCCACAAATTTACTTTTACCCAGCATTCCCCCAGGTCTCCCGATAAAAATGATACCTCACTTGTGTGGGTAGGCCTATTGCCTGTGCAGGAAATGCCCCATAACACAACATGGACACACCACATTTTTCCACAGACAACAGAGGTGTTTCTTGCAAAGTGCCTACCTGTGGAATTTGGCCTCTAGCTCAGCCGGCACCTAGGGAAACATACCAAACCTGTGAATATTTCTAAAACTAGAGACGTAGGGAATCCAAGATGGGGTGACTTGTGGGGCTCTCATCAGGTTCTGTTACCCATAATCCATTGCAAACCTCAAAATTTGGCTAAAAAACACTTTTACCTCGCCTTTTGGTGACAGAAGGTTCTGGAATCTGAGAGGAGCCACAAATTTCCTTCCACCCAGTATTCTCCCAAGTCTCCTGATTAAAATGATACTTACTTGTGTAGGTAGGCCTAGTGCCCGTGACAGGGAAATGCCCCAAAATACAATGTGGACACATCACATTTTCCCACAGACAACAGAGGTGTTTTTTGCAAAGTGCCTACCTGAGGATTTTGTCCTCTAGCTCAGCCGGACCTAGGGAAACTTCCCAAACCTCTGCTTTTTTGAAAACTAGAGCCCTACAGGAATCCAGGATGGGGTGACTTGTGGGGCTCTCACCAGTTTCTGTTACCCATAATCCATTGCAAACCTCAAAATGTGGCTAAAAAAACACTTTTACCTCGCGTTTTGGTCACAGAAAGTTCTGGAATCTGAGAGGAGCCACAAATGTCCTTCCACCCAGCGTTTCCCCAAGTCTCCCGATTAAAATTATACCTCACTTGTGTGGGTAGGCCTAGTGCCCGCGACAGGAAATGCCCCAAAACACAACGTGGACACATCACATTTTTTCACAGACAACAGAGGTGTTTTTTGCAAAGCGCCTACCTCTGGATTTTGGCCTCTTGCACAGCCCCCACCTAGGGAAACCTACCAAACCTGTGCATTTTTTTAAACTAGAGACCTAGTGGAATCCAAGATGGCGTGACTTGTGGGGCTCTCACCAGTTTCTGTTACCCAGAATCCTTTGCAAACCTCAAAATTTGGCTAAAAAAAGCACTTTTTCCTCAAATTTTGGTGACAGAAAGTTCTGGAACCTGAGTGGAGCCACAAAATCCCTTCCACACAGCGTTCCCCAAAGTCTACCAATAAAATTGATACCTCACTTGTGTGCGTAGGCCTAGTGCCCCCGACAGGAAATGCCCCATAACACAACGTGAATACATCACATTTTAACAAAGAAAACAGAGGTGTTTTTTGCAAAGTGCCTACCTGTCGATTTTGGCCTCTAGCTTAGCCGGCACCTGGGGAAACCTACCAAACCTGTGCATTTTTTTAAAGTAGAGACCCAGGGGAATCCAAGATGAGGTGACTTGTGGGGCTCATACCAGGTACTGATAGCCAGAATCCTTTTCAAACCTCAAAATTTGGCTAAAAAACACTTTTTCCTCACATTTCAGTGACAGAAAGTTCTGGAATCTGAGAGGAGCCACAAATGTACTTTTACCCAGCATTCCCCCAGGTCTCCCGATAAAAATGATTCCTCACTTGTGTGGGTAGGCCTATTGCCCGTGACAGGAAATGCCCCAAAACACAACGTGGACACACCACATTTTTCCACAGACAACAGAGGTGTTTCTAGCAAAGTGCCTACCTGTGGATTTTGGCCTCAAGCTCAGCCAGCACCTAGGGAAACATACCAAACCTGTGCATATTTCTAAAACAAGAGACGTAGGGAATCCAAGATGGCGTGACTTGTGGGGGTCTCACCAGTTTCTGTTACCCAGAATCCTTTGCAAACCTCAAAATTTGGCTAAAATTAAAAACACTTTTTCTTCAAATTTTGGTGACAGAAAGTTCTGGAATCTGAGAGGAGCCAGAAAATCCCTTCCCATCAGCGTTCCCCAAAGTCTACCAATAAAAATGATACCTCACTTGTGTGCGTAGGCCTAGTGCCCACGACAGGAAATGCCCCAAAACACAATGTGAATACATCACATTTTAACAAAGAAAACAGAGGTGTTTTTTGCAAAGTGCCTACCTGTCGATTTTGGCCTCTAGCTCAGCCGGCACCTAGGGAAACCTACCAAACCTGTGCATTTTTTTAAACTAGAGACCCAGGGGAATCCAAGATGAGGTGACATGTGGGGCTCATACCTGGTACTGATACCCAGAATCCTTTTCAAACCTCAAAATTTGGCTAAAAAAAGTTTTCCTCACATTTCAGTGACAGAAAGTTCTGGAATCTGAGAGTAGCCACAAATTTACTTTTACCCAGCATTTCCCGAGGTCTCCCGATAAAAATGATATCTCACTTGTGTGGGTAGGCCTATTGCCTGTGCAGGAAATGCCCCAAAACACAACATGGACACACCACATTTTTCCATAGACAACAGAGGTGTTTCTTGCAAAGTGCCTACCTGTGGATTTTGGCCTCTAGCTCATCCGGCACCTACGGAAACATACCAAACCTGTGCATATTTCTAAAACTAGAGACGTAGGGAATCCAAGATGGAGTGACTTGTGTGGCTCTCCCCAGGTTCTGTTACCCATAATCCATTGCAAACCTCAAAATGTGTCTAAAAAAACACTTTTTCCTCACATTTTGGTCACAGAAAGTTCTGGATTCTGAGAGGAGCCACAAATGTCCTTCCACCCAGCGTTTCCCCAAGTCTCCCGATTAAAATGATACCTCACTTGAGCGGGTAGGCCTAGTGCCTGCGACAAGAAATGCCCCAAAACACAACGTGGACACATCTCATTTTTCCACAGACAACAGAGGTGTTTCTTGCAAAGTGCCTTCCTGTGGATTTTGGCCTCATGCACAGCCCCACCTAGAAAAACCTACCAAACCTGTGCATTTTTTAAAACTAGAGACCTAGTGGAATCCAAGATGGCGTGACTTGTGGGGCTCTCACCAGTTTCTGTTACCCAGAATCCTTTGCAAACCTCAAAATTTGGCTAAAATTAAAAACACTTATTCCTCAAATTTTGGTGACAGAAGGTTCTGGAACATGAGAGGAGCAACAAAATCCCTTCCCCTCAGCGTTCCCCAAAGTCTACCAATAAAAATGATACCTCACTTGTGTGCGTAGGCCTAGTGCCCCCGACAGGAAATGCCTCAAAACACAACGTAAATACATCACATTTTAACAAAGAAAACAGAGGTGTTTTTTTGCAAAGTGCCTACCTGCTACCTGTCGATTTTGGCCTCTTGCTCAGCCGGCACCTAGGGAAACCTACCAAACCTGTGCATTTTTTTAAACTAGAGACCCAGGGGAATCCAAGATGAGGTGACTTGTGGGGCTCATACCAGGTACTGATACCCAGAATCCTTTTCAAACCTCAAAATTTGGCTAAAAAAAGCTTTTTCCTCACATTTCAGTGACAGAAAGTTCTGGAATCTGAGAGTAGCCACAAATTTACTTTTATCCAGCATTCTCCCAGGTCTCCCGATAAAAATGATACCTCACTTGTGTGGGTAGGCCTAGTGCCCGCGACAGGAAATACCCCAAAACACAACATGGACACATCACATTTTTTCACAGACAACAGAGGTGTTTTTTGCAAAGCGCCTACCTCTGGATTTTGGCCTCTTGCACAGCCACAACCTAGGGAAACCTACCAAACCTGTGCATTATTTTAAACTAGAGACCTAGTGGAATCCAAGATGGCGTGACTTGTGGGGCTCTCACCAGTTTCTGTTACCCAGAATCCTTTGCAAACCTCAAAATTTGGCTACAAAAAACACTTTTTCCTCAAATTTTGGTGACAGAAAGTTCTGGAACCTGAGAGGAGCCAAAAAATCCCTTTCCCTCAGCGTTCCCCAAAGTCTACCAATAAAAATGATACCTCACTTGTGTGCATAGGCCTAGTGCCCCCGACAGGAAATGCCCCAAAACACAGCGTGAATACATCACATTGTAACAAAGAAAACAGAGGTGTTTTTTGCAAAGTGCCTACCTGTGGATTTTGGCCTCTAGCTCAGCCGGCACCTAAGGAAACCTGCCAAACCTGTGCATTTCTTTAAACTAGAGACCCAGGGGAATCCAAGATGAGGTGACTTGTGGGGCTCATACCAGGTAGTGATATCCAGAATCCTTTTCAAACCTCAAAATTTGGCTAAAAAAACTTTTGCCTCACATTTCAGTGACAGAAAGTTCTAGAATCTGAGAGTAGCCACAAAATTACTTTTACCCAGCATTCCCCCAGGTCTCCCGATAAAAATGATTCCTCACTTGTGTGGGTAGGCCTATTGCCCGTGACAGGAAATGCCCCAAAACACAACGTGGACACACCACATTTTTCCACAGACAACAGAGGTGTTTCTAGCAAAGTGCCTACCTGTGGATTTTGGCCTCAAGCTCAGCCAGCACCTAGGGAAACATACCAAACCTGTGCATATTTCTAAAACAAGAGACGTAGGGAATCCAAGATGGCGTGACTTGTGGGGGTCTCACCAGTTTCTGTTACCCAGAATCCTTTGCAAACCTCAAAATTTGGCTAAAATTAAAAACACTTTTTCTTCAAATTTTGGTGACAGAAAGTTCTGGAATCTGAGAGGAGCCAGAAAATCCCTTCCCATCAGCGTTCCCCAAAGTCTACCAATAAAAATGATACCTCACTTGTGTGCGTAGGCCTAGTGCCCACGACAGGAAATGCCCCAAAACACAATGTGAATACATCACATTTTAACAAAGAAAACAGAGGTGTTTTTTGCAAAGTGCCTACCTGTCGATTTTGGCCTCTAGCTCAGCCGGCACCTAGGGAAACCTACCAAACCTGTGCATTTTTTTAAACTAGAGACCCAGGGGAATCCAAGATGAGGTGACATGTGGGGCTCATACCTGGTACTGATACCCAGAATCCTTTTCAAACCTCAAAATTTGGCTAAAAAAAGTTTTCCTCACATTTCAGTGACAGAAAGTTCTGGAATCTGAGAGTAGCCACAAATTTACTTTTACCCAGCATTTCCCGAGGTCTCCCGATAAAAATGATACCTCACTTGTGTGGGTAGGCCTAGTGCCCGCGACAGGAAATACCCCAAAACACAACATGGACACATCACATTTTTTCACAGACAACAGAGGTGTTTTTTGCAAAGCGCTTACCTCTGGATTTTGGCCTCTTGCACAGCCACAACCTAGGGAAACCTACCAAACCTGTGCATTATTTTAAACTAGAGACCTAGTGGAATCCAAGATGGCGTGACTTGTGGGGCTCTCACCAGTTTCTGTTACCCAGAATCCTTTGCAAACCTCAAAATTTGGCTACAAAAAACACTTTTTCCTCAAATTTTGGTGACAGAAAGTTCTGGAACCTGAGAGGAGCCAAAAAATCCCTTTCCCTCAGCGTTCCCCAAAGTCTACCAATAAAAATGATACCTCACTTGTGTGCATAGGCCTAGTGCCCCCGACAGGAAATGCCCCAAAACACAGCGTGAATACATCACATTGTAACAAAGAAAACAGAGGTGTTTTTTGCAAAGTGCCTACCTGTGGATTTTGGCCTCTAGCTCAGCCGGCACCTAAGGAAACCTGCCAAACCTGTGCATTTCTTTAAACTAGAGACCCAGGGGAATCCAAGATGAGGTGACTTGTGGGGCTCATACCAGGTAGTGATATCCAGAATCCTTTTCAAACCTCAAAATTTGGCTAAAAAAACTTTTGCCTCACATTTCAGTGACAGAAAGTTCTAGAATCTGAGAGTAGCCACAAAATTACTTTTACCCAGCATTCCCCCAGGTCTCCCGATAAAAATGATTCCTCACTTGTGTGGGTAGGCCTATTGCCCGTGACAGGAAATGCCCCAAAACACAACGTGGACACACCACATTTTTCCACAGACAACAGAGGTGTTTCTAGCAAAGTGCCTACCTGTGGATTTTGGCCTCAAGCTCAGCCAGCACCTAGGGAAACATACCAAACCTGTGCATATTTCTAAAACAAGAGACGTAGGGAATCCAAGATGGCGTGACTTGTGGGGGTCTCACCAGTTTCTGTTACCCAGAATCCTTTGCAAACCTCAAAATTTGGCTAAAATTAAAAACACTTTTTCTTCAAATTTTGGTGACAGAAAGTTCTGGAATCTGAGAGGAGCCAGAAAATCCCTTCCCATCAGCGTTCCCCAAAGTCTACCAATAAAAATGATACCTCACTTGTGTGCGTAGGCCTAGTGCCCACGACAGGAAATGCCCCAAAACACAATGTGAATACATCACATTTTAACAAAGAAAACAGAGGTGTTTTTTGCAAAGTGCCTACCTGTCGATTTTGGCCTCTAGCTCAGCCGGCACCTAGGGAAACCTACCAAACCTGTGCATTTTTTTAAACTAGAGACCCAGGGGAATCCAAGATGAGGTGACATGTGGGGCTCATACCTGGTACTGATACCCAGAATCCTTTTCAAACCTCAAAATTTGGCTAAAAAAAGTTTTCCTCACATTTCAGTGACAGAAAGTTCTGGAATCTGAGAGTAGCCACAAATTTACTTTTACCCAGCATTTCCCGAGGTCTCCCGATAAAAATGATACCTCACTTGTGTGGGTAGGCCTAGTGCCCGCGACAGGAAATACCCCAAAACACAACATGGACACATCACATTTTTTCACAGACAACAGAGGTGTTTTTTGCAAAGCGCCTACCTCTGGATTTTGGCCTCTTGCACAGCCACAACCTAGGGAAACCTACCAAACCTGTGCATTATTTTAAACTAGAGACCTAGTGGAATCCAAGATGGCGTGACTTGTGGGGCTCTCACCAGTTTCTGCTACCCAGAATCCTTTGCAAACCTCAAAATTTGGCTACAAAAAACACTTTTTCCTCAAATTTTGGTGACAGAAAGTTCTGGAACCTGAGAGGAGCCAAAAAATCCCTTTCCCTCAGCGTTCCCCAAAGTCTACCAATAAAAATGATACCTCACTTGTGTGCATAGGCCTAGTGCCCCCGACAGGAAATGACCCAAAACACAGTGTGAATACATCACATTGTAACAAAGAAAACAGAGGTGTTTTTTGCAAAGTGCCTACCTGTGGATTTTGGCCTCTAGCTCAGCCGGCACCTAAGGAAACCTGCCAAACCTGTGCATTTCTTTAAACTAGAGACCCAGGGGAATCCAAGATGAGGTGACTTGTGGGGCTCATACCAGGTAGTGATATCCAGAATCCTTTTCAAACCTCAAAATTTGGCTAAAAAAACTTTTGCCTCACATTTCAGTGACAGAAAGTTCTAGAATCTGAGAGTAGCCACAAAATTACTTTTACCCAGCATTCCCCCAGGTCTCCCGATAAAAATGATTCCTCACTTGTGTGGGTAGGCCTATTGCCCGTGACAGGAAATGCCCCAAAACACAACGTGGACACACCACATTTTTCCACAGACAACAGAGGTGTTTCTAGCAAAGTGCCTACCTGTGGATTTTGGCCTCAAGCTCAGCCAGCACCTAGGGAAACATACCAAACCTGTGCATATTTCTAAAACAAGAGACGTAGGGAATCCAAGATGGCGTGACTTGTGGGGGTCTCACCAGTTTCTGTTACCCAGAATCCTTTGCAAACCTCAAAATTTG
The DNA here is from genome assembly GCF_031143425.1 of Pleurodeles waltl. Classification (NCBI taxonomy): domain Eukaryota; kingdom Metazoa; phylum Chordata; class Amphibia; order Caudata; family Salamandridae; genus Pleurodeles; species Pleurodeles waltl. The sequence goes on from NC_090437.1 coordinate 763,142,484, forward strand.
GCTAAAATTAAAAACACTTTTTCTTCAAATTTTGGTGACAGAAAGTTCTGGAATCTGAGAGGAGCCAGAAAATCCCTTCCCATCAGCGTTCCCCAAAGTCTACCAATAAAAATGATACCTCACTTGTGTGCGTAGGCCTAGTGCCCACGACAGGAAATGCCCCAAAACACAATGTGAATACATCACATTTTAACAAAGAAAACAGAGGTGTTTTTTGCAAAGTGCCTACCTGTCGATTTTGGCCTCTAGCTCAGCCGGCACCTAGGGAAACCTTCCAAACCTGTGCATTTTTTTAAACTAGAGACCCAGGGGAATCCAAGATGAGGTGACATGTGGGGCTCATACCTGGTACTGATACCCAGAATCCTTTTCAAACCTCAAAATTTGGCTAAAAAAAGTTTTCCTCACATTTCAGTGACAGAAAGTTCTGGAATCTGAGAGTAGCCACAAATTTACTTTTACCCAGCATTTCCCGAGGTCTCCCGATAAAAATGATATCTCACTTGTGTGGGTAGGCCTATTGCCTGTGCAGGAAATGCCCCAAAACACAACATGGACACACCACATTTTTCCATAGACAACAGAGGTGTTTCTTGCAAAGTGCCTACCTGTGGATTTTGGCCTCTAGCTCATCCGGCACCTACGGAAACATACCAAACCTGTGCATATTTCTAAAACTAGAGACGTAGGGAATCCAAGATGGAGTGACTTGTGTGGCTCTCCCCAGGTTCTGTTACCCATAATCCATTGCAAACCTCAAAATGTGTCTAAAAAAACACTTTTTCCTCACATTTTGGTCACAGAAAGTTCTGGAATCTGAGAGGAGCCACAAATGTCCTTCCACCCAGCGTTTCCCCAAGTCTCCCGATTAAAATGATACCTCACTTGAGCGGGTAGGCCTAGTGCCCGCGACAAGAAATGCCCCAAAACACAACGTGGACACATCACATTTTTCCACAGACAACAGAGGTGTTTCTTGCAAAGTGCCTTCCTGTGGATTTTGGCCTCATGCACAGCCCCACCTAGAAAAACCTACCAAACCTGTGCATTTTTTAAAACTAGAGACCTAGTGGAATCCAAGATGGCGTGACTTGTGGGGCTCTCACCAGTTTCTGTTACCCAGAATCCTTTGCAAACCTCAAAATTTGGCTAAAATTAAAAACACTTATTCCTCAAATTTTGGTGACAGAAGGTTCTGGAACATGAGAGGAGCAACAAAATCCCTTCCCCTCAGCGTTCCCCAAAGTCTACCAATAAAAATGATACCTCACTTGTGTGCGTAGGCCTAGTGCCCCCGACAGAAAATGCCTCAAAACACAACGTAAATACATCACATTTTAACAAAGAAAACAGAGGTGTTTTTTTGCAAAGTGCCTACCTGCTACCTGTCGATTTTGGCCTCTTGCTCAGCCGGCACCTAGGGAAACCTACCAAACCTGTGCATTTTTTTAAACTAGAGACCCAGGGGAATCCAAGATGAGGTGACTTGTGGGGCTCATACCAGGTACTGATACCCAGAATCCTTTTCAAACCTCAAAATTTGGCTAAAAAAAGCTTTTTCCTCACATTTCAGTGACAGAAAGTTCTGGAATCTGAGAGTAGCCACAAATTTACTTTTATCCAGCATTCTCCCAGGTCTCCCGATAAAAATGATACCTCACTTGTGTGGGTAGGCCTAGTGCCCGCGACAGGAAATACCCCAAAACACAACATGGACACATCACATTTTTTCACAGACAACAGAGGTGTTTTTTGCAAAGCGCCTACCTCTGGATTTTGGCCTCTTGCACAGCCACAACCTAGGGAAACCTACCAAACCTGTGCATTATTTTAAACTAGAGACCTAGTGGAATCCAAGATGGCGTGACTTGTGGGGCTCTCACCAGTTTCTGTTACCCAGAATCCTTTGCAAACCTCAAAATTTGGCTACAAAAAACACTTTTTCCTCAAATTTTGGTGACAGAAAGTTCTGGAAACTGAGAGGAGCCAAAAAATCCCTTTCCCTCAGCGTTCCCCAAAGTCTACCAATAAAAATGATACCTCACTTGTGTGCATAGGCCTAGTGCCCCCGACAGGAAATGCCCCAAAACACAGCGTGAATACATCACATTTTAACAAAGAAAACAGAGGTGTTTTTTGCAAAGTGCCTACCTGTGGATTTTGGCCTCTAGCTCAGCCGGCACCTAAGGAAACCTGCCAAACCTGTGCATTTTTTTAAACTAGAGACCCAGGGGAATCCAAGATGAGGTGACTTGTGGGGCTCATACCAGGTAGTGATATCCAGAATCCTTTTCAAACCTCAAAATTTGGCTAAAAAAACTTTTGCCTCACATTTCAGTGACAGAAAGTTCTAGAATCTGAGAGTAGCCACAAAATTACTTTTACCCAGCATTCCCCCAGGTCTCCCGATAAAAATGATACCTCACTTGTGTGGGTAGACCTATTGCCTGTGCAGGAAATGCCCCAAAACACAACATGGACACACCACATTTTTCCACAGACAACAGAGGTGTTTCTTGCAAAGTGCCTACCTGTGGATTTTGGCCTCTAGCTCAGCCAGCACCTAGGGAAACATACCAAACCTGTGCATATTTCTAAAACTAGAGACATAGGGAATCCAAGATGGGGTGACTTGTGAGGCTCTCACCAGGTTCTGTTACCCATAATCCATTGCAAACCTCAAAATTTGGCTAAAAAAAACACTTTTACCTCGCCTTTTGGTGACGGAAGGTTCTGGAATCTGAGAGGAGCCACACATTTCCTTCCACCCAGTGTTCCCCCAAGTCTCCTGATTAAAATGATACTTACTTGTGTAGGTAGGCCTAGTGCCGGTGACAGGAAGTGTCCCAAAACAGAACGTGGACACATCACATTTTTCCACAGACAACAGAGGTGTTTTTTGCAAAGTGCCTACCTGTGGATGTTGGCCTCTTGCACAGCCCCCACCCAGGGCAACCTACCAAACCTGTGCATTTTTTTAAACTAGAGACCTAGTGGAATCCAAGATGGCGTGACTTGTGGGGCTCTCACCAGTTTCTGTTACCCAGAATCCTTTGCATACCTCAAAATTTGGCTAAAATTAAAAACACTTTTTCCTCAAATTTCAGTGACAGAAAGTTCTGGAATCTGAGAAGAGCCACAAAATCCCTTCCCCTCAGCGTTCCCCAAAGTCTACCAATAAAAATGTTACCTCACATGTGTGCGGAGGCCTAGTGCCCCCGACAGGAAATGCCCCAAAACACAACGTGAATACATCACATTTTAAGAAAAAAAACAGAGGTGTTTTTTGCAAAGCGCCTACCTCTGGATTTTGGCCTCTTGCACAGCCCCCACCTAGGGAAACCTACCAAACCTGTGCATTTTTTTAAACTAGAGACCTAGTGGAATCCAAGATGGCGTGACTTGTGGGGCTCTCACCAGTTTCTGTTACCCAGAATCCTTTGGAAACCTCACAATTTGGCTAAAAAAATCACTTTTTCCTCAAATTTTGGTGACAGAAAGTTCTGGAACCTGAGTGGAGCCACAAAATCCCTTCCCCTCAGCGTTCCCCAAAGTCTACCAATAAAAATGATACCTCACTTGTGTGCGTAGGCCTACTGCCCCCGACAGGAAATGCCCCAAAACACAACGTGAATACATCACATTTTAACAAAGAAAACAGAGGTGTTTTTTGCAAAGTGCCTACCTGACGATTTTGGCCTCTAGCTCAGCCAGCACCTAGGGAAACCGACAAAACCTGTGCATTTTTTTTTAACTAGAGACCCAGAGGAATCCAATATGAGGTGACTTGTGGGGCTCATGCCAGGTACTGATACCCATAATTATTTTCAAACCTCAAAATTTGGCAAAAATACAATTTTCCTCAAATCTCAGTGACAGAAAGTTCTGGAATCTGAGAGGAGCCACAAATTTACCTTTACCCAGCATTCCCCCAGGTCTCCTGATAAAAATGATACCTCACTTGTGTGGGTAGGCCTATTGCCTGCAACAGGAAATGCCCCAAAACACAACATGGACACACCACATTTTTCCAGAGACAACAGAGGTGTTTCTTGCAAAGTGCCTACCTGTGGATTTTGGCCTCTAGCTCAGCCAGCACCTAGGGAAACATACCAAACCTGTGCATATTTCTAAAACTAGAGACGTAGGGAATCCAAGATGGGGTGATTTGTGGGGCTCTCACCAGGTTCTGTTACCCATAATCCATTGCAAACCTCAAAATTTGGCTAAAAAAATACTTTTACCTCGCCTTTTGGTGACAGAAGGTTCTGGAATCTGAGAGGAGCCACACATTTCCTTCCACCCAGTGTTCCCCCAAGTCTCCTGATTAAAAAGATACTTACTTGTGTAGGTAGGCCTAGTGCGCATGACAGGAAATGCCCCAAAACACAATGTGGACACATCATATTTTTCCACAGAGAACAGAGGTGTTTTTTTCAAAGTGCCTACCTGTGGATTTTGGCCTCTAGCTCAGCCGGCACCTAGGGAAACTTCCCAAGCCTCTGCATTTTTTAAAACTAGAGGCCTACAGGAATCCAGGATGGGGTGACTTGTGGAGCTCTCACCAGTTTCTGTTACCCATAATCCATTGCAAACCTCAAAATTTGGTTAAAAAAACACTTTTACCTCGCCTTTTGGTCACAGAAAGTTCTGGAATCTGAGAGATGCCACAAATGTCCTTCCACCCAGCGCTTCCCCAAGTCTCCAGATTAAAATTATACCTCACTTGTGTGGGTAGGCCTAGTGCCCACGACAGGAAATGCCCCAAAACACCACTTGGACACATCACATTTTTCCACAGACAACAGAGGTGTTTTTTGCAAAGTGCCTGCCTGTGGATTTTGGCATCTTGCACAGCCCCCACCTAGGGAAACCTAAAAAACCTGTGCATTTTTGAAAACTAGAGAACTAGTGGAATCTAAGATGGGGTGACTTAGGGCTCTCACCAGTTTCTTTTACCCAGAATCCTTTGCATACCTCAAAATTTGGCTAAAAAAAACACTTTTTCCTCAAATTTTGGTGACAGAAAGTTCTGGAATCTGAGAGGAGCCACAAAATCCCTTCCCCTCAGCGTTTCCCAAAGTCTACCAATAAAAATGATACCTCACTTGTGTGTGTAGGCCTAGTGCCCCAACAGGAAATGCCCAAAAACACAATGTGAATACACCACATTTTAACAAAGAAAACAGAGGTGTTTTTTGCAAAGTCCCTACCTGTCGATTTTGGCCTCTAACTCAGCCGGCACCTGGGGAAACCTACCAAACTTGTGCATTTTTTTAAACTAGAGACCCAGGGGACTCCAAGTTGAGGTGACTTGTGGGGCTCATACCAGGTACTGATACCCGGAATCCTTTTCAAACCTCAAAATTTGGCTAAAAAAACACTTTTTCCTCACATTTCAGTGACAGAAAGTTCTGGAATCTGAGAGGAGCCACAAATTTACTTTTACCCAGTATTCCCCCAGGTGTCCCAATAAAAATGATACTTCACTTGTGTGGGTAGGCCTATTGCCTGCAACAGGAAATGCCCCAAAACACAACATGGACACACCACATTTTTCCACAGACAACAGAGGTGTTTCTTGCAAAGTGCCTACCTGTGGATTTTGGCCTCTAGCTCAGCTGGCACCTAGGGAAACATACCAAACCTGTGCATATTTCTAAAACTAGAGACGTAGGGAATGCAAGATGGGGTGACTTGTGGGGCTCTCACCAGGTTCTGTTACCCATAATCCATTGCAAACCTCAAAATTTGGCTAAAAAAACACTTTTACCTCACCTTTTGGTGACAGAAGATTCTGGAATCTGAGAGGAGCCACAAATTTCCTTCCACCCAGTGTTCCCCCAAGTCTCCTGATTAAAATGATACTTACTTGTGTAGGTAGGCCTAGTGTCCGTGACAGGAAATGCCCCAAAACACAATGTGGACACACCACATTTTTCCACAGACAACAGAGGTGTTTTTTGCAAAGTGCCTACCTGTGGATTTTTGTCCTCTAGCTCTGCCGGCACCTAAGGAAACTTCCCAAACCTGTGCATTTTTGAAAACTAGAGGCCTACAGGAATCCAGGATGGGGTGATTTGTGGGGCTCTCACCAGTTTCTGTTACCCAGAATCCATTGCAAACCTCAAAATTTGGCTAAAAAAACACTTTTTCCTCACATTTCGGTGACAGAAAGTTCTGAAATCTGAGAGAGCCACAAATTTCTTTTCACCCAGCGTTTCCCCAAGTCTTCTGATGCAAATGATACCTCACTTGTGTGGGTAGGCCTAGTGCCCGCAACAGGAAATGTCCCAAAACACATTGTGGACACATCACATTTTAACAAAGAGAACAGAGATGTTTGTTGCAAAGTGCCTACCTCTGGATTTTGGCTACTAACTCAGCCGGAACCTAGTGAAACCTACCAAACCTGTGCATTTTTCTAAAACTAGAGACGTAGTGGAATCCAAGATGAGGTGACTTGTAGGGCTCTCACCAGTTTCTGTTACCCAGAATCCATTGCAAACCTCAAAATGTGGCTAAAAAAACACTTTTTCCTCACATTTCGGTGACAGAAAGTTCTGGAATCTGAGAGGAGCCACAAATTTCTTTCCACCCAGCGTTCCCCCAAGTCTTCTGATAAAAATGATACCTCACTTGTGTGGGAAGCCCTAGTGCCCGCGACTGGAAATGTCCCAAAACACAACGTGGACACATCGCATTTTTCCACAGACAACAGAGGTGTTTTTTGGTGTTTTTTGTAAAGTGCCTACCTGTGGATGTTGGCTTCTAGCTCAGCCGGCACCTAGGGAAACCTACCAAACATGTGCATTATTGTAAAACTAGAGACGTATGGGTAATCCAACATGGGGTGACTTGTGGGGCTCTCACCAGGTTCTGTTACCCATAATCCATTGCAAACCTCAAAATTTGGCTAAAAAAACACTTTTACCTTGCCTTTTAGTGATAAAAGGTCTGGAACCTGAGAGGAGCCACAAATTTCCTTCCACCCAGTGTTCCCCCAAGTCTCCTGATTAAAATGATACTTACTTGTGTAGGTAGGCCTAGTGCCCGTGACAGGAAATGCCCCAAAACACAATGTGGACACACCACATTTTTCCACAGACAACAGAGGTGTTTTTTGCAAAGTGCCTACCTGTGGATTTTTGTCCTCTAGCTCTGCCGGCACCTAAGGAAACTTCCAAAACCTGTGCATTTTTGCAAACTAGAGGCCTACAGGAATCCAGGATGGGGTGATTTGTGGGGCTCTCACCAGTTTCTGTTACCCAGAATCCATTGGAAACCTCAACATTTGGCTAAAAAAACACCTTTTCCTCACATTTCGGTGACAGAAAGTTCTGGAATCTGAGAGGAGTCACAAATTTCCTTCCGCCCAGCGTTCCCCCAAGTCTTCCAATAAAAATGATACCTCACTTGTGTGGGTAGGCCTGGTGCCCACAACAGGAAATGCCCCAAAACACAACGTGGACATATCACATTTTTCCACATACAACAGAGATGTTTTTTGAAAAGTGTCTAACTGTGGATTTTGGCCTCTAGCTTAGCCGGCACCTAGGGAAACTTACCAAACCTGTGCATTTCTGCAAACTAGAGACCTAGAGGAATCCAGGATGGGGTGACTTGAGGAGCTCTCACCACCTTCTGTTACCCAGAATCCTTTGCAAACCTCAACATTTGGCTAAAAAAACACTTTATCCTCACATTTCAGTGACAGAAAGTTCTGGAATCTGAGAGGAGTCACAAATTTCCTTCCACCCAGCATTCCCCCATGTCCACCGATAAAAATGATACCTCACTTGTGTGGGTAGGCCTGGTGCCCGCAACAGGAAATGCCCCAAAACACAACGTGGACACATCACTTTTTTCCAGAGACAACAGAGGTGTTTTTTGCAAAGTGTCTACCTGTGGATTTTGGCCTCTAGCTTAGCCGGTACCTAGGGAAACCTACCAAACCTGTGCATTTTTTGACAACTAGAGACCTAGTGGAATCCAAGATGGAGTGACTTGTTGGGCTCTCAGCAGGTTCTGTTACCCATAATCCTTTGCAAACCTCAAAATGTGGATAAAAAAAACACTTTTTCCTTACATTTCGGTGACAGAAAGTTCTGGAATCTGAGAGGAGCCACAAATTCCCTTCCCCTCAGCATTTTCCAAAGTCTCCCGATAAAAATGATACCTCACTTGTGTGGGTAGGACTAGTGCCCACGACAGGAAATGCCCCAAAACACAACGTAGATACATCACATTTTTCCAAAGAAAACAGAGGTATTTTTTGCAAAGTGCCTACCTGGGGATTTAGGCTTCTAGCTCAGCCGGCACCTAGGGAAACCTACGAAAATTGTGCATTTTTTAAAACTAGAGACGTAGGGGAATCCAAGATGGGGTGACTGGTGGGGCTGTCACCAGGTTCTGTTACTCAGAATCCATTGCAAACCTCAAAAGTTGGCTAAAAAAACACTTGCTCCTCACATTTCAGTGACAGAAATTTCTGGAATCTGAGAGGAGTCACAAATTTCCTTCCACCCAGCATTCCCCCATGTCCACCGATAAAAATGATACCTCACTTGTGTGGGTAGGCCTGGTACCCGCCCCAGGTAATGCCCCAAAACACAACGTGGACAGATCACTTTTTTCAGAGACAACAGAGGTGTTTTTTGCAAAGTGTCTACCTGTGGATTTTGGACTCTAGCTTAGCCGGCATCTAGGGAAACCTGCCAAACCTGTGCATTTTTGCAAACTAGAGTCCGAGAGGAATCCAGGATAAGGTGACTTGTGGGGCTCTCAAAAGGTTCTGTTAACCAGAATCCTTTGCAAACCTCAATATTTGGCTAAAAAAACACTTTTTCCTCACATTTCAGTGACAGAAAGTTCTGGAATCTTAGAGGAGTTTCAAATTTCCTTCCAACCAGCGTTCTCCCAAGACTCCCAATAAAAATGATACCTAAGTTGTGTGGGTAGGCCTAGTGCCAGCGACAGGAAATGCCCCAAAACACAACGTGGACACATCACTTTTTTCCAGAGACAACAGAGGTGTTTTTTGCAAAGTGTCTACCTGTGGATTTAGGCCTCTAGCTCAGCCGGAACCTAGGGAAACCTACGAAACCTGTGCATTTTTTAAAACTAGAGACGTAGGGGAATCCAAGATGGGGTGACTTGTGGGGCTGTCACCAGGTTCTGTTACCCAGAATCCATTGCAAACCTCAAAATTTGCCTAAAAAAACACTTGTTCCTCACATTTCAGTGACAGAAATTTCTGGAATCTGAGAGGAGTCACAAATTTCCTTCCATCCAACATTCCCCCAAGTCCACCGATAAAAATGATACCTCACTTGTGTGGGTAGGCCTGGTACCCGAAACAGGAAATGCCCCAAAACACAACGTGGACAGATCACTTTTTTCAGAGACAACAGAGGTGTTTTTTGCAAAGTGTCTACCTGTGAATTTTGGCCACTAGCTTAGCCGGCATCTAGGGAAACCTGCCAAACCTGTGCATTTTTGCAAACTAGAGTCCTAGAGGAATCCAGGATAGGGTGACTTGTGGGGCTCTCACCAGGTTCTGTTAACCAGAATCCTTTGCAAACCCCAACATGTGGCTTAAAAACACCTTTTCCGAACATTTCAGTGACAGAAAGTTCTGGAATCTGAGAGGAGTCACAAATTTCCTTCCAACCAGCGTTCTCCCAAGACTCCCAATAAAAATGATACCTAACTTGTGTGGGTAGGCCTAGTGCCCGCGACAGGAAATGCCCGAAAACACAACATGGACACATCACTTTTTTCCAGAGACAATAGAGGTGTTTTTTGCAAAGTGTCTACCTGTGGATTTTGGCCTCTAGCTTAGCCGGCATCTAGGGAAACCTGCCAAACTTGTGCATTTTTGCAAACTAGAGTCCTAGAGCAATCCAGGGTAGGGTGACTTGTGGGGCTCTCACCAGGTTCTGTTAACCAGAATCCTTTGCAAACCTCAACGTTTGGCTAAAAAATCACTTTTTCCTCACATTTTAGTGACAGAAAGTTCTGGAATCTGAGAGGAGTTACAAATTTCCTTCCAACCAGCGTTCTCCCAAGACTCCCAATAAAAATGATACCTAACTTGTGTGGGTAGGCCTAGTGCCCACAACAGGAAATGGCCCAAAACAAAATGTAGACACATGAAATTTTTCCAAAGAAAACAGAGGTGCTTTTTGCAAAGTGCCTACCTGTGGATTTTGGCCGCTAGCTAAGCCGACACCTAGGGAAACCTCCCAAACCTTTCCATTTTTTAAAACTAGACACCTAGAGGAATTCAGGATGGGTTCACTTGTGGGGCTCTCACCAGTTTCTGTTACCGAGAATCCATTGCAAACCTTAAAATTTGGCTAAAAAAAACACTTTTTCCCCACATTTCGGTGACAGAAAGTTCTGGAATCTGAGAGGAGCCACAAATTTCCTTCCACCCAGCATTCCCACAAGTCTACCGATAAAAATTATACCTCACTTGTGTGGGTAGGCCGGTGCCCGCAACAGGAAATGCCCCAAAACACAACGTGGACAGATCACTTTTTTCCAGAGACAACAGAGGTGTTTTTTGCAAAGTGTCTACCTGTGGATTTTGGCCTCTAGCTTAGCCGGCACCTAGGGAAACCTGCCAAACCTGTGCATTTTTGCAAACTAGAGTCCTAGAGGAATCCAGGATGTGGTGACTTGTGGGGCTCTCACCAGGTTCTGTTAACCAGAATCCTTTGCAAACCTCAACATTTGGCTAACAAAACACGTTTTCCTCACATTTCAGTGACAGAAAGTTCTGGAATCTGAGAGGAGTCACAAATTTCCTTCCACCCAGCGTTCTCCCAAGACTCCCAATAAAAATGATACCTAACTTGTGTGGGTAGGCCTAGTGCCCGCAACAGGAAATGCCCCAAAACAAAACGTAGACACATGACATTTTTCCAAAGAAAACAGAGGTGCTTTTTGCAAAGTGCCTACCTGTGGATTTTGGCAGCTAGCTAAGCCGGCACCTAGGGAAACCTCCCAAACCTTTGCATTTTTCAAAACTAGAGACAAAGAGGAATTCAGGATGGGTTCACTTGTGGGGCTCTCACCAGTTTCTGTTACTGAGAATCCATTGCAAACCTTAAAATTTGGCTAAAAAAACACTTTTTTGCCCAACATTTCGGTGACAGAAAGTTCTGGAATCTGAGAGGAGCCACAAATTTCCTTCCACCCAGCATTCCCACAAGTCTACCGATAAAAATTATACCTCACTTGTGTGGGTAGCCTGGTGCCCGGGACAGGAGATGCCACAAAACACAACGTGGACACATCACATTTTTCCACAGACAACAGAGGTGTTTTTTACAAAGTGCCTACCTGTGGATTTTGGCCTCTTGCTCAGCCGCCACCTAGGGAAACCTACCAAACCTGTGCATTTTTTAAAAACTAGAGACGTAGTGGAATCCAAGATGGGGTGACTTGTTGGGCTCTCAGCAGGTTCTGTTACCCAGAATCCTTTGCAAACCTCAAAATTTGGCTAAAAAAAACACTTTTTCCTCACATTTCGGTGACAGAAAGTTCTGGAATCTGAGAGGAGCCACAAATTCCCTTTCCCTCAGCGTTTCCCAAAGTCTCCTGATAAAAATGATACCTCACTTGTGTGGGTAGGCCTAGTGCCCCCGACAGGAAATGCCCCAAAACACAACGTAGACACATCACACTTTTCCAAAGAAAACAGAGATGTTTTTTGCAAAGTGCCTACCTGTCGATTTTGGCCTCTAGCTCAGCCGGCACCTAGGGAATCCTACCAAACCTGTGCCTTTTTTAAACTTGAGACGTAGGGGAATCCAAGATGGGGTGGCTTGTGGGGCTCTCACCAGGTTCTGATACAAAGAATCCTTTTCAAACCTCAAAATGTGGCTAAAAAACACTTTTTCCTCACATTTTGGTGACAGAAAGTTCTGGAATCTGAGAGGAGCCACAAATTTCCTTTCACCCAGCATTACCCCAGGTCTCCCGATAAAAATGAAACCTCACATGTGTGGGTAGGCCTAGTGCCCGCGACAGGATATGCCCCAAAACATAACGTGGACACATCACATTTTTCGACAGACAACAGAGGGGTTTTTGAAAGTGCCTACCTGTGGATTTGGGCCTCTAGCTCAGCCGGCACCTAGGGAAACCTACCACGTGGTGTTTTGGGGCATTTCCTATCGAGGGCACTAGGCCTACCCACACAAGTGAGGTATCATTTTTATCAGACGACTTGGATGAACGCTGGGTGGAAAGAAATTTGTGGCTCCTCTCAGATTCCAGAACTTTTTGTCAACGAAATGTGAGTAAAAAGTAGTTTTTTAGCCAAATTTTTAGATTTGCAAAGGATTCTGGGTAAGAGAACCTGGTGAGCGCCCCATAAGTCACCCCATCTTGGATTCCTCTAGGTCTCTAGTTTTCAAAAATGCACAGGTTTGGTAGGTTTCCCTAGGTGCCAGCTGAGCTAGAGGCCAAAATCCACTGGTAGGCACTTTGCAAAAAACACCTCTGTTGTCTGTGGAAAAATGTGAGATGTCCACATTGTGTTTTGGGGCATTTCCTGTCACGGGCACTAGGCCTACCTACACAAGTGAGGTATAATTTTCATCAGAAGACTTGGGGGAACGCTGGGTGGAAGGAAATTTGTGGCTCCTCTCAGATTCCAGAACTTTCTGTCACTGAAATGTGAGGAAAAAGTGTTTTTTAGCCAAAGTTTGAGGTTTGCAAAGGATTCTGGGTAACAGAACCCAGTGAGACCCCCACAAGTCACCCCATCTTGGATTCCCCTAGGTCTCCAGATTTACAAAATGCACAGGTTTGGTAGGTTTCCCTAGGTGCCGGCTGAACTAGAGGCCAAAATCCACAGGTAGCCACTTTGCAAAAAACACCTTTGTTTTCTGTGGAAAAATGTGATTTGTCCACGTTGTGTTTTGGGGCAATTCCTGTCGCAGGCACTAGGCCTGCCCACACAAGTAAGGTATCATTTTTATCGGGAGACTTGGGGGTACGCTGGGTGGAAGGAAATTAGTGGCTCTTCTCAAATTCCAGAACTTTCTGTCACCGAAATGTGAGGAAAAAGTGTTTTTTAGCAAAATGTTGAGGTTTGCAAAGGATTCTGGTTAACAGAACCTGGTGAGAGCCCCACAAGTCACCTCATCTTGGATTCCCCTATGGCCCTAATTTTTAAAAGTGCACTGGTTTGGTAGGTTTCCCTAGGTGCCAGCTGAGCTAGAGGCCAAAATCCACTGGTAGGCACTTTGCAAAAAACACCTCTGTTGTCTGTGGAAAAATGTGAGATGTCCACATTGTGTTTTGGGGCATTTCCTGTGACGGGCACTAGGCCTACCTACACAAGTGAGGTATAATTTTCATCAGAAGACTTGGGGGAACGCTGGGTGGAAGGAAATTTGTGGCTCCTCTCAGATTCCAGAACTTTCTGTCACCGAAATGTGAGGAAAAAGTGTTTTTTAGCCAAAGTTTGAGGTTTGCAAAGGATTCTGGGTAACAGAACACGGTGAGACCCCCACAAGTCACCCCATCTTGGATTCCCCTAGGTCTCCAGTTTAAAAAAATGCACAGGTTTGGTAGGTTTCCCTAGGTTCCGGCTGAACTAGAGGCCAAAATCCACAGGTAGCCACTTTGCAAAAAACACCTTTGTTTTCTGTGGAAAAATTTGATTTGTCCACGGTGTGTTTTGGGGCAATTCCTGTCGCAGGCACTAGGCCTGCCCACACAAGTAAGGTATCATTTTTATCGGGAGACTTGGGGGTACGCTGGGTGGAAGGAAATTAGTGGCTCTTCTCAAATTCCAGAACTTTCTGTCACCGAAATGTGAGGAAAAAGTGTTTTTTAGCCAAATTTTTAGGTTTGCAAAGGATTCTGGTTTACAGAACCTGGTGAGAGCCCCACAAGTCACCTCATCTTGGATTCCCCTATGGCCCTAATTTTTCAAAAATGCACAGGTTTGGTAGGTTTTCCTAGGTGCCGGCTGAGCTAGAGGCCAAAATCCACAGGTAGGCACTTTTCAAAAAACACCTCTGTTTTCTTTGGGAAAATGTGTTGTGTCCACGTTGTGTTTGGGGGCATTTCCTGTTACAGGCGCTAGGCCTACACACACAGATGAGGTACCATTTGTATCGGGAGACTTGGGGGAACATAGAATAGCAAAACAAGTGTTATTGCCCCTTGTTTTTCTCTACATTTTTTCCTTTCAAATATAAGACAGTGTGTACAAAAGACATCTATTTGAGAAATGCAAAGTAATTAACATGCTAGTATGGGCACCCCAGAGTTCAGAGATGTGCAAATAACCACTGCTCCTCAACACCATATCTTGTGCCCATTTTATAAATACAAAGGTTTTCTTGATACCTATTTTTCACTCTTTACATTTCAGCAAGTGAATTGCTGTACACCCCGCATAGAATGAAAATCCACTGCAAGGTGCAGCTCATTTATTGGCTCTGCGTACCTAGGGTTCTTGATGAACCTACAAGCCCTATATATCCCCACAACCAGAAGAGTCCAGCAGACGTAACGGTATATTGCTTTGAAAAATCTGACATCGCAGGAAAAGGTTACGGAGTAAAACGTAGAGAATATGGCTGTTTTTCTTTTTTTTACCTCAATCTCATTCTTCTTTTTATTTCATTTGTTATTTTCTGTAGGAAGCCCTTTTAGGATGTACACAAATCACCCATTGCTAAATTCAGAATGTTGTCTACTTTTCAGAACTGTTCAGGTTTCCGGGATCCAGCATTGGTTTCACACCCATTTCTGTCACTGACTGGAAGGAGGCTGTAATCACAAAAAATCGTAAAAATGGGGTATGTCCCAGTAAAATGCCAAAATTGTGATGAAAAATTGGGTTTTCTGATTCCAGTCTGCCTGTTCCTGAACGCTGGGAAGCTGTTGATTTTAGCACCGCAAACCTTTTGTTGATGCCAATTTCAGAGGAAAAACCACAAGCCTTCTTCTGCAGCCCTTTTTTTGAAAAAAAATGAAATGTTCACTATATTTTGGCTAATTTCTTGGCCTCCTTCATGGAAACCCACAAAGTCTGGGTGCCTCTAGTATCCCTCGGATGTTGGAAAAAAAGGACGCAATTTTGGCATGGATAGCTTATGTGGACAAAATGTTATGAGGGCCTAAGCATGCCCTGCCCCAAATAGCCAAAAAAGGCCTGGCAAGTGGGGGGGGGGAAGGCCTGGCAATGAAGGGGTTAAAAATCATGCAATTAGAAACTGTGGGCCTCATTATGAGTCTGTCAGTCACTAGACTGCCAGACTCGCAGATGGATGTCGGACCGCCGCCAATGCGGTCCTAGCGCCACATTACATCCCTGGCGATTAGGCAGTTAGGGAACCACCAACTGCGCCAGAAACAGAGATCCATGTGGTCTGGAGGTAGGTGGTGGACCTAATCTGCCCTAGGGATTACAACCTCTTTTTCTGCAAGCCTTTTCGTGGTGGTAGCACCGTCATAGAAAGGCTGTTGGAGAATGGGTACAGGATGCCCCTGGAAGGCCCCTGCACTGCCCATGCACTTGGTATGTAGTAATGATGCCACAGTCACAAATGAGGTCCAGTAAAGGTCTCCAAAAATTAATACTTACTCAAACCTTGGTAGCTTGGCTCATGAGTAGTCAGGATTAACTTTAGAGACAGGTGAGTAAAGCATTTAAAAGCACCAATACAGTAAATAAGTAAGACACAACGCACAATAAAAATCCAATTTATAAATGCAGGAACACTTTTATAATTAAAATGACACCAAAACAACTAAAATCCAATGTAGGGAACCAGAGATATGACTTTGACACCTTTATTAGGGTATCCTGGCTCAGCTTGTCAAAGGCCGACCAATCAGGAAAGGCTGTACAGGGCTGATTTTAGGTAACTTTAGGAAAAAGCTTTAAAACTATTTCACTGTATTAGCTATAATAATTCTAATGTTGGAAAGTTGTTGGATTTATTCTAATAATTTGGAATGTTGCATGATATTTTTTAGCTCACTCCTATTAAAAGTAAGACTTTCTTGATTGTAAATAAAGCCTTCCTATGTTAGTCTATGGAGCGAATGCTCTATTTTGGGGTAGATTGGTAGATTTCCCTCCCCAGGGCTTATAAAACATATTTTATAATGTATCTGCTTAAAGTAACATGGCACCCTATCCCTGGGGCATCTAGGGGAGATCTCACCGGTGACTGATATGGAAATGTATGGGAGTTTAAGACTTTGGAAGTACAGTTATTACCAAAGTCGAATTTGCATATATTTATATTTAAAATCAACCTGCAAAGCAGGGGTGACTATAAAAGGACAGCTGGCCACACAGCAGTGCACACTTAAGTGCAGTATATCTACTGGGCCTCTAAACCATTGATACTCAAAGTACGGCCCGGGGGCCACATGCAGCCCCCCTGTCCTTTACATGCGCCCCCCCGACCTTTACATGCGGACCCAAAATCAAAAGGAGCAATGGGCTGAATCAGCGCTAACACTGAGAAAGAAATTAATTAAACAAGCAAGCATTCATGTAAAGATTAACATGAAATTAAAGAAAAGAAGTAACTAGGTTATCCTGCACGATTTATCTTTAGAAACACCTTTATATTTAAAGCAATATTGTAAAAATATGATTAAATCCACTCAAAATTCAGAAAGCGTATTTCATTAACATATAAAACCGTTCCACCTTTGTACATCACATTTTATCGGTGCATTGAGACTATTTTTTTTTAAAGTAATAGTTTTAAACATGAATATACATTCGTTTTTCCCCCACCCTGACAACAGTGTCAATAGTGAGCTAAAATGCATGTCAGCTGTTAAGTGCACCCTGTGGGTTGGGTTCCTGTTAAACACAAACAACATTATAGTTTATTAAATCAAACACAGGGGAAGGTTTTGCACATTCCACATTGTGAAGTAATGTATTTCGACATGCTTTTGTATGTGATATTGAAGAAAAAAGGGAAAATGGAACAAAACAATTGCCTAGGATCACACAATTTGATAAAGTGGGGAACCTGGGATTAATTCTAGGTTGCAGCTGTTATGTGTTTCGCTTCCAGTACACCCACTTTACTGGCACAATTCCCTGGAACTTTCTCTTTCTGAGTGCCACATTGCTGGCATCAATGCGGCCCTCATCACATCATAGCCCAAAAATGTTGGCCCCGGTAAAATGTTTGTGAGTACCCAGGCTCTAAACCAACATGCCCTGCCATATAGTTGGGGCTTACAGGTAGGTTGCCAGTACCAATTGTAATTAAATCTAATTACCATTTACACAGAGCACTGGCCCTGGGGCTGGTTACCCGAACCCAGGGCACAATCAGAGTAAGAAAACACCAGTATCATTCAAAAAGGGGGGCAAAACATGAGGGG
This sequence comes from Pleurodeles waltl, assembly GCF_031143425.1. Classification (NCBI taxonomy): domain Eukaryota; kingdom Metazoa; phylum Chordata; class Amphibia; order Caudata; family Salamandridae; genus Pleurodeles; species Pleurodeles waltl. The sequence continues at coordinate 763,159,884 of NC_090437.1, forward strand.
ACGTATGCAAATAGCCCAGTTTTCTCCCAATATATATGCCATAATCCATTGCTAGGGAGCGTTTACAAACCAAATATAACCGACTGAAGATCAAACATAAACTGGTTCATACAGCAAGATAAGATGGTGTATCAGTCCAGCGGTGCCCTAAACAAATTAAAAAGGTATGAGGTACCTGGAAGTAGCTTACAGATGAAGGAGAATGATAGGGACAGGACATACCAGACTCATTTTGTGTCTGTGGTGAAGAAAGAGGCAACACAAAATAGGGAGCAGTGACTGGGAAATTATAGATCGAAACAAGTAGCATAGGTGTGTGTTCAGGGTCCTTTTAGAACTATTTATGCATTGCAGGCTCAATTGACCAGGAGGATTTGCAACGGACACCATTGGTCTGGTGTTTAATGCTTTGTCTGTATGTTCAGAAATCAATAGAAAGATTTAAAGAAAAGAAAAGAAAATGGAGCCATCATCTACGGCCATATCCTTAATCACCTAAAGTTTAAATTTTAATAATAATTTTAACATTAAGGAAACCTAACTGATACATTATATAATGCAACAATAAATGTTAAAATGTCAAATAATGAAAAATGAACTAGAATTTGAATTCAGAATTGAGAAACATAAAATGTATCAAAGGCAAAGCAACATTATTTATTGTCTTAAATTAAGGAAAATCCTAGATCATGATGTAAAATGACAGAAAAATTTGATGTAATCATGTATCTAAAAGTAATGTAAACATTTTATGGTATTATACCCATAATTTATAACATTAAAAGTAATTAATCACACTGTTTATTTATGAAAACTAGGTATACATAAAGAATAACAACTGTGTAAAATCAATGAAGACACTACGGGCCAAATTTAGTAATATTTCACACACCTGTCAGCAGGTAGGCAATTTGCTGCACTTTGTTGCATGACATGGAGACAGTAGAGATGTGCCATATTTATTTACTAAGATATAGCTTATTTCTAATGTCTCTTAGCGCATCTACAATGAGTGCACTTAGCTCCAATGCAGGCACCCTTGTGCCACAGTACAAGGGTGCTTGCATTACAAAAAGCAGTGTTCATGTGTAAGAAGGAAAATACCGTCCCGCAGAAAAGCAATCCTTAGAGAAACTTTTTTTTTCTATGTGTACTGGTAAATGCATCATGTATAGAAATTGGAAGTAGCAAGGAGAAATAAATACATTTCTGCTTCTTATGTTGAAGTCACAAGGGCACATCATTTTGACGCAAGTCCAGCTTTACTGATCTTAGTAAATCTGGGATTGCATTAAAATGCATGTGTAGAGATGGGAACACCCATGCTCCACCCTTGGAGCACCTCCCTGTAGCAAAATAATGCAAGGCAGCGCATTGCATTACCTTGCAAAATAATCCATGACAGGATCTGAACATGTCAGAATCTTGTGCCTTCACATGCATCCAATATTTGTTAATAAAAATTGTGAGCAAACCAAGGCAGCCAATAAAAAGCATTGTTGTATTATACATGTATGTATTTATTAATATGTATTTCATGCCCTGCAAACAAAGGAAGATGAGTACACCACTAATATGTGTATGTGGTGCATAAAAATAAACCTTCAAAAATTGCTATGTAGCCATACAACACTATAGGCACCCTTCTGCCACGTTACAAGGTTTGTGTTTGTCCTAGGCAGCCACAAGTGCCCCATCACAGGAATATTAAGCTCTCTCCCATTCATGCAACACAATGAACACAGTTGCGATCATGCATTGCATTGCACATATTTTGAGTAAATTAAGGGAGCACTTGTGAAATTTATAAAAATACCTTTCTCACATTTTAAAACATATATTTTTGTAGCGAAAAAAGTTTACTAAAACATTTTTAAAAAAATTAGCCACTTTATTTGTATTTTGTTTGTTTATAAAACAAAGACACAAAAACATAAAAGAAAGTACAGATTCATCAATCGTTTAATAATATTGGTGTCACATTTCATTATGATGTAGCCCACACATAAATATACTCTATTATAATGGCAGAAGAAGAATGGCCTGAATCTGAGGTTAAACCTGTTAAAACCAGCCTTGAGCAGAAGAATCAGGACCCTCTCCGGAGCCTGACTGTCACTCCATTTGCATTTAATAAATGTCTTAAAGGGAACCGACACAGTCTCAAATGTATCCATTCTGTCATGTATAATTGAAGTTAACCGCTCAAGGGAGTAAATGGACTACCCTTTTTACCACCAAACATGAAGTGTCAGTGCTAAGGGTTGTTCCCAAAACTGGACTAAAGGCAGCCAGACCTTTTTTCAAGAGGTGGGTAATGAGTTTGCCCTGATCATGGTCAGAGGTACTTGCTACGTTCCCCTATATCTCCAAGTAGAACCAGAAGGGATTGCAATGGCAAGGAAACTCCTACTAATAATTATACTTGGGCGCAACTCACAAAGTTTTACTCAGCAGAATTACATGGAGTTTCAAAATATCTCTGCGAGATTCCACAGAATATCACAAATGGGCAGCAATAGACATGTCACACTGCTAGTTCTGTGATATTGCACTGAAAGTTCATTCTGGAGTTAAAAATCAGCGCAAACTGCACCATCCAGCCCGCCAACAGAAGTGCGCAACTTGAGTTGATTTTGTTGCAGCTGAAATAGATTTTCTACTCAAGTGGTAGCTTTCTGATCATGAATGGCATTAACTGCCTGCACCTGTGAGCATTGGGGAAATCCCATTCAGTGCACACCTAGCAACAGAAAAACGCATTAGGGGATGATTGTACACTCCAACTTACTGCCATGAGGCAGTTGGCAGAATTTGGCTTGAACTCTGCATTACAAGTCTAATGTGGAGTGGCCAAAATTGTGCCAATTCTGCCAGCGCAGTCGAATATATTACCCACCTCTACCATTATTTGAGTCTGTGAAAAGATTTAATTCCAGAAGCTTTGTATCATAGGGCAGGACCACCATATGCGCAAAAAAGTACCTGGGTTTTCACAATTTCTCAACGTGTCTTGGCTCCCAAACATTGCACGGAGTCATACTGGGGTCAGGTACCAAATTAATAAGTTTATATTCTCTTATCCCAAGTGTCATCCTCTATCTCTTGACCCAATCTCTCTCATAGTAGCAGACATAAGTGTGGGTAGGCCTAGGTCCGAGACTACTCCCTGCAACCATTTGATTCCCTTTTGGTGGAGTTTTTCATAGAGGATGGTTGTTAAGGGTGTTTTTGCCCTGCAGATTTTTTGTCATGGGTGTCCCCAGTCCGGACCAGTAAAAGTTGTGTGAGCCTATGTAAAGCGCCCCAGCCCTGTTAAAAATCCTCCTGGAACTCCACCTGGGTATCAGGATATTATCTGTGAACACCTTGCCTAAGGTTAGAAGTGACTGGGTATTCAAGAGGTGAAAGTGTGGGTCGTAAACATATAGGGTGAAAGTTTATGTTATTTATTTACTTATTTAGCAGCATTTATTAGTCATGAACAGTCATTGCAAGGGGATATCACTGCACTATAGAATGCCAAAAATTGAATTACTACTTCACTGGGGGAGAGACCAAGGGGAAAATCCAAGTTTTAATCTTCTTTCTGAAGCTAAGGTGGTCATCTCTGTGATGAAGGACCAGGGGTAGCAGATTCCAGTAGGCTGCTGCAAAATGAGTGAAAGAACAGCCTCAGGCTCTTACATTTATAATCCATATAGTTTTAGCCAAGGCTAAGTTATTGGATCTCAGATTTCTTGAGGCAGTATAATATTCAATTTTGGAGTGGAGAATCAAAGAGTCAGAATTATGAAAAGCCCTGTGCGCATGACAGAGAAGTTTAAATGTTGCCCTTTTTTGGATGGGAAGCCAATTAAGAGTTTTTAGGCAGCTTGAGGGGAAACTGTATCAGTCTTTATCACATATGAACTTTGCAACCATATTTTGATTCACCTGTACACGGGTGAAAAGGTCAGCCATTCCCATGAAAAAGAAGTTACCATAGGCCAATCTGCTGATTACAAGGGCTTGGACTATGGTCCTATATCAACTTACTGGAATTCAGTAGAATATTTTTTAAGATGTTGGAGCAGTCCATAACAGGGCACATGTGGCAATGACTTGCTCCTGCATGGTCAAAGATTCAGATTCATTAATAAAAACAGCCACATTTTTAGTCCCAAAGGCACCTCCAAATTAAAAATTTGTAGATTTTGCTGCAATTAATTTAAAAAAGTGGACTCTTATCCAACTGGCGACCTCAGCAAGGCATCTAGAAACATTCTGTTGAATGTCATCATATTCTCCCCTATGGAGATTACTAATTGTGTGTCATCAGCATGAGGGAAGTTCTGGAATACCCACTTGTGAACCAGCTTTGCGAGGGGTGCGACATACTCTTTCAATAGGGTAGTGCTTAAAGTAGAGCCTTGCGGTACCACACATTTAGAGCTGAGGGGAGAGGATGTGACTGTGTTAAACTAGACAGCCTTAGCCCTTTTGTTTAAGAAGGGCCCAAACCAGCATAAAAAAGCAAAAACAACAGAGGGTGAATGGAATGCTGAACAATGAAACATTCAACCCCAGTCACAAAGATCTGGGTTTCATCCATCGTTTATTGCCTACCATGCCACCCCAGTTTGGACACAGCCATATACAAACCAGTCTAGACCCTCATCCCCATGGGAACAGTCCAGCCTGAACTGCCAAGCCAGCTCTTACCTGGACCAGAAACAAGCATCCTGGGCCCGGTTTCGGGGAATGAACCCTCATTAGCAGGCTAGCTTGAATTCAGAAGTGCAGTGAGCAGGTGACCCCGTCTGGGCATACCCTTCCCACATAGGGTGATAGAAACAAAAACAACAGATGATGGATGGAATTCTGAACAATACAAACATCCACACCCAGTCACAAAGATCTGGGTTTAATCCATCATTTTTTGATCACCATGCACCCCAGTTTGGACACCTCATATGCAAATCAGTCTTGAGCCTGTTCCAATTAGTACAGTCCAGCTTGAACTGCCAAACCAGGTCCTCCTTTGACAGAAACAAGCATCCTGGGACCTGTTTAGGGGTATCACCCCTCATCAGCCAGGCCAGCTTTAATCTAGTGGAGCAGTGAGCACAGGACCCACATCTGGGCATACCTTTCCCACTTAGGGCGCCAAAAGCAAAACAACAGATGATGAATGGAATGCAGGACAATACAAACATTCACCCCCAGTCACAATCATCTGGGTTTAATCCATTGTTTTTTTTCGTACCACGCAAGTCCAGTTTGGACACAGCCATATGCAAATCAGTCTTCACCCTGTTCCCCATAAGTACAGCCCAGCCCGAACTGTGAAGTCTGGTCCTCCCTGGACCTGAAACAAGCACCTTGGGATCTGTTTCGGATAGGTCCTTCCAGGACCTAAAACAAGCATCCTGGGACCAGTTTTGGGGGCTATTCCCTCTTCAGCCAGGCTACCTTGAATTGGGCAGCACAGTGAACATGGGGCACACGTCTGGGCATACCCTTCCCACCAAGGGTGACAAAAAGAACAAATGATAGACGAAAATCTGAACAATGTGAACATTCATCCCCAGTCACAACGATCTGGGTTTAATCCATCTTTTTTTGCCCACCACATCACCCCAGTTTGGACACAGTCATATGCAAGTCAATCTTGACCCTGTTCCCCATGGAAACAATCAAGGCCGAACTTCCAAGCCAGGTTCTCCCTGCACTAGAAACAAGCATCCTGGGACCAGTTTCAGGTATCATCCTTCATCAGCCAGGCTACCTTGAATCCCATGGCGCAGTAAGCACAGGACCAATGTCTCGGCATACCCTTCTCACTTAAGGTGACAAAATAAATAAAAAAACAGCTGATGAACGGAATGCTGAACAATGCAAACATTCACCCCAGTCACAAAGATCTGGGTTTAATCCATTCTTTTTTTGCCCAGCACACAACCCCAGTTTGGACACAGCCATATACAAATCAGTTGTGACTCTTCCCCATGGAAACAGTCCAGCCCGAACAACCAAGCCAGGTACTCCCTGCACCAGAAAGAAGCATCTTGGGACCAGTTTCAGAGCATCACCCCATATCAGCCAGGCTAATATGAATCCATTGATACAGTGGGCACGGGACATCCGTGTGGGCATACCCTTTCCACTTAGGGTGACAAAAATAAAAGCAACAGATGATTCACAGAATGCTGAACAATGCAAATATTTATCTCCAAATACAAAGAGTTGGGTTTAATCCATTGTTTTCTTTTGCCCACAACACCACTGTAGTTTAGACACAGTCATATGCAAATCAGTCTTGACCCTGTTCCCCGTGGGAACAGTCCATCCCAAATTGCCAAGTCATGTTCTCCCTGCACTGGAAACAAGCATTCTGGGACCTATTTTAGGGTATCACTCCTCATCAGCCAGGCTAGCTTGAATCCAGTGGTGCAGTGAGCATGGGACCCACATCTGGACATAGCCTTTCCACTTAGGGCGACAAAAGCAAAAACATCATATACCAATGTAAGCCAGGGCAGAGTAGAGCAGAGAGGAAAAGCCCTACCTCATGACATTTACTTATCAATTGGCAATGCAAGACAGTGTCAAATGCCATGGAAAGATCAAGTAGAATCAGCGCATCAGCTTTTCCCTGATCTATTTCTAGTCATTTTTTGTCCAAAACAGCCAGCAGAATGGATTCAGTACCGTTCGAGGCCCTGAGTCCTGTCTGAGAAGAGTCCAAAAGATTAATGTTTTCTAGGAAGGCTGTCAAATGACTGACAAGTCTTTCCAAGACCTTGGACATGAATGGAAACAGCAAAATGGGATGGTAATTTGATAAAACAGAAGCATGTAATCCAACTTTTTTTGGTGGGGGGGGTTAGAGCTTGCTTCCAGCTGTCTGGGTACTCCGTATCTGACAGGGAGGAATTAAAAATTTGAATCAAATAATGGCTTAAAATAGGTGATAATTGGGAAAATATGGTGGCAGGAGTCCATGGGGATGGCTGATTTGACTTTCAGCATGAGGTTTTCCACCTGTGCACTGGACACATTAGCAAAGTGTCCCAGATGAACTTCAGCATCTGGGTGCAGTCCTAGTTTATCCCAGGTTTGCTCACTTAAGAAAGGTTGACCATCTACAGTGGAATAAATATTCTCATTTTTTCTGTAAAGTAATTTAGTAATTTGCAATCGCCTCACAATGGGGGAGTGAGGTGTGATAGCTTGGGAAAGGCTGGTTGGCTGAGAGTGTGGGAGACTGGACTGAAAATCAGGGTAGTTGTTTATTGGTGACATGAGGAAGGGGAACATGATAGCACCGGTTTATCTGTGACTTGGAGCCAGGTGTCCAGTAGAATCTGTTTAGTGGTAAGCATGTGAGATCTTGCCTTATGAGCTGAACTTAGGAACCAGAGAAGTTCGCAGAGGAGGTTCCAAGAGAGGTGTTGTTTGACTTGTGTCTAAACTTTATTATTAAATGTTATGGTTCCAATCAAGCACAGGACGAATTTGGGCTGCTTGGAGGTGTCAATGCATGGTCCAAAAAACCTAATTCCTCATCAGTCGTGCGTGAGTAAAGGGTGACTGTCGCAAACATAGCAGACTGATTTTGCCTAGCAAACAGGCATAATCACATTGGGAGTTGTACAATGGTGGCACATCAGGATCACAGAGTGAGGATCTATGAAATGTACATTATGCACGTCATGAAGTCATCTGAACTGTTGGGATACAACCAAACCAAGAAATCTGCAGCCTCTTCCATCTATATATTTTTTTTTATAAAGCACTCACAATGCTGGTGGAATAATGTGCTGGTAGAAATGTGCTGTAGAATTATGGAGGTATGTGCCAAGACATTTTAAGGGGTCATGGGTTCAAGAGAAGCTGTTGCGTTCAAGGGCTGTTCATGAGAGAATGAGATTAGACCGCCCAAGCCACATGATGTGGAGCAATCTATGGTGAAACCCTCAGAATTTGCAAGGCTAGATGATTCCTGTTTGAGGGCTGGAAGGAAGGACCCTGGATCTGATAAAATCATAGGACATCATCAACATAAAGAGCTAACTTATGTTCCTATCTTCCTGCAGGAAGTTCTTTCATGTGTGGATTGTGTTGTACCCACTGGTCAAATGGCTTCATAATGAGTAAGGAAATCAATGTGGAGAGTGGGCGTCTTTGTCGGGTGCCCCGGTGATAGATAACTGTGAGACGTATTGTCTGTTAACCTTTATCTCTAAAACCGGACATTAGTAACTTGCAAGGATCAGTGACATCATTGCGGGGCCTAGGGGAATTTTATTTAAAATTTAGATGTGTAACGCCAATTACTCTAGCAAAAGCCTTTTTGGCATCTAGTGATAGGAGAATCATCAGGGTGTAGGTGCATTCTGCTAGTCTTAATGATGAGTCTGTCAATCTGATGTTATCTCCTGTATGACGATTGTGAATAAATCTGACTTGCTGGGAAGAGATAATACTGGGTCATTTTGCGTGTAGGCAAGACACCAATATTGAGGTGAAGTATCAGTCAGTATCATCAGTATTTAGGAGAGCTATAGTCATCACACCAGTATTTAGGGGAGCTGTAGGGTGGTATGATTGATATGTGGTGGAATATTTGTCTGGTTTCAAGAGGAGTCCAATTTGTGACCTTGACTATGCCACAAGGTAAAATCTGATTGAATGTTTTAGTCAGTGGTCCACTAGAATATCAATGAAAGCTTTGTAGAAGGAGAATGGGAAGCTATCTAGGACCTGAGACTTATGCTCTAGGATTCAAGTTATAGATGTCCAGACTTCTTCAAACGTGTTCTCATTGTCTAAGGATGAGGAAATCTTCCTTGTTTACATTGGGTTTGTGAGTGCAGAAATAGGCCTCTTGTAATTCTGGAGAGAAGGACTCACCTGTCAGGAGGGATTTTTAATAATTAGTAAAACATTTGAGTATGTCCGCAGTGGCTATGTAGGAAGTACACTGTGGGTCAGTAATTTTATAGATGTGATTTTGTAAACAGGATTGGTGCCATTTGAAAGCCAGCAAGTGGTCCTCCTTACCTCTTTTCTTAGAGTACCGCTGTGAAATGTACACCAGTTTCTTGGCAGCATCCTTCAACAATAATTGCTCAAGCTTCCATCGCGTCCTGTGCAGCTTACACTGTATGTAGGAGGAAGCACTGTGTTAACCTGCTCATCTTCTAAGTCTTTCCTCTTTTGCTTTCCTAGACTTTCGAAGGTGGTTGTGTGAGATATGAATTCCCCCATGACTGCTTTTGCAGTGCCCCATAATATTCCTTGAGTGACTTCTTCATTGATATTTTGAAAGAAATAGTGGTCAAGAATCTCTCATATCTGCTCGTTGACCACTATGTCCATCACATTAACTTCATTCATAAACCAGGGTCTGAATTGTTGGTGATAGAGTTCAATTAAGTATAAGTGTAGCCACGCTGAGTCATGATCCGATATGTTTTTCTATTCAATGTCAGTGAATATAAATTTGTGGTTGAAGAGTTTTGGGGTAAGAAAGGAGTCAATGCATGTGTGGGATCTATGCATGTTGGAGTAGAATGTTAAGTCCTTCTTTCCTTGGTGTTGGGTTCCCCATATGTTTCCACATTGAGGTCAACTATGCCCTGGAGCATGAACCTGAGGGCTGTGTGGCTTGGTGAGCAGGAGATTGACTATCTTCAGTGAATTGGAAGATCGTGTTAAACTCTTGGCCCATAGCTAAATGACTTTTGATCTGCATAAAAGGTGCCTTTGACCTGCATAAAAGGTGCCTTGGTCCTCATTGTGGGCATATATGGAGTAGCACATTGGGAGGAGGTTGCCAAGCCTGCCTCTGAGTCCTACCCAGCAGCCTCCTATGTCAGTTTGTTCAGAATCTAGTTGGAAGGTTAAGCCCTTGCATATTAGGATGGCTGTGACAATCATTTTGGATGTGCTGGGTATGTAAAATTGGGAAGGAAACCAATAAGATGGCAGTGTTGAAACATCTTAGGACCCAATATTATTCTAAGATCATTGTACAAAAAACACTGATATTGAAAAAGACTTTGATATTAAAAAGAGAGTCTTTCCATAGAGGTCATCCTGGACACACTGAATATTCATACTGTGTCTGAATATGAAGGAATCATGCACGCTTCAAGGACACTTGGCAAAAATGTTTGCAAATTGCCGTTTACAGTCCACTATAGCCTAAACATTAATGGAATAGGTGTGCTTTGTTTTTATGGTAGATGGTGCTATTACTTAAGGTGGCACCAATTGAAGAAACATGGATTCATTAGCCCATAATCATGATGGAAGTGTGTTATTTCATAGAATCCATCCTTGGTTTATGTTTGCTCGTGCCTTGAATTAGGAAAGTGAAGCTAATGAGGAGTTAGCCTCATGATGGCATTATGGAAGATTAGCAAAAAAGAGGCTAAAGCTATGTGGAAAATACCTGCCAGCCTAACTGATGAGCTCTGAAAGGAACTAGATGCCAACATGTAAAATCAATTTACCATGTGGTGGGATGGCATAAGAATGAACTGTTGATTGTTGCAAACTTGGAGCAATCTAATAATTGCAAGATGCTCTTCTTCTTTAATGTCCTTGCATGGATCGGCCCTCCTCCCCCAGATCAATCAGGTTGATCCTCTGTCGTAAAGTCCTCACCATTATCCTTCTGTGTAGCTAGTGTTGATGCAGATGACCCACTCTGACTAAACTACCTCCATGGCTGGAGAGTGGTTGCAAATGATTTACAGTTGCTATTCGTTTGTATTAGGTTGTTATTGCATGACGTTTTTCACCTGCAAAGACCCTGCGTAGCATTCTGATGCATTGCACTGCACTGCAAAAAACTGCATGAAACTGTGTGAACTAGCATGTGCCTTGAAAATACCAGTGTATTAGCCTCGCACTAGGATTAGAGTCGGAAACCCCACCTTGCATACATTAAAATCTGCATGATGCAAGCTGATGCAACACAGGCCTCATGAAGACAACAATGCTAAACTAACACTGCATAGCTTTATTAATGTGACTTAATATGACTTAAACACCTTGCTTCGGATTATGTCGACTTGTTGACGCACAGATGATGCAAGAGCTTAAATAAACTGTGCCACAATGTTAACTATAGCATCAAACTCAATTTTATTATCTTCAGGAGCTGGTCAGTGATTTCACTGATGAAAAAAACATCAAATGTAATAACACTATTGCGTAGAACAGCCTAGAAGTGTCAGGTCTAAAAGACAGTGGGAAATGCTACAAGCTCCCTACATAAAATCCTATGTGTAATGTGTGATAAACAGGTCCTGATAGAGGAGTACAAAACACTGCTTTATTGATATTGATAGGAATAGTCTTTACCAACACTCTGGGGATACCAGACTGCAACATCCTTCAAAGTATGTTAAAAGCTATTTTGTGAAAATAAAATAAAAATATATTGCTTCTGCAGTTTTTGACCAGGTCTCAACCAATATTATAGGTTTTTATTTATGGTGGGTGAATCTATACATAGAGCTGGCCACTATATTCTAAATGTCTCAGTGATGATAATTTCCTATCCTCAAGCTGCTGAAAATTAGGTTTTAGTAGATGACCTAATGAGATAAGCCGGTGACAACCAAGAACTAGAGAGAGTGTTTTATCAATTAATTTCAATCTAAGCATTTGTGATATAGAGCACAATGTTTTTAAATGGGTAAGAGCAGCTGTTCATTAACTGTTGAAGCCTGTTGGAAGGTGGTTTATTAGTAGAGGTTGATAGGTAGCCACCACTAGTAATAAGTCCACAATCACAATGTAAGGTCCAGTCATTGTCTTAGTAAATAAATCCCTTGTTCAACCCTTGGTAGCTGGCAATGAGCAGGCAGGCTTAAATTAGGAGACAGGTGTGTTAAGAATTTAAAAACACCACTACATTAAATACGCAACACACAACACACAATTAAAATCCAACACTAATTTATAAAAATAAGAAATCATTTAATATTAAAATTACACACATTCCACAGAAATCTAACGTAGGGAACCGGAGATATGAATTTTTAAAGATTAAATGTAAAACTGTGCTTTCAAGTGCTTAAAAAACAATATCACCAATCTAGGACATCTGGTCAAGCTAGACCAGGACCAAGACTCAATTTGAGGCCGATCACGATGGAGCAGAACTCAGATACACTGAGCGGGAGGCCTCGAACAAAGTTTCAGACTTAGGCGGTCATTACAACCCTGGCGGTCGGTGTTAAAGCGGCGGTAATGCCGCCAACAGGCGGGCTGAAAAATGTTTGCAATTACGACTGTGGCGGAAACCGCCAACAAAGACAGCCACTTAAACACTCCGACCGCCACGGCGGTACAAACAAACAGCTTGGCGGTCACCGCCAACAGACAGGGGGAAGACAATGTACCGCCCACACTATTATGACAGGCCAATCCGCCACCTTTTCCAGGGCGGATTCACCACGGATAAAAACACGGCGGAAACAGGAATCCCAAAGGAAAAACACTCACCTCTACACACCCCACGAGGAACGTGAACGCCATAGATCCGGAACCCCAAATTTTCCCTGCGTCAGTCTTCCTGCTCCTCTACCAGGAGCACAAACGCCGGCGGCGAAGACCACGGTGAGTACTGCACCTATGACACAGGGGAGGGGGGATGGGGGAGGGAAAAAACAGGGACACACACACACAACACCCCCACCCTCACCCACTACAACACACACACGAGCTCAGCCGGCACCTAGGGAAACCTATCACGTGGTGTTTTGGGGCATTTCCTATCGAGGGCACTAGGCCTACCGACACATGTGAGGTACCATTTTTATCAGACGACTTGGAGGAATGCTGGGTGGAAAGAAATATGTGGCTCCTCTCAGATTCCAGAACTTTTTGTCACTGAAATGTGAGTAAAAAGTATTTTTTTAGCCAAATTTTGAGATTTGCAAAGGATTCTGGGTAAGAGAACCTGGTGAGCGCCCCATAAGTCACCCCATCTTGGATTCCTCTAGGTCTCTAGTTTTCAAAAATGCACAGGTTTGGTAGGTTTCCCTAGGTGCCAGCTGAGCTAGAGGCCAAAATCCACAGGTAGGCACTTTGCAAAAAACACCTCTGTTGTCTGTGGAAAAATGTGAGATGTCCACATTGTGTTTTGGGGCATTTCCTGTCTCGGGCACTAGGCCTACCTACACAAGTGAGGTATAATTTTCATCAGAAGACTTGGGGGAATGCTGGGTGGAAGGAAATTTGTGGCTCCTCTCAGATTCGAGAACTTTCTGTCACCGAAATGTGAGTAAAAAGTGTTTTTTAGCCAAATTCTGAGGTTTGCAAAGGATTCTGGCTAACAGAACCTAGTGAGAGCCCCACAGGTCACCCCATTAGGATTCCCCTAGGTCTCTCGTTTTTAAAAATGCACAGGTTTGGTAGGTTTCCCTAGGTGCCAGCTGAGCTAGAGGCCAAAATCCACAGGTAGGCACTTTGCAAAAAACACCTCTGTTTTCAGTGGAAAAATGTGATATGTCCACGTTTGGTTTTTGGGGCATTTCCTGTCACGGGCTCTAAGTCTACCCACACAAGTGAGGTATCATTTTTATCAGGAGAGTTGGAGGAACGCTAGGCAGAAGGAAATATGTGTCTCCTCTCAGATTCCAGAACTTTCTGTCACCGAAATGTGAGGAAAAAGTATTTTTTTATCCAAAGTTTGAGGTTTGCAAAGGATTTTGGGTAACAGAACCCGGTGAGACCCCCACAAGTCACCCCATCTTGGATTCCCCTAGGTCTCCAGTTTTAAAAAATGCACAGGTTTGGGAGGTTTCCCTAGGTGCCGGCTGAACTAGAGGCCAAAATCCACAGGTAGCCACTTTGCAAAAAACACCTTTGTTTTCTGTGGAAAAATGTGATTTGTCCACATTGTGTTTTGGGGCAATTCCTGTCGCAGGCACTAGGCCTACCCACACAAGTAAGGTATAATTTTTATCGGGAGACTTGGGGGTACGCTGGGTGGAAGGAAATTAGTGGCTCTTCTCAAATTCCAGAACTTTCTGTCACCGAAATGTGAGGAAAAAGTGTTTTTTAGCCAAATTTTGAGGTTTGCAAAGGATTCTGGTTAACAGAACTTGGTGAGAGCCCCACAAGTCACCTCATCTTGGATTCCCCTATGGCCCTAATTTTTAAAAATGCACAGGTTTGGTAGGTTTTCCTAGGTGCCGGCTGAGCTAGAGGCCAAAATCCACAGGTAGGCACTTTTCAAAAAACACCTCTGTTATCTTTGGGAAAATGTGTTGTGTCCACGTTGTGTTTGGGGGCATTTCCTGTTGCAGGCGCTAGGCCTACCCACACAGATGAGGTACCATTTGTATCGGGAGACTTGGGGGAACATCCAATAGCAAAACAAGTGTTATTGCCCCTTGTTTTTCTCTACATTTTTTCCTTTCAAATATAAGACAGTGTGTACAAAAGACGTCTATTTGAGAAATGCCAAGTAATTAACATGCTAGTATGGGCACCCCAGAGTTCAGAGATGTGCAAATAACCACTGCTCCTCAACACCTTATCTTTTGCCCATTTTATAAATACAAAGGTTTTCTTGATACCTATTTTTCACTCTTTATATTTCAGCAAGTGAATTGCTGTACACCCCGCATAGAATGAATATCCACTGCAAGATGCAGCTCATTTATTGGCTCTGCGTACCTAGGGTTCTTGATGAACCTACAAGCCCTATATATCCCCACAACCAGAAGAGTCCAGCAGACGTAACGGTATATTGCTTTAAAAAATCTGACATCGCAGGAAAATGTTACGGAGTAAAACGCAGAGAATATGGCTGTTTTTTTTTTTTACCTCAATCTCATTCTTTTTATTTCATTTGTTATTTTCTGTAGGAAGCCCTTTTAGGATGTACACAAATCACCCATTGCTGAATTCAGAATGTTGTCTGCATTTCAGAAATGTTCAGGTTTCCGGGATCCAGCATTGGTTTCACACCCATTTCTGTCACTGACTGGAAGGAGGCTGTAAGTACAAAAAATCGTAAAAATGGGGTATGTCCCAGTAAAATGCCAAAATTGTGTTGAAAAATTGGGTTTTCTGATTCCAGTCTGCTTGTTCCTGAGCGCTGGGAAGCTGTTGATTTTAGCACCGCAAACCCTTTGTTGATGCCATTTTCAGAGGAAAAACCACAAGCCTTCTTCTGCAGCCCTTTTTTCAATTTTTTTGAAAAAAAATGAAATGTTCACTATATTTTGGCTAATTTCTTGGCCTCCTTCACGGAAACCCACAAAGTCTGGGTACCTCTAGTATCCCTCGGATGTTGGAAAAAAAGGACGCAATTTTGGCATGGATAGCTTATGTGGACAAAATGTTATGAGGGCCTAAGCATGCTCTGCCCCAAATAGCCAAAAAAGGCCTGGCACGTGGGGGGGGAAAGGCCTGGCAACAAAGGGGTTAAAAATCATGCAATTAGAAACTGTGGGCCTCATTATGAGTCTGTCAGTCACTAGACTGCCAGACTCGCAGATGGAAGTTGGACCGCCGCCAATGCGGTCCTAGCGCCACATTACATCCCTGACGATTAGGCAGTTAGGGAACCACCAACTGCGCCAGAAACAGAGATCCATGTGGTCTGGAGGTAGGTGGTGGACCTAATCTGCCCTAGGGATTACAACCTCTTTTTCTGCAAGCCTTTTCATGGTGGTAGCACCGTCATGGAAAGGCTGTTGGAGAATGGGTACAGGATGCCCCTGGAAGGCCCCTGCACTGCCCATGCACTTGGTATGTAGTAATGATGCCACAGTCACAAATGAGGTCCAGTAAAGGTCTCCAAAAATGAATACTTACTCAAACCTTGGTAGCTTGGCTCATGAGCAGTCAGGATTAACTTTAGAGACAGGTGAGTAAAGCATTTAAAAGCACCAATACAGTAAATAAGTAAGACACAACGCACAATAAAAATCCAATTTATAAATGCAGGAACACTTTTATAATTAAAATGACACCAAAACAACTAAAATCCAATGTAGGGAACCAGAGATATGACTTTGACACCTTATTAGGGTATCCTGGCTCAGCTTGTCAAAGGCCGACCAATCCGGAAAGGCTGTACAGGGCTGATTTTAGGTAACTTTAGGAAAAAGCTTTAAAACTATTTCACTGTATTAGCTATAATAATTCTAATGTTGGAAAGTTGCTGGATTTATTCTAATAATTTGGAATGTTGCATGATATTTTTTAGCTCACTCCTATTAAAAGTAAGACTTTCTTGATTGTAAATAAAGCCTTCCTATGTTAGTCTGTAGAGCGAATGCTCTATTTTGGGGTAGATTGGTAGATTTCCCTCCCCAGGGCTTATAAAACATATTTTATAATGTATCTGCTTAAAGTAACATGGCACCCTATCCCTGGGGCATCTAGGGGAGATCTCACCGGTGACTGATATGGAAATGTATGGGAGTTTAAAACTTTGGAAGTACAGTTATTACCAAAGTCGAATTTGCATATAATTTTAATTTAAAATCAACCTGCAAAGCAGGGGTGACTATAAAAGGACAGCTGGCCACACAGCAGTGCACACTTAAGTGCAGTATATCTACTGGGCCTCTAAACCAATGATACTCAAAGTACGGCCCGGGGGCCACATGCAGCCCCCCTGTTCTTTACATGCGCCCCCCCGACCTTTACATGCGGCCCCAAAATCAAAAGGAGCAGTGGGCTGAATCAGCTCTAACACTGAGAAAGAAATTAAATAAACAAGCAAGCATTCATGTAAAGATTAACATGAAATTAAAGAAAGGAAGTAACTAGGTTATCCTGCACGATTTATCTTTAGAAACACCTTTATATTTAAAGCAATATTGTAAAAATATGATTAAATCCACTCAAAATTCAGAAAGCGTATTTCATTAACATATAAAACCGTTCAACCTTTGTACATCACATTTTATCAGTGCATTGAGACTATTTTTTTTAAAGTAATAGTTTTAAACATGAATATACATTCGTTTTTCCCCCACCCTGACAACTGTGTCAATAGTAAGCTAAAATGCATGTCAGCTGTTAAGTGCACCCTGTGGGTTGGGTTCCTGTTAAACACAAACAACATTATAGTTTATTAAATCAAACACAGGGGAAGGTTTTGCACATTCCACATTGTGAAGTCATGTATTTCGACATGCTTTTGTATGTGATATTGAAGAAAAAAGGGAAAGTGGAACAAAACAATTGCCTAGGATCACACAATTTGATAAAGTGGGGAAGCTGGGATTAATTCTAGGTTGCAGCTGTTATGTGTTTCGCTTCCAGTACACCCACTTTACTGGCACAATTCCCTGGAACTTTCTCTTTCTGAGTGCCACATTGCTGGCATCAATGCTTCCCTCATCACATCATAGCCCAAAAATGTTGGCCCCGGTAAAATGTTTGTGAGTTCCCAGGCTCTAAACCAACATGCCCTGCCATATAGTTGGGGCTTACAGGTAGGTTGCCAGTACCAATTGTAATTAAATCTAATTACCATTTACCTTTTACACAGAGCACTGGCACTGGGGCTGGTTACCCAAACCCAAGGCACAATCAGAGTAAGAAAACACCAGTATCATTCAAAAAGGGGGGCAAAACATGAGGGGACGTCTGCAAATAGCCCAGTTTTCTCCCAATATATATGCCATAATCCATTGCTAGGGATCGTTTACACCCCAAATATAACCGACTGAAGATCAAACATAAACTGGTTCATACAGCAAGATAAGATGGTGTATCAGTCCAGCGGTGCCCTACACAAATTAAAAAGGTATGAGGTACCTGGAAATAGCTTACAGATGAAGGAGAATGATAGGGACAGGACATACCAGACTCATTTTGTGTCTGTGGTGAAGAAAGAGGCAACACCAAATAGGGGGCAGTGACTGGGAAATTACAGATCGAAACAAGTAGCATAGGTGTGTGTTCAGGGTCTGTTTAGAACTATTTATGCATTGCAGGCTCAATTGACCAGGAGGATTTGCAACGGACACCATTGGTCTGGTGTTTAATGCTTTGTCTGTATGTTCAGAAATCAATAGAAAGATTTAAAGAAAAGAAAAGAAAATGGAGCCATCATCTACGGTCATATCCTTAATCACCTAAAGTTTAAATTTTAATAATAATTTTAACATTAAGGAAACCTAACTGATACATTATATAATGCAACAATAAATGTTAAAATGTCAAATAATGAAAAATGAACTAGAATTTGAATTCAGAATTGAGAAACATAAAATGTATCAAAGGCAAAGCAACATTTTTTATTGTTTTAAATTAAGGAAAATCCTAGATCATGATGTAAAATGACAGAAAAATTAGATGTAATCATTTATCTAAAAGTAATGTAAACATTTTATGGTATTATACCCATAATTTATAACATTAAAAGTAATTAATCACACTGTTTATTTATGAAAACTAGGTATACATAAAGAATAACAACTGTGTAAAATCAATGAAGACACTACGGGCCAAATTTAGTAATATTTCACACACCTGTCAGCAGGTAGGCAATTTGCTGCACTTTGTTGCATGATATGGAGACAGTAGAGATGTGCCATATTTACTAAGATATAGCTTATTTCTAATGTCGCTGAGCGCAGCTACAATGAGTGCACTTCGCTCCAATGCAGGCACCCTTGTGCCACAGTACAAGGGTGCTTGCATTACAAAAAGGAGTGTTCATGTGTAAGAAGGAAAATACCGTCCCGCAGAAAAGCAATCCTTAGAGAAACTTTGTTTTTCTATGTGTACTGGTAAATGCATCATGTATAGAAATTGGAAGTAGCAAGGAGAAATAAATACATTTCTGCTTCTTATGTTGAAGTCACAAGGGCACATCATTTTGACGCAAGTCCAGCTTTACTGATCTTAGTAAATCTGGGATTTCATTAAAATGCATGTGTAGAGATGGGAACACCCATGCTCCACCCTTGGAGCACCTCCCTGTAGCAAAATAATGCAAGGCAGCGCATTGCATTACCTTGTAAAATAATCCATGACAGGATCTGAACATGTCAGAATCTTGTGCCTTCACATGCATCCAATATTTGTTAATAAAAATTGTGAGCAAACCAAGGCAGCCAATAAAAAGCATTGTTGTATTATACATGTATGTATTTATTAATATGTATTTCATGCCCTGCAAACAAAGGAAGATGAGTACACCACTAATATGTGTATGTGGTGCATAAAAATAAACCTTCAAAAATTGCTATGTAGCCATACAACACTATAGGCACCCTTCTGCCACGTTACAAGGTTTGTTTTTGTCCTAGGCAGCCACAAGTGCCCCATTACAGGAATATTAAGCTCTCTCCCATTCATGCAACACAATGAACACAGTTGCGATCATGCATTGCATTGCACATATTTTGAGTAAATTAAGGGAGCACTTGTGAAATTTATAAAAATACATTTCTCACATTTTAAAACATATATTTTTGTAGCGAAAAAAGTTTACTAAAACATTTATAAAAAATGTAGCCACTTTATTTTTATTTTGTTTTATAAAACAAAGACACAAAAACATAAAAGAAAGTACAGATTCATCAATCGTTTAATAATATTGGTGTCACATTTCATTATGATGTAGCCCACACATAAATATACTCTATTATAATGGCAGAAGAAGAATGGCCTGAATCTGAGGTTAAACCTGTTAAAACCAGCCTTGAGCAGAAGATCCAGGACCCTCTCCGGAGCCTGACTGTCACTCCATTTGCATGTAATAAATGTCTTAAAGGGAACCGACACAGTCTCAAATGTATCCATTCTGTCATGTATAATTGAAGTTAACCGCTTAAGGGAGTAAATGGACTACCCTTTTTACCACCAAACATGAAGTGTCAGTGCTAAGGGTTGTTCCCAAAACTGGACTAAAGGCAGCCAGGCCTTTTTTCAAGAGGTGGGTAATGAGTTTGCCCTGATCATGGTCAGAGGTACTTGCTACGTTCCCCTACATCTCCAAGTAGAACCAGAAGGGATTGCAATGGCAAGAAACTCCTACTAATAATTAGACTTGGGCGCAACTCACAAAGTTTTACTCAGCAGAATTACATGGAGTTTCAAAATATCTCTGCGAGATTCCACAGAATATCACAAATGGGCAGCAATAGACATGTCACACTGCTAGTTCTGTGATATTGCACTGAAAGTTCATTCTGGAGTTAAAAATCAGCGCAAACTGCACCATCCAGCACGCCAACAGAAGTGCGCAAATTGAGTTGATTTTGTTGCAGCTGAAATAGATTTTCTACTCAAGTGGTAGCTTTCTGATCATGAATGGCATTAACTGCCTGCACCTGTCCGCATTGGGGAAATCCCATTCAGTGCACACCTAGCAACAGAAAATCGCATTAGGGGATGATTGTACACTTCAACTTACTGTCATGAGGCAGTTGGCAGAATTTGGCTTGAACTCTGCATTACAAGTCTAATGTGGAGTGGCCAAAATTGTGCCAATTCTGCCAGCGCAGTCGAACATATTACCCACCTCTACCATTAATTGAGTCTGTGAAAAGATTTAATTCCAGAAGCTTTGTATCATAGGGCAGGACCACCATATGCGCAAAAAAGTACCTGGGTTTTCACAATTTCTCAACGTGTCTTGGCTCCCAAACATTGCACGGAGTCATACTGGGGTCAGGTACCAAATTAATAAGTTTATATGCATTCTCTTATCCCAAGTGTCATCCTCTATCTCTTGACCCAATCTCTTTCATTGTAGCAGACATAAGTGTGGGTAGGCCTAGGTCCGAGACTACTCCCTGCAACCATTTGATTCCCTTTTGGTGGAGTTTTTCATAGAGGATGGTTGTTAAGGGTGTTTTTGCCCTGCAGATTTTTTGTCATGGGTGTCCCCAGTCCGGACCAGTAAAAGTTGTGTGAGCCTATTTATAGCACCCCAGCCCTGTTAAAAATCCTCCTGGAACTCCGCCTGGGTATCAGGACATTATCTGTGAACACCTTGCCTAAGGTTAGAAGTGACTGGGTATTCAAGAGGTGAAAGTGTGGGTCGTAGACATATAGGGTGAAAGTTTATGTTATTTATTTACTTATTTAGCAGCATTTATTAGTCATGAACAGTCATTGCAAGGGGATATCACTGCACTATAGAATGCCACAAATTGAATTACTACTTCACTGGGGGAGAGACCAAGGGGAAAATCCAAGTTTTAATCTTCTTTCTGAAGCTAAGGTGGTCATCTCTGTGATGATGGACCAGGGGTAGCAGATTCCAGTAGGCTGCTGCTAAATGAGTGAAAGAACAGCCTCAGGCTCTTACATTTATGATCCATATAGTTTTAGCCAAGGCTAAGTTATTGGATCTCAGATTTCTTGAGGCGGTATAATATTCAATTTTGGAGTGGAGAATCAAAGAGTCAGAATTGTGAAAAGCCCTGTGCGCATGACAGAGAAGTTTAAATGTTGCCCTTTTTTGGATGGGAAGCCAATTAAGAGTTTTTAAGCAGCTCGAGGAGAAACTGTATCAGTCTTTATCACATATGAACTTTGCAACCATATTTTGATTCACCTGTACACGGGGGAAAAGGTCAGCCATTCCCATGAAAATGAAGTTACCATAGGCCAATCTGCTGATTACAAGGGCTTGGACTATGGTCCTATGTCAACTTACTGGGATTCAGTAGAATATTTTTTAAGATGTTGGAGCAGTCCATAACAGGGCACATGTGGCAATGACTTGCTCCTGCATGGTCAAAGATTCAGATTCATTAATAAAAACAGCCACATTTTTAGTCCCAAAGGCACCTCCAAATAATTTTTTTTTAGATTTTGCTGCAATGAATTTTTAAAAGTGGACTCTTATCCAACTGGCGACCTCAGCAAGGCATCTAGAAACATTCTGTTGAATGTCATCATATTCTCCCCTATGGAGATTACTAATTGTGTGTCATCAGCATGAGGGAAGTTCTGGAATACCCACTTGTGAACCAGCTTTGCGAGGGGTGCGACATACTCTTTCAATAGGGTAGTGCTTAAAGTAGAGCCTTGCGGTACCACACATTTAGAGCTGAGGGGAGAGTATGTGACTGTGTTAAACTAGACAGCCTTAGCCCTTTTGTTTAAGAAGGGCCCAAACCAGCATAAAAAAGCAAAAACAACAGATGGTGAATGGAATGCTGAACAATGAAACATTCAACCCCAGTCACAAAGATCTGGGTTTCATCCATCGTTTATTGCCTACCATGCCACCCCAGTTTGGACACAGCCATATACAAACCAGTCTAGACCCTCATTCCCATGGGAACAGTCCAGCCTGAACTGCCAAGCCAGCTCTTACCTGGACCAGAAACAAGCATCCTGGGCCCAGTTTCGGGGAATGAACCCTCATCAGCAGGCTAGCTTGAATTCAGAAGTGCAGTGAGCAGGTGACCCCATCTGGGCATACCCTTCCCACATAGGGTGATAAAAACAAAAACAACAGATGATGGATGGAATTCTGAACAATACAAACATCCACACCCAGTCACAAAGATCTGGGTTTAATCCATCATTTGTTGATCACCATGCACCCCAGTTTGGACACCTCATATGCAAATCAGTCTTGAGCCTGTTCCAATTAGTACAGTCCAGCTTGAACTGCCAAACTATGTCCTCCTTTGACAGAAACAAGCATCCTGGGACCTGTTTAGGGGTATCACCCCTCATCAGCCAGGCCAGCTTTAATCTAGTGGTGCAGTGAGCACAGGACCCACATCTGGGCATACCTTTCCCACTTAGGGCGACAAAAGCAAAACAACAGATGATGAATGGAATGCAGGACAATACAAACATTCACCCCCAGTCACAATCATCTGGGTTTAATCCATTTTTTTTTCCGTACCACGCAAGTCCAGTTTGGACACAGCCATATGCAAATCAGTCTTGACCCTGTTCCCCATAAATACAGCCCAGCCCGAACTGTGAAGTCTGGTCCTCCCTGGACCTGAAACAAGCACCTTGGGATATGTTTTGGATAGGTCCTTCTAGGACCTAAAACAAGCATCCTGGGACCAGTTTTGGGGGCTATTCCATCTTCAGCCAGGCTACCTTGAATTGGGCAGCACAGTGAACATGGGGCACACGTCTAGGCATACCCTTCCCACCAAGGGTGACAAAAAGAACAAATGATAGACGAAAATCTGAACAATGTGAACATTCATCCCCAGTCACAACGATCTGGGTTTAATCCATCTTTTTTTGCCCACCACATCACCCCAGTTTGGACACAGTCATATGCAAGTCAATCTTGACCCTGTTCCCCATGGAAACAATCGAGGCCGAACTTACAAGCCAGGTTCTCCCTGCACTAGAAACAAGCATCCTGGGACCAGTTTCAGGTATCATCCTTCATCAGCCAGGCTACCTTGAATCCCATGGCGCAGTAAGCACAGGACCAATGTATCGGCATACCCTTCTCACTTAAGGTGACAAAATAAATAAAAAAACAGCTGATGAACGGAATGCTGAACAATGCAAACATTCACCCCAGTCACAAAGATCTGGGTTTAATCCATTCTTTTTTTGCCCAGCACACGACCCCAGTTTGGACACAGCCATATACAAATCAGTTGTGACTCTTCCGCATGGAAACAGTTCAGCCCGAACAACCAAGACAGGTACTCCCTGCACCAGGAAGAAGCATCTTGGGACCAGTTTCAGAGCATCACCCCATATCAGCCAGGCTAATATGAATCCATTGATACAGTGGGCACGGGACATCCGTCTGGGCATACCCTTTCCACTTAGGGTGACAAAAATAAAAGCAACAGATGATTCACAGAATGCTGAACAATGCAAACATTTATCCCCAAATACAAAGAGTTGGGTTTAATCCATTGTTTTCTTTTGCCCACAACACCACTGTAGTTTAGACACAGTCATATGCAAATCAGTCTTGACCCTGTTCCCCGTGGGAACAGTCCATCCCAAATTGCCAAGTCATGTTCTCCCTGCACTGGAAACAAGCATTCTGGGACCTATTTTAGGGTATCACTCCTCATCAGCCAGGCTAGCTTGAATCCAGTGGTGCAGTGAGCATGGGACCCACATCTGGACATAGCCTTTCCACTTAGGGCGACAAAAGCAAAAACATCATATACCAATGTAAGCCAGTGCAGAGTAGAGCAGAGGGGAAAAGCCCTACCTCATGACATTTACTTATCAATTGGCAATGCAAGACAGTGTCAAATGCCATGGAAAGATCAAGTAGAATCAGCGCATCAGCTTTTCCCTGATCTATTTCTAGTCATTTTTTGTCCAAAACAGCCAGCAGAATGGATTCAGTACCGTTCGAGGCCCTGAGTCCTGTCTGAGAAGAGTCCAAAAGATTAATGTTTTCTAGGAAGGCTGTCAAATGACTGACAAGTCTTTCCAAGACCTTGGACATGAATGGAAACAGCAAAATGGGATGGTAATTTGATAAAACAGAAGCATGTAATCCAACTTTTTTTGGTGGGGGGGGGGTTAGAGCTTGCTTCCAGCTGTCTGGGTACTCTGTATCTGACAGGGAGGAATTAAAAATTTGAATCAAATAATGGCTTAAAATAGGTGATAATTGGGAAAATATGGTGGCAGGAGTCCATGGGGATGGCTGATTTGACTTTCAGCATGAGGTTTTCCACCTGTGCACTGGACACATTAGCAAAGTGTCCCAGATGAACTTCAGCATCTGGGTGCAGTCCTACTTTATCCCAGGTTTGCTCACTTAAGAAAGGTTGACCATCTACAGTGGAATAAATATTCTCATTTTTTCTGTAAAGTAATTTAGTAATTTGCAATCGCCTCACAATGGGGGAGTGAGGTGTGATAGCTTGGGAAAGGCTGGTTGGCTGAGAGTGTGGGAGACTGGACTGAAAATCAGGGTAGTTGTTTATTGGTGACATGAGGAAGGGGAACATGATAGCACCGGTTTATCTGTGACTTGGAGCCAGGTGTCCAGTAGAATCTGTTTAGTGGTAAGCATGTGAGATCTTGCCTTATGAGCTGAACTTAGGAACCAGAGAAGTTCGCAGAGGAGGTTCCAAGAGAGGTGTTGTTTTACTTGTGTCTAAACTTTATTATTAAATGTTATGGTTCCAATCAAGCACAGGACGAATTTGGGCTGCTTGGAGGTATCAATGCATGGTCCAAAAAACCTAATTCCTCATCAGTCGTGCGTGAGTAAAGGGTGGCTGTCGCAAACATAGCAGACTGATTTTGCCTAGCAAACAGGCATAATCACATTTGGAGTTGTACAATGGTGGCACATCAGGATCACAGAGTGAGGATCTATGAAATGTACATTATGCACGTCATGAAGTCATCTGAACTGTTGGGATACAACCAAACCAAGAAATCTGCAGCCTCTTCCATCTATATATGTTTTTTATAAAGCACTCACAATGCTGGTGGAATAATGTGCTGGTAGAAATGTGCTGTAGAATTATGGAGGTATGTGCCAAGACATTTTATGGGGTCATGGGTTCAAGAGAAGCTGTTGCGTTCAAGGGCTGTTCATGAGAGAATGAGATTAGACCGCCCAAGCCACATGATGTGGAGCAGTCTATGGTGAAACCCTCAGAATTTGCAATGCTAGATGATTCCTGTTTGAGGGCTGGAAGGAAGGACCCTGGATCTGAGAAAATCATAGGACATCATCAACATAAAGAGACAACTTATGTTCCTATCTTCCTGCAGGAAGTTCTTTCATGTGTGGATTGTGTTGTACCCACTGGTCAAATGGCTTCATAATGAGTAAGGAAATCAATGTGGAGAGTGGGCGTCTTTGTCGGGTGTCCCGGTTATAGATAACTGTGAGACGTATTGTCTGTTAACCTTTATCTCTTTAACCGGACATTAGTAACTTGCAAGGATCAGTGACATCATTGCGGGGCCTAGGGGAATTTTATTTAAAATTTTGATGTGTAACGCCAATTACTCTAGCAAAAGCCTTTTTGGCATCTAGTGATAGGAGAATCATCAGGGTGTAGGTGCATTCTGCTAGTCTTAATGATGAGTCTGCCAATCTGATGTTATCTCCTGTATGACGATTGTGAATAAATCTGACTTGCTGGGAAGAGATAATACTGGGTCATTTTGCGTGTAGGCAAGACACCAATATTGAGGTGAAGTATCAGTCAGTATCATCAGTATTTAGGAGAGCTATAGTCATCACACCAGTATTTAGGGGAGCTGTAGGGTGGTATGATTGATATGTGGTGGAATATTTGTCTGGTTTCAAGAGGAGTCCAATTTGTGACCTTGACTATGCCACAAGGTAAAATCTGATTGAATGTTTTAGTCAGTGGGTCCACTAGAATATCAATGAAAGCTTTGTAGAAGGAGAATGGGAAGCTATCTCGGACCTGAGACTTATGCTCTAGGATTCAAGTTATAGATGTCCAGACTTCTTCAAACGTGTTCTCATTGTCTAAGGATGAGGAAATCTTCCTTGTTTACATTGGGTTTGTGAGTGCAGAAATAGGCATCTTGTAATTCTGGAGAGAAGGACTCACCTGTCAGGAGGGATTTTTAATAATTAGTAAAACATTTGAGTATGTCCGCAGTGGCAATGTAGGAAGTACACTGTGGGTCAGTAATTTTATAGATGTGATTTTGTAAACAGGATTGGTGCCATTTGAAAGCCAGCAAGTGGTCCTCCTTACCTCTTTTCTTAGAGTACCCTTGTGAAATGTACACCAGTTTCTTGGCAGCATCCTTCAACAATAATTGCTCAAGCTTCCATCGCGTCCTGTGCAGCTTACACTGTATGTAGGAGGAAGCACTGTGTTAACCTGCTCATCTTCTAAGTCTTTCCTCTTTTGCTTTCCTAGACTTTCGAAGGTGGTCGTGTGAGATATGAATTCCCCCATGACTGCTTTTGCAGTGTCCCATAATATTCCTTGAGTGACTTCTTCATTGATATTTTGAAAGAAATAGTGGTCAAGAATCTCTCATATCTGCTCGTTGACCACTATGTCCATCACATTAACTTCATTCATAAACCAGGGTCTGAATTGTTGGTGATAGAGTTCAATTAAGTATAAGTGTAGCCACACTGAGTCATGATCCGATATGTTTTTCTATTCAATGTCAGTGAATATAAATTTGTGGTTGAAGAGTTTTGGGGTAAGAAAGGAGTCAATGCACGTGTGGGATCTATGCATGTTGGAGTAGAATGTTAAGTCCTTCTTTCCTTGGTGTTGGGTTCCCCATATGTTTCCACATTGAGGTCAACTATGCCCTGGAGCATGGACCTGAGGGCTGTGTGGCTTGGTGAGCAGGAGATTGACTATCTTCAGTGAATTGGAAGATCGTGTTAAACTCTTGGCCCATAGCTAAATGACTTTTGATCTGCATAAAAGGTGCCTTTGATCTGCATAAAAGGTGCCTTGTTCCTCTTTGTGGGCATATATGGAGTAGCACATTGGGAGGAGGTTGCCAAGCCTGCCTCTAAGTCCTACCCAGCAGCCTCCTATGTCAGTTTGTTCAGAATCTAGTTGGAAGGTTAAGCCCTTGCATATTAGGATGGTTGTGACAATCATTTTGGATGTGCTGGGTATGTAAAATTGGGAAGGAAACCAATAAGATGGCAGTGTTGAAACATCTTAGGACCCAATATTATTCTAAGATCATTGTACAAAAAACACTGATATTGAAAAAGACTTTGATATTAAAAAGAGAGTCTTTCCATAGAGGTCATCCTGGACACACTGAATATTCATACTGTGTCTGAATATGAAGGAATCATGCACGCTTCAAGGACACTTGGCAAAAATGTTTGCAAATTGACGTTTACAGTCCACTATAGCCTAAACATTAATAGAATAGGTGTGCTTTGTTTTTATGGTAGATGGTGCTATTACTTAAGGTGGCACCAATTGAAGAAACATGGATTCATTAGCCCATAATCATGATGGAAGTGTGTTATTTCATAGAATCCATCCTTGGTTTATGTTTGCTCGTGCCTTGAATTAGGAAAGTGAAGCTAATGAGGAGTTAGCCTCATGATGGCATTATGGAAGATTAGCAAAAAAGATGCTAAAGCTATGTGGAAAATACCTGCCAGCCTAACTGATGAGCTCTGAAAGGAACTAGATGCCAACATGTAAAGTCAATTTACCATGTGGTCGGATGGCATAAGAATGAACTGTTGATTGTTGCAAACTTGGAGCAATCTAATAATTGCAAGATGCTCTGCTTCTTTAATGTCCTTGCATGGATCGGTCCTCCTCCCCCAGATCAATCAGGTTGATCCTCTGTCATAAAGTCCTCAACATTATCCTTCTGTGTAGCTGGTGTTGATGCAGATGACAGCCCACTCTGACTAAACTACCTCCATGGTTGGAGAGTGGTTGCAAATGATTTACAGTTGCTATTCTTTTATATTAGGTTGTTATTGCATGACGTTTTTCACCTGCAAAGACCCTGCGTAGCATTCTGATGCATTGCACTGCACTGCAAAAAACTGCATGAAACTGTGTGAACTAGCATGTGCCTTGAAAATACCAGTGCATTAGCCTCGCACTAGGATTAGAGTGGGAAACCCCACCTTGCATACATTAAAATCTGCATGATGCAAGCTGATGCAACACAGGCCTCATGAAGCCCTACAAAAACAATGCTAAACTACCACAGCATAGCTTTATTAATGTGACTTAATATGACTTAAACACCTTGCTTCGGATTATGTCGACTTGTTGACGCACAGATGATGCAAGAGCTTAAATAAACTGTGCCACAATGTTAACTATAGCATCAAACTCAATTTTATTATCTTCAGGAGCTGGTCAGTGATTTCACTGATGAAAAAAACATCATATGTAATAACACTATTGCGTAGAACAGCCTAGTAGTGTCAGGTCTAAAAGACAGTGGGAAATGCTACAAGCTCCCTACATAAAATCCTATGTGTAATGTGTGATAAACAGGTCCTGATAGAGGAGTACAAAACACTGCTTTATTGATATTGATAGGAATAGTCTTTACCAACACTCTGGGGATACCAGACTGCAACATCCTTCAAAGTATGTTAAAAGCTATTTTGTGAAAATAAAATAAAAATATATTGCTTCTGCAGTTTTTGACCAGGTCTCAACCAATATTGTAGGTTTTTATTTATGGTGGCTGAATCTATACATAGAGCTGGCCACTATATTCTAAATGTCTCAGTGATGATAATTTCCTATCCTCAAGCTGCTGAAATTAGGTTTTAGTAGATGACCTAATGAGATAAGCCGGTGACAACCAAGAACTAGAGAGAGTGTTTTATCAATTAATTTCAATCTAAGCATTTGTGATATAGAGCACAATGTTTTTATATGGGTAAGAGCATCTGTTCATTAACTGTTGAAGCCTGTTGGAAGGTGGTTTATTAGTAGAGGTTGATAGGTAGCCACCACTAGTAATAAGTCCACAATCACAATGTAAGGTCCAGTCAAGGTCTTAGTAAATAAATCCCTTGTTCAACCCTTGGTAGCTGGCAATGAGCAGGCAGGCTTAAATTAGGAGACAGGTGTGTTAAGAATTTAAAAACACCACTACATTAAATACACAACACACAACACACAATGAAAATCCAACACTAATTTATAAAAATAGGAAATCATTTAATATTAAAATTACACACATTCCACAGAAATCTAACGTAGGGAACCGGAGATATGAATTTTTAAAGATTAAATGTAAAACTGTGCTTTCAAGTGCTTAAAAAACAATATCACCAATCTAGGACATCTGGTCAAGCTAGACCAGGACCAAGGCTCAATTTGAGGCCGATCACGATGGAGCAGAACTCAGATACACTGAGTGGGAGGACTCAAACAAAGTTTCAGACTTAGGCGGTCATTACAACCCTGGCGGTCGGTGTTAAAGCGGCGGTAATACCGCCAACAGGAGGGCTGAAAAACGTTTGCAACTACGACTGTGGTGGAAACCGCCAACAAAGACAGCCACTTTAAAACTCCGACCGCCACGGCGGTACAAACAAACAGCGTGGCGGTCACCGCCAACAGACAGGGGGAAGACAATGTACAGCCCACACTATTATGACAGGCCAATCCGCCACCTTTTCCAGGGCGGATTCACCGCAGATAAAAACACGGTGGAAAAAGGAATCCCAAAGGAAAAACACTCACCTCTACACACCCCACGAGGATCGAGGACGGTCCATGGATCCGGAACTCAAAATTTTCCCTGCGTTAGTCTTCATGCTCCTCTACCAGGAGCACAAACGCCGGCGGCGAAGACCACGGTGAGTACTGCACCTATGACACAGGGGAGGGGGAGGGAAAAAACAGGGACACACACACACAACACCCCCACCCTCACCCACTACAACACACACACTAATACATATCAATACATCACAGTTACACCCCCCAAACCCTCTGGAAGAATGCAAAGACAATAGAAAATGAATGTAACCATTGTAATATATTCAAAGCAAGTAGGCAGAAAAATATATATATACACTATGTACATAATATATACCAAGCATTGTAGTCCAGGTAGTGCACTAAGAAAGTCCATGGAACACTGGGACCACACGGTATGGGCGAGGCCCACACAAGATCCCCGACCATGACGGAGAGAACACTGCAGGGGCATCAGAGAGCCAGTAAACAGGCACCTCAGGGGGAGGGAAAGGGGGGGCACCTCATCCGCTTGACTGCACGACGCCAAATCCACGAAGGGGCCACATGCCCACTGCCATATCCTGGGGAGTGCAAAGCCACAGTCTCTCAAGTCTCTACAGTGGGTGGGTTGCCCACTGCCATATCCTGGGGAGTGCAAAGCCACAGTCTCACAAGTGGATGACAGTCTCCACTGGTTCTGGAGGGGGCATGGTGCCCAGAGTGCTTCATCCTGCTAAGGACAGAGGTAGTGGATGGATCTCTCCACTGGTTCTGGAGGGGGCATGGTGCCCAGAGAGCTTCATCCTGCTAAGGACAGAGGTAGTGGATGGATCTCTCCACTGGTTCTGGAGGGGGCATGGTGCCCAGAGTGCTTCATCCTGCTAAGGACAGAGGTAGTGGATGTATCTCTCCACTGGTTCTGGAGGGGGCATGGTGCCCAGAGTGATTCATCCTGCTAAGGACAGAGGTAGTGGATGGATCTCTCCACTGGTTCTGGAGGGGGCATGGTGCCCAGAGTGATTCATCCTGATAAGGACAGAGGTAGTGGATTTATCTCTCCTCTGGTTCTGGAGGGGGCATGGTGCCCAGAGTGCTTCATCCTGCTAAGGACAGAGATAGTGGATGGATCTCAACCACTGGTTCTGGAGGGGGCATGGTGCCCAGAGTGCTTCATTGACCCATGACGGACTCAGTTGCGTCAGTGCCCCTGCAGCTCATGGGCTAGCGGTGCTTGAGATGGCGGTGCCCTGTACAGCGGTGCTTGAGGCGGCGGTGCCCTGTTCATCGGTGCTTGAGGCGGCGGTGCCCTGTTCAGCAGTGCTTGAGGCGGCGGTGCCCTGTTCAGCGGTGCTTGAGACGGCGGTGGCCTGTTCAGCGGTGCTTGAGGTGGCGGTGCCCTGATCAGCGGTGCTTGAGATGGAGGTCTCCATTGCAGGGTCTCAGCTGCTGGCGGTCCTTCATGGCCCAGCGGGGCTTTTGCTGGCGGTCCTTCATGGCCCAGCAGGGCTTTTGCTGGCGGTCCTTCATGGCCCAGCGGGGCTTTTCCTGGCAGTCCTTCATGGCCCAGCGGGGCTGGTGCTGGCGGTGGCCTCCTGGGCAGCTGGGCTAGTGCTGGCGGTGGCCTCCTGGGCAGCTGGGCTGGTGCTGGCGGGGGCCTCCTGGGCAGCTGGGCTGGTGCTGGCGGGGGCCTCCTGGGCAGCTGGGCTGGTGCTGGCGGGGGCCTCCTGGGCAGCTGGGCTGGTGCTGGCAGTGGCCTCCTGGGCAGCTGGGCTGGTACTGGCGGTGGCCTCCTGGGCAGCGGGGATGATGGCGGTCTTCTCCGCCGCGCCGCTCTTCCCAGACTTGCAGGGTTTCTTGTGGCCCTTCCCCACCTTGGAAGGTGTCACAGCTGACTCCACACTCCCACCGGGACCCCTGGGAGCAGCTTTGGTGGCTGGAGTCTTCCCCCTCTCCCGCCTGGCCAACTTCTGATGCTTCACAGGTGGGGGACTGTTTGTGCTGTGGCTCCGTGCCACACTGGCTGCCCTGGTGGCCGGTGCACTCCACATTCCGGTGACTACAGGCACCACTGGTCCCGGAGATGTTGTGGCTGAGGTGCTAGTTCGGGACCTATGAGATGGACGGGGTGGGGGAGGTGTGGGAAAGAGGTCAAGGTTGGACAGGAAAAGTTTTTTGGACACACTGGGACAGGTAGCTGGAGGGGGTTTGGGAGTGGAGGAAGAGGTGGTGGTTGTAGGAGGTGTACGTTTGCTGACTTTGGGTGAAGGTGCATGCGCTGGAGGCTGTCGTGAGGTGGATGACTGTTGGGTGGGTGTGTGCCTGCGTTTGTGTTTCTTGGGAGGGGGCATCACAGACACACTGGGAGAGGACACAGGGGATGTGTGAATGGTAATGGGGGTGGTGACTGCACGGGAGCGGAGTGTGGGGGTGGGTGTGCTGGTGATGGCAGTAATGGCTGTAGAGGTAGTGCATGCAGGTGTGAGTGTAGATGAGACTGGGAGGGAGGAGGGAGACGTGGAGGAGGGAGACACAGTGGAGGCAGTGGATGTTGGTGTGTCTGCATGTGTGTGATGCTTGCGTGAGTGCCTTTGGTATGTGTGGTGCTTATGTTTCCCTGAGCTTCCCTTGGGTGTTGACGTGTGTGCATGTTGGTCTGTAGGTGTGCTTGGGATAGGCTGATGTACAGGGGATTGGGTTGGGGTGGAGGAAGTTGGAGGGGGGAGGCTAGAAACGGGGACAATGGCTGCCATCAGTGCTGAGGCCAGAGTCTGAAAAGCTCGCTGAAGGGCAGCCTGACCAGAATGAATGCCCTCCAGGAATGCATTGGTTTGTTGCAACTGCCTCTCTAAACCTGGATGGCATTCAAAATGGTAGACTGCCCAACAGTGAGGGACCTGATGAGGTCATGGCCTCCTCACTGCGGGCAGCAGGGGTGACTGGGGCAGGGCCTGAGGTGCCTGGGGCAAAGGTGATGCCCACCCTCCTGGGTGAACGGGCACGGGGCAAAGGCTGAGGGGCTGCTGGGAGGGAGGTGCTGGTAGGGGGGGTGGCGGCTGTACCTGTAGATGCAGGCGGCACAGATGTTGCCGGCACCACAAGGGAGCTCCCATCAGAAGACGAGTCCGTGTTGCTGGTGTCAGCTTCTGTCCCTGCCGTGGAGCTCCCCTCGCCCTCCGTCCCACTGGTGTACTCCGACTCCGTTGTCTTGCCCTCCAGGGCCATGTGGGATGCAGCTCCCTCGTGCTCCGTTGCCACTGCTCCTCCGCCTGATGATGCTAATGCACACAAGAACAGGGAGACCACAAAAAGGAGGGGGAGACAGAAGAAAGACATGTTGAGTGCATGCATTACCGCTACCGTTGGCGGACATGACAGACACAGAAGCCCCCTGCACTACGCCGCGCTCTTGGGCTCCAGTGTTCCATTCCTGGGAAATGGCCTACAAGGCTATGGACGACATCTGCACACATAGATGACACAGGGGCATGACTAGGTGTACTTGGCACCCTACATAGGTGGGCTGGGGTGCCACATGGCCTGCCTTACAGAGGGGCCTTGCCTACGGAACTTGCCCTGGCCTAGGGAAACCCACAGCCCACCTCCCCCACCAAGACACCTCCACTGCGCGCAAAGTCAGCAGAATGAGAGTGTGCTCACCCCCTTGTGGCTGCTGTGATGCCCTCAAGCGCCCATCCAACTCCGGGTAGGCCACCGCCAGGATCCTGAACATCAGGGGGGTCATGGTGCGACGAGCACCCCTCCCACATTGGGAGGCCATCCCCAGCTGAGCCTCCGTCATCTTCTTGCTCCAGCGGCGAATATCCTCCCATCTTATCCGGCAGTGGGTGCTCCGTCTGTGGTAGACCCCCAGGGTCCGGACTTCCTTGCCGATGGCACGCCAAATATCTTTTTTCTGGTGGGCGCTGACCTACATGAAATGTACAGGGGAAAATGAGAAGTTATTACCAACTGCACCGTCAAAGTGATTGGCCCCCATCCCTACCCTTGCCATGTGGCACATGCATTCACTGACTTTCATGCACGCAGCACTCTCCCCCCTTCAATTTTACATCCAGCCCTCTCCACACAGGCATAACCCATACAACATGCTCCCTGTGTACTTACCTGTTTGTCTGGAGGACCGTAGAGTAGCGTGTACTGGGGGAGGACCCAATCCACGAGCTTCTCAAACTCCTCCGATGTGAAGGCAGGGGCCCTTTCCCCAGACACTCGAGCCATTGTCTCTTCCAGACCGAGGTCACAGCAGCACTTGCAGTGTAGGTCCTCTCCTGTCGAAGATCAGGTATCGAGTGATTGAACAGATAGAAAATGGCAGACACATCCGCGGCGGTGTGTACCGTCACCGCCGGCATACATCGTCATTGGCTTCCGGGACCCATAGGGTCCAATGTTAACCAATGCAGCATTGCGCCACGGTCTTCGACCGCCTACCGCGACGGTGTACAACGCCAGAGCAGTTACCTCACATCCCATTGTCCCACTTTACAGGTCAGGCAGCCGCCATTTCAGGGGCCCACATGGCTTCATTTCCAAATGTGTCACACGTACCTAGGCCTAGACTCAA
Organism: Pleurodeles waltl; assembly: GCF_031143425.1. Classification (NCBI taxonomy): domain Eukaryota; kingdom Metazoa; phylum Chordata; class Amphibia; order Caudata; family Salamandridae; genus Pleurodeles; species Pleurodeles waltl. Next base: position 763,194,606 of record NC_090437.1, read on the forward strand.
CACATATACAGGCCACCTTTTGTGTATGATTGGTGTGCTGGGTAAACTGTGGGTACGTACCTCTGAGTTGTTTGACTCTGTGCTCGCTGTTGTCCTTCATAAGCACCGTCTGCTGGGACATGTGAGGAGATGGCAGCATCATCCGGTGTACTGACCGTTGGTGGACCTGTCGACAATGGAGGAGCGACATTTGATTATCACATACAGGCTTGACCGTGCCACAATCAAGGAACTGTGTACCCAGTTGGAGCCAGACCTGATGTCAGCAATCCGCCATCCCACAGGAATCCCCCATCAAGTGCAGGTGCTGTCAGTGCTACATTTCCTTGCAAGTGGGTCTTTTCAAACAACAATGGCCATAGCATCAGCGATGTCCCAGCCTATGTTTTCCAACGTGTTGTCTAGAGTGTTGTCTGCCCTTCTGAAACACATGCATTGTTTTCCCTCAGTTGGAGGATTTGCCTACAGTGAAAGATGATTTCTATGCCCTGGGACACATCCCCAACATCATAGATGCCATTGATGGGACCCATGTGGCTTTGGTACCCCCCCACAGGAGTGAACAGGTGTACAGAAACCAGAAGAGTTATCATTCGATGAATGTACAGATGGTATGTTTGGCCGACCAGCACATCTCCCATGTGAATGCCAAGTTCCCTGGCTCAGTGCATGACGCCTACATCCTGCGGAATAGCAGCATCCCTTATGTGATGGGTCAACTCCAGAGGCACCGTGTGTGGCTATTAGTTGAGCACCTGGAGGCAAGTCAGTGGGAATGGTTGTCTGGGTCTGGGGATATCCCTCCAGGTCAGTGCGTGTCTAACAGTTGTCCCTCACCATTTGCAGGTGACTCTGGTTACCCCAACCTGTCATGGCTACTGACCCCAGTGAGGAATCGCAGGACAAGGGCAGAGGAACGCTACAATGAGGCCCATGGGCAAACTAGGAGGGTGATCGAGCGGACCTTCGGCCTCCTGAAGGCCAGGTTCCAGTGCCTCCATATTACAGTTGGATCCCTATTCTACTCACCAAAGAAGGTGTGCCAGATCATCATGGTATGCTTCATAACCTTTTCTGCAGGAGGATGGTCCAGATGGCGGTGTTGTTGCAGCTGTGAAGCCTGTGGACAGTGTAGACGAGGAAGCAGGGGAAGAAGACATGAACAACAGGGACTCAGTGATCCAGCAGTATTTCCAGTGAGACACAGGTAAGAGTACAGACCTGCCTACTACATGTACTTTAACATTACTACCTCTCTACTGTGTGTCGTTTTCACCCAGTCTATGGTCACTGAGTTGTCACTTTCCCTTACGATTTCACAGATGTGGGTCCCACTGTGTGACATCTGCTTAGATTCCTCATGGACTAAAGCTGTGTGACATAGGTATGTTGACATTACAATGGAACGAGCATTTTGTCACTGTAATTGCTAATACACTATTTCGAAATCGCAGACAGACTCCAGATTGTTTTGTGCTTTAAGTGTGTTTATTTAAATGCTCAATATTGGAGGGGGGAGTGAAATGGTGAGGGTTGATGGCGGAGGAATGTCCTTGGCAGAGTCCAGTCTATTAGTCTCACAGGTGCATTGACCAAATGGGCATAGGAAGTGGAGCTGGGGCAGTTAAAGTATGGACAGGGTGACACAGTGGGACAGTAGGATGACAATCAGGGTGGTCTAATTTCTTGGCAGGGGTCTTGGCATCGTGCTCTGTCTTTGTCCTGGATCTCAGGGACCGTTTGCAAGGTGGTTCTCCCTCTGCAGGGGGTGGAGTGCTGGTGTGGTGGTCCTGTGACGGTGCCTCCTGTCCACTAGCGCCGGCGGAAGTGGTGGGCAGTTCATCGTCCATGCTAGTGTCAGGGGCCCCTTGTAGTGCCACAGTGTCCCTCCTGGTGTTGATTACTTCGTTCAGCACCCCTACGATGGTGCCCAGGGTGGAGCTGATGGTTCTGAATTCCTCCCTGAAACCCATATACTGTTCCTCCTGCAGGCGCTGGGTCTCCTGAAACTTGGCCAGTACTGTTGCCATCCTCTCCTGGGAGTGGTGGTATGCTCCCATGATGGAGGAGAGGGCCTCGTGGAGAGAGGGTTCCCTTGACCTGTCCGCCCCCTGTCGCACAGCAGCCCTCCCAGTTCTCCTGTGTTCCTGGGCCTCCGTCCCCTGGACTGTGTGCCCACTACCACTGCCCCCAGGTCCCTGTTGTTGTTGGGGTGGTGGGTTATCCTGGGTTCCCTGTAGTGGTGGACACACTGCTGCTGAACGTGTCCTGGGGACAGAGGTATGGACCCGCTGGGTGGGTGCTGTGCTGGTGTTTCCTGAGGGGGGAAGGTCTGTGGTGACCTGTGACTGTGTCAGGGGAACCGACTGTCCCGAGGTCCCCGATGGGCCGGGCTGGTCATCTAGATCCAGCTGGACAGAGGTGTTGTCATCACTGTGGGCCTCTTCTGTTGGTGGTGTGGACATGTGTGGACCCTCCTGTCCGGTGACGTTGGATAGGGGTCCTGCATGGGTATAAAAGGATGGTTATTACATCTGTGTGCATCATGGTGTGCAATGGGAGGGGGGCCGTGTACCCCAGTGCTTGCATTCCTGTGTGGGACCTTGTGTGATGATGGTTTAGGGGGTTGTATGGGTATGTGCAGTGGGCATGCTATTGTGATGGGTGTCCATGTTTTGTTGTTGCATGCAGGGCTTGGTGTTGGGATGGGTGGTTTGTGATGTTGGGACATATGTGAGGATTTGGGTGCTGGGGGTGAGGGTGAGGGTGGGGTATGTGGTGGCATGCAGGTAGGGTGGGGGATGTAATAATTAAGATTTGTCTTACCAGAGTCCATTCCTCCACCTACTCCTGCGAGGCCCTCAGGATGCAGTATCGCCAAGACCTGCTCCTCCCATGTTGTTAGTTGTGGTGGAGGGGGGGGCGCCGCCAGTCCGCTGAACCGCCAGGTGGTGTCTTGAGACCACGGAACGCACCTTCCCCCGTAGGTTGTTCCACCTCTTCCTGATGTCCTCCCGATTTTTTGGGTGCTGTCCCACTGCGTTGACCCTGTCCACGCTTACCGCCGTGCAGAAGACCGCCAAAACACCGCTGCGGCCGCGGAATACCAACACAACTATTATGACCCACAGCTCGGAATCCGCCGAAATTCAGACACCCACACAAGTCCGCCACACCAAAGGTCAGTGATAAACTGGCGAAAACAAATCCTCCACCATCACGCCAACAGAAACATGCCCATGCTATCACGACCCACGAATCCATGCAGCGGTCTTTCAACCGCGGTATTCCATTGGCGGTACACACCGCCGCGCTCAAATTACACACACATCTACAAAACACCGCTACATTGGACAATTCCAAATACACACACCTGATACACATACATAGACCACTCCCACACACCCAACACAATATAAAACACACACCCACATCATCCAGAAACCCCTACAACATAAAATCTGAAAGAAGGGCAGAGAGAGACTACAGCAACAGACAACCCCACCACACAGAGGCACACAACACCATCACTTATACAACATCCACGCTCAAAACACCCCACACCACCGCACATCACCACACTCATCAACACATACACCACCCCACACATCACCCACACCACCCCATGTCACGCCAAAGACACCCCAGGTTTTCCGAGGAGGAGCTCAGGGTCATGGTGGAGGAAATCCTACGGGTAGAGCCACAGCTGTTTGGAGCACAGGTGCAGCACACCTCCATAGACAGAAAGATGGAGCTATGGCGAAGAATCGTCTACAGGGTCAACGCTGTGGGACAGCATCCAAGAAATCGGGAGGACATCAGGAAGAGGTGGAACGACCTACGGGAGAAGGTGCGTTCAGTGGTCTCCAGGCACAACATCGCGATTCAGCGGACTGGCTGCGGACCCCCACCTCCTCCCCCACAACTAACAACATGGGAGGAGCAGGTCTTGACCATCATGCATCTAGAGGGCCTCGGAGGAGTTGGTGGCGGAATGGACACTGGTAAGTCAAATCTTAACTATCATATCCCCCACCCTACCTGCATGCTATCACACACCTCCACCCTCACCCCCTCCCCTATCACTACAACTCCTCACTAATGTACTAATAACACAAACCACACATCCCAACACCAAGCCCTGCATGACACAACTAACCATGGACACCCAGCACTAAAGCATGCTCACTGCGCATACCCATAACAACCCCCCAAGCATCATCATACAAGCCCCCACACAGGAATTCTTGCACTGGGGTACACGCACACCCACCCATTGCACACCATGACACACACACATGCAATAATCATGCTCTTATACCCCTGCAGGACCCCTACCCAACGTCACCAGACAGGAGGGTCCAGACATCTCCACTCCACCCACAGAAGAGGCCCAGAGTGATGACAGCAGCTCTGGCCAACTGGATCCAGATGACCAGCCCAGACCATCGTGGGCCTTGGGACAGTCGGTTCCCCTTGCACAGGCACAGCCCAACACTGACCTTCCACCCTCTGGTAACCCCAGCACAGCACCCACCCAGCGGGCCCATACTTCCGTACCCAGGACACGTCAATAAGCGGTCTGTCCACCACTACAGGGAACCCAGGGTAACCCTCCACCCCAACAACAACAGGGACCTGGGGGCAGAGGTAGTGGGCACACAGTCCAGGGGACGGAGGCACAGGAACACAGGGGAACTGGGAGGGCTGCTGTGTGACAGGGGGCGGACAGGCCAAGGGAACCCCCCTCCACAAAAAAAGGCCATCTCCTCCGTCATGGGAGCATACCACCACTCCCAGGAGACGATGGCCACGGTCCTGGCCAAGTTTCAGGAGACCCAGCGCCTGCAGGACAAACAGTATTTGGGGTTTAGGGAGGAGCTCAGAACCATCAGCTCCGCCCTGGGCACCATTGTAGGGGTGCTGAAGGACATACAAAAGACCATGAGGGACACCGTGGCACTCCAAGGGGCCCCTGACACTAGCATAGACGATGAACTGCCCACCACCTCCGCCGGCGCTAGTGGACAGGACGCCCCGCAACAGGACCACCACAACAGCACCCCACCCCCTGCAGACGGACAACCACCCCGCAAGCGGTCCCTGAGATCCAGGAACAGGACAGAGCACGATGGCAAGACCCCCGCCAGGAAATGAGACCACCCTGATTGTCCTCCCACTGTCTCACTTTGTCACCCTGTCCAGATTGGAACTGCCCCAGCTCCACTTCCTATGCCCATATGGGCAGTACATCTGGGAAACTTATAGACTGGACTCTGCCATGGACGTTCCTCCACCATCACCCATCACCATTTTCCCACCCCCTCCAATAATTAGCACTTCAATAAATACCCTTGAACCACAAAACAATCTGGAGTCAGTCTGTGATTTGGAAAATGTGTATTAGCAATGACAGTGACAAAATGCGTTTTCAAATGTAATGCCAACATACCTATGTCACACATCACAAGTCCATGAAGGATGCAAGCAGATGACACACGTTTGTAACCACACCTGTGAAACCGTAAGGGAAATGTACAACTCAGTTACCAAATACTGCTACTAATTGACAGACAGGATAGAGGTAGAAGTGTGAAACTGAATGTAATAGTAAAACAATTGGTCTCACCTGTGTGTCACTGGAAATATTGCTGTATGACTGACTCCCTGTTGTCTATGTCTTCTTCCTCAGCTCCCTCCTCATCACTGTCCACAGGCTCCACAGGCTCCACAGCTGCCACAACACCGTCATCTGGACCATCCTCCTGCAGAAAAGGCACCTGGCGTCGCAAAGCAAGATTGTGAAGCATCGAGCAGGCGATGATGATCTGGCACACCTTCCTTGGTGAGTAGAATAGGGAACCACCTGTCATATGGAGGCACCTGAACCTGGCCTTCAGGAGGCCGAAGGTGCGTTCGATCACCCACCTAGTCCGCCCATGGGCCTCATTGTAGCGTTCCTCTGCCCTGGTCCTGGGATTCCTCACTGGGGTCAATAGCCATGACAGGTTGGGGTAACCAGAGTCCCCTAATAGCCACACCCGGTGCCTCTGGAGTTGACCCATCACATACAGGATGTTGCTATTCCGCAGGATGTAGGCGTCATGCACAGAGCCAGGGAACATTTCATTTACCTGCGAGATGTACTGATCTGCCAAACATACCATCTGTACATTCATGGAATGATAACTCTTCCGGTTCCTGTACACCTGTTCACTCCTGCGTGGGGGGACCAGAGCTACATGGGTGCCATCAATAGCACCTATGATGTTGGGGATATGTCCCAGGGCATAGAAGTCACCTTTCACTGTAGCCAAATCCTCCACCTGAGAGAAAACGATGTAGCTCCTTACGTGTTTCAGCAGGTCAGACAACACTCTGGACGTTGGAAAACATAGCCTGGGACATCCCTGATGCCATGGCCACTGTTGTTTGAAATGATCCACTTGCAAGGAAATGGAGCACTGATAGCACCTGCACTTCAGGGGGTATTCCTGTGGGATGGCGGATTGATGAGATCAGGTCTGGCTCCAACTGGGTACACAGTTCCTGGATTGTGGCACGGTCAAACCTGTAGGTAATGATCAAATGTCGCTCCTCCATTGTTAACAGGTCCACCAGCGGTCGGTATACCGGAGGATTCCGCCATCTCCTCAAATGTCCCAGCTGACGGTGCCTAAGAAGGACAACATCGACAACAGAGTCAACAAATTCCCAGGTATGTACCCACAGCTACAGAGAACACGACACCAAATACAAAACTCTTCCTGTATGTGTGTTGAGTGTAGGCCTAGGTATGTGTGACACAGTAGTAAATGAAGCCATGTGGGCCCCTAAAATGCGGCTGCCTGACCTCTATAGTTGGACAATGGGATGTGAGGTATTTGCGCTGGCGTTGTACACCATCGCGGTAGGCGGTCGTAGACCGCGGCGCAATGCTGCTTTGGTTAACATTGGACCCTATGGGTCCCTGGAGCCAATGATGAAGTGCGCCGGCGGTGATGATACGCAACGCCGCGGACGTCACCGCCGCGGACGTCACCGCCATTTTCTATCTGTTGAATCACTCGATACCTGATCTTCGACAGGAGAGGACCTACACTGCAAGTGCTGCTGTGACCTCAGTCTGGAAGAGACAATGGCTGCTGCGTCTGGGGAAAGGGCCCCTGCCTTCACTGTTCAGGAGTTGGAGAAGCTAGTCGAAGGGGTCCTCCCCCAGTACATGCTACTCTACGGTCCTCCAGACCAACAGGTAAGTACACAGGGAGCACGTTGTATGGGCTATGCCTGTGTGGAGAGGGCTGGTTGTGAGAAGGAAGGGGGCAGAGTTCAGCGACCATGAAGGAGTGTGAATGCATGTGCCACATGGGAAGGGTAGGGATGGGGGCCACTCACTTCGACGGTGCAGTTGGTAATGACTTCTCTTCTTCCCCTGTACATGTCATGTAGGTCAGCGCCCCCCAGAAGAAGGACATTTGGCGTGCCATCGCCAAGGACGTCCGGACCCTGGGGGTCTACCAGAGACGGGGCACCCACTGCCGTAAAAGATGGGAGGACATTTACCGCTGGAGCAAGAAGACGGCAGAGGCTCAGCTGGGGATGGCCTCCCAACATGGGAGGGGTGCCCGTCGCACTATGACCCCCCTGATGTTCCGGATTCTGGCGGTGGCCTACCCTGAGTTGGATGGGCGCTTGAGGGCATCACAGCAGACACAAGGGGGTGAGTACAACATCATTCAGCAGACTTTGCTCGCAGTGAAGGGGTCTGGGTGGGGGAGGAGGGCTGTGGGTTTCCCTAGGCTGGGGCGAGTTACGTAGCCTAGGCCCCTCCGGAATACAGGCCATGTGGCACTCCACCCCACCTCTGTAGAGTGCCAAGTACAGGTATACATGCCCCTGTGTCATCTATGTGTGCAGATGTGCACCATAGCCATGTAGGCCAGATCCCAGGAATTGCATCAGTAGAGGCCAAGAGCAGGGGGCTGTTGTCTGTATTGTCCGCCAACGGAAGCGGTAAGCCCTGCACTCAACCTGTCTTTCTTCTGTCGTCCCCCCCCTTTTTGTGCTCTCCCTGTTCTTTTGTGCATCAGCATCATCAGGCGGAGGTACAGTGGCACCGGAGCACGAGGGAGATGCATCCCATATGGCCGTGGAGGGCCACACCACGGACTCTGAATACACTAGTGGGACGGAGGGCGAGGGGAGCTTCACATCGGTCACCGTATCGCCAAACAGTGACACAGACTCGTCCGCCGATGGGAAGTCCCTTGTGGTGGTGGCACCATCTGTGCCCCCCATTTCTACAGGTACAGCCGCCACCCCCCTACCAGCACCGCCCTCCCAGCAGCCCCTCAGCCTTTGCTCCGTTCCCGCTCACCCAGGAGGGTGGGCATCACCTTCGCCCCAGGCACCTCAGCCCCTGCCCCAGTCACCCCTGCTGCCCTCAGTGAGGAGGCCATTGACCTCCTCAAGTCACTCACTGTTGGGCAGTTTACCATTGTGAATGGCATCCAGGGTGTAGAAAGGGAGTTGCAACACAGTAATGCATTCCTGGAGGGCATTCATTCTGGTCAGGCTGCCCTTCATCGAACCCTGCAATCTCTGGCCTCAGCACTGATGGCAGCCATTGTCCCTGTGTCTAGCCTCCCCCCTCCAACTTCCTCCACCCAGACCCAGTCCCCTGTACCCCAGCCTATCCCAAGCACACCATCGGACAAGCATGCACACACCTCAAAACACAAAAGTAGCTCAGGCAAACATAAGCACCACACAACCCACAGGCACTCACACAAGCATCACCCACATACAGACACAGCAACATCCACTGCTTCCACTGTGTCCCCCTCCTCGTCATCTCCCTCCTCCCTTCCAGTCTCGTCTACACTCTCACCTGCATACACTACATCTACAGGCACTAGGACTCGCACCAGAACACACAGTACCACACCCCGCTCACCTGCACTCACCACCCCCACTACCATTTACACATCCCCTGTGTCCACTCCCAGTGTGTCTGTGACGCCCCCTCCCAAAGTACACAAACGCAGGCACCCACACACCCAACAACCATACACCTCACGACAGCCTCCAGTACCTGCACCTGCACCCAAATCACCTAAAGTTACACCTCCTACAACCACCTCCTCTTCCTCAACTCTCAGACCCCCTCCAGCTACCCATCCCAGTGTTCGTCAGAAACTCTTCCTCAGCAACGTTGACCTCTTTCCCACCACCCCCACCTCTCCATTTCATAGGTCCCGTAGTAGCACCTCAGCCAAAAAATGTCCGGTACCAGTGGTGCGTGTTAAAGGTCTGTGGAGTGCACCGGCCACCACGGCAGCCAGTGTGACACAGAGCCAAAGAACTGCCAATCCACCCGCCGTAAAGCACCTTCAGTTGGAAAGTGGCCGACGGGAGAGGGTGAAGACTCCTGCCGGCAAAACAGCTCACAAGGGTCCCGGGGGGAGTGTCAAGTCAGCTGTGACTCCTCCCAAGGTGGTGAAGGGGCAGAAGAAGTCTCCAAAGTCTGGTAAGAGCAGCACGGCGGAGAAGGCCGCCATCCTCCCCGCCGGCCGGGACGCCACTGCCAGCACTGTCGTCACTGGTCCGGAGACCACCCCCAGAGTCAGTGCCCTGGAGGGCAGCAGTATCGTCACTGGTCCGGAGACCACCGCCAGAGTCAGTGCCCTCGAGGGCAGCAGTATCGTCACTGGTCCGGAGACCACCGCCAGAGTCAGTGCCCTGGAGGGCAGCAGTATCGTCATTGGTCCGGAGACCACCGCTAGCATCATTGACCTGGAGGGCCCCGGCAGCCACAGCCCCGCTGGGCACTGAGGGACCGTAATGCCACACACCGCTGAACAGGGCAAAGCACCGCCATGGTGAAGACCGCTGAACAGGGCAAAGCACCGCTGAACAGGTCAGAGACAGCAAAGGCAAGCACAGCTGAACAGGGCAAAGCACCGCCATGGTGAAGACCGCTGAACAGGGCAAAGCACCGCTGAACAGGTCAGAGACAGCAAAGGCAAGCACCGCTGAACAGGGCAAAGACCGCCATGGTGAAGACCGCTGAACAGGGCAAAGCACAGCTGAACAGGTCAGAGACAGCAAAGGCAAGCACCGCTGAACAGGGCAAAGCACCGCCATGGTGAAGACCGCTGAACAGGGCAAAGCACCGCTGAACAGGTCAGAGACAGCAAAGGCAAGCACCGCTGAACAGGGCAAAGACCGCCATGTTGAAGACCGCTAAACAGGGCAAAGCACCGCTGAACAGGTCAGAGACAGCAAAGGCAAGCACCACTGAACAGGGCAAAGCACCGCCATGGTGAAGACCGCTGAACAGGGCAAAGCACCGCTGAACAGGTCAGAGACAGCAAAGGCAAGCACCGCTGAACAGGGCAAAGACCGCCATGGTGAAGACCGCTGAACAGGGCAAAGTAACCCTGAACAGGTCAGAGACAGCAAAGGCAAGCACCGCTGAACAGGGCAAAGCACCGCTGAACAGGTCAGAGACAGCAAAGGCAAGCACCGCTGAACAGGGCAAAGACCGCCATGGTGAAGACCGCTGAACAGGGCAAAGCACAGCTGAACAGGTCAGAGACAGCAAAGGCAAGCACCGCTGAACAGGGCAAAGCACCGCCATGGTGAAGACCGCTGAACAGGGCAAAGCACAGCTGAACAGGTCAGAGACAGCAAAGGCAAGCACCGCTGAACAGGGCAAAGCACCGCCATGGTGAAGACCGCTGAACAGGGCAAAGCACCGCTGAACAGGTCAGAGACAGCAAAGGCAAGCACCGCTGAACAGGGCAAAGACCGCCATGTTGAAGACCGCTAAACAGGGCAAAGCACCGCTGAACAGGGCAAAGCACCGCCATGGTGAAGACCGCTGAACAGGGCAAAGCACCGCTGAACAGGTCAGAGACAGCAAATGCAAGCACCGCTGAACAGGGCAAAGACCGCCATGGTGAAGACCGCTGAACAGGGCAAAGTAACGCTGAACAGGTCAGAGACAGCAAAGGCAAGCACCGCTGAACAGGGCAAAGCACCGCTGAACGGGTCAGAGACAGCAAAGGCAAGCACCGCTGAGCAGGGCAAAGACCGCCAAATCAAGCATCGTTAGCCCATGTGCAGCTGGGACAGTGACGGAACTGGGATCATCACGGGAGCATGATGCACTCTGGGCACCAGTCCACCTCCAGAACCAGTGGAGACCTGCATCCACTCTGTCTGTCCTTCACAGGATGAAGCACTCTGGGCACCAGTCCCCCTCCAGAACCAGTGGAGACATGCATCGACTTGAGAGACTGTGGCTTTGCACTCCCCAGGATGGTACAGTGGGCAAACCAACCACTGTAGAGACTTGAGAGACTGTAGCTTTGCCCTCCCCAGGATGGTACAGTGGGCAGGCCACCCACTGTAGAGACTTGAGAGACTGTGGCTTTGCACTCCCCAGGATGGTACAGTGGGCAAGCCACCCACAGAAGAGACTTGAGAGACTGTGGCTTTGCACTCCCCAGGATGGTACAGTGGGCAAGCCACCCACTGTAGAGACTTGAGAGACTGTGGCTTTGCACTCCCCAGGATGGTACAGTGGGCAAGTCACCCACTCTAGATACTTGAGAGACTGTGGCTTTACACTCCCCAGGATGGTACAGTGGGCAAGGCACCCACTATAGAGACTTGAGAGACTGTGGCTTTGCACTCCCCAGGATGGTACAGTGGGCAACCCACCCACTGTAGAGACTTGAGAGACTGTGGCTTTGCACTCCCCAGGATACATCAATGGGCATGGAGCCCCGTCGTGGATCTGGCGTGGTGCTGTCATCCGGCTGAGGTGCCCCCTCTTCTCTTCCCCCTGAGGTGCCTGTTGTATTTCTATCTGATGCCCCTGCAGTGTTCTCTCCGTTCCAGGACAGGTATCGTGTGTGGGCCTCGCCCATGCATTTAGGGCCCAGTGGTCCACGGACATTGAAATGTGCATACCTGCACTACTAATCGTGATGTATATATTTGGAATGTGTGTATATTGATGTATATATGTGCTTACTGATTTTTGATACATTACAATGGTTTAACTCATTTCCTTTTGTCTTAGCATTTATCCGGGGGGGTTGGAGGTTGTTACTATGATGTTCGGAAATGCATTGGTGTGTGTGTTGTAGTGGGTGAGGGTCGGGTTGGGGGTGGGGGTGTTGCGTGTGTGTCCCCCTGACTTTTGCCTCCCCCCCTATGTCGTAGGTGCAGTACTCACCGGTGTCTTTGGCGCCTACGTTGCTGGTGATCGTAGAGGAGCAGGAAGACAAGCGCAGGGAGTATATGTAGTTCGGGCTCCATGGTGGGCTCCTTCCTCGTGGAGTGTGTTAAGGTGAGCGTTTTCCCATTGCAAAAGCTGTTTCCGCCGTGTTTTTATCCACGGTGAATCCGCTCCGGAAAAGGTGGCGGATTGGCGGGTTGTGATACTGTGGGCGGTACATTGTGCGCTGCTTGTCTGTACCGCTGTGGCGATCGGAGTGTTAAAGTGGCTGTCTATGTTGGCAGTTTCCGCCACGGTCATAATTCCCTTTTTTTGTCTGCCGGCCTGTTTGCGGTCTTACCGCCGCTTTAACACCGTCCGCCAGAGTTGTAATGACCACCTTAATGCAGGCTACTTTGCACATCATCACAGCAGCTTGTCTCAGCCTGGCAGAGGCTGGCCAATCAGAGAAGAGCTGCTGGACTGCTAGATTTTGTGTCATCAGAAAAGCAAGTTCTATAACGTTTTTTGTGTGATAGTTATAATAAATCTAACAGTGGCAAGTTGTTGGATTTATTCTATCATTTAAGTCCACGTATGGCATTTGTATCTCTTTCCTAGCTATAGCCATACCTTATTGAAGTTTTCCTATGTTAGCCTATGAAGCTAATGCACTACAATGGGAAAAATGGAATTGGTAATTTTTCCCTCACCAGGGCATATAAACCATATTTTTAATGCCCCTGCTTACAGTTACAATGCACCCTACCCCAGAGGCACCTAGGGGAGAGCTTAGGGGTAACATATGTAAAAATAAGGTAGTGTAAGACTTTAGAAGTACCTTTAGTTCTAAAGTCAAATTTGCATATAGATTTAATTTAAAAGCAGACAGAGCAGGGCTGGATTTTAAATTGACAGCAGGCACAATAGCAATGCACACTTAAGTGCATTAAGTCAGCTGGGCCTGTAAACCTCCATGCCCTACCATACACTAAGGACTTGCAGGTAGGTGGTCATGCCAATTATAAATATGCCTAATTTTCATGTACCTTTTAATGAGAGCACAGGCCATCAGTCTAGTTAGCAGAGCCCAGGACACACTGAAAGTCAGTAACCACTAGTATCATTCAAAAAATGGGAGTGATCAGGGCCAAAAGGATAACTTTCTCACAATGCTCCTTATCTAGTACTCTTTAAAAAACCTCTGAGATAAAAAATGACATATAGTTAAAAAAATGTATCCTAGAAAATACTCAATTTTTCTTGGAAGCTTTTAACAGTGCTACAGAGAATCCCCAGGGTTACGGTAACTTTCTAAACAACCACTTGAGACAACTACATAGGCTATACTAATCTCTTGGTTGCTTACACCTCAAAAATAAGTCTAAACCTTTAAAAAGAATTGCTATGGTGCTAGTGTCCTTGGTAGCATTTGATATTCTAAATGCTATAGTAAAAGTCACTATGCCACCATATCTATGTAGAAATCTAGTCCTCCAAAAATTGATAGTGACAATGAGCCCACATCAGAGAAAGTCTATTATGTGTTCCACGTCTAATGGTTTAGTAGCTGCAATTTCAGAGACTACTCTAAACACTCTAAAAGGTAATGTCTCAATATCAGATGATCAGAACTAAGGCCCTCATTACAACTCTCGAGCCTGAGGGTGCCAGAATACTGCCAGTGCTGGTGGTAGTTCTGGCTCCCTATTTTGACTTTTCCGCTGGGCCAACAGGTAGCTAGCCCAGTGAAAAGTCACATCAACTTTGCTGCCGGCTCATAATAGAGCTGGCGGCAATGCTGATGTGCAACGGGTGCAGTAGCACCCGTCACACATTTCACTGCCCGAAATTCGGGCAGTGAAATGCGCGATGGGGCTGTGCCTGGGGCTCCTGTACTGCCCATGCCAGGTGCATGGGCAGTGCAGGGGCACCCCGACTGCCCTTACCGCCAGCCTTTCCATGGGGGTGTCTACCATCATGGACAGGCTGCCAGTAAGGGGAGTCGAAATCCCCAAGGCAGCGCTGCTTGCAGCGCTTCCCTGGCAGATTACGACCGCCGGGACCGCCATGGCGGTATACTGCCGGTCCCGGCGGTATTACCATGGCGAAAGGGCCACGGTCAAAATGCGGCAGGCAGTACCGCCAGCCTGTTGGCGGTATTACCTCCACAATAGCCCTGGCGGTCACCGACCATCAGGGTTATAATGAGTACCTAAGTTCTGTAGAAAAACCGTCCTCTTATTAAAAAAGCTTATGAATAAAGGTACTTCCTTGGTTTTAAAAAGAAATTGGTGAACCAGTCTGAAGGATTTACAGGGTCTTTGTTGAGTATAACTATTCTGCTAATCCTCAGCCTTCTGAGTGGAAACTGATGCAATACACCTAGAAGATGTACTTGGTAATTTGGGGACCAGTAACCATTGTGGGGCAATGTCTACCCAGTGGTGATTACTTGTTAGAATCAATACAATATATTTAAAAATATATATTTAAAATAAAACTCAGGCATCTTCATCTACATTGTCCCATTTGCTTTTGTGATTTTTTAAATCAGGTGTAAATGTTTGAGATCCATATACATATCCGAAGAACAAGACACAAAGAAATCTATTGTTGCCAAAGGTGTTAAAGCCACTAGAGGTGAGAATTCCATGAAAAACCTGCTTTCAATGCCGGTCAGTGTGGGCTTGATGGGAAACAAGGTTAACTCTGCCTTGGCATATTCTGTGAAGGCAGATTGTACAAAGGCCATTATTATTTGCTTTTGCGTTGAAATAATATTTACAAGGGCAGAGGTATTCCTGTTTATGGAAGACCTCTTCCAACTTGCAGGTCTTCTTTTGTCATAGACTTTAAAGTGTGCCTTGTCTTTTTATAGACCCATATCAATGTGACACTTTTTACTTCCTCTTGGTACCAATCTTTGAGCAGTATAGATGTCTAACTCCTTGTTAGTGCTGTTTTCTCATATGCTCAGCAATGGCTATTTTAACTGATTGCATCACACCTAGAGTAATGTTTGCAGCAGCTGGATTAACACGGAGTTTGGCAATTTCAAATCCTTTACTCAAGAAAGGCATGGCTCTTCAAACAAACCATAACAAATATTCTGTGTTTTTCATAACAGGGGCACCTTGAATGAAAGAGGGGCCTCCATATTCGGCCTAGTTACAATAAAATCCCCTATATAGTAACGGGTCTCGATATGTATTCATGAAGACCATGTTGATGTCTGTTTAATATTCACTGTTGAATTACAGTCTTCAATGAAGCATGAAAATCACTCTCCCTCATTTAAAAGCTGCTTCCTGTGAGTGGTCATCAAATATCAAGACTGACAAAGGGCCTCAATTGGATCTTGGCGGCATTACCACCAACCCGCTGTGGCGGTAGACCCAAAAACATTATCAAGTCTCTGGTGTTCCGTCTGCCGCATTTAAATGAATTGTGGCTTAGCTGCAGACTCCCTCAATGGAGTGCTCTTGCTAGCAGTCAGGCTGGTTGGTGACCATTGACCATATTTAGATGTAACATCCCTGCAAGTGGTGAACTGGCTGAAGATTTCTGACGATGGACATCGTACAGTGGCAATGGAATAGAGGTAAGTCACACTTAAGTGTACCATAGTCACATGTGTCCCCTTGCACAACACACCACAGAACACACAAAATAACCCATTGCCATTCCAACACCAGACAAGATGTACATCTGAAAAAACTGATTGCCATACATCCATGACACAACGTATACTGCACCCCCTTACGACACAAACACAACAACTGACACAACTACACACTCAGCTACACAAACACACTCACACAAAAGCACAACTACACACATCATGACAACGATCACCACATAATAACAGTTCTTACCTGATTGTTGCACACAGCAACACAACACACACCCAAACATACACAACATCGAACTCACATGCACGTGTCACACACACATACACAACCACATCACTTACTCCAGCTCCCTCCACCTTGACCAGTCAATCCAATCTCACATACACATACAGATCTGAACTCACAATATCACAGATACAGATTAAATTTCATTGTGCACACATAGACATGGTGAAAAGTTTGATGTCATCATTATTATAATGACAGCATTCATTTGGCCATGACTTCTGCCACCACAATAACAATTGTGTTTGTGTGTGATATGTGTCCTGTACCAGTGTGTCCCCATCAATCACTGACTCAAATGTGTTCCTGAGGTATTTATATTCTTGCAGAGGTCCCAAGCTCATGTGCAGTGCCAGCACAATGTACACAGTACATGCAGTATCCCTACCTTTGAGTCCAGCAACTGCGGGGTTGTGTTTTCTACATGGTCCACTGACGGCAGTGACTGTAGGTGATGTCTAGTCAGGTTCAGTCTGAAATGGAAGAGGAAACATGGAAAAAGGTAGGTTTTGTGCCCAGTCCCACTCCAATCTGCCATCTCAGGTGTGGAGGTCAGACCGTTATAGTTGGCTTGGCGGTAAAGCACATCTAAATCTGCTCTGCTAGTGGTAAGGGTAGCTGAAGTCCCACCATCAGTCTTTGGGACTCCTGGAGGAGTTGGCAGGACTCGTGGTGTTAGGCCTATGCTCCTGCCAACATCTCAATTGGGTGGACAGACCACCAAGGCAGCGGACAGGTTAAACAACAGAAAACCAACAGTGGGACCATTAACGCCAAGATCTAAATCAGGCCGAAGTGTCAAAGTGTCAAAGTGGCTTCTAGAAATTTCTACGTAGTGATGCTTGACATACTGGTTATTTATACATGTGTTATAGTAATCCTTGGCCTGCACACACCACTGCAAAGTGGAGTATCTGTTAATGATCCTCTGGCTCCTTATTATTGCTGCACACACAGAGTATAAAAGCCACTAGTAATATACTGGTGTTATGGATAGAAAGGTGCAATTCTTTTCAAATGTTGTAATCTTCCTGAAAAACCCTACTTAATTTGGTGGTGCAAACTCCATTTCAAGGTGGGGGCTTCCAATAAAAACATTTCTTCTGATATTATAAAAAAAATACTGACTACCTGATTATGTGACAGTGCTATCTAGGTTTTGGATGGTGGAATCAACTACCAATGTGATGTTTGGGTAATGCCTAGAAGGAACTCTATTGCCAGCTGCTGCTTATTTTGTAACCTTAGCCATGGTTCTTGTAAAGGTATTCAAAGCTTGGAGATAGTTGACATCTGTGAAGGAAACGTCCCAATCGCGTTTCAAATCCACTGATTTTACCAATGTTACAGGACAATCATAAATCTGATTGTTGGGGAACATATCAGTTGATATGTTTGAAGGTAAGGTGATATAAATTGATAAGGATTTTTATTCTTATGTACTTTAGAGAGCTATCCTCCACCCAACTGTTAAATTGCTAGGGTCACCCCTGACATTTGATGAAAACTTTCAGCTTTGCACCATGTTACAAACTTTGCTACCTTGTAGACTATTTACAGACTTCCTTGACTTTTTATAACTCCTCACTGTAAAATAGCTTTGCTGTCATAATCTTGTAAGTGATGAATCTAAATATATTCTTGAAACTTAATCGCTAAATGTTTACTGATAACCTTTCATAAGCCATCTTTTAATTAGTCACTATGAATCACCATGAATATTGTTCTTCAAACATCTAAAGCATTCTACAGTATTACTGAAACAGATATATTCTTGATACCCTGAAAGTAAGTATCATCACAAACATCTACAAATGACTGTAATACATTCAAATAGCAAAAGGTGTTGTAAACTGTAAAATACTTCCATATTTTAGCGTTTAAAGTTCTATTAAAACAATCTATCATTGCCCCTTTCACTTCTCTGGGCATAATAAACTGATGAATTGAGTGCTGTTTTATTAATCTCTGAAATGGCTTGTTCGAAAATTATTTTTCAGCATTGGTTTGTAGTTTTTGAGGTTTTCATCCTTTGCAAAATATGGCCATAAAATTCACAGTACCACTTGGACCTGTTTTATTGTTTAGCATCGGTGTAAGAGCATACGTGGATTGAACATCAATGGCAATCAGTATATATTATGCACCATTCCTATGTTTAGCAAAATATGAAGGCAAGTTAGATCAGACTGTCATTGATAGCCTATAGTGTCTACAACTGCTAGTCTTCTCCTTAATCAATTCTGAGCGAGTTTATGGGGAATTTGAATCTTTCCCAGGTAACCTGTCTTTCAACAAAGTTCTTCCAACATGCTTATTTTCAGCCTTGATCCTTCTGATCAGAGCTTTAGCACTTTCAAAATGTCCAACCCCCTTTTTATCATAATAAATCTTCCTCAACAGTACGTCAGACATGTTGCTCACACATTCAGTCCACTTTTTGCGAAAGATCATTTTATTGACAAGTAATTAAGAAAACAATAATCAGAAACTCATGGATTACATTTTTAAAAATTAGAGCTTGCTGATAGTAGGGATCTTTCATTATACAAACTGCCTGTCACCCTACTGATCATTTTGTATTTGTAGTAAGACTTTTTGTGTCATCAGTGCACTGTTTATAGGTGTGTTGCTGTAAAGTCACCAGTTTTGCTATGTTTAGGTTATAATAATAATGGAATAAATTAGACTGTCCCTCTCTCGCTACCTATATCTTTGCATTCATAGAACACATGTTGTATTCATTAGTTCATACATTTTTCTTACTACTGAAATAATCCACAAGCAAACATTCTAAGGCTTTTTGCACTCTGACGGTTAGAGGTAAAATCAATCCATTTATATGGAACTTGCAAAAATGCCCATATTCATCCATTGTATGTAAGTAGGTGTTAATGTGTCGCCTGGCAATGCACATTAAGCTATTACATTGTGGAGAACCTTGTGGAACACAAAATTTCAAATACTTCAAAGGTGCAGGTTGTACTTCTGCTGTTCTTTCTTTAAGATACAGGAATAGTAGTTTTGCACTGCATATGTATCCAAACCTTATATAAGAGCCAGATTGCGGATGGTTGTTCTGTAATTTGTTCTAAAAGGTATGTAACCATAAGTGACATCGACATGTAGGCATAGCAATTTTTTTAAACAGCCTCTTGGAGCTAAACAATGTCCACAATGTCTATTTTTAATCAAAAGTTGAACATTGACCTTGTGTTCGCTCAAGTTTTCTTTAAGGGTAAAATGCAATTTAAATCCCTCTGAACGTTGTTGAGAAGATAGGAATCTTATCTGCATGCTCAATTTTCCTATTGTATTATGCAACAGCCTTAGCAATAATTAAAATATATGAGGTTCTATCAAAACATATATTTACAGCGAATAGTCCTGTTGAGGATCATTGATCTTATGTAGGGATGGGGGTAATTCATTTAATAAGGTGTAATGGAATTACACAAATTACTGAAAATTATGTGAGATTCCACAAAATTATACAAGAAGAGTAATTCAGCATTAGCGCTAATTTCCCTCTCGTATCCAGAATTAACATGAGGGCGCATTTTTATGCTAAGAAATACTGCTACCCTGAATAGAACATGAAGAGCAGGGTGTTTTTTCTTCTAACGTACTCCAGGCATCTGGCATTATTTTCTTAACTCAAAATACAAAACAAAATGTACAGAAATATGAGCAGCCACTCGAAGTCGCTAAATGTGTTGTTTCTATGGTTATTTTCCCTTCTAAGTGCTCATAATTATTCAAGCAGGCATAATATCATAGCAATTGGTAGGTCCATGTCAAATTAAATTGGAATTATTCAAATGAATTTGATTACTCCCAGACCTAATTGTATGCCCTTAACATCGCATATTGATGACATTTACAACAGTGGCTTCAAAACGCTTAAACTTCCAAGTGCTATTGAGGGGTACTCTCAGGGCCTACTTTTCAAAATAGCCAATATCATCAAATAAACACAGTTCATACACATCTCTCTGCTGTGGATAGTGGAACGTTCGATTGATTTTGAACAACATATGCAGTAAAAATGAATGCGTGAAACTACTTACTGTGAACCCTCAACTCGGTAACTTTTCGTTCGTTCTGCAGTTGAAAAAAGGAAGGCCAATCTATTAGTCATTACTAAATATGTATGTGCACACAATTTGAAAACACAAGTATGTTTTTTTACTCACTAGAGAGGTATCTTGTTTTTCAAATAATCTTCTCTCTCCTTAGAGTTGCTTACACTGTTTCTCCACAGACTCTGTGTGACAGCAGCATCAGGAACTGGCTCACTCAAAACCCCACATCTTCATACATCATTGAGTTAGAAACATTGATATTATCTTCCACAATTTCTATTTCAGCAAAGTTGCTTTCTGTTGGGTTTTCCGTATTGGAGGAATCACTGCATTGTTCAGCTTTTATAGCAGGTATTGTTAAGTGGACTCTTATGTATGAAAACTGTTGTCAGAGTTCTTCTTCCACCCCAGCAGCATCATGACCTAGATCTTTAAATAAACCCACAAATACACACCACGCACACTGCAGCCAGCACACCACATTTGAACAATGAACAGTTATGCATAGCAACACAGCACAGGCCCAGCCTCACACAATTCCATACAACATACAAACTTGTAACAACAACATCACATGTCAAACACACACAACTGATACTTGTTGGGGACTCAATACACATACAACACAACGAACAACCATCTTTGATGGAATCCACACAATTGCAACATCAGACAACCTAGAAATTGGCACACACAATACACACACACACACACACACACACATCTTATCAGACCTATTATATCATACACAATAAACGCAGACTCAAACAGTCCAAAGACACAAAGCCACACAGCACAACAACAAACACATATCAGCACAAACACAACACAATACCATGACAAACAACATTAATGCTACATACACATACCCATTACACAACACACAACTGTTAAACTTTTTATCCTTGGCGTGGTCTCCCTTAACTTTTTGCCTCTGTTCCCCAGGTTGTTGATGTGTGCTGGACTCTGATTTTGCTGTTTTTGTTACTCTGGGCACTTTACCGCTGTTAACTAGTGCTAAAGTGCAAGTGCTCCTTTACAAAATGTGTATGTAATTGGCTTATTTATGACTGGCATATTTGGTTTACTAGTAAGCCCCTAGTAAAGTGCACTAGAGGGGCCAGGGCCTGTAAATCAAATGCTACGAGTGGACCTGCAGAACTGGTCGTGCCACCCACATTAGTAGCCCTGTAAACATGGCTCAGACCTGCTACTGCAGTGTCTGTGTGTGCAGGTGTTAACCCACTGTACCCACTTGCCAGGCCTTAACCTTCCCTTTTCTGACATGTAAGACACCCCTAAGGTAGGCCCTTGGTAGCCCCATGGGCGGGGTGCAGTGCATGTTTAAGGTAGGACATATACTAATGCGTTTTGTATGTCCTGACAGTGAAATATTGGCAAATTCGGTTTTCACTGTTGCAAGGCCTGTCTCTCTCAGAGGTTAACATGGGGGCTACCTTTAAAAGTGATTAAAGCGTAGATTCCCTTTGGGAGCAGATAGACATGTGAAGTTTGGGGTCTCTGAGCTCACAATTTTAAAATACATCTTTTAGTAAAGTTGGTTTTGAGATTGAGTGTTTGAAAATGCCACTTTTAGAAAGTGGGCATTTTCTTGCTTAAACCGTTCTGTGACTTTGCCTGTTTGTGGATTCCATGTCTGGGTCAGTTTGACAGTTGGTCTGTTTGCACCTCTCTCTAGACAGTGGCACAAAGGGAGCTGGGTTGTAGTCTGCATATCCTGATGAGCCATCTGTGCTTGGAGGGAGGTGAGGAGTAGTCACTTATACCTGAAAGGGCTGTGCCTGCCTTCACACAATGCAGTCTTCAACCCCCTAGTTACTTCAAAGAGACTTTCCTTTGAAGTAAACCTTCTTCAAAGGCCAAAATTCGTATAAGAAGGGCACCCAAAACCACAGACTTTATATCACTTCTGGACATTAAGCCTGAAGAAGAGCTGCAGAGCTGAGGAGAAGTGCTGCTCGTTACTGTGCTTTGAGGAGCTATCCTGCAGTTGCTGCTTCTGCCTCTGCAAGAGGTCAAAGACTGGACTTTGTTGTGCATTCCTGTTTGTGAAGAAGTCTCCAAGGGCTTGTCCTGAGCTTGCTTCCTGTTGTTGAAGTCTCATGGCCATCACAGACTTCTCCTGCCAGCACCTGGACTCTCTGCTGAGACTCCTGCCCTTCCAAGTGGTGCCCTATCCAGTTCCTGGAGCCTTGGAAGGTGAAGCTGGCTGACCGAGACTGAAAATCCATGCACAGACCGCAGTGCAGGGACAATATTGATGCACCTTCTGAAATGCGGCTGAAAAACGATGCACCGCTAGCTTTGCAGCAGAAATCGATGCTCCACTGGCATCGCGGCTGGAAAATCGATGCACATAGCTGGTAGAATGACGTGCAACACCCGCTGACGGAGGCTGATAATGTCGTAACCCACATAGCATAGTTTTGAAGATGCCGTGCAGCAGGATATTCAACGCAAACCTTGCTGGGCACGGAAAAACAACGCTACGCCTGGCCAGACCCGAGTGCCTGTCCTGATCGATGCATCGCTCTCCTGCATAGAGAAAAAATGATGCACGCCGACCCGACCGAAGAAGGAGAAATGATGTGCGGTCTCGCTCCTGGGGGAGAAATCGATGCATCACTAACCTTTTTTAGTGTTTACAAAAGGATTTAAGACTCTTTTGCTTTTAAAATGAATAACTTGACTTGTGTATGTTGGATTTTTGTCATTTTGGTCTTGTGTTGTTTAGATAAATATGTTCTATTTTTCTAAACCTGTGTTGTGTCATTTTGTATTGATTTCAATGAGTTACTGTGTGTGCTGGTATAAATACTTTACACCGAGACTCTGAAGTTAAGCCTGCATGCTTGTGCCAAGCTACCAAGGGGGTGAGCAGGGGTTAACTGAGGGTGATTCTCCTTTACCCTGACTACAGTCAGGGTCCTTGCTTGGACAGTGGGTAACCTGACTGCCAACCAAAGACCCCATTTTCAACACCGTCCATCCAAAAGGGTGGACGTCTCTTTACCGCAGGCCCCTCTGCTCCAGCCCCTGTTAGCCCTGATGCCCTCAGTGAGGAGGCTATTGACCTACTTAGGTCGATCTCAATGGGTCAGTCGCCCATTGTGAATGCCATCCAGGGACTGGCAACTCGGATACAAAAGAGTAATGCATTCTTGAAAGGCATTCACAGTGCACTCACTGGCCTACATAGATCTTTTCAGGCTCTGGCCCAACACTGACAGCAGCAAGTCACCCTTTGTCTACTGTCCCCCCTCTAACTTCCTCTTCCCAATCTGATTCCCCCCTTTCCAGACCCAGCCAATGCTTACAAACAGGCATGCATCCACCTCAACATACAAGGGTAGCGCCTACAAACATAAGCACCGCAAGACACTCCACCGGCATGCACACAAGCAAAATCCACCTGCATACACAGAACAAG
The DNA here is from genome assembly GCF_031143425.1 of Pleurodeles waltl. NCBI lineage: Eukaryota > Metazoa > Chordata > Amphibia > Caudata > Salamandridae > Pleurodeles > Pleurodeles waltl. Next base: position 763,218,294 of record NC_090437.1, read on the forward strand.
TCAATACCTGCCCTGACACCCCTACCACTCCCAGAATCACAGACACAACACCTGACATACCTGCAGACACCACACCAACATTCAGTGCTACAGCCACAACACCTATCTTACCCACAGACACCACAACAGACATCCATCCCAGTCACCACACCCACAGACACTACAACCACAGACACACCTACATGCAGAACATCCAGTCATCACCCCAACAGACAACAACCTACCCACCACGGCATCGCTGTACTAGGGACTAACCAGTAAATGAAATATGCCAATCATGGAACTCCAATTACATATACATTGTATATAGGAGCACTTGCACTTTAGCACTGGATAGCAGTGGTAAAGTGCCCAGAGTAACAAAAACTGTGAAAACAGAGTCCAGCACACATCAACAACCTAGGAAACAGAGGCAAAATTGCAGGGGAGACCACGCCAAGGATGAAAAAGTCTAACAGGCGGGCACCTCCAACTGGGTGGGGAGCTACAGGGAGGAGGGTGACTGAAAGGGGGTTGCAGACAGAGCTGGTGCTGAGGTGGCCTCAGATGGGTCCGCCACTGCCAGGGAGTGGTGACTGGTGGAGAATTCTGAGGATGATTCACATGATCCATTCTCCCCTGTGGCACTCCCCTCACCCTGTTCTCGTGACTGGAGGTCCTGTCGCCAGAAGCTTTCCCACTTGGCTGTGTCCCGTCTCCTTCAGCTGCTGATGCTGATGCTACAAAATGAAACAGAAAGTGAGGTATGATCATCACATTCTCAACATGCCACTTCTATCATACTTCACACATCAGTAACATGGCATCCAGTTGACCTACACCCCCAGGTAGTACCATTTAAGTGCCAACAAGATAAAATGTATGTCCCTCAATAAATATATTTCTACACATTAGCTAAGATACCTATCTCACACCTACAATACCATGATATCAGTAGACCTATCACACTGACTATGCCATGACAGGGTGTCTCCGTCATATGATACAGGATCCCTATCCGCATCAACATAGTCAAGCAACAATCAAACTATGTTTCAGAAATGTGACATTGATTTCCACAATTAAAATACACAATCTCAACACATACAAACAAATAAGCCTAATGTGTTGCAACAACCAATGAAACATATTGTCAAGTATACTCTAGACCAGTGGTTCCCAACCTTTTGACTTCTGTAGACCCCCACTTTATCATTAATGGAACTCAGGGACCCCCACTGAATCATCATTGGAATCGGGGACCCCCACTGAGTCACTACTGGAAGCATGAGACCTAATCTGTCAATATTTGTTAATATTTTTTAATTTTCTAAGCAGTCGCTGACCCCCTGAGAAGGCTTTGTGGAACCCCAGGGGTCCCCGGGCCACAGGTTGGGAAACACTGCTCTAGACAGCCTGGAGTACACAAGCCATAACTACTTCATGTCACATAGTTAACAAAATGCACAATGGATGTTTGCAATCATGCCACTCCTCCAATTGCCATACTCCAATTCTTTCTAGATGAAAGAGTATAAACACATGTCACCTACACATGTACCAATAGTGATGTATGAAAGGATAGTAGATACATTGTGGACTAAGGCATATAAGTCATTGTTCTCCTAAAAACAACATTTATGAGTCATATAAGGGCCTAATAAGCTCAGAGAATATACCCACAGGCAACAGCAGCTAGTATTTCTTCTATTCCCAGTCAATGGACCACTGTCATGTGCGTGAAGGTGAACATTCAGAATTAATTATTCATGCAATCATTCCATCAATAGCCCGATGACTGACTGGGAGGCAACATTAATATCCACACATCAGACATGACTACCCTTCCATCTGTCTGTGACATATTTCTGAGAGACAAAACACATCTTATGGTACCATGACAGGTACACTCACCATGATGCAAGCCAAATGTCTGATTACACATACATATGTGTATGTGAACTACCTCACCTGCACCACATTGGTTCCATACAGCCAGGACTCCGTAAATATAACCTATTTAGCAACAGAAAGTGCATATATAGTTATTTACAATGTGGAATCAAGACTGAACCTTTTATTTACACATGATGTTAGCAAATAAACGATAAGAGTTTAACAGTGAATACGATTACTTTGACTATTTATCATGCATACAACACTATGGCTAAGTAAACGGCTGTCCAGGCACTTACCACCTAATGAACATGAACATGGCACTAACATTCATTGTCCTGACACCAATGTATGTGATCCAATAGGATTCTAGCAATACCTCCATGGTTTGCAACATGTAGGTCTTCCACTCAGAAGAGACATTATGAAGGTCTATGTCATCCCTCTTTTACCAAGGGGCTTCAGCTTGTAACAGGTCAGAATAAGTGAAGCAAGTATGTCATGTGAAACGTCAGATGGACATCACAGCCTCGCATGATGCTCTCACTCAACTGTCATCTTTGGAAAAGTAGAAATGACTTTAAATTGTCTGACTCAGAGTTGCACATGGACATAGATCAAGGGACATTGCAATGGACAAAGAGCAGCGATCTGATCTACTTTCCATCATGATATTGGGAGTATTGATCTGTAGATGTGAATGAACAACCACCAGGGTATGAAAAACTGTATCATGGTACAAGTATGACGCTGTCACATGTGCACCATCATATGCTGTTGTACAGAGGGGACAACCTAGGTGAGTAATGTGTCCCTGTACACATTAGAACATGCATACCTGTGTACCATTGTTGGGGACTGTACATCAATATGTCGACTGGAGATTTTTGACCCTTTGCACTTACCACATTGGCCCATCACACACTAACCCTCGAAAGGAGTTCAATTGTGTTGGGTCCAGGCTTACCTTCTTGTGGTTGCTGTGCTGCCCTCAAATGTCCATCCAACTCTGGGTAGGACACTGCCAATATGCGGGCCATAAGGGGGGGTTCAGGGTCCAACGGTCACCCTGTCCTCGATGGGAGGACATCCCCAGCTGGGCCTCTTTGGTCTTCCGGGCCCAACTTCTCAGGTACTCCCACCTCCTTCTGCAGTGGGTGCTCCACCAGCTGTGGACCCCCAGGTTCCGCACTTTCCCTAGCAATGGCACACCATATACCCTTCTTCTGATGGCCATTAACCTGTATGGATGACACATGCACCATACCAAAACAAGCAGGGTAAAAAACAAGTTAGTGCACATAGCCATACATAGACTGTCTTCCACATCCCCTTCATTGAAAGATGAACATATGCAGTCAGGCCATTTATGATGTTGGACCAGGCATACAACATGCATATCGAGCAACAGGTGTCAGCTTGTTACATATGACCAGACCACATGCATATCTGCAAAGATGATATTCCTAGCAAAGTTTGTCATACCACCTTCGGTTATCATGTATTACAGTCTGTAGTGGGTCAAGGAACATACATCACACATTCTCTACTATGTCTAAGTACTCAAAATCAATCAAAACGCATATGAACATGCCCGTCTACCCACACATATCACCACACCCCTTCATTCAGCCACATTTCCTGGACATCATCACAAACTTTACCCATCATCCATTGATTGTCAGGATAGATGGGGAAATACACATATATGCACATGGTGAACTTACCTGTTCCTCTGGTGCATAATTGAGCTGTTCATACAGGGGTAGGGCCTCCTTCACCAGCTTATCAAGCTCCTCTGGGAGAAGGCAGGGACCCTGTCACCTATAGGGTGTTGCATGATTGCTCCCAGGATCAGTACACAGCAGCTCAGGTTGTGGAAGTCTTGCTGGCAGCAGTGTCAGGAGTCAAGTGAGAGATGAAGTATGAGCTGGCGATCACGTCTGCCACGTAAGACAATGTCACCGCTGGCAGACATCGTTATTGGCGCAAGGCTGCCAAAAGCAGCAATGTGTTCCAATGGCAATGTCCGCAGTGGTTGTATCCCCTACCAACATCACAACTTCTACCAGAGTAGTTAGGTAATTTCCTACTGTCTAGCACAGTAGGTCATGCAGCTGTCATTTTAAGGCTTATACCTGTTCAGTTAATATAGATCAAAGTAGTGTAGCAAACTGTGAGACCTATTTACGAACCTGTGTTCACGGCAGGCTTTGAACAAACATGTAGGAATATGCATGATTTATTTACAGGTTTTAAACTTGATGAGTTAATGGTAAAGTAACTTTAGTGGCATAGTTTGCACACCAATGTCAATCCGGCATATGGCATTTGTGTCTTATCAATGTGAAACATGGTAAGAATGTCATTCTTACAGAGACTTTTAGTGACATCCGTCTCCATTTCTAAATAATGTTTGAGGAAAGGGAATGTGATTGCATTAGGGAGCCATTATTTGCCTATCTTTGTACTGTGTACAATGTTTATACAATTTCATATGACATGTCCGAGCATAATGTGTAAAATAAATACTTTAATACTTACAATGGACAGAATGTATGAAACACAAACATCTTGTTTTTTTGGCACAGAGTTACATTGGCATGATAAGAGTGAGAGAACCTCCAGTGTGCTGTCCAATAGCAGACCTACAGACCATGGAGAATTGACATATCATCCAAATGTAATACCTGGATAGACATACAATCATGGATCTCTGTCGACAGTTGAAGTCAGATCTGATGCTTGCTATTCATAATCACTATAGCATACCGCCCATAGTACAAGTCATGTCAGTGCTACACTTCCTAGCCAAAGGCTCCTTTCATAATACCGTGGTCCTAACTGGAGGGATGTCTCAGCCTATGTTCAGTCTGGTAGTGAAGGCTGCACTGTCTGCATTGTTGAAACATCTGGACAGCTACAACAGATTTCCACACTGTGTAAATTTGGCCCATGTGAAGGCTGATTTTTATGCTTTGGGACACATCTCACATGTGGTGGGTACCATTGGTGGCACCCATGTTGCCTTGACTCCCCCTAAAGCCAATGAACAGGTCTATAGGAACAGCAAAAACTGCCACTCCATTAATGTCCAAGTTGTCTGTTTGGCTGACCTCTAAATTTTACAAGTTTCTGCAAGCTACCCGGGGTCAGTCTGTGATGCCTTCATTATGAAGAACAACAATATCTCACTGCTGATGACACAACAGTACACAGAGAGGGCATGGCTGGTTGGTAAGTCATATGTGTAATGTGTGCCTGAAACTTTTATCTGCTACCAAATGTGTGGATGTCCAAAATTAAATTCTGCCTCTTTGTAACTATTTATTACAGGGGACTCTGGCTACCCAAACTGTCCTTGGTTGCTGACACCTGTGAGGTACCCAACCACGGCAGGGGAAGTCCACTTCATTGAGGCCCACGGAAGGACAAGGCATGTCGTGGAGCAGACGTTTGGGCTCCTGAAGGCAAAATTGCTTAGCATTGATAAGTCTGATGGAACCCTCCTCTACTCACCCACCAAAGTATGACAAATTATTGTTGCCTGCTGCATACTCCACAACCTCACCCTGAGACATCAAATCCCATTTATACCAAATGAGGGGGAGCCAGCAGTTCCACTGGTGAAAAGGCAGATATGCCAAGTCAGGATGACTATGATGAGGATGAAGCTCGAAACATCCGGGCAGATCTCATCAATCAGTACTTCACCTGACTGTAGGTATGTCATATCCTGGAATTTTACTTACTCAGTGAGGTATGGAGGGGGCAGGTTAGGGATGCTTGATATGAGACTTAGGGCCTCATTTCAACCTTGGTGGCCTTTTCTCAAGACTGCCGAGGTACCGCTGTGCTGAAGACTGCCAGTGCAGGAGGTTTTCCGCGCAGCACATCATGACTGCTGGCAGCCCTCTGTCCTTTTTCAGACGGAGAGCTGCCAGCAGCCATACTGGCGGTCGGCAGGGAAGTGGAGGCTGCTCCACCTCCACCGCTCCATCATCAGAACCCCGCCCACCGAATCCCAACCCAGGATTCGGTGTGGCGGTGTGGCGGTGTTCTGGTGACGGGGAGCTGGCGGCTGAGCAGCCCCCATGGATTCCGTTCCCTCCCGGAGGATCACCGTACAAGGTAAGGTGATCATCCATTATGGGAGGGGGTTGGGAGGGTGTTGTGTGTGTGCATGGGGGTGTGCGTGTGAGTATGTAGAGGGGGTGTGTAGGTGCGTATATGCATGCAGGGGGTATGTTGTGTGTCTGGAAAATGTGTGCGGGTCGGTCTGTTTGCATGTCTGTTTGTGTGCGGGTATGTGTTGTTGTAGTATATGTGTGTGTGTAGGGGGTGTGTGTGTTAATGTTGGGATTTGGGTGGGGAGAGGGGGTGTGTGTGTTAATGTTGGGGGTGGGGGTGGAGAGGGGGTCCTGCCTCCTTTGAGGGATAGTAGGGGGGTCCGGTGTGGGGAGGACAATGGGGTGGGGGAGGGGGGTGGGGGAGACCCCTATCAGTGCCAGGGAAGGAATTCCCTGGCACTGATAGTGCCTACCGCCATGGATTTTGTGGCGGTTCCAAACCACACGAAATCCATGGCAGTATGCAGGGTCCTGATACCGCCAGCAGTCTGGTGACGCCCGCTGGGCTGGAGACTGAAGTCTCCAGCCCAGCGGTCATCACCGCCATGGCAGTCGGAGTGGAGAAGTGGCGGATGACGATGGCGGTAACCGCCATGGTCATAATTCCATTTTCTTTTCCGCCGGCCTGTTGGCGGTATTATCACCACTTATCCCCCACCCGCCAGGGTCGTAATGAGGGCCTTAGTATGACCATCGGACTGGTCATAAGTAGTTTCAAATCACATTACTCTGATGTGCATGCAGGATTTTGATCACCATAGTCTAAGTTTTTCACAATGCACACTCAGAGTTACCACTGTATGTATGACATATGTGTATGACGTGTTACTATCAATTCCTGCCTATGCCTTATGTATTACATTATTATATTGCAGATTACTTCACAAGTTCATCCTCATTTTGCAATATCTGACAGTGTCACGGGCAGGTGAGATTTGCAGACTGACATGTGAATTGAAAAGGGATTGAACCATGTACTGTCAGGCATGAGATTTGTGGTGTGTGAGCTCTATGCCCAGACTCTCATGAGAGTGGGATGGTAGTGTAGTGTCCTATTTCACACTATAGACCTGTTTGCCAGAGTAGGTAGTCCCAATAGTGCCATGTGTGTGGTCTTGTGTCTTGTGTCCCTGACACTTGTTATCCTGTGTAATCCATACCCTCAACCATTTTAATGGCTTGATTTGGGTAATACCTTATTTATGTAGCTGTCACCCTGGTTCATCATTTCAGGCCACTCTGCATATGTATCAAGACTGACATAGGTGAGTAGCATGCCTACTGATATCTGTCCATGGTATGTGGAAAATTCCATGACTGGGGGCATTTGTACAGACCTCTGTATGTATTATGGGGTATGGTAATTGGGGAGGTATGGTATCGGTATTTGATAAGGCGTTAGCTGATGATACAGTGAACTACTTTGTTTTACTATTCAGATAGTGAAAGACTGACGTCTCTAATGTCTGTGCACTGTGGGGTGCTAGTTATTCACATCTATGCTGAGTCATTAAGCTAAGCAGCAGTACTTTAATGTGTGATCATTTGCATTTACCCAACCTATATGTAGGAACGTTAAATGAAAGTGATAACAAGTTTGTTCCTCAGTATCATCAAATGCAAAATGCACCCTGAATGAACAGTACATGTGAGATCAGACTTTAAAAAAGTGTGTACATTTTTGCATATCTATTATGTGTAAAAGGTATTACAGTTAACAATTACATATAGCAGAAAACATGATTCTCACAAAGGTTTAGTGGACCTTAATAAGGAGTGCACATTCGTATGTGGGAATCAGATCTCATCAAATGTTTATAAACAGTGAAAGGTTCAGTCATGATGGATGCAGTCATCAGGGTAGCAGCAAGAACATTTGGAGTCTCAAGTCTAGTATTCTTATGCCATTGGAAAATGGAGATTGGTTGTAGAACAGTCAATAGGGTTGATCAGTAGAGGTTAACTTCCTGGCAGTGGTTGAAGTCTTGGCACCAGCTCCTCTGCAATGTTTAGGTGGACGCCCACTTTTGTGGAGGGATTTGTCAGCTACAGAAGCAGGAGTGTCTGAGACATGTCAATTCTCTAGCAGGGCCTCCATTCCACTGGCTGCCACAGATAATGAAGGGGCAGATGTCACATTGCTAGTGGAAGGGGGCAGCTGTTGTGGACATAACCTACTCAAGGTGGTATTAATGTCTCTCAGCACCCCTTCAGTGGCAACCAAATGGGCATTTTGGGCCTCCCATTGCTGCATCACTCCCTGGTGGTTGTCCCTCTGCAGCTACTTAGTCTCCCCCATCATGATGAGTACCTGGTCCATCACGCCTTGGGATTGTTAATAAGCTCCCAAGACTTGTGAGATGGTGTACTGGCCCGCTGTATCCCTAGGAGTCTCCATTCTGGGGCCCACACCATCCCACCCAAGCACCCAACCCCCATGTGCCAGTACCCCTGCTATTGTTTGCCCACTTCCACTGATGCCAGGCCCATCATTGTCTAGGTTTACAACTGGTTACTCAGGTACATGTACTAGGGGGCACACAATGGTTGACACTGTCCTTGGAACACAGGTTTGAGATGAATGGTTGCCTGAGATGTTGTAGCAAAAGGGCTGGGAGGAGTCAATGTAGGCAAGGTGAGCCTTACCATTATTAATTGACCAGGTGTCTCAGATGGGCCAGAGTCGTCCTCAATGTCCACACATCCATGGGTGATTTCCTCACTGATGGCTTCATCCAGAGGGGAAGTGGCTGTCTCTGGTGTCCTTTGCATTGTCACAATGGCTATGTTACCTATGGGAGAAGTGGAACACACAGTTACTGAAAATTATACAAGATGTGACACCTAACGTTGACGGGTAGACACCCGACAGACTCAAAGAGCCTTTACTTGATCCCCTGATATGACATTGACCGCTGTTTCCAAATCTGGGTTAGAGCTATATGGGAAGCAGAGGTTTCCTATATCATACACTTTTATACAAGATATTGGAGTATCTTCATGGGTAGATGTATGTTCATAGACTCATATTGTGTCTGCTAAATGGTTTTACATTTTAAAGTTAACGGCCAGTTAGGTGTATGGCATCAGTGAGTCAACTAACAGCTGCACAATGTACAATGGAAACAGAGCTGGCCAACAGTATGGGAGTAACCATTATACCTGGGTCTATGTACTGGTGTTCTCCAGGTACATCCAGCTTCCTATATGTGTGTGCCCCCCAGGTAAGTACATTACATTGTTTGAATGGAGATTGAACTACCAGTTTAGCAGGGAACACAGATGTAGCTGTGTGCTGAGTGTTATTGTACTGGTAGATGTCCATAGCATTGCTGTCATTGCATTAGACTGTACAATTGTGGAGCATTCCAATGTGTTGAAGTTTTTGTTAGGATTAACATGCAGGTCAATTTTATTTTTGTAAACTGTTCTGGATTTCTTAATAGTGGAACAGTGCCTGCTGGGAGTTGTAGTGCTTTCATTCTCTGTACTACCCATGCCATACACAGACACTAGGGCCCAGGTGAGTTTAGTTGAAATGTGGGATGGCAGAGAGGGGTATTTGGACAGTTGGACACAGGGATGGTAAGTAGTTTAGCAGTTAAGATGTCAAAAGGTAATCAGTGATCATGCAAGACACATGTTTTGGGTGACATCATAAGTGCTGTGACTGACGCAACTCCACTCCCCCAGGTATCCCTGTCAAGCCCTCAGGATGCAGGATGTCCAAGACTTTCTTCTCCCATGATGTGAACTGTGGGAGAATAGGTGGGGGCCCACCGCCAGTCTAGCTGACTGCCAGCTGGTGCCTGGTGGCCATGGAATGCACCTTTCCCCTGAGGTCATTCCACCTCTTCCTGAGGTTCTCCCTTGTGCGTGGATAGTTGCCTACTGCATTTACAGTGTTGACTATTCCTTGCCACATCTTCATTTTCCTTTGCAATAGACTTTTGCTGGACTTGTGCTCTAAATAGTTGTGGCTCCACTTTGATGATTTCACCCACAATGACCCCCAATTCATCATCTGTGAAACAGGGATGTTTTAGTGTGGACATGGTAGTGGTGGACGAGGTGGTAAGGATGAAACAAAATCAGGAAATTGAATTGGTGATGAAGTGTGGGTGCTGTGATGTGAGTAGATAACTGATGGTGTCTACTGTGTGAGTTACTCATTGTTATGTTGGGTGTGTTGTGCAGGTGTGTGAAGTGTGCAATGTGAAAAGCGTATGGGTGCCTAATCTATGGATACTGATATTTGAGTGTGGCCTTTTCTGAGCTGTGTATGGTGTTCTGGTACCAAAGGATTGTGGGATGTTTTTTTAATTAGGTAATTGGCTTTTTGAGTGAAGACCTGCTCCTAGTGCCTGGATACCCGAATGGGTAACAAGCCACGCTTTACATATACTTGATTGATTTTTTGATAACCATAGGGTTATCTCATTTATTTTCATGATAACATGACATAGAGGTTTCCATATGTTCGTAGTTCTTCCAAAGACTATGGCCCTCATTATGACAATGGCAGTAAATCCCAATTACCACTGTGGTGATGGCTACCAACATACCCTCATGGATGCGAACATTTGTTTACCATATTATGACACACCCACACCAAACTGACAGAATACTGCCACAAAAACATATCCACCCGCCAAAGGTCAGTGTTAAAGTGTCTGTACTACCACCCATACCGTTACACCAACAAAACAACGCCCACCAAATTATGACCCACGAATCACCACTGCAGACATTTAAATGTGGTAAACCATTGGCGATACACACCGATGCTGTCTGAATAGCTAAGCAAATACAGAACAACATAACATTGGGAAATACCAAAAACACACACCTGACACTCATACACACCCCACACCCACCCACCCACAGCACTATAAAACACCCACAACCACAACCCCTTGATGAACACCAAAAATTGCCACAAGAAAGAAACAATTATCACAGAGACAAATACACACACCGAAAAACACCCATTCATCCGTCACGCACCCCACATCCCATACCCCATCACATTAATCAACACCCTCTGCACAACACATACACCACACAACACCCATGTCCCAACTAAGGCACCCTGTTTCACTGATGAGGTGTTAGTTGCGTATCATGGTGGAAGAAATAGTCAGGGTAGAGTCACAGCTGTTTGGAGCACAGGTACAGCAGATACCCAGTACCAGGAAGAGGGAGCTGTGGCGGAGAATCGTGGACAGGGTGAATGCCATGGGACAGCATCCAAGAACAAGGGACGACATCAGGAAGAGGTGGACCATCCTATGGGGAAGGTACGTTCCGTGACAGCAAGGCACAAGCTCGCCATCCAGAAGACTGGCGGTGGACCCCCACCTCCTCCCCCACAGCATATAGCATGGGAGGAACAAGTCTTGGCAATACTGCATCCTGAGGGGCTCACTGGAGTAGCCGGAGGACTGGACACTGGTGAGTCAATACTTACTATTTATCACCCCCCATTCATGCATGCCATCTCACCCCCTCACCCTGACTCCCATCACTCCACTACATCCCCACACAGTCCAGTGCACCTACACATGTGACCAACCCCATTGCCAAGACCTGCATACCATAACAATTCATGGACAGCCCTCCCAGCCCTGCATGGACACCCATCACCAAAGCATGCATAGCATTGATTACTAACAATCACACAATACCTCACCATACACACACAAAGGTGGAAGGGCAACAACAATGATAGAGGGGAAGCTAGGGATGTACAATATGTCACAGACATGAAGTATACTACATCACTTACATCCCCACAGGCGCCCCAGCCAATCCCAGCAGCATGGAGGTGCCACGACTATCCAGTCCCCCAACAGAAGATGCCCCCAGTGATGACAGTAACCCTGGAATTCAGGATCTGAATGAACTTCCTGGCCCATCAGGGACCACTGGTCAGTCAACAAGCCCAGCTCACTCCCAGTCCACCACAGAGCCCCCCTCAGTATCCAACACCACAGCATCCACCCAACATCCCCACACCTCTGTCCGTAGGACACCTCAATTAGCGGTGTGCCCACCTGTACAGGGACCCCTGTCCACACCTCATACCCAAGACAATCAGGGTCCTGGGATGAGGGGCAGTGGGCACACCATTCAGGGGACAGAGGCACAGGGGGAAATGGATACTCGGAGGACAGCTGTGTGCCAGGGGGAGGACAGGCCCAGGAAACCGACTCTACTGGAGGCACTCACTAATGTCCTGGGGCTTAACAACAATCCCAGGGCAGGATGGGCCAGATCCTTACCAAGATGCAGGAGAACAAGCAGCTGCATGAGGTACATCATCAGGAGATCAGGGAAGATTTGCAGACCCTCAACACCACCATGGTCTCCATAGTAGGGGTGCTGGCTGATATGGCCACCATCATGAGGGAATCGACAGCACACCAGAAAGCCCCTACCTCTAGCCAGTCTACTGAGCAGCCCTCCACATCTGCTGCAGTTAGTGGACATGAGACCTTGCCACAGGACCCACAGGCCACCAGCACCCCTCCCCATGCAGAATGTGAACCACCCTGCAAACGTTCCCTGTGACCCAGACAAAAGCCAGAGACACTTGTCAAGACCAAGACCACTGTCAGGAAATGAGACCCTCCTAAATGTCCCCCTTGTGTCCCACCCTGTCACCTTGTCCACTCTCAGCTGCCTTTGCTCCCCTTCCTATTGCCCTTTGGACACAGGACCTGTGCTACAAACAGACTGGAACAATACCCTGGACTTACCATCACCCCATTCCATTGTACTTTTCCATCTATAATTTGCATTATAATAACAACCCTCAAACACAACTTGAGTGATAGTGTTTTATGTGATGAAAATGTGCAATTATGGAAACAGTTACATATTGTACAAATGATCTGAACACTGTGATAGCATACAAATAATGACCTGTAGCTGTCTGTAGTCATCACATCAGTACATAGTTGTCATACAACCAACATCTGCAAAATGAGAAGGCATAGGTGACAGTAAGTTGAGATGCAAATGAAGTGAATGCCATCCTGTTACAGCCACACTGACAACTTCAATAGTCATCAGAGGAATGGTTAGTTGCACTGTCTCACCTGTGTGTCATTGGATGTATTGACGTATAACTGATGTTCTGTTGTCCACATCCTGATTCTCTGCCTCCCCATCCTCACTGTCCTCAGGGTCCACTGCTGCCACAGGGGCATTTTCAATCTCCTCCTCCTGCAGATAAGGCACATGTCATCCGAGGGCAAGGTTGTGCAACATGCAGCATATCACTGCTAGCTGGCAGACCTTCTCAGGTGAGTAGCACAGGGATCCACCTGTCAGATGGAGACATCTGAACTTGGACTTCAGGAGGCAAAAAGTACGTTCGATGATCCACCTAATTTACCCATGTGCATCATTATACAATTCTCAACCCCTGTTATGGCATTCCTCACAGCCGTCATGAGCCACAATAGGTTTGGGCAGACAGAGTCACCTGCAAGTATTGAGGGACAGACACTAGCCTTACACAATGCTATGTGGATAACTCCGGAAGGCTTAGACTGATATACATCGCATGGAGACTCAGGCTCACCTATAAGCCACACCCTGTGCCTCTGTGGTTGCTCCATCACATTTGGGATGCTGCTATTTCTCAGGATGAAGGGGTCATACACTGACCCAGGATATTTGGCTGTGATGTGGGAGATGTACTGGTCTGTCAGGAACACCATTTGGACATTCCTGAACACCCGTTCATTGTGGTGGGGGGGACAAATGCAACATTTGTTCCGTCAATTGCCCCAATAATGTTAGGTATATGTCTCATTGTGTAGAATCCTGCCTTCACAGTGGCCAAATCTTCCACCTCTTGGAAAGCAATGTACCTGCACATGTGTTTGACCAATGTAGAAAAATCCCTTGGCAACACTATTGAGAAGATTGGCTGTGACATACCTGCTGCCAAGCCCACTGTCACTTGGAGAGAGCCAGTTGCCAGGAAATGGAGCACTGATAGAACTTGAACAAGAGGGGGTATCCCAGTGGGATGACAGATAGCTGATATCAGATCAGGCTCCAATTGAACACACAGGTCTGTGATAGTGGCCCTGTCTAGTCTATAGGTGAGTATTATGTGCCTGTCCTCCAGTGTGGCCAAGTCCACAAGGGGTCTGTACAGTGGGTCTTGTCACCTCCTACTATTCATCCGCCGTGGTAGATATCTAAGGGACACAAGAGTGAGTAGGGTGTCACAATTTGAACAATGGAACCACCACCTCAGTGTACATAGAGCATTAATGTGATGGGACAATGGGAATGGCAATGAATGTGCAATTTATAGCAATGATGTAGTTCTCGATTATCTGAATGTTGTCCACCACCATAAAATGGTGAGCACTTGTCCTGTATGTAGGGACAGGTGGAAGTGAGGTAACCCTGCCGGTGTTGGGCATCATGGTGGAAGGTGGTTTTGCACCACTGTGCTATTCCTCATTGGATAATATGGGGCTCTATGGACTACAGTGGCCAATGGGTCTCACCGGAGGTGGTTATGCTGTACACCGCTGCGGAAGTGACCGCCATTTTCTGTTTATAACTTCACTTGATTCCTGACTTTCTACAGGAAAACACCTACACTGCGTGTGCTGCTGTGACCTGTGTCTGGATCCTGCCCATAGCCCATGTGACTGGGGAAAGGGCCCCTGCCTTCACTTCGGAAGAGTTGGAACACTTGGCGGATGGGGTCCTAGCCCAGTATGGACAGCTGTATGGGACTCCAGATCAACAGGTGAGTACACCTTGGGTATGATGTATATGACAAGGTTGCATGGAGATGTTTGTGCAAGCATCGTGTCATTTCAGGGGGTGGTATGTCTGGTGGTAGTGTACATGGTGGGTGCCAGGTGATGTGTGTGCCAATGGAGATGGAAATGGGATTTGTGGGCCATATGTGTGACAGGCTGGATTGTATGTTTAATGGTGTCCTCCTGTCTATATTACACTGCAGGTCAGCGCCTATCAGAAGAAGGGATTGTGGTGTGCTATCGCCAAGGACATGCAGACCCTGTGGGTCTACAGCAGGTGGAGTACCCATTCTAGAAAACAGTGGGAGGACCTGAGACGCTGGGCTGGGAAGACTGCGGAGGCCCAGCTGGGGGTGGCCTCCCAACGAGGGTGGGTTGCCCGTCAGAACCTAACCGCCCTGATGGCCCTCATACAGGCAGTGGCCTACCCAATGCTGGATGGGCGCTTGAGGACATCATAGCAGCCAGAAGGGGGTGAGTATAGTGAGTGTAACAACACTTATTGGTAGGTGGCATGGGATCCTGGTGGTGGGTTTCAGTTAGTGGGTGCCCCTTAATACGAGGTCAGACATTGCGGGGTGATCCAGCTCAAGGGAAGTGGGTGTATTACAACATCTGGTAACCTAGTTATGTTGCATTCCATGTCAGACAGGGCTTAGTGGGTCCCAGGAGGGGTACAGTTGGCGGTGGTTAGCTCTTACCTTGCTGTGGCACCTAGCAAATTGAATGCCAGTGTGCTGCATAGTGCACAATCCTGATCCCTGTGTGTGATGGTAATGTGTATGCCAACTATGGTGATGGTGCAGTAATTGACCCAGTGCTCCCTTTCTCTCCCCCTCTTTTTTCTCCTTTCACCCTGTCCATGTGTGCATTAGCATCATCTGGCGGAGGAGCATGGCCACCGGCGACAGAGGGAGCTGCATCTCACAGGACCCAGAGGCAGAGTCCACTGAGGTCGAGGGAACCAATGAGATGGAGGGCGAGGGGAGCACCACGGAGAAGACAGGAGGTGAAAACACTGACTATGATTCCTCCTCCGATGGAAGCTCACTGGTGGTGGCAGACACCCCTGGGACCACCCCAGCTACAGGTACAGCCGCCACCCCCATACCAGCACTGCCCTCCCAGTAGCCCCCTACTGAGTTGCCCTTGCCCACTCACCCAGGAGGGTGGGCATCTCCTTTGCCCCAGGCACCTCAGGCCCTGTCCCAGTGAGCCCTGCTGCCCTCAGTGTGGAGGCTATTGACCTCCGGAGATCCATCTCTGTAGGGCAGGCAACCATTGTGAATGCCATCCAGCAGCTGGCATCCCAGATGCTGCAATGCATTCCTGGAGGGCATCCATGGTGTATTGGTGGCCCAACAGAAATCGTTTCAGGCTCTGGCCTCCTCTCTGATGGGAAGCACTGTCCCTGTTCCTACCATCCCACCTCCAACTACCAGTTCCCAGTCACCTCCACCCAACCCATCCCATGAACACATACAGACAAGCTTGCACACAAAACATCACACGAGTTGCACAGACAAATACAGGCAGCACACTTCAGCCGACAAGCACTCACACAAACACCAGACAGTTGAACACACAACAACATCCACTGCCTCCACTGTCTTCCCCTCCTGCTCATCCTCCTCCCTCACAATCACATCCATACTCACACCTGCAGGCACTCCATCAACAGCCACCACCGCCATCACCACACCAAGCAGCACACACACCTCCCTTGCAGAAACCTCCACAACATCCATCCATGCGTCCCCTGTGTCTTCTCCCACCCTTCTCTGCCCCCCTCCTAAGAGACACAAACGCACGCACTTAGACTCCTAACAGCCATCCACCTCACATCAGCACATTGCCCATGCACCTGCACCCAAGTCCAGCAGACGTACACCTCCAACAACCACTCCCTCAACCTCCACTCCCATCCCTCCTCTCTCATCCCTCCCAAACGTCCCTAAGAAGCTTTTCCTTTCCCAACTTGATCACTTCCCTCCCTCTCCCCCTCCACCCCTTACCCTTCCCGTGAGAGCAGGGTCCTAACAACCCAGGCCAGCACCTCGGCCAAACAGTCTTACACTGCTCCCATCAAATCAACAGCTGCTGGCACGTAGGGGCCCCAGAGTGTGATGGTTGCCACTCCTACTGTGAGCATACCTCTGCCTCAGAAAGGGAGGACTAGGGTGGTGAGACCCAAGGGACAAAATATGAGGACAGTGGAGGTACCTCCTAGTTATGGAGGCAAGAAAGGGAAGGTTCCGACTGCACCACCCAAAAAGGGAAAGCTCCCACTCCACTGCCCAAGAAAGAGAAGTATTCTACTCCACCACCCAAAAAGAGAAGGATCCCACTCCACCACCCAAGAAAGGGTAGGATCTCAGTCCACCAACAAAGAGAGGCAAGAGGCCCCCTCCAGAAGCAGTGGTCAAGGAGCCCTTACCTCCAGAAGAGGCAGGCAGGGTAATACCTCCACCAGAAGTGGCGAGGAGCCCTCACCTCCAGCAGAGGCAGGCAGGGCAACACCTCCACCAGCAGTGGGCAAGGAGCCCTCACCTCCAGCAGAGACACAGCAGCCGTCACCTCCAGCAGAGACACACAAGCCCTCGCCTCCAGCAGAGACACCACAGCCCTCAACTCCAGCAGAGGGCATGTAGGCCACCCTCCAGGGACTGATGTACAAGGAGCTCCCTCCAGAACCAGTGGGCAAGTTCCCCACCTCAGAGACTGTGACTTTGCACTCCCCAGCAAAGAGAAATGGGCATTGGGCCCCCTCCAGAACCAGTGGTCAAGTTCCCCACCTCAGAGACTGTGACCTTGCACTATCCATCAAAGAGACGTGGGCATGGAGCCCCCTCCTGAACCAGTGGGCACGTTCCCCACTTCAGCCGAAGTGCCCCCACACCCCTTCCCCTTGAGGTGCCTGCCCATTTCCAACTTGATGCCCCTGCACAGTGTAGTGTGGATATTGTCAGGAAACAAGTTGGGGCTTGGCCTGTGCCCTGTGGCCATTTGGGCCTTTTGTACTTTGTACTGGCCATTGGCCCTATCTGGACATTCACTCCTATTTCTTCACATAGACAATATGGTGGCTGTTGCCATCAAATTACAATATCAGTTATACCTAAATGTAGACCTTGCATTATTATGATGTGGGTCCTGTGGCATTGGTTTTCCTCTGCAGCTGGTTGTGTGTATGGCGTGTGTGTTGTGCATGTGTGTGTCACTCTACTTTTCCTCCTTCCCTCCCTTGTGTGCTAGGCGGCTGCACTCACCGTTGTCATCTTCGTCGGTGTTGGTGTTCCAGGTGGAGCATGGTGTAGAAGAGCATCCGGAAGACTTGTAGTTCCGGTTCCATGGCGGCGGTGGTCTTCTCTGTGTCCCTGATGGTGAGTCTTTTGTTTTCTGTACTGTGTTTCTGCAAGGCTTTTGATGGCGTTAGTACTGCCCTGGAAATCCTGGTGGTTTGCTATGTCATAATATGGTGGGTGGTACCTTGTCTTCCGCCTTGCTGTAGGTGGCTACTACCGTGGTCAGTGGTGTTAACGCCCTGGCGGTTGGTGTGGTACATTGGCTGTCTATGAGAGTTATCACCGCCATGGTCATAATTTGGCAGTAATTACCAACAGCATGTTGGTGGTATTAACGCCACTTTAACAGTCACCGCCATTGTCATAATGACCACCTATGTCTTAAAATTCCCTACTTGCATCCTTTATCATCATTTAATTAAATATGTTTGTAAATATGGTTTCCATAGGTGTGCTTGATTAGAAAAATATGTAAACAATCTAATTGGTTCAATCTTGATATATTTTACTGTTTCAATTTTTCCTTGTCATTTTAGGAAGGACCTTAGCTGTAGCCAAAGATAGCTTTTATACAGACCTCATTAGCATCTTTGCACCTTTAAAATAAGGTGATTAGCTCTCATTGTGTAAACATCCTGGGTAAATATGTTTTTTTTCAGTGAAATACTGAAGAAAGTTAGAAATGGAACTGGAGTTAAAATCACCAATAAATTAGCTCCAGGTGCTTGACTCTTCTCATGTGCCTTATTTAATATTAGTGCCCGCTATAATGTCTGTTCTCCTATAAAACATCTTTTCCTCATATTTTTGTGTCATTAACACTCACAGGTTGTTAGACTTTTCATCCTTAGCGTGGTCTCCGTAAATGTTTTGCCTCTGTTTCCCAAGTTGTTGATGTGTGCTGGAGTCTGTGTTTGCTGTTTTTGTTACATTGGGCACTTTACCACTGCTTACCAGTGCTAAGGTGCAAGGGCTCCTAAAAGAAATGTGTATGTAATTGGTTCATCCATGATTGGCATATTTTATTTGCTGGTAAGTCCCTATTACAGTTCACTAGAGGTTCCTGTAAATCAAGTGCTACTAGTGGGCCTGCAGCACTGGTTGTGCCACCCACATTAGTAACTCTGTAAACATGGCCCAATCCTGCCAATGCAGTGTCTGTGTGTGCAGTTTTAAACTGTAAATTTGACTTGGCAAGTGTACCCACTCGCCAGGCCTAAACATTCCCTTTTCTTACATGTAAGACACCCCTAAGGTAGGCCCTAGGTAGCCCCAAGGGCAGGGTGCAGTGCATAGTTAAGGTAGGACATACAGTATTGTGTTTTATATATCCTGACAGTGACATACTGCTAAATTTGTTGTTCACTGTTGCAAGGCCTGTCCCTCTCATAGGTTAACATGGGGGCTACCTTTAAATATGATTAAAGTGTAGATTCCCTTTGTGAGTGATTAGACATGTGGAGTTTGGGGTCTCTGAGCTCACAATTTAAAAATACATCTTTTAGTAAAGTTGATTTTAAGATTATATATTTGAAAATGCCACTTTTAGAAAGTGAGCATTTGCTTGCTTAAAACATTTCTGTGACTCTGCCTGTTTGTGGATTCCCTGTCTGGGTCAGTTTGACAGTTGGGCTGGTTGCGTCTCTCTCTAGACAGTGACACAAAGGGAGCTGCGGTTTAGCCTGCATTTCCTGTGCTAGGAGGGAGGGGAGGAGTGGTCACTCACACCTGAAAGGGCTGTGCCTGCCCTCACACAATGCAGTCGCCAAGCCTCTGGTGTGTGTCTGGGACCTTGCCTGGGCAAGGCAGGATTCCACAAGCAAGAGAGACTTTTCTTTGAAGTAAACCTACTTGCAGGGCAAAATGGGTATAAGAAGGGCACCCAAAAAAACAGACTTTAGAACACTTCTCGAAACAAGAGGAACCTCTGCCTGGAGAAGAGCTGAAAGGCTGAGGAAGAAGAGCTCCCCTGCCTGTGACTGTCCTTTGTGGAGCTATCCTGCAATTGTTGCTTCTGCCTGAGCAAGAGGACAAAGACTGGACTTTGTGTTGCCTTTCTTTTTGTGACAAACTCTCCAAGGGCTTGAATTAAACCTTGCCTCCTGTTGTTTGAAGTCTCAGGGACAGCAAAGACTTCTCTCTGCCAGCACCTGCAGCCTCTGCTGAGACTCCCACCCTGCCAAGTGGGGCCCATCCAGTTCCTGGGACCCTGAAAGGAGAAGGTGGCAGAACAAGAGTGAGAGATCCACGAACAGACCGCCATGCGAGGAAAAGATCGCCGCAACTCCAAGACGCAGCTGAAAAATTGACGCACCGTTGGCAAAGCTCTCCTGCAGCACGGCTGAAAGAGCGATGCAAGCGGCTGGAGAAACGACGTGCAGCATCGCTGATGGAGGCTCGTGAGATTGCAACCCGCGCTGCCATGTTTTCAGATCATCGTGCGGCAGGATTTTCAACGCAAACATCACTGGGCATGTAAAAATGACGCAAGGCCTACCCGGACCTGAGTGCTGTTTGAATCAACGCATCGCTCTCCTGCGTGAGAAGAAAGGACGCAGGCCGACTCGACTTAAGGAGAAAATGACGCACGGTCTTGTGGATGAGTGCTATCGGTGCATCGCAAGCCCTTTTTGACACACACTCGGCCGTGCGCTGCTATTTTTGACGTGCCTAGGTACATTTCAACGCTAACATCGTTAGCATTGTGTTTAAAATTACATGAAGTCTCTTTTTGGTTTTTAATTGATAACTTGACTTGTGTATTGTGTATTTTTGTCATTTTGGTCTTGTTTTGTTTAGATAACTATTTTCTGTTTTTCTAAACCAGTGTGGTGTCATTTTGTAGTTTTTTCATTAAGTTACTCTGTTTGTTGGTACAAATACTTTACACCTAGCACTCTGAAGTTAAGCCGGCCTGCTCATGCCAAGCTACCAAGGGGTGAGCGAGGATTAGCTGAGCGTGATTCTCTGTTACCCTGACTAGAGTAAGGGTCCTTGCTTGGACAGGGGGTAACTTGACTGCCAACCAAAAACCCCATTTCTAACACAGGTCATACTTTTTAACTGCTTCTTGCACCCACTATGGATGTGATGAAATGCTGAGTATTCAATTAGCACATATGTAATAATATATGTATGTATGCTCATTACAACTTGAATGCAGAAACTAATGGGTCCATGTTGGACCTGTACTTAAAGTCTATTCTCAATATGTTTTAAATTAATTGTTTGTTTGCAGTATGTGTAGAAACACTAGTGTTTATTTATGTAGCAACCATCATGAGCAGATCTTATGCTTCAGACTACAAATATTATCTGTCCATGTGAATACAACATTGTTAACCAGCCAAGAAGAGATCTGTGTCTTGCTACTGACAAGTAGCACATAAGTGCAAGCGATGTAAAAGCATTGAATTAAATTCACATGCAAGTCTAAATGATCATTAAATCAAATGCAATGTAAAGTGTTCATGAGTCATTTGATGCAATAAACATGGGAACACATTTGCAGTTGTTTCTAGACAGAAGGCATTTTTCATCAAACTCCGAGAGCAGTGCATGCATAATATAGGAGATTGCTATGTTTATGGGAATATATGAAATCTTCTGAAACGACCCATCATAATGAATATAGCACACACGAGAAGAATATAATGTATTTCAAAATTAATGATATAGTACAGAATCAGTATATCATGTACCAAAACAAAAAAGATAACAAGCAGAAAGAAACCATTACTTAGTTATTTATATAAATAACACATATGTTAAACTGGATACAACATATATTAATATGTCAAACATACATATATTACTATGGCTGTCTCTGAAAAAATAGAGCAAGCACTAAAATGAAAATGACTTGCATAAAAAACAATATGACATTTGCTGATGTAACTGGCATGCTAAGAGGAATATGAAACATTACAAAATAATATGATGTGCTGAAATTGATATAACCTTTATTGAAATGATATGACTCACGTTAAAATAAATATATTATAATTTGAAAGTGGTGTATTGCAAGTTGAATATAAAATAACACAACTGGAAATGAATAGTAGACCTATTGTAATGAATATGACTGGTGTTAAAAGGACTATGAAATCAACATGATTCATATTGAAATTATATGTCACATTTTAAAATGCCACACATGAACTTGAAAAATGAGACATGTTGAAATGAATACAAGCCATGTTGAAACAAGCATAACACATATTCCAATAAATATGGAATTCATTGAGTAGAAAACGACAATAAAGAAACTCCACATTTGGACTATGATGTCTACATGTCAAAGTATAGGACCAAATAAAATGTGATATATAATGGAAAATAAATATTAAAGATAATTTTACATCAAATTTTAGTTAGTCAGTCAAAAATTATTTATTATTATTTTTTAGGCAAATGCCTATAAAACAATACATACAAATAATGACAAGGAGGTTAAAATAAAAAGATAACCCATCCCCCACCCCTCACAAATCCTACACAGTTTTTAGCACATCCAAACATCGGAATCCCACAATAAAACCAAATTGGACACAAGGATACATGCAAAAAATCACGTTTAATACGTTAGAGGTGCTTTCCACGGAAGTCTGACATGGCAGTTTATACAATACATGAGTCTAAAAAAACTTCCACCCCAACCCTATTTTAAAAAATGTTGCTAGTTCACAAGCAACATCTAAAAACTCCATGTTTGTCAGTAATGCGATGTATAATATCATATTTTAAGAAATGCGGTTTTAAGATCTAACAATATACTCTATAAAAATGCAAACAATCAAGTGAAATCTGTGCATAAAGATTTGAAAACCACAAGCCACAAGAATAATTATGACCTTGATGGTAAAGTGCATTAAACACCTTTAATGATCAAAGGTTCATTGTTACCCGAAATTTTAGTAACAACATCAACAGTTGGGGATTTGTAAATGCGGATAAATAAGGGTATGATCAGTGGTAATCCCAGGACTCCAGCATACAGGCGGATGAGGATTTCCTTACACCATAGCCTAGGTGCACCACCCTAGATTTTTTCCCACAAGCAGCTTTCAATGTTAAATGTTAATGTGAACTCATTTTGTATATTTGCTTTAAATACAAAACTCTATTGCACTATTAAATTAATGTCGAATTAAAACTTCAATTAATGGAACTATACTAAATTAAAATAAAATAATGTTTTTGAAGTTTAAATTAAAAAATAAAATTCAACACAAAGAAAAAAGAATATTTTTTAATGTGCAATAATAAATATTAAAAGTGACATATAGAACTAATTACAATGATTTGAATATTTCTAAATCAAATGTATTGTTACATTATTTTTTAAACACAAAATAGGTTGTTAAAGTATTTTTTTATGCAATTTTAAATAATTACTATTTCTGTTTTTAACAGTTTTCTATATTTAGTTATATTGTAAACTATTTTAAATAATTTAATTTAATTTAACATTATTGCAATCGGTGTTTTATTTTAAGTCCATACCACAATCCTTATCTATGGGGTAGTGTTGCATTACCTGTGATTGGCCATGTGTTGTAGTGCTGGACTTACTTTTTTTTAAATGAGTTTTTTTGTAGTAACTTCTTACACTCGACGTTTGTAAATACCAAAACGTAATAAACTTTCTCAAAAGTGTAAACCTACTCAAAAATATAAGATGTAAGTTACTTTTGAGTATCAGGCCCTGTCAATGGATATCTGTTAGAACTATCTAGTATTATCATGTCTTTCATTGCAAGTTTGCACATCAGGGACTGGTCATAGAGTAATAGTTGCTCTTTCCTGCTAATGGCGTAATGACAGTGCTACAGTCTTTGAACTCAAAGGACAATGAGTGGGAGAGTACATATTTATTTTCCTTCTGACTTGCTGTAGTCTTCGAGCTCGATGCTCCTTGGATTCTCCACTTAAGTTTCTCCATTGTGATGGGACTGTTTTGTCCACTTTCCAAACCAAGATGGTATTATCAGGCGACAGTTAGGTACCTCCAGGTTTGTTCTGTGTTGACTTGTTTTGGACACAGAGGCAACCTCAGTTCTCTGCTTCTCGATGATCATATGTTGCATCTCCTGCGTCGTGATAAACGTTCATTTTATTTTTGGTTGGGCTGACATCTTTTTGTTTTTTTCCTCTTTCAGTTAATACTCAAAGTAGTTGTTTTACAAGAAGGTTCCCACTGGCTAGTCTGTACTCTGTTCAATGTTTCAAAGTATGGCTTTAGTATGGTGGTGCTCTCTCTTCTTACGATGTTTTTGAAGAGCCTTTACTTTTTTATTCACAGGCCTGGAGATAGTCATTATATCATGCCAGAGATTTCCCTTACAGAAGTGATGGCTCCCCTTTCTGTCCATCGTAGCATTATGACCGCAAGATGATGAGTCCCTGGGGCCTCTACAATTGTTGTCTTCTCTCGATCCTAATCAGACCTCATTACAACCATGGTTTGGTATTTTACATGATATTAATGACAACTGGTGGTTCTCAGCGGAAACGGGGGAGAAGCAGTCTATCTGAAAGTTAAATTATATATTTTTTGGCGTGAGTTCTTTATAGTTGGCAAGTAGATTACCTTCCTAAAAGTAAGAGCTTAACGCAAGAATTAAGAACAGTGAAGAGGAAGGCTTGAACTCATAAAGAATAGTGCTGTCGACATATTGAGCTATTTAAAAGATTAAGGGGGTCATTCTGACCCCGCCAGTCCTTGACCGCCGGGGCCAGGGTCGGCGGGAGCACCGCCAACAGGCTGGCGGTGCCCCGCAGGGCATTCTGACTGCAGTGGTTTGGCCGCGGTCAGCACAGGAAAACCGGCGGTCTCCCGCCGGTTTTCCGCTGCCCTGCTGAATCCTCCATGGCGGCGCAGCTTGCTGCGCCGCCATGGGGATTCAGACACCCCATACCGCCATCCTGTTCCTGGCGGTTCGCCCACCAGGAACAGGATGGCGGTATGGGGTGTCGTGGGACTCCTGGGGGCCCCTGCAGTGCCCATGCCAATGGCATGGGCACTGCAGGGGCCCCCGTAAGAGGGCCCAACAAAGTATTTCAGTGTCTGCTCAGCAGACACTGAAATACGCGACGGGTGCAACTGCACCCGTCACACCTTCCCACTCCGCCGGCTCCATTCGGAGCCGGCTTCCTCGTGGGAAGGGGGTTTCCCGCTGGGCTGGCGGGCGCCCTTCTGGCGGTCGCCCGCCAGCCCAGCGGGAAACACAGAATAACCGCAGCGGTCTCCTGACCGCGGTGCGGTATTCTGGAGGGGGGAACTCTGGCGGGCGGCCTCCGCCGCCCAACAGAGTTAGAATGACCCCCTAATTCCGGACGCACCATATCCTGGTGGAAGGTTCGTCTAGTCAGTTCCTGTGTTGGAACTGTAGGAATGTCATCTGGCGTAATGGCAGGTCATTTCCTATGTTTTGCATCTGCAATGTTGTTCTTTCTACTGGGATTGCTAAACTATACATTTGCTTTATGTCAATAAAAATTAAAGCATACTGATCCACATTCATGAGATACAACCTAAAATGTATTTGATCCTGTTTAGGAAATCCTTAATGGCAATCAAGATATGTGACCTTGCTTGTAGAAATAAAATAGGCATTTACTTCCATTGCGCTAACATACTTTGTTCAACTGTGAGGAAGAAATCTGGAGCGATTTTTAAAAACAAAGGGGCATATTTATACTCCGTTTGCGCCGAATTTGCGTCGTTTTTTTCGACGCAAATTCGGCGCAAAACTAACGCCATATTTATACTTTGGCGTTAGACGCGTCTAGCGCCAAAGTATGAGGAAAGAGCGTAATTTTTTTGCGTGAACGCCTTCCTTGTGTTAATGAGATGCAAGGTAGGCGTTCCCGTCTAAAAAAATGACTGCGACGCAAATGCGTTGTATTTATACTCCCGGGCAAAAATCACGCCCGGGAGTGGGCGGGGCAAAAAACCCCACATTTGCGCCGGATTTTAGCGCCTGGGTCAGGGCAGGCGTTAAGGGACCTGTGGGCTCAAAATTAGCCCACAGCTGCCCTCCCATGCCCCCAGGGCCCCCCCCTGCCACCCTTGCCCACCCCAGGAGGACACCCAAGGATGGAGGGACCCATCCCAGGGACATTCAGGTAAGTTCAGGTAAGTATAATTTTTTATTTTTTTTATATATTTTTTTGGCATAGGGGGGCCTGATTTGTGCCCCCCTACTTGCCTCAATGCCCAATGACCATGCCCAGGGGACATAAGTCCCCTGGGCATGGCCATTGGGCAAGGGGGCATGACTCCTGTCTTTACTAAGACAGGAGTCATGTAAATGGCGTCTGGGCGTCGTTAAAAATGGCGCAAATCGGGTGGAGGCGATTTTTTGGCGTCAACCTGACTTGCACCATTTTAAGACGCCCTAACGCCATTTTCCCCAACGCCGGCGCTGCCTGGTGTACGTGGTTTTTTTCCACGCACACCAGCCAGCGCCGGTCTGCTAGCGCCGGCTAACGCCATTCAATAAATACGGCGCCCGCATGGTGCTTCAGAATGGCGTTAGCCGGCGCAAAACTTTTTGACGCTAAACTGCGTTAGCGCAGTTTAGCGTCAAAAAGTATAAATACGGGCCAAACTTTTTAAATTAACCAGACTTCTTAGTAGTGTATCTACCGAAAAATAAAATAAAGAGATTTCAGATTTACATTTGAAAGCTGGTATAATGTGTTTACCTGGGCAAGTACCAAAGGCATCTTACTGCTGTTCGCCATCTGTCCTGTCTGAAACACTTCTGTTTATAACTCTGCCTCAAGGAGGGATTAGAGTCAACATTGATTGTAAATCGATGAGGTCAAGATGAGATTTCTTTTTAGAAACACATTAACGCTTATGTCATGTAAAAAGAAAATGTGTGTCTGTCATTATTGCCAACTCTTATTGAATGCAAACTAATTGTAATAATAGCGTTCAGCAAAAATTGATTTATCCACAATACTGTATCTGAAATGATTTGCAAAAATGGAACAGCTCAATATATAATGAAATACAGCTTATATTCACTTTGCATACCACTACCAATTATAAGCATTGAGGGCCGGGTTTACAAAGATTTTGTGATGGATTAGAGTCACTTTATTGACGCTGACCCCACGCAAAAATGAAAGATGTACTGCAACACAGTGTATTACATTTTTTATGTTTTAACAAACCAGCACAATTAACTGTTTGCATTGCTTTATACATACCACCAAGGATTTGGCGTCGGGTCAGCGTCAATAAAGTGACTCAAACCCACCATAAAATCTTTGCAAACCCGGAACTTAATCATTATAGGTGTATAAAAATGTAAGAACAGTTGTTTGCTATATAAGCAGCCAGACTTCCATCTCTCTACTGGGGAGCAGACAGATGTAGAGAGAAAATGTCAGAGAGTTATCAAAAAAGTCAATGGCCCAGCATGGATTGTACCACCCACATAAGTAGCCCTGTAAACATGACTCAGACCTGCCACTGCAGTGCCTGTGTGTAAAGTTGTGCACCGCCAGTTCGACCTGCTACCACTTGCCAGGCCCAAACCTTCCCTTTTACTACATAAGTCACCTCTAAGGTAGACCCTAGTTAGCCCATGGGCATGGTGGGAGATGTAGTGGTGTGTTTTACATGTCCTGATAGTGAAATACTGCCAAATTTGGTTTTCGCTATGGCAAGGCCTATCTCTCTCACTGATTAACATGGGGGCTGCTTTGGGATATCTTTTAAGTGCAGTTTTGCATTGAGAGCAGTTTGAGATCTGTAGCTTTATCGCCTCGGAACTCACAATTTAAAAACACATCTTTTGATAGAGTTGGTTTTCAGATTGTGTGTTTGAAAATACCACTTTTAGAAAGTGGGCATTTTCTTCCTTAACAATTCTATGCCTCTCCCTGCCTGTGGAATCCAGGTCTGGGTCAGACTTACAGTTAAACTGTTTGTGAATTCCCTGTAGACCGTGACACAAAGGGAGCTGAGGTGTGTCCTGCATTTCTTGA
Source organism: Pleurodeles waltl (assembly GCF_031143425.1). Taxonomy (NCBI): domain Eukaryota; kingdom Metazoa; phylum Chordata; class Amphibia; order Caudata; family Salamandridae; genus Pleurodeles; species Pleurodeles waltl. Next base: position 763,246,413 of record NC_090437.1, read on the forward strand.
TGAGTCTTCCTGGGCTAGAATGGGGAAAGAAGAGCTAACACCTGCACCTGAAAGGGCTGTGCCCACCCTCACACAATGACCTTGTTAACAATAAAGACTTTCTTTTGAAGTTTGCCCACTCCAAAGGCAGAAATGAGAAACCCCAGACTTTTTAAACTCTTCTGGATCAAGAGAAACCTCCATCAAGGAAAGAAACTGAAGAGCTGGAAGAGGAGTGCTTCCCCTTTTGCTGTGTGTGCTTTGCTGGGTTGGCCTGCAGTTGCTGCTTCTGCCTCAAAGAGGACAAATACTGAACTTTGCTGTGTTTCCTGCTTGTGAAGATTGTCCAAGGGCTTAGACTGAGCTTGTGTCCTGTTAAGAATTCTCAGGGACATCAAAGACTTCATCTGCCAGCACCTGGTCTCTCTTTCTGAGAACCCCTGACTTGCCAAGTGGTGCCACATCTAGTCCCTGTGCCCCTGGAATGAGAAGATGGCAGAACTAGAGAGAAAATCTACGGACCAGAGCCGAGCACTAGAAAAATCGATGCAGCGCCTGCACGGCGCCTGAAAAATCATCGCAACACCAGTAAAATATAGACATTAGCCTAGCACTTATTCACAGCTGCTGTATTGTCCCAGGGTGTCAATATCTTCAAATTACCGCACAGACCCGAGGCTCCTGGTGCAGACACTGATGCATTGCTTACACAGCAGAGAAAGAATCGATGCAATGCCTCACTTGCGAGTAAGGAATCAAGGCATTGCTTGCTTTTTCAATGCACGCTTGCCCATGCGGCTTTATTTTTCACCACATACTAGGTACTTTGTGCTAAAACAACACATCCATTGATTTCTATAGATTAATACTCTTTTTTACTTCAAAAAGCCACAGCTTTGCTTGTGAATGTTGGATTTTTTGTTGTTCTGGTCTTGTTTGATTTAGATAAATATTGTTTTGTTTTCTAAACTGGTGGAGTCTTTTTGTGGTGTTTTCACTGTGTTAATGTGTGTGTTGGTACAAGTACTTTTCACATTGCCTCTGAGATAAGCTTGACTGCTTGTGCCAAGCTACCACGGGGGTGAGCACAGGTTATCTGAGCTGTGTATCTCCCATACCAAGACTAGCACAAGGGTCCCCACTTGGACAGGGTGTAAACTGACTGCCAACTAGAGACACCATTTCTAACAATAAACATTTGTCATTTTAACACCTGCTTCAAAGTGGCACTATTTTTGGTGCAACCATTTGACCACTATTGTTAGTAAATTGCATTTTGTGTTAATAACTATGGATGCTTGCATGGGTCACCCATGTACCACACCACCCATAGAACATCCCCTTGATGCAGACTAACTCATAACAGTGCAAAGTGCTACTTTGGGTTATGTTAAGGCAACTCTTCAGCACAAACCAACCTTTGTGCTGGAAAGTGAATCCACAAAAAAAGCTTCACGCCTGTTTGAATAACTTTTATGATGCAAAATCAGCTCAAAATACTTGTACATTTGCTTCAATGTGTTCATTCCATGTGATAGGGAGCCACCACGTGCATCCCTTCTTCCTCATTACTTTTTTTTGTTTGTTTGGTCAGCAAGAACACACTGGATGTTCACACAGTTAAGCTGTCAATGGAATGGCCCAAAATAAGTCAGCAAGATTCAGGGTGTGGTTGGAGAGGCACAAACCCATGGATACGAATTGGGGCAATCAAAATTAGCAAAATTTCTTGACAAATGCTCACTGATTGGGATGGAGTTGAATATACTTGGACCGACTTGTTGGCTCAGTGACAGAACCCTTCTGACATTAGCTAAAAACTGGCTGGGAGGAGAGGAGTTAAGGAGTGCAAGTGAAGAGGAAGCCTTGAACCTTACCTCCCACACACTATACTGCAGAAGAAGCAGCACCTTGGCTGCACTTAGGGCCATCTTGATCGTTTTTGCTTAATCATGGCTGGGAAATCCTGTGGATTTTTCTTTCTCATATCACTTACATTCTGATGATACATATGAGATGATGAATGCAAAGGTCACACTAAGCTCAGTCAGTGCAAGGCAAATCATTCATAAGTACAGGAGTTGTAGTCTCTGAACAATAAAATGTCATCAGACCAGTACATTCACCTGATACACTAGCACTGACAACCGTGCAGTGAGGTGCTGAATGGATACTAGATGCTGAGCGAGAAGGATGCATGGGAGGCCCCAAACATGTGTGATCTCACATCGATATCTTGACATTTCTACTGCATGTTCACTCACTCTATTCGGTTCTGCTTTGCCTTGCAGGCACTGATATTCACTGGAGGAAGGAACTGTGGACTGAAGCCTTCATGTCTCTGTCCCACCTGTGGAATTTCACAAAGGTGTGTAGCAATCTGACAGTGCCGTGATTTCAGGTGATGATGGCCTATATTTGAACTGTGCAGCTTTATATTCCCCTTGTCACATAGGCTCTAATTATCCTAATGAGACTACTGGATTTGGACTGCAGAATCACTTGCACTGTGGGTGACTGAGTCTGAACCCACTACACTGGTTTTGTTCCAGCTAACAAGCAGTGCCTCATCTCCACCCAAGTGTAGGGATGATTGGGCAACCGAGTGCATGACACAATTGACTCCTCAGGGAAATTGTGGTCACTCAGATCACATCCATTTCTCTCAGTTACAATAGTCTCACATATACAAGGACAATCAGAGGCAGAATATATTTCAATAAGGTCTTATTGAAGTAACTGCATCTTAGATAATAAAGCATGTAATGCAATAACTAGGACGATGAAGCATGACAGGATTAAAGTTGTGACAAGGAGAGTGAAACTTAAAATAATCCTACCCTATTGTCACTAGAATCATTAAAATAGCTCCTACCTAGGCTATGTTAGAGCACAGCATGTTAAGCTCTAGTTCTGCCCTTCAGGTTCCCCTGGGAAGACATCATCCCTCATACCTGAGCAAGAGGCCTGTAGTCTACATAAGCAGCGGCAGCAAAGCACTCAGCAATCAGCATACATTCTTGGTCATCTGACTGGAATCTCCCTCTAACATACATGGGTCAAAGTAGTGTTTTTATAATAAACAGCTGATGTTCCAAGAAAGGATCCCTACGTAAGAGTGTGTATGTTTCTATGAACTCGAGAGACAAAGCGTTACCATGTTTGCCGGCAACCTATCTTAGTGCAGCCTTGAGAAAAGCACAGAGTGAAAGAAATGTCTTGTTTATGTTGCAGTGCTGGTCTAGATAGAGAAAATGAAACAAGACCGCAAATTTGGCTATTGGTAAAATATTAAACAAATCTAAATAAAATATATCTAGGTTCAAGTGCACAGCGGCAGCCCTAGTTCACTAAAATAACTTGTATGAAGCTATACCTAGAATGGCTACACAACAACCTCACTGCTTGAGTAGAGCTTCCATCGCACTCCACAGTATCCTTAGGGGCAGTCAGTGCAGCACCCTGTGCTCCACCGGTCCATGCCTGCAATGCGAGGCAGGATGTATACAATCTGGCACTGCCTCCTGGGACTGCTTGCTCAGTGCATCACACTCACTGTGTGTTGTACTAGTTCATTGTAGAAGGGATTATCTTGTATCTAGGTTTACAATTTAAGTAAATTGTGGTGGTCATTATGACATTCATGGTGAGTGACAAAGTGGCGGAAATACTGCCAACAGGCTGGCTGTAATTACCGCTCAATTATGACCATGACTGTGATCCCTCCCAAACACAGCCAGTGTACCATACCATCCGCCAGGGCGTCAACACCATGCACGACGGCAGTAGTAATCAACAGCCAGGTAGAAGACAAAGTACCGCCCACTATATCATGACACAGCATGATGCCACGATTTCGGGGGCGGAACAAACGCCATCAAAAGCCTGGCAGAAACACTGCACAGAAGACGAAAGACTCACCATCAGAGACACAGAGAAGGACAATGCTGCCATGGAACTGAACTGCATGTCTTCCCGATGCCTTTCAATGCCATGCTCAACCTGGAACACCAACACCAACGAAGACAATGACGGTGAGTACAGCTGCCTAGTGCACAAGGGAGGGAGGGAGGAAAAGGAGAGTAACACACACCAGACACACACACACCATATACACAAACAGCTTCAGATGAAAAACAATGGCACATGACACACAGCATAATAATGCAAGGACAACGAGAAGGCAGTAATGAGAATGTATTGAATGGGAACAGCCACAAAATGAACCAATTGGATGGCAAAGAGATATATATCAATGTCCACAAAGAGCCAATGACCAGTCCAACGTACTAAGGGCCCACATGGCCACAAGGTGCAGTCCAAGGCCCAACTTGTTTCCTGACATTATCCGCATAGAACTCTGCAGGGGCATCATTTTGCTAGTGTGCAGGCACACCAAGGGGATGGGGGGCACCTCAGTCAAAGTCAGGAACTTGCCTATTGGTTCTGGAGGGGGGTTACATGCCCATTATGTTTGCTGGAGAGTGCAAGGTCACAGTCTCTCAGGTGAGTGACTTGTCCATTGGTTCTGGAGGGGGCTCCATGCCCATTATCTTTGCAGGGGAATGCAAGATCACAGTCTCTCAGGTGGATGACTTGCCCACTGATTCTGGAGGGGGCTCCTTGTAGAGCAGTCCCTGGAGGGTGGCCTAAATGCCCTCTGCTGGTGGGGAGGGCTGCACTGTCTCAGCTGGAGGGGAGGGCTGCACTGTCTCAGCTGGAGGTAAGGGTTCCGTGACCACTGGTGGTGGTGGAGGTGTTACTCTGCCGGCCTCTGATGGAGGTGAGGGTTGCACTGTGTCAGCAGGTGAAGGTGCCTCCTGGGCAGCTTCTGCTGGAGGTGAGGATTACACTGCCTCAGCTGTGGAAGGTGCCTCTTGGGCAGCCTCTGTTGGAGGTAAGGGCTGAACTGTCTCAGCTGGAGGTGAAGGCTCCGTGACTACTGGTGGTGGTGGTGGTACCCTGCCAGCCTCTGCTGGGGGTCAGGGCTCCTTCCCCTTCATGGAAGGAGTCAAGGGCTTCACCCCCTTCATGGAAGAAGTTGATGGCTTCTTCCCCTTCATGGCAGGACATGAGAGCTTCTTCCCCTTCATGGCAGGAGGTGAAGGCCTCTTCCTCTTCATGGTAGGAGGTAAGGGCTCCTTCCCCTTCATAGCAGGAGTTGAGGGGTTCTTCAACTTCATGGCAGGAGTTGAGGGCTCCTCCCCCTGCATGGCAGGAGTTGAGGGCTTCTTCCCCTTCATGCAAGGAGGTGTGGGATCCTTACCCTTCATGGCTGGTGGAGTGGGATCCTTCACCGTCTCACCTCGATGACTAGGAGGTGCCTCCACTGTCCCCGTGGACTGTCTGGCTGAGGTGCTGGGCTGGGTCGTTGGGATCCTGCTCTTACGGGCAGGGCGGCGGGGAGGGAAGAGGTCAAGTTGGGCAATGAAAAGCTTCTTAGGGACGGTGGGGCAGGAAGAGGGAGGAAGGATGGGAGTGGAGGTTGAGGGAGTGGTTGTTGGAGGTGTATGTCTGCTGGACTTGGGTGTAGATGCATGGGCAGTGCGCTTGTGTGAGTTGGATGGCTACTGGGTGTCTGAGTGCTTGCAGCTGTGTCCTTTAGGGGGGAGACAGACAAGGTGGGAGTGGACACAGGGGACACGTGGATGGATGTTGTGGATGTGTCTGCTAGTGAGGTGTGTGTGTGTGTGTGCTGCTTGGTGCGGTGATGCTGGTGGTGGATGCTGATGCAGTGCATGCAGGTGTGAGTGTGGACGTGACTGTGAGGGAGGTGGATGAGGAGGAGGAGGGGGAGACCGTGGAAGCGGTGGATGTGGTTGTGTCTGCAACTGTCTGGTATTTGCGTGTGTGCTTGTGGGTTGAAGTGTGGTGCCTGTGTTTGACTGTGCCACTCTTGTGCGATGTCTTGTGTGGATGCTTGCCTGTATGTGTGCATGGGATGGGTTGGGGTTGAGAAGACAGGGACTGAGAAGTGGTAGTTAGAGGGGGGAAGGTAGGAACAGGGACAACGGCTGCCATCAAAGAGGACTTATAAACCACAGAGGGTAACCCAAAAACCCGATCGGGCTGGGTAGAAGATAATTATTAAATACAACAATGCCCTAACTGGGAAAGATCGACAAATTAAATACATGTCATAAAACAAGATAGGTGAAAACAAAACACTATTTATTCATATAGATATATATATTCCTTTATTTACTTATACATAAATATCAATTTAATATATTCATCCTATATGGGCAACCCATCTAGTAAAACAACACACCAAAGAACAGATAGTGTGAGAAAAAGTGCTTGTGATAGATAGAAAGAAGAATACATATTCCAATGAATCAAAACCCTATACAAAAAACATTAAAAACGCGAGAAACACCAACTCCTCCATTGAATACGGCAACACCATTTGCACGAACTGCCTCTGGGTACTTTGCCAACAACAACGATGACTATCGGACTCGTTTGCCTCTTCAACTACTAACCTGTCAGGTCCACGTAAGCTGATGTGTTGGCTTAAAGATGCGTATTTTATTTTTCCTTGGAACTATCTGTGGCTCTTATTGACTATGTCAGCATTTTTTCTCTGGATGGGGTTTGTCATTACCTTCTTTCTGTTAATACATGGTCATTTTCTTCCTGAGAGATCAGCGGTTGAACAGGTGGAAGAGGTGTTGAAGCCACATTTTTCATCACATAGGGTTCGAAGAAACGTGTCCTTTGTGAACATTTCTGCAGTGCCAATTCCGGATGGGATTGTGTGGGATAAAGTAATGTTTGATATATATGGTCCCACTGAGAAATTCAAATACCTTATGTCCTAAAGTTATCTATGAATTATAAAGCAATACCAGGCATTGTATCTGATGATTGGGATGTAAAGACAGTTGATTCCATGATGACTGAATTAAAATATTATACTGTCTATGAAAATGAAGATGTTTACCAGATTACAGACAATTATGGTGACATGTTTTGCTATAATTATTATGGGCACCATTTTGTACACAAAGCGAGTAGTCCAAAAACGATATTTGACTCTACACAATGGGAGCATTGCCCAACTCCCCCGTAAGGGAGTTCCAAAACTCATTCTGACAAATTTACGTATTTTTCTGGGCATTATCAAATGAATGCTAAGTCATATTATTTTAAGTTAACTCTGTCTAAAGATAAGTAAATGTTGTTGACTAATACGAAATTCATATACTCAGATTCTTTTGTTTCCCGACTGTCGATTGAAGGTTATGAATATTGGTAAAAAAATGTTGATTTGAAAAGTGTTTGGGGAACAAAACATTGGCAGACAAAGGGTAGAGAAACACTGTTTAGAGCATGTCTCATTCCCGTCCAAATGATTTTTTTAAATGAAACAGTACAACAGACTAGCTGTTTGGGCTTAGCAACGATTAGAGAATTGAACATGCCTAGTATATCTGTCCTTGCAAAGTTAATAACTGGCAGAAATACATAAATGCTACTTTTAGTGAGCTTACAGACTGGGTCCAGAATGGTACATTTAACACTTCATTGACATGTCTGGGCGGGTGGTTATTGTGGCCTATAGACACCAACGGGTGTCATCAACGTTTTGTTACCTCCTCGGGGGGTTTCAGGACGAGTCGGGCAGACCCTCACTATATATCACCAGAACATGCTGAAATAATTACTACATATAGGGGGTCATTATTACCCTGGCGGAAGACGGAGAAGCGGCGGTAAGACCGCCAACAGGCTGGCGGTCTCCCTTCATGGAATTATGACCATGGCGGTTACCGCCATGGTCATCCGCCGGTTCTCCGTTCTGCCCGCCAGGGCCGAGACGACTGCCGGGCTGGAGACCTGGGTCTCCAGCCCTGTGGCCGTCACTATACCGCAGGCCGTATTTGGACCCAGCTTACCGCTGTGGATTTCCAGCGGTTTGAACCGCCATGAGATCCATGGCGGTAAGCACTATCCGTGCCAGGGAATCCCTTCCCTGGCACTAATAGGGGTCTCCCCCACCCCCCACCCCGCCCTGAGTCCCTCCCCTACCCCCTCCACCACCCTTGCCACCCCCCAAAGGTGGCAGGGCCCCCCTCCCCACCCCGACCCCGACCCCCAACATCACTTCACCCATACCCACACGACACGCGCACAGGCACCACCTACATACTTACACGCACACACACCGACATACATGCCAACATCCACACACACAGTCAGACATGCACACCCACATTCAAACATACACGCACACATCCATACAGACATACCCACAGACATACACGCACTCATTCCCATACACACAACACCCCCGCAAGCATACACGTACTCACACCCCACTTCACATACACACAAGCACACCCCCATGCACCCACACAACACCCAACACCCCCCCACCCCCTCCCCTCACGGACGATCGACTTATCTGGTCCGACGATCCTCCGGGAGGGGACAGGAGCCATGGGGGCAGCTCCGCCGACACCACACCGCCAACAGAACACTGCCACAGTGAATCACAGGACGTGATTCGCTGGGCGGTGTTCTGTTGGCGTGGCAGTGGAGGTGGAGCAACCTCCACTTCCCCGCCTCCCGCCAGTATGGCTGTTGGCGGCTCTCCGTCCATAAAAGGACAGAGAGCTGCCAACGGTCATAATAGGCCGAGCGGAAAACCGCCACCACTGGCGGTCTTTCATAAAGACCGCTGAGGTCAAAATGACCCCCATAGTGTGGGAAAATTATGCCAACAATTGTTAAAATCATCGTCACTAGATGCAGTCAAGACACATCTCACTCTCCTGTCTAATAACACTGACTTACAAGATTTTTTCTCAGGCCCGAAGACACCACGTAGGAAGCGTTTCTTGTACGAAGTATACAATGAAATATGGAAACTTTCCCAGCAGGAGGCTGCAGCCCGGTTAAGGCAGATAGATCAGGAAAATTTGAAAAAGGCATTAGCTGTTGTGGATAATGGAATTCACACCTTGTCCGACCGAATATATACGATTAACAACATTGTTTCTTCTGCTATAGACATACGATCTGATATGTCTTCTTTATATCATGGACAAAGTCAGACCCGGTCAATTATGCAGTTGGGTTGGACACTTCAGACTTTGAAGGCGGGTCGTGTTCCGTGGCAGCACATCAGCGCCAGGGAGATATTTTTTTCTTTTAATTTAACGCAACAACAACAACTAATGGCTAAGAAGGAGGTGACTTATGTCATGCTCAACATTGAAAAATTAGAAAGATTGCCTTTTACCGTGGCCGAAATTCCTTCTGCTGAGTGGTTGATACACAGGGTTATTAATCTGCCTATTTCTACGTTACAATTCACTTCTTGTTTGAAACATGTTCCGGTAGGCTGATATGAGAAGTTGGGGGATAGTTATATCCATGAGGTGTGGGAGCTTCCCTTCTTGTACAAATGTCTCAATGGCATGAAAGAGGTCTTTCTTAGCAGTAGTGAATGTGAGACTTCAGTTAGCCATTCGATGATTTGTAAGCAGCTGTCCTTTCATGGGGCATGTAATGCCTCGGTTGCGAACTTGGCTTGCTATCTGAAGGGAGTTCCGGTCCCCTTGATTAAATGCACAGTCCAGGTGCTTTCAAATGGCAGCTACGTCCTCCTCAATAGTGAAGACTGTTGTGGCATGCGGGCCGGAATAGTTTACGTTATTTCGGTCACTTAGGTCGTTACTTGCTGCAGGAGTATGTTGTTTCCCCCATTAAATTAAGGGAGGTAGAAGATATCTGGCCTCACATTGCTACTTCCAAGGTGAATTTTGACAAGTTAAGTAGAAAAAAGGCTTTATTGTTTCAGAAGCATGTGGCCCTTACATCTGCACGCGAGACCTACGCACTTCAGGTGGCAAGGTCATCAGCAGAAATACAGTCCCTGTTAAATACCAGCTTTCCGAGCCACTTTGGTGAACTCGTGGGACGTTTATTTAATGCGTCCAGCATGGCTGGATTAGCACATTTTTTCAAAGCCGTTGGTGTTGGTTTCATTCACACCTTCTCTTCCATATTCGGTTTAATACCTTCGGCTATTCATTCAATTTCCTGAAGCATTTTTGGGAGATTTCCGATAACTTTGGCTTTATTAGCGGGCATTTTGTTGTTGCTGTTGTTTTTCCGCAATGGCTGTCCCGCCGCAACAAGGACGAATGTGGGCGCTCCCATCAGCGCAGCTGTGTCATTAACGCATGATGCAGCACTTTGGAGCAACACTCCTGGAACATTTGGGGTGTGACTGGTCTTTGTCATTCAGACCACTTTTGGATTGTGTGCAGCCCGTGTTTCAGTGCCGTTGGTGCGATTTGGAATATACACTGGACGTCTGTCTCTCACAGCAACGCCGCCCAGTGGTTGATGCTGATCTGTTGATGTTCCCGATGAGGGCTCATTACCAGACTTGCGCACTGCAGCTGCGTTTGCTTCGTGAGACTGGTTACGAGATACCCTTCCTGGAGGGAGTTGATATTAACTCGTTCACAGGCTCTGTACGGTATGCCGCCTTGGTTGACACTGGGGCTTTGGAACACACCTGCTCCTTGACAGTCTTTGGCGTGGATTTTCCAGTTTTGTCATCTGCCGAAGTGGAGAACCTCCTGCTTTCCATGACCACTGTTTAAATTGGATCTGGTCTCAATTAACACTGTTACTTGAATTTGGCGCTTAGCCGCATGCTTATTTTTAAATTGAGGATTATTGTGCTTTGCTGTCCTCTTGCCTTGTTGAAATTCTATAGGGTTTTAATTATCTTTAACATTTTTTATGTAGCTTTCTGCGCGTTTGCTTAAAGTATTAGGCATCTGTGCACTTTGCCCTAGATGCATTTTATTTAGCCTCGCACTGCTATTTTACAATAACCAGTTTCACGGTCTTGTTTTATTTTCTTCTATCACACTGTTTAGCTTACTTCAGCACTGAAGTTCTCAAACAATACATTCTTGCTCGCTCTGTGCTTCAGTCAAGGATACAGTCTGGTACATTGCTGATAGACGTGGTAGAAGTTTAGTCCTTAGGGTTCGTAGAAAGTACACATTCTTACGTAGGGACGTTTCTCAGAACACCGGCGTGTTAGTTATAAAAACACTTCCTAGTCCTGGTACATGTAAGAGGGAGATTCAAACCAGGAACCCACAACTAGATGCTTACTGCCTTGTTTCAGATGCTGATCCCGATCACAGGCCTTTGCTCAGGTATGAGGGTCGATGTCCTCCCGGGGGAACCTGAAAGGCAGGCTTAGAGCTTAACATGCTGTGCTCAAAATATAACTTAGAGAAAGAACGTAATCTAGTTTCACTATGATAGCATTATTCTTATGTTTCACTCTCCTCGTTACTATTTCAATCCTACTGTGTTGAATGGTTTGGTTATTGTGGCTCAGGCCTTGTTATCTAAAATGCAGTCATTTTATTAAACCAATCTTTAAAACTCAAACTGCCTTTGTCATTTATATATGAGACCACACTGTGTATGAGAGAACTTGTTGGGACCTGAGTGACCACGACTTCCATGGGAAGCACTAAGATGTCTTGCGCTCGACTGCCCAATTATCTCTTCCTTTTGGGAGAGATAAGGCACTGCTAGTTAGCCAGAGCTCAACCCGGATTTGGGGTGACAAGGATCCTTTGCGGTGGGTCAGACTTAGTCCTCCACACTGTGAACGATCTTGCCGCCCAAAAATCCAGTAGTCTCATTAGGATAATGAGAGCCTACGCGACACAGGGAGCTTCCATCAGAGGAGGTATCTGAGTCTGTGTTGTCACCTCCTGTCTCCACTGTGGTGGTCCCCTCGCCCTCCATCCCACTGGTTTCCTTGGCATTGGTGGACTCTGCCTCCTGTGGGATGCAGCTCCCTCTGTCACCGGTGCCCCTGCTCCTCCGTCAGATGATGTTAATGCACACGTGGACAGGGTGACAGAAGAAAAAAGGGGAGGAGAGAGAAAGGGAGCACTAAGTCAATTGCTGCACCAACACCACAGAAGGGATACACAGTATAGACACACACAGGGATCAGGATTGAGCACTATGCATTGCATGCCAATCAATTGGCTAGATGCCACAGCAAGATGAGGGCCAACCACGGCCAACTGCACCCCTCCTGGGACCCACTAAGCCCTATCTGACATGGAATGCAACCTAGCTAGATTACCTGGATTACCCTTGAGCTGGATCACGCTGCAATGGCTGGCCTGGCATTAAAGTTCACACACTAACCCAGATCACATGCCACCTTCCAATTATCATTGTAACGGCCACTGTACTCAACCCCTTGTGGCTGCTGTGATGCCCTCAAGTGCCCATCCAGCTCTGGGTAGGCCACCGCCAGTATGCGGGCCATCAGGGGGCTCAGGTTCCAACTGGCACCCCTTCCTCGTTGTGAGGCCATCCTCAGCTAGGCCTCCGCGGTCTTCTGTGCCCAGCGTCTCAGGTCCTCCCACCGTTTCTGACAGTGGGTGCTCCACCTGCCATCGACCCACAGGGTCCGCACATCCTTGGCAATGGTATGCCATAATCTCTTCTTTTAATGGGCGGTGATACAGACGGGAGTACACCATTACACATACAATCCAGCCTATAACACATATGGCCCACCAATTCCGTTTCCATCACCATTGGCACACATATCGCCCGGTGGCCACCATGTACACCACCACAAGACATTTCCCCCGATGACACAATGCTTCCACACACATCTTCATGCATCCTTCCCACATGCATCGTGCCTAAGGTGTACTCACCTGTTGGTCTGGAGGCCCATACAGCAGTCCGTACTGGGGTAGGACCCCATCCAACAATCAATCCAACTCCTCCACAGTGAAGGCAGGGGCCCTTTCCCCGGTCACACGGGCCTTGGTAGGTTCCAGACACAGGTCACAGCAGCACACGCAGTGTAGGTGTTCTCCTGTTGAAGGTCAGGAGACAAGTGAGGATTCAGATAGAAAATGGTGGTCACATCTGTGGCGGTGTACACCGTCACCGCCGGCCCTGATCCCCATTGCCCACTGTACTCCATAGAGCCCCATGTTATCCAATGACGAATTGCACTGCAGTGCAAGACCGCCTTCTGCCATGACGCCCAACGTCGGCCGAGTTACCTCATTTCCACCTGTCCCTACATACAGGACAGACGGTTGCCATTTCATTGTGGTGGACAACAATCAGATTAACCTTAACTGAGTCACTGCCTAGATTTGCACATACCTTGCCATTACCACTGTTCCATCACATAAATGCACTATGTACACTGAGGTAGGGTTCCACAATTTCAACTTGTGACAGCCTACTTACTCTTGTGTCCCTTCGATACCTACTGCTACAGACGAATGGGAGGAGAAAACAAACCACTGTGTTCAGACCCTTTGTGTACTTGGCTGCACTGGAGGACAGGCACATTATACTGACCTATAGACTGGACAGGGCCACAATCACAGAGCTGTGTGCCCAATTGGAGCCTGACCTGATATCAGCTATCCGTCATCCCACTGGGATCCCCCCTCTTGTCCAAGCGTTATCAGTGCTCCATTTCCTGGCAACTGGTTCTTTCCAAGTGGCAGTGGGCATGGCAGCAGGAATGTCACAGCCAATGTTCTCAATCGTGCTGGAAAGGTTTTGTCTGCCTTGGTGAAACACATGTGCAGCTACATTGCTTTCCCTCAGGTTGAAGATTTAGCCACTGTGAAGGAAGGATTCTATGCAATGGGACATATCCCCAATATTATTGGGGTGATTGACGGTACACATATTGTGTTTGTCCCCCCCCGCCAGAATGAACAGGTGTTCAGGAATCATAAGAATTTAAACTAACTGAATGTGCAAATGGTGTGCCTGGCGGACCAGTGCATCTCCCATGTCATTGCCAAGTATCCTGGGTCAGTGCATGACGCCTTTGTCCTGAGAAATAGCAACATCCCAAATGTGATGGCCCAACTACAGAGGCACAGGGTGTGGCTAATAGGTGAGCCAGAGTCCACACCCACTGTATGTCAGTGTATGCCTTCAGGTGTTATCCCCATAGCATTGTGTAAGGATAAATGTTGTGTCTCAATACTTGCAGGTGACTTTGGCTACCCAAACCTATTGTGGCTCCTGACCCCTGTGAGGAATGCCAAGACAGGGACTGAGGACCGTTATAATGAGGCATATGGGCAAACCAGAAGAATAATCGAAAGGACCTTCAGCCTCCTGAAGGCCAGGTTCAGGTGCCTCCATCTGACAGGTGGATCCCTGTGCTACTCACCCTTAAAGGTCTGATGACATGTGCCTTTTCTGAAGGAGGAGGAGAATTGTGGTTCTAAAAATTCTGGACCCATGTAATTTACTTTGCCACAACAGTACGATTTTAGTATCAAAAGACCGATAATGACTAGTACACTAAGCATGAGCATTTTCGCTCAATTCCAGCAGCGTTTTCACCTCGAAATCGCCATTTTCGTCCTGCACTCGTGGCTCCCATTTTATACACGGCAGCCATTTTAAAAGTTGCCCTCACGTACGCTTATAATACAGTCAGATTTGATTCCAAGGACACGTAGACCTTGATTGACTTTTCTCTGACCTGGGCAAGCTGGAACCATTGCCTCAGGCCAAACCTGTTTGGTCAGTCCCTCTCCCAGTGGCCGAATCAGATAGCATCAAGGCACACCATGCCATAAAACCCTTATTATCGCTCACACACCCTGCCTAATCTTGCTCACACCTGCACCTGCTCTTTTCTTCTTCTTACTTTACGAGGGGGAGGTGCCCGTTTTTATTGGGGGTCCACACTTATCTGATGTGAAATTCTAGGCCTTGCCGGGTAATTTATTATGGGTTGGATGACATGAAATATGAGGTTTCATCATGACACTGTTTTTTCCTTTGTAGTGAAAACATGTGAATGACCAACCAAAATGTCAAGAATGTTTGCCTGAAGCTTAAAAAACGGTATATAAGGAAACCTGATTTTGCATTGACACACAGTCTCCTGAGAACATACAAACCGTGCTGTTGTACTTCTAGGACGCTTGCTACTTGGTTGCAGCCAATAAATTCGATCTTTGACTTCACCTAGAAGACTCTGAGTTTCTGTGGTCTGAATCAGGAAAGTACCCGAGGTCTTTGGGTGTACCCTGGCACCGCTGGGTTACCGGATCAGTACCGGTTCTGAAAAACCCAGTACCTCAGTTGGCGCCGAACGTGGGGCGATACCAGTGGTACCGGTCCAAGCCTGAGGTCTGTGAGGAGCTTCGTGTGAAAATTCTGGAGGAAGGCCGCCACTTCATCGACCCCTGCATGTCGACGTGGTCCGAAAGTCTTTGCTGCGAGGTTCCCCGCTTCCCGACGGCTACGAAGGACTGCTGCCCTGGCTATCGCCCTGATTTGGACCCTTGATGTTTGGTAGAGCGAAACGATAAGACGAGTCTTCTGGTGACGTCATCGATATTTTCAGTTAAGTATAAGTGGAGCGTCTCCCAGTCCTTAGTTGGACACTTGGTTTGGTCCTTAAGTTGGACATTTGGTTTGGTATCCCTTTGGGATCACTTTGATTTGGAACTTGCAAGTACCAAAGCCGAAGGACTCGTGTATTCACGAGACTATCGTAAACGATAATCCTTTGAAGTTTGAAGCTAGACTAGTGAGCGAAGATGCCTGGTTTTAGCAGACTTGGAAATTTGTTTTGTCTTGGTTGTAAAAGGGACTCCCGGTTGGAGGACTCATGTCCGGTTCCTCCGATTGGAACTCCAACCTATGAACTATATGTGAAGCACGGAGTAGGCCCCATCACATATAATGAAGTATGGATCTGTTACACCAGAAAAGATGGTCTTTTAAAATGGCCCCAAAATGGTAGCTTTGACACAGAAATCTTAGATAACCTCGAAGTTAGACTTTTTAAGAAGAAAGCCCGGCCGGCAATGTTTGATTCTTTCCGCTTATGGCGTAAGGAAGCCAAGCAAAAGGAAATTAAATTAGCTAAGAAAAATAAGAGAGAAAAAGGTATTTCGATTATGCAAGCTGCCATACAGTTTAAAGATAACGAAGTAGAACAGTTGAATGAGCAGTTGCATAGGCGACATAAAATGACAGTAGATAAATGCTATCCAGTTTTGCCGCCTCTTCAGCAAGATGCAGCAAAAGACTCTGAAAAAGATCCCCTAATGTCGCATTTGCTAAGTTCGCCACCACCCTATGCGCAGAATGCAACGGCACCTCCGCAACCTCTAGTTGCACAACCAGTGGTTGCATTGCCTCCTGCTCCTCCCCAGCACCCACCAGCTATTCTTCAGTAGGTTCCTATTCCTCCGGTGCAGCCTCCTCAAGGGCCACCGGCTTTGACATCTGCTCTGCCTTTACTTCCTACAACTTTGACTACTATAGCGACTACCACTCCTGGTATTGTTTCTGACACTGCTTCTGTCTCTGCCTTGTCTCATTCTGTTTTTCCTCCTGTTCATTTGTCAACCTCTCCCTCTATCCGTCAGAGAATGACAAACACTGTGACTAGTCTTTTATCCCCTCTCTTTGGGTCATTAGCTACGACCCCATTTTCAGAGCGTAAACAATTGCATAGCCAATTGCCTGATGGTATGGAGAAAGAGACACTGAATTATTTGGCGCATAAATGGGTTACTGAACTAGCGAGATATGAACTAGAGTCTGTTATGGATGTCTTCCATCAGTGGGAAGAACCGAAACAGAGATACGTTTTTGAAAAAATGTGTACTTTTCTTTCTGAGGATTTAGAGGAAAATGATTTGGAGCCCAATCCGACTAAGTTGTGTTGTGTATGGTTCGATTTTTCGACAGGTTTGATTGTGGGTTCAGATGTCGAGAAAGCAGTTGCGATGTTATTGTCGTTTAGGACTGAAGGTGTTTCCAGGTTATTGTTTAAATATGATTCTTCTGCTAAAAAGAAAGGGAAACAGTACCCCATGAGAGAAGTTCCCCCACAGTGGAGGGAAGGGGACCCAAATGCTAATCCACCTGTCCTGCCTCATTTCCAGCTTGTATGGGTACATGTTCCCTGGAAGCGAGCTGAAGTTTTAGCCCTTAAGCAGACATTGCCTGATCCCCGTAAGAATCCTACAGGGTATTACAAGGAATTGTCACAGACTGCGGGGTCTTGCATTATGAATTTAGCTGACATAGACATGTTGTTTGGGAATGTTGTTCCACAGCCTTTATGGGGAAAGATTCGCCATACAGACCATGCTCAAGAGTTAGGTGACACATGGGCTAATATTGCTGCTGCAGATGCCCGACAAATTGGAGGTGCCAAACCTGAGCCTTTAGTGACAGAGCTTCCTGGTAGAATTATTGATTACATGAAAACTATAATGCCTGCGATGCGTGTAAACTGGAATAAATTGTCTGCATGTAAGCAAAAGAAAGAAGAAACAGTATCAGATTTCTTCACCAGGTTTGAAGAAACGTTTGTGGACCACAGTGGTCAAGATATGAGCACGGAAGGTGGTCAACGTTTGTTCGTCGATAAATTTGTGCATAATCTGCTTCCTGAGTTGTGTAAAAAGTTAAAAGACTCAGAAAGTTCTTGGGCAGTTTCCTCTTCAGCACAGATATTGGATACTGCACAGTACTACGAAAATAGAGATAAAGATGAGAGAGATAGAGTAGAGAAGAAAACAAAAGAATTGAAAACAAAGGTTCTGTTACAACAAGCGTACCCGCCACGTGGTGGTCAGAATAGTGGTGCACAGAACAACTATCAGAATAACTATCAGCCCCAACCGTTTCAGAGAAACTCGCAAAGAGCCGAGTATGCTCAACCACGTATCCCAGTAGGTCCCAATCAGTGTTCATATTGCAAGGAAGAGGGTCATTTCAAGTATAGTTGCCCTGCTTTGCTACAGCGCGCAAATGGTACTTCTGGTTTAAGAGGTCGAGGTGTTCCACAAGCACCTAGAGGAAGAGGACGTGGATATGTTCCCCAGAGCGCGCACCCATTCCTCCCTCAAAACTCAATGAACAGATTTGATCAACAGGTTAATGCATCTGGTAGGACGACTCAGTACTATACTGATGATTACTATACAGAGGATGAGCATTTGGACAGTAATGATTGCTAGGACAGCCATAGACAAAGAGAGGGAGTTGTTTCAGTTCCAGTAGATCAGAGTGGGCCTTATGTTAAGGTGATTGCATCAGGTGTGTCAGAACCTTTTCTGTTGGATACTGGTGCTACCAAGAGTTCTATTATGCACTCAAAACTCCCTGGCGCACCTTTGTCTGGCGAAACAAATGTATATCAGTAGGGTTTTCCGGCGCCCCAGTTAGAAATCCGATTTCTAACCCTATATCTCTTTCTGTTGGACCTTGTAAATTTGAAAGACCCCTTATTTTGACGACAGGTTGTGGCGAAAACTTGTTAGGATTAGATCTTTTAAAGAGATTGTATGCGACATTGTATTGCTCTCCTTCTGGAGTGCAACTCACATTGGGTAAGAAAGTGGTTTCACCAATGTATTTGTCAAAGGACAGATTTCCACCAGAATTTTCGTCTCTTCCTAATACTCTTTGGGCTACTGGACCTAATGATGTAGGTCTTTTGGAAATTCAGCCATATGTGATAACATTAAAAGCCAATGTTAAAATGCCACGTATTCCCCAATACAAGATCTCTAGTGAAGGGGAAAAAGCGTTGTTGGCAATTATTCGTGATCTGATTGAGAAGGATGTAATTGAAGAGACAAGAGGCAACGTTTGCAATAGTCCTGTTTTGCCTGTCTTGAAGCATACTGACCCTACTCAGCCACCTGTTTATAGGTTTGTAATTGATCTTAGAGAGGTGAACAAAATAGTTGTGCCACAGTTTCCAGTCGTCCCCGATATCACTGCATTGTTGACAATGATTCCAGCTTCAGCCACTTGGTTTTCAGTAATAGACCTGAAAAATGCTTTCTTCAGCATCCCTATTGCAGAAGAGAGCAGGGACATTTTTGGCTTCAATTTGGGAGGACGAAGCTTCAGATTTAAGAGAGCTCCTCAATGCTATTGTGAAAGTCCATCTATCTATAGTCAGGCTTTGAAAGCACAACTTGACACTCTTATGTTACCTGATGGCGCCACTCTCATTCAATATGTAGATGATTTGCTAGTTGCCGCAGATACTAAGGAGATCTGCAAAGAAGCAACATTGTCCTTATTGCGTCATTTGTCTGATTTACACCACAAAGTGTCCCTTTCAAAGTTACAGTATTGTCAAAAAGAAGTGACCTATTTAGGTCATCTCTTTTCGAAGGAGGGAAGGCAACTGACCCCAGAGAGAATCAGGGCTGTTGCAGCAATAAGTGTGCCAAGAACACAAAGAGAAGTGTGTGCTTTCTTGGGTATTACATCATATTGCAGACAATGGATACCTAATTTTTCGTTAATAGCCAAACCCTTGGTGGCATTAACTTGTAAAGATATACCAAATCCCGTCCCATGGTCTGAAGATTGTCAGAAAAGTTTTGTCGAATTACGTGATGCATTATGTTCAGCTCCTGTGTTGGGTACCCCCAACTACAGCAAGCCTTTTACATTGTATGTCCATGAGAAAGAAGGTTGTGCGTTAGCAGTTTTGACACAACAGTTTGGAGACAGGGAGCATCCATGCGCCTATTTCTCTTCAACCTTAGACCCAGTAGCTAAGGCACTACCGAGCTGCTTAAGAGCGGCAGCGGCAGCTGCTGTTTCTATCAGACAGTCTGCTGGTTTAGTGATGAATAACACATTAATCGTAATGGTTCCACATGCAGTGGACACGTTGTTAAACAGAACCAAGACACAGCATTTAACTAGTGCTTGATTGTCAGGTTATGAGTTGACATTGTTAGCAAGCCGTGTACATATAAAAAGATGCACTACACTTAACCCAGCTACGTTATTGCCAATTGTGACGGAGTTAGATACTTCTGAACAACATGATTGTCTCCATAGAACAGAAGAAGAAACGAAAGGGAGAATAGACCTTCTGGACACTCCCATTGCAAAGAGTGATGGTACTTTGTGGGTGGATGGTTCATGCTTTAAGCTCCCGAATGGTGACACGACTGCGGCGTATGCTGTGACAACTTTGGGTACGATTGTTGAAGCTGCACGTATCCCACATAATTCAGCCCAAGCAGCTGAGTTAATAGCCCTAACAAGAGCATGTACAGTATCAAAAGGAATGAAAGTGACTATCTATACCGATAGCCAATATGCGTTTGGTGTGGCCCATAGTTTTGGGCGTTTGTGGAAGGAACGTGGGTTCCTGACCTCGCATGGAACTAAAATACAGCATGGTCAGTTGGTAAATGAGCTTCTTGATTCACTTACTTTACCGTTGCAAGTTGCGATTGTGAAGTGTAGCGCACATAAAAAGGTGACTGATGATGTTGGTCGTGGGAATGCATTTGCTGACGAGGTCGCAAAAGAAACGGCAAAGAATGTGATGAGCCGAATGTATGTCGCGGGCCCTGCAAGATGGATTGGTGATGTTGGAATGTGTGAAGACACGATAGAAAGCGTGAAATCGATTCAAGCTGAAGCCACAGAGAGAGAATTGAGTGTGTGGAGAGATAGTACGGGTAAATTGGATGTGAATGGTTGTTGGGTCGAGTTGTCAGAACATCAAAGATGGTTGCTACCCGATGCGTATGTGCTTGCAGTAGTTACAATGGCTCATGGAATGGCTCACATCAGTGTGAAAGGGATTTGTAAGTTGTTGGCCCCAGCATGGCAAAATGCAGGAATTCCCAAGTGCACATAAAATGTGGTTAGAAATTGCATGGTATGCCTGAAACACAACCCTGGTAGAGGAACCCCAACTCCAGCTGGTCATTTTGCACCTCCTACGTATCAGTTTGAGGTTTTGCAGCTAGATTTCATCCACATGGAGAGGTGCAACAACTTAAAATACGTACTCGTTGTTGTTTGTGCCTTTTCAAGATGGGTGGAAGCCTATCCCCTAAAAGACAATACTGCGCTATCCACAGCCAAAGCCCTTGTGAAAGAGTTCTTCCCTAGATTCGGAATGCCGAGAATGATCTGGAGTGACAATGGAAGTGAATTTGTGGGTCAAGTGATGAAGAAAGTATGCGAAGGGCTAGGCATAAACCAAAAGTTTCATGCTGCAAATAACCCCCAATCAGCTGGATTAGTGGAGTGCTATAATGGCACTCTAAAGCTAAAATTGGCCAAGATACAAGCGAGCTCTGGTCTCAAATGGCCTGACGCTCTACCCTTAGCACTCCTATCAACCAGAATGACTGTGCATTCACGAGTGAAACTTAGTCCTTATGAAATAGTCTTCGGCCGCCCGGCCAATATATGGGGAGTGCCTAGGCCCAAGAAGTTCAGCGAGATAGAGCATCCTGTCTTGCTTGACTATCTGTATGAATTGACAGCTAAATTGCGTGTCTTACATCAACAGGTCCACGACACCCTGCCTCCGGTCTCTGAATCTCCAGGTCATCCCATTGAGCCTGGATCCTGGGTTTTAATAAAGAACTTTCAGCGAACCAAAAACGAGCAGCCCAGGTGGACCGGACCGCACCTCGTTCTTCTCTCCACAAGATCAGCTGTTCGAGTAGAAGGGAAGAAACACTGGATCCATGGGACCCATTGCAAAAGGGTACCCCTACCTCTGCCATATGACCGGTGGGTCCAGGAAGGTGTCGCCGACTCAGAGACTGAAACCGTGCCACGTTTTCTGCCTTTCAGCGATGCACGAATAAAAGGAACACTCACTGAGAAAGAAAGTGATGACATTTTACAATCAGCAGTATCACCGTCAGTTCTATTGGACACTACAGAACCTGAACTCCTTTTTCAGGACCACACGATACCTGGGACTAACCGTTATAATCTACGACCAAGAATAAAGGACAAATAAAACAGTTTACTTTTCTTCCCTTTAGCAAAGTTCTCCAATATGGAAAATTATTTTTGAATGACTTTTTGCTTTTTGTATTTTTTGAACCTCCATCCGGGTTCAGCTGTAGGATCGTGGCTGAAAAGACTTAGGGGGGTAGCCTGTGGACACAAGGTCTACAGGTCTGGTTTGTTCTAGGGTGGCCTGGAAAATTCAGAACACTCCTAAGTGAAGTAAACCAACCGCCACGAACGGCAACTGTTAGAGGATGGAATCTTTCCAAAATGGAGAACATGTTGAAAGACTGAGTTTCAAGAAGAGAATATGTGAAACGATAACCAGGAAACGGTTTTTGCTGCTGTGCATTTTTATATTATTTAGTATACTTATGTTTTTTATAGGATATATTTTATTCTGTTTTAACGTGATATTGGCACCCACTACCTCATCTACACCTCCTCCTTCCACTGTTTCCCCACATTCTTTTCAACTCCTCCCTAAACATGAATCTGCTAGGAGACTAGAGTTCATTAATAACTCCTTTATCCAGCTTTTGCACCAACACCAACTAGTGATAAATACAACTAACTGTTGGGTGTGTGGCCTTATGCCTCACACAGCAGATAAAGGTATCCCTTATCTGATCCTGCCTTTTAGCCACAATGGTTCCGTGTGGGCATTCAGAACGATATTCATCTATGCACACTACTCCCTACGTTTTGCGGAAGACAACCCTAAGAAAAATGCTTTAGTTAAAGGTATCATAGACATGATGAAGGACAATATCTTCTACGAGACTATCCCCAGAGATGAGACAATGGCATATATAGGATGGAACATGACCGGATATGAAGCCACAATGAGTGAGAAACAGCAAGCTAAGATATCTTCCCTGATTTGGGTTGTACCCCATCAGGGTCACCTGTGTCTGCAAGGTACTGGCAAGAATCCCAGAGCTCAGCTAGGGAAAAGCGTCTGCACTGGGACATACAGTATGTCTTCGCATCTCAGACCTCCCCTCCGCTCTTGGCAGCTAAGGGTGCCTATTTCATCTGCCATGATAGAGCCTTTACATGGTTGCCCCCTGACTTTTCGGGCACATGCTTCGTTTCGTTCCTGTTGCCCCCTACCTACACAGCAGCGGCAGATTACCACAAGACAAGGATAGTTAGAGGCGTCTTCAGTGAAGAAGACACTGCAGGACAAGAATTTGGGGACTTCGTAAAGGGTTTTCTGCCGTTCTGGGGACAAATAAGTAACAGCAGGAGTATAAGGCAATTGATAAGAGTGGTTGAATCCACCATGGCTGAAACCGCTGGTGCCCTTGGTAACTTGACTGCTGAGCTCCAGTCGGATCGTCTTATGACCCTTCAGAACAGGGTCGCATTAGATGTCATACTTGCAGACCGGGGTGGAGTATGTACATTGATCCAATCGAGTTGCTGTGTTTTTGTCCCAGATAACGCTCCAACAGTATACCAGGCCATCTCCAAACTGCATAGAATTTCCGAATCTATTCATTTAGATAAAGGAGATTGGTCATTAATGGGATGGTTCTGGGAACTGATATCAGCATGGGGATGGAAGATTCTGATGGTCATTGGGATGATCTTGGCCATTCTTTTCCTGTTCTGTCTATGCGTGCAGTGTGCTCCTGCGATATGTGGTTTCTGTGTTACATCATGCATAAGGAAACCTGCACCAAGAGACAAGCTAAATACTAGGATGATGTTACAGCAACATCTCAACGACTTTAGAAACATAGACCTGGACTCAGATTAGCATGAGAATAGGTTTATTGCCTATGTAAGGGCAAAAGGAGGGTTTGTGGTTCTAAAAATTCTGGACCCATGTAATTTACTTTGCCACAACAGTACGATTTTAGTATCAAAAGACCGATGATGACTAGTACACTAAGCATGAGCATTTTCGCTCAATTCCAGCAGCGTTTTCACCTCGAAATCGCCTTTTTCGTCCTGCACTCGTGGCTCCCATTTTATACACGCAGCCATTTTAAAAGTTGCCCTCACATAGGCTTATAACACAGTCAGATTTGATTCCAAGGACACGTACACCTTGATTGACTTTTCTCTGACCTGGGCAAGCTGGAACCATTGCCTCAGGCCAAACCTGTTTGGTCAGTCCCTCTCCCAGTGGCCGAATCAGATAGCATCAAGGCACACCATGCCATAAAACCCTTATTATCGGGATGGGATACAATGATGATAGGCACACCTTAAGAGGAAAAAAACTGTGTCCATTGTTTTATTATATACATTCTTGCCACATTTAACAGTGATTGTAGCCACACCTTTTTCAAGGGGATATCCACTGGAACAGTGCCTAACAAACATTTGAATTAGTATAAGATTAACAATGGATGTATCAGTCATTCCTCTTCCATTGTTTTTGAACCAACCTGGAGACCCACTGTTAGAAATGGGGTTTCTGGTTTGCTAGGGTATGCACCTAAGGGACTTACACGTCCAAGATA
Source organism: Pleurodeles waltl (assembly GCF_031143425.1). NCBI lineage: Eukaryota > Metazoa > Chordata > Amphibia > Caudata > Salamandridae > Pleurodeles > Pleurodeles waltl. The sequence continues at coordinate 763,270,724 of NC_090437.1, forward strand.
ACCCCTGCTCACCCCCTTGGCAGCTTGGCATGAGTAGACAGGCCTAACCTGGAGGTAATGTGTAAAGCTATTGCTCACCACACACAACACACGTGACGCAATATGTACTCCACGAAGAAAACATAACACTGAGCTACGTAAAAATAAACTGTATTGTACAAAAGATAATTAGGCCAAACATTACATGTCAGAATTACCCTGCTACCTTAGCATTTGTCAGAACGTTACACAGGTTACTAATACTCTGCAAGAATAAGCAGTAGTCACATTAGAACATGTAATTACTCAAGATTCTGCAACATAAGCCGTAGTCAGGAATCACATTGTAAAAGAAATGTACTTGTCATGGAATTATAATAAATTCCTAAATTAAAAGCATTACAGAAGTCTATGGAAAGTCATAAAAACAAATCATCCTATCATGCCCACACAAGGAACAGCAGAACATATATGCAACACTTCATCGTATAAGGCAGGTTAACATATTAACTCTTAATGTCCATAGAAGGAACATAGGAACTACGTAGGTCCCTTTCAAATACCTGGTTTATGATGAAAAAGGCACTCTGGTGCCACGTGTAGCAAAATGGGGCCCCCGGAGCTCTGTGCGCTCGTTCAGGGGGCCACTTCGAAGATTGCAGTAGGAGGGGGGTGACCTGTACCCCCTCGGATTTTATAACGGGACCCTCCTGGGGCCCGCAATCTCTAGAAGCCCCCCAGGACCACAACTGTCCTTCCAAAGTAGAGTGGGCAAGAAAAGCCAAATCCAACAACAAGGAGTGGGGGCTGCAAAAAGGGGACCTGTGGTGCAGGGGACCTCCGTTGAGACTTCCGCCCCACTCGCTGTCTCCACTAACAAAATTAGGGCTTGGGTGGGGAAGGAGGAGCCTCCGATGAGGCTTCCTTTCCCCCCTGCTTGTCCACAACACCACAGAAGCTTCTTTCCCCACCCAATGTCTCCTTCCTTTTTTTCGACCTGCTCAGGCAGGGCAGTGTGCAGGCACTGAAGCAGGTGCCTGTTAGTGCCCCGGGGGCACTCTGCAGAGCGTGCTTTGCCTCAGGGGCATGAAAGGAGCGCGCTCACTCCTTATCCTGAATCAAGGGTGCCCTGGGGGTAATGGAGGCAGCACATCCCTCGTGCTTGGATTTTTCCAATGCCCGGTCGTGGCGGTGATTCTACGAGCGGCACACACGCCTCCCAAAGCATGCTCCATGTGATAGGAACTTACTCACAAGGCGCTTGATGATAATTAAAGCAGAGCATTCCTATGTGCATTTTCTTTCACATTCATTGATTTATGAAGGGAAAAATATATGTTGTATCTAGGTTTTTAATTTAAGCATGGTAAGGCTGTGTATCTTTAAAATCCAATGCCATCTATATGTTTTCAAGTGCTGTGACACTGTTGCGTTCTCTTGAGAGTCAGTTGCCTGGTGGCCAGAGAAGGTGCACCAAAGGTGCACTCAAAGTTAATAAACTATAATCATCCTGTGTGGCATTAGAAGTCAATTATACTAAAAGAGGTTAGCACGCTACTACTGGGTTTGTTATATGCATCATACCGCACTGAAAGTGTAAAGTGCTATTGAGATGAAGCAGCTCAGCATAAAGATACTCAATTTTATCTAACAACTTTTGGAAATTGTGACATATGTGAAAACTATGTAGTGTACTTCTTTTCTTAGCTCTCTAGCCCTCCTGGGTAACAACGTTTATTAGTATTATCATTAGGGGAGTCAGCAGGGTGATATAGAAGACCAGCGCTATGTTTTGACTGAAATGGCACAACTATTCATGCTTATTCAATAAGTTTTCACTTGCCTTTAAGCAGGTCCCCAATAATAATGTTCTCATATCTGGTACAGAGGTCAGGTGCACTTGTCCTTGGATTTATAAAATGTTAACATCTGAAGCAACTAGCATCTCAGATTCCTTGATTCCTTTTGATGTGAGGTAACATTGCCAATTATGCTCAGCAGTTCCTGATCATTTCCACTTTTTAAATGTAGCTTTAATTAATATATTCATGAACCTTTCAGCAATGCTTTTGAGAATTTACCCTTGGCAATGTGCTATATCACGACAGCTGATAGACGCATGAAACATATATGTATATTGAAGTAATTTGCAGTGCTACAGATGCCAATGTTGTCATATAACTTAAAGTACCCCATTGTAGCACCTGTCTCTCCCAAGCTAGTGAAGCACAGCAGTCTAAGGCCTATTCAGGGTAGATGGTATGGTCTAGTAACCCTTTCTTGTTGTTATGCATCCACACTCAATAAATCATTGCCCAGTTAGTGCCTTTCCTTTTGAAAAATAGAAGTAATTTTGTTACACGCACACTAATAAATTCTACAAATTAAATTACAAATTTGTACAACCAGGTAGATGAAAACACCTTTGGTGACTCAATCAGATCATGTTACACCCTAGTCAGTCCTATAATCTTAACACCCCTCATCTATACTGTTAGACTTGGCATCCATGGTGTGATCTCCCTAACTTTTTGCCTCTGTTTCCCAGGTTGTTGATGTGTGCTGGACTCTGTTTTGCTGTTTTTGTTACTCTGGGCACTTTACCACTGCTATCCAGTGCTTAGGTGCAAGTGCTCCTATACAAAATGTGTATGTAATTGGTCCATCCATGATTGGCATATTTGATTTACTGGTAAGTCCCTAGTACAGTGCACTAAAGGTGCACAGGGCCTGTAAATCAAATGCTACTAGTGGGCCTGCAGCACTAGTTGTGCCACCCACATTAATATCTCTGTAAAGATGGCTCAGACCTGCCACTGCAGTGTCTGTGTGTGCAGTTTTCAACTGCCAATTCGACTTGGTAGGTGTACCCACTTGCCAGGCCTAAATCTTCCCTTTTCTTACATGTACAACACCACTAAGGTATGCCCTAGGTATCCCCTTGGGCAGGGTGCAGTGTTTGTTTAAGGTAGGACTTATACTAATGTGTTTTATATGTCCTAACAGTGAAATACTGCTAAATTCAGTTTTCAATGTTGCAAGGCCTATCCCTCTTATAGGGTAACATGGGGGCTACCTTTAAATATGATTAAAGTGTAGGTTCCCTTTGGGAGTAGATAAACATATGGAGTTTGGGGTCTCTGAGCTCACAATTTAAAAATACCTCTTTTAGTTAAGTGGATTTTAAGATTGTGTATTTGAAAATGCCACTTTTAGAAAGTGAGCATTTTTCTTAATTAAACAATTCTGTTACTCTGCCTGTTTCTGGAGTCCCTGTCTGGGTCAGTTTGACAGTTGGGCTGCTTGCACCTCTCTGTAGACAGCAACACAAAGGGAGCTGTGGTGTAGCCTGCATATCCTGATGAGTAATCTATGCTAGGAGGGAGAGGAGGAGTGGTCACTCACACCTGAAAGGGCTCTGCCTGCCCTCACACAATGCAGTCTTCAACACCCTGGTGTGTGTCTGGGGACTGGCTTGCGCAAGGCAGGATTTCACAAACAAGAGAGACTTTTCTTTGAAGAAAGCCTACTTCAAAGGGCAAAATGGGTATAAGAAGGGCACCCAAAACCACAGTCTTTAGATCACTTCTGGAAACCCAAAGGAACCTCTGCCTGGAGAAGAGCTGAAGAGCTGAGGAAGAAGAGCTGTCCTGCCTGTGACTGTGCTTTGTGGAGCTATCCTGCAGTTGCTCCTTCTGCCTGGTGAAAGGGGACAAAGACTGGACTTTGCAGTACATTCCTGCTTGTGAAGAAATCTTTAAGGGCTTGTCTTGAGCTTGCCTCCTGTTGTTGAAGACTCAGGGCCATCAAAGACTTCCCCTGCCAGCACCTGGACTCTCTGCTGAGACTCCTGCCCTGCCAATTGGTACCCTATCCAGTTCCTGGGGCCTTGACAGGTGAAGCTGGCAGACCAAGTCTAAAAATACACGCACAGACCGCCGTGCGGGGAAATTTCCGAACCAACCTCCGATAGCGGAAGAAGAAATGCTGCGCCACCAACTCGGTGGCTGAAATCGACGCAGTGCTTGCGGCATGGCTGGGACATTGACGCACGCGGCTGGAGAAACGACACGCCGCATCACTGACGGAGGCTGGTATAGTCGCAACCCACACAGCGCGGTTTTGTTATCACCATGTGGCCGGATTTTTTATACAAACCTTGCTGGGCGCAAAAAACGATGCAACGACTGCCCTGACCCGAGTGCTGCCCAGATCGACACATCACTCCCCTCTGAGGGGGGAAACAACGCACACCGGTCCAATCAGAGAAGGTAACACAACACACAAGCTCACTTGCGGGTGAGAAATCGACGCACCGCTTTCCTTTTTCGACGCACACTCGCCCGTGCGTGTTATTTTAATGCGACCCAGGTCCTTTTCAATGCTAACAGTGTTTTATTTTTTATCGAAGGATTTAAGACTCTTTTTGCTTTTTAATTAATAACTTGACTTGTGTGTGATGGACTTTTGTCGTTTTGGTCTTGTTTTGTTTACATAACTATTTACTATTTTTCTAAGCCTGTGTTGTGTCATTTTGTAGTGTTTTTATTGTTACTGTCTGTGTTGGTACAAATACTTTACACCTAGCACTCTGAAGTTAAGCCTGGTTACTCTTGCCAAGCTACCAAGGGGGTGAGCGGGTGTTAGCGGGGATTAGCTGTGGGTGGTTCTCTTTTACTCTGACTAGAGTGAGGGCCCTTACTTGAAGAAGGGGTATCCTGACTGACAACCAAAGACCCCAATTTCTAACATATGCTATATGCAATATCACAACATAAGGAAATGTAAGTATCAATAAGACAGGCCTCCTGCCTGGTTGTCAAAAGATTAGTAAAAGTAGCAACATGCTACATTTTACCATTGTAATACCATTGAAATCAATGAGGTGAGTCACATTAAATAATACATTTTATAACCCATTGCTAAAATTAATGGAGGACCACCAAAAGTCAATAGCGTTTTTTATATGGGAAAACCTTGCATTATTAACCATCAGCTTTGTCAATAAAACATTAGGTTGAAAAATGTGTGACAAAGGGGGTCATTCTGACCCTGGCGGTAAAAGGCAGTTACCGCTGGTCACAAGACCGTCATAACACCGCCGCGGCCGCGGTAACCCGCCAGGGTCATTCTGACCCACAACTGCCAAACCGCCAAAAACCTGACCTCCACTGAAGGCCGCCACATAAGCAGTCAGCGATAAACTGGAGATGACCAAACCTCCACCGTCACGCCAACAGAAATACGCCCATGCCATTACGACCCACGAATCCACGCGGCGGTATTTCAACCGCGGTATCCCATTGGCGGTACACACCGCCGCGGCCAAAATACACACACCTTTACAAAACACAGCCACATTGGATAATTCAAAATACACACACCTGATACACATACAAACACCACTCCCACACAATCAATACGATATAAAACACACACCCACATCACCCACAAACCCCCACAAATCGAAATTCAGAGACAAGGCGCAATACACAGAGAGAGAGCACAGGGAACGCAAACCCCAACACACACAGGAACCCAACATCATCCCCCACACTACATCTACGTACAAAACACCACACACCACTACACTCATCACCACAAACACCACCCCACACTTCATCCACACCACCCCATGGCACCCCAAAGACACCCCAGGTTCTCGGACCAAGAACTCAGGGTCATGGTGGAGGAAATAATGAGGGTAGTGCCCCAGCTCTTCGGCACACAGGTGCAGCACACCACAATAGCCATGAAGGCGGAGCTATGGCAAAGGATCGTCGACAGGGTCAACGCTGTGGGACAGCATCCCAGAAATCGGGAAGACATCCGAAAGCGCTGGAACGACCTACGGGGGAAGGTGCGGACGATGGTGTCAAGACACAACATCGCTGTGCAGAAGACTGGCGGCGGACCCCCACCCACTCCACCCGAATTCACAGCATGGGAGCAAGAGGTCTTGAACATCCTGCATCCTGAGGGCCTCGCTGGAGTAGGCGGAGGAATGGACTCTGGTAAGTCTAATCTCAACTACTTCCCCCCCCAACCACCAGCATGCCAACCCCCACCCCCACCCTCACCCCCAACCCCCCAGCACATATCCTTCCTGCTAATGTCTCACCAGCACAACCCACCCAAACCAACACCAACCCCTGAATGCCAACACAAACCATGGACACCAATCACCTAAGCATGACCACTGCACATACCCATCCCCCCCCCAAACCAACCTCACAACTCCTCCCACGAGGGAATGCCAGCACTGGGGGACAAGGGCACCCACAAATCGCACGCCATGGCACACACAGAAGCAATAACCATACTCTTTTATCCCTGCAGGGCCCGAACGCCAACACACCGGCCCGGAGGGTCCAGAAATGTCCATCCCACCCCCAGAACAGGCCCCCAGTGATGACAGCAGCTCTGTCGACCTAGAACCTGATGACCAGCCCGGACCATCGGGGACCTCTAGACAGTTGGTTCCCCTCAGGCAGCCACAGGCCCCAGCAGACCTACCCCCCTCTGGAAACCCCAGCACAGCACCCACCCAGCGGGGCCATGCCTCTGTCTCCAGGACAGGTCAAGCAGCGGTGTGTCTACCACTACAGGGCACCCAGGGCAACCCACCACCCCAACAACAACAGGGACATGGGGGCAGTGGTAGTGGGCACACCGTCCAGGGGACAGGGGCCCAGGAACAAAGGGGAACTGGGAGGGCTGCTGTGCGACAGAGGGAGGACAGGCCTAGGGAACCCACTGTCCAAGAGGCCCTCACCACCATCATGGGAGCGTTCCACCACTCCCAAGAGACGATGGCGACAGTACTGGCCAGGTTCCAGGAGATCCAGGCCATGCAGGAGGGCCAGTACATGGGGTTCCGGGAAGAACTGCGCAGCATCAGTTCCACAATGGGTACAATCGTGGTGGCACTCAACCAGATTGTCACCACATTGCGGGACCATGTGGCCCCCCAAAGGGCCCCTGCCACTAGCATGGAGGAAGAACAGCCCACCACCTCCGCCGGCGCTAGTGGTCAGGAGGCCCCGACACAACAGCAATGGCCCACCCGGACCCCACCCCCTGCAGAACATGAACCACCCTGCAAGAAAGGCCTGAGATCGAGGAAGAAGACAGAGTAGGATGTCAAGACCCCCGCCAGGCACGGATCACCCGGATGTCATCCCACTGTCCCACTTGTTCACCCTGTCCAACCTTGAACTGCCCCTGCTCCACCTTCCACAGGCATATGGACAATGCACCTGTGCGAACGTGAGTCTGGACTCTGCCATGGACATGCCTCCACCATCACCCATCACCCTTTTTGAACTATACACCAATTTTTGCACTTCAATAAACACAATTATTGCACAAAAACCATCTGGAGTCTGCTATTTTTTTTTTTTAACCAAATGTATTCGATATAACCAACCAAAAATGTCCAAATACATTGTGATGACAACATACCAGTGTCACACAGCGGTAGTCCATGGGGAAATAAACCAGAGGGCACTCCGTGGGGACCACATCACTGAAATAGGAAGGCAAATTCACAACTAAGTTACCATACATTGGGGTGAAAGGTCAGACAGTAGAGAGCCAGTACTGTTACAGATATAATAAAATGCAGGAGTAGATTCTTACCTGTGTGTTACTGGAAATACTACAGTATCACTCTGTCCTTTTTTTTGTCTGTGTCGTCCTCTTCGTCTTCCTCCTCTTCACTCTCCGCAGGCTTCACAGCGGCCACAACACCACCATCTGGACCATCCTCCTGCTGGAAAGGCACCTGGCGTCGCAAAGCCAGGTTGTGAAGCATGCAGCAGGCCACGATGATATGACACACCTTCTTTGGTGAGTACATTAGGGATCCACCTGTCATATGCAGGCACCTAAACCTGGCCTTCAGGAGGCCGAAGGTCCGCTCGATCACCCTCCTAGTACGCCCATGGGCCTCATTGTACCGTTCCTCTGCCCTTGTCCTGGGATTCCTCACTGGGGTCAATAGCCAAGGCAGGTTGGGGTAACCAGAGTCACCAATTAGCCACACACGCTGTCTCTGTAGCTGTTCCATCACATAAGGGATGCTGCTATTTCGCATGACGTACGCGTCATGCACTGACCCTGGGAACTTGGCATTTACATGGGAGATGTACTGGTCAGCCAAACAGACCACCTGGACATTCATGGAATGATAACTTTTTCGGTTCCTGTACACCTGTTCATTGTCTTTTGGGGGGACCAAAGCAACATGGGTACCATCAATGGCACCAATGATATTGGGAATGTGTCCAAGGGCATAGAAATCACCCTTCACTGTAGGCAAGTCACCCACCTCAGGGAAAATGATGTAGCTCCGCATGTATTTCATCAGGGCAGACAACACTCTGGACAACACCCTTTAAAACATAGGCTGAGACATCCCAGATGAAATGGCCACTGTAGTTTGAAATGATCCACTAGCCAAAAAATTGAGTACTGACAGCACCTGCACTAGAGGCAGAATCCCTGTGGGTTGGCGGATGGGTGACATCAGGTCTGGCTCCAGCTGGGCACACAGTTCCTGTATAGTGGCACTGTTGAGTCTGTAGGTGAGTATGACATGTCGTTCTTCCATTGTCAACAGGTCCAGCAGCGGTCTGTACACGGGAACATTCCTCCGTCTCCTCGCAAGTCCCAGCGGACGGTGCCTAGGAAGGACAACATGGAGCACAGAGTCAATCAACCCACAGGTAAGTTCCCACAGCCTGCACAGTACACAAATCTCTCTGGATTGAATAGCTTGTATGAGTGTCGATGCAAGGCCAAGCCATGTGTGACGCAGTAGGAATTAAGCCATGTGGGCCCTTGAAATGGCGGCTGCCTGACCTGTGAAGTGTGACAATGTGAAGTGAGGTCATTGCGCTGGCGTGGCACGCCGTGGCGGTAGGCGGTCGAAGACCGCGGCGCAAAGCAGCATTGGTTAACATTGAACCCTATGGGTTTCAGGAGCCAATGACGATGTGCGCCGGCGGTCGCGGTACGCACCGCCGCGGTACGCACCGCCGCGGGCGTGACCGCCATTTTATCTCTGCTTAATCACACGAGACCTGAGCATCCACAGGAGAGGACCTATACTGCAAGTGCTGCTGTGACCTCGGTCTGGAAGTGACAATGGCTGCTGCGACTGGGGAAAGGGCCCCCGCCTTCAGTTCCGAAGAGTTGGAGAAGCTCATGGACGGGGTCCTCCCCCAGTATGCGCTACTCTATGGTCCTCCAGACCAACAGGTGAGTACACGGGGGCCAATGCATAGTGGGCAATGCCTGTGATGAGTGGGGTGGATGTACGATGGAGGGGAGGGGAGCGAATTACGAATGCATGGCACGACAGATGAGAGCATGTGCCACCTGGCAAGTTTGGGGAGGGGGGCCACTCACATCGAGCATGCAGAAAAGTGATGATGTTTCTTTTCCCCCCCTGTACATGTCACATAGGTCAGCGCCCATCAGAAGATCGATATTTGGCGTGCCATCGCCAAGGACGTCCGGGCCCTTGGGGTCCACAACAGACGGGGCACCCACTGCCGCAAGAGGTGGGAGGACATCCGCCGCGGGAGCAGGAAGACCGCCGAGGCTCTGCTGGGGATGGCCTCCCAACCTAGGAGGGGTGCCAGTCGTACCTTGACCTCCCTGATGTCCCGGATCCTGGCGGTGGCCTACCCCGATTTAGATGGGCGCTTGAGGACATCACAGCAGACACAAGGGGGTGAGTACCAGCACATTCAGCTATATTTGCGCGCAGTGGAGGTGCCTGGGTGGGGGAGGAAGGGCTGTGGGTATCCCTAGGCCAGGGCGATTTCTGTAGGCTAGGCCCCTCGGTGAGGTATGGTCCTGTGCCCCCGCCCTCCACCTCTGTAGGGTGCCTAGTAACGCTATTCATGGACCTGTGTATTCTGTGTGGGCAGTTGTCGCCCATAGGCTTGTAGGGCATGTCCCAGGGAATGAGTAGTGTACCCCAAGTGCGCAGCGTAGTGCAGGGGGCTTCTGTGTCTGTCCTCTCCGCCAACGGTGTCCCCAATGCATGCACTCAACTTGTCTTTATTTCTCCATCCCCCCCCCCCATTTTCTTTGTTTTTCGGTGAATGTGTGCATTAGCATCATCAGGCGGAGGAGAAGTGACATCAGCGCAAGAGGGAGCTGCAACTCACCTGGCCCCGGTGGGCCATGCAACGGACTCCGACATGACCAGTGAGACGGAGGGCGAGGGGGGCTCCACCACGGGGACCCGTGCAGACGTCAGTGACACCGACACGTCCTCGGATGGGAGCTCCCTTGCGGTGGCGGCAACATCCGTGCCCACCGATACTACAGGTACAGCCGCCACCCAGCGCACCAGCTCCGCCCTCCAGCAGCCCCTCGGCCTTCGTCCCGTGCCCGCACGGCCAGGAAGGCGGCCATCTCCTTCGCCCCAGGCACCTCAGGCCCTGCCCCAGTCACCCCTGCTGCCCTCAGTGAGGAGGTCATTGACCTCCTGAGGACCATCATTGTTGGGCAGTCTACCCTTTTGAATGCCATCCAGGGTGTGGAGAGGGAGGTGCATCAAAGCAATGCATACCTGGAGGGCCTTCATTCGGGTCAGGCTGCCCATCAGCGATCGTTCAACGCTCTGGCCTCAGCACTGACGGCAGCGATTGTCCCTGTCTCCAGCCTCCCTCTTCTAACTCCCTCCACCCAGTCCCACTCCCCTGTTCCTCTGCCTATCCCATCCACACCTACAGACCAGCCTGCACACACCTCAACACCCAAGGGAAGCTCATCCAGACATAAGCACCACAGAACACACAAGCATTCACACAAGCAACATACAGATGCAGACATGTGTCCCCCACCTCCTCGTCTCCCTCCTCCCTCCCTGTGACGTCTACACTCAAACCTGCATGCATACCACCATCAGCCAGTACACCCATCACCAGCACACCCTCCACACCAGTCCGCACACGTGCATTCACCACCCCCACTGCCATGTACACGTCCCCTGTGTCCTCTCCCAGTGTGACTGTCACCCCCGCTTCCAAACCACACAAACGCAGGCAGGCACCCAACCAACAGCCATCCACCTCACGTCAGCCTCCAGCCCAAGCACCTGCACCCAAAGACACCAGACTTGACTCTCCTACAACCACATCCTCTTCCTCCACTCCCATACCCACTCCAGCTACCCTTCCCATGGCCCCTAAAAAACTAATCCTCTATAAACTGGACCTCTTTTCCTCACCTGACCCACCCCCTCCATCTCGTAAGAGTTCCAAAAACACCTCAGCCACCACCAGCCCAGCAACTCCCAAGAACGTCGTGGCTGGTTTTTGGAGTCCGCCCTATCCTTGTGCAGGGACATCGGCCAGCAGCAAAGGCACAGCCAGCCCCCCCCTGGGAAGAGGAGCAAAAAACTGAAGGGCAGGCGCGACAGGCCTGATACGCCTGCCCCCAAGGAGGGTAGCCTTGCACCGTCACCTGCCACATCGGGTAAGGGAGCCAAGGGCCACCGAGAGTCTGCCAAGGAGGGCAAGGGCAGCAAAGCGCAAAAGGCAGGGAGCAGCCGACCTGGCCATGAGGGCCCCACCAGCCCCATTCCGGGGGTATCGGAGGAGACCCAGGGCCCCAGGACTCCATCACAGGAGGGCCCCGCAACGGAAAGGTCCGATGCTGACTGAGCAGGAAGTATTGGCCAGGTGTGGTTCACTCGAAACACAAGACAGGCACCGCTGAACAGGGCCCCACTGTGAGGAGCACCGCTGAACAGGGCCCCGCCGTGAGGAGCACCGGTGAACAGGGCCCCGCCAAGACAGGCACCGCTGAACAGGGCCCCGCCGTGAGGAGCACCGCTGAACAGGGCCCCGCCGTGAGAAGCACCGCTGAACAGGGCCCCGCCAAGACAGGCACCGCTGAACAGGGCCCCGCCGTGAGAAGCACCGCTGAACAGGGCCCCGCCGTGAGGAGCACCTCTGAACAGGGCCCGCCGTGAGGAGCACCGCTGAACAGGGCCCCGCGGTGAGGAGCACCGCTGAACAGGGCCCCGCCGTGAGAAGCACCGCTGAACAGGGCCCCGCCGTGAGGAGCACCGCTGAACAGGGCCCTCCTCTCAAGCACCGCTCCGCTGGGCCCTCCTGTCAAGCACCGCTCCGCTGGGCCCTCCTGTCAAGCACCGCTGAACAGGGCCCTCCTGTCAAGCACCGCTCCACTGGGCCCTCCTGTCAAGCACCGCTGAACAGGGCCCTCCTGTCAAGCACCGCTCCGCTGGGCCCTCCTGTCAAGCACCGCTCCGCTGGGCCCTCCTGTCAAGCACCGCTGAACAGGGCCCTCCGGTCAAGCACCGCTCCGCTGGGCCCTCCTGTCAAGCACCGCTCCGCTGGGCCCTCCTGTCAAGCACCGCTCCGCTGGGCCCTCATCTCAAGCACCGCTCCGCTGGGCCCTCCTGTCAAGCACCGCTGGCCCATTGGCAGGCCCGGTTCTGTGTCGGGCAGGGCTTCATGAGGCACTCTGCCCACCATGCCTCCTCCATGACCAGTGGACTCTGTAATCCACCTGATGGACTGTGGCTTTGCACCCCCCAGGATGGCACAGTGGGCAATCCACCCACTGTAGAGACTTGAGAGACTGTGGCTTTGCACTCCCCAAAATCATGCTTTTATACCCCTGCAGGACCACTACCCAACATCACCAGACAGGAGGGTCCAGACAGCTCCACCCCACCCACAGAAGAGGCCCACAGTGATGACAGCAGCTCTGTCCAACTGGATCCAGATGACCATCCCGGACCATCGTGGGCCTCGGGACAGTCGGTTCCCCACACCCAGTCACAGGCCACCGCAGACCCTCCCCCCTCTGGTAACACCAGCACAGCACCCACCCAGTGGGCCCATACCTCCGTCCCCAGGACACGTCAATCAGCTGTGTGTCCACCACTACAGGGAACCCAGGATAACCCACCACCCCAACAACAACAGGGACCTGGGGGCAGTGGTAGTGGGCACATGGTACAGGGGACGGAGGCACAGGAACACAGGGGAACTGGGAGGGCTGCTGTGCGACAGGGGGCGGACAGGCCTAGGGAACCCACTCTCTACGAGGCCCTCTCCTCCATCATGGGAGCATACCACCACTCCCAGGAGACGATGGCAACGGTACTGGCCAAGTTTCAGGAGACCCAGCGGCTGCAGGAGGAACAGTATTTGGGGTTCAGGGAGGAACTCAGAACCATCAGCTCCGCCCTGGGCACCATCGTAGGGGTGCTGAAGGAGATACTGAACACCAGGAGGGACACTGTGGCACTCCAAGGGGCCCCTGACACTAGCATGGACGATGAACTACCCACCACCTCCGCCGGCGCTAGTGGACAGGACGCCGCGCCACAGGACCACCCCACCCCCTGCAGACAGAGAACCACCCCACAAACGGTCCCTGAGATCCAGGAACAAGACAGAGCACGATGCCAAGACCCTTGCCAAGAAATGAGACCACCCTGATTGTCATCCTACTGTCCCACTTTGTAACCCTGTCCATATTGAAACTTCCCCAGCTCCACTTCCTATACCCATATGGGCAATGCACCTGTTAGACTAATAGAATGGACATTCCTCCACCATCACCCCTCACCATTTTACAACCCCCTCCAATATTGAGCACTTCAATAAACACTCTTGAACCACAAAACAATCTGGAGTCAGTCTGTGATTTCGAAAATGTGTATTAGCAATGACAGTGACAAAATGCGTTTTCAAATGTAATGTCAACATACCTATGTCACACATCTCAAGTCCATGAGGAATCTAAGCACATGACACACGTTGGAAACCACACCTGTGAAACCATAAGGGAAATGTACAACTCAGTTACCATATACTGGGTGAAATCGACAGACAGGATAGAGGTAGAAGTATGAAAGTACTTGTAGTAGGCAGGAATGTGTTCTCACCTGTGTGTCACTGGAAATATTGCTGGATAACTGAGTCCCTGTTGTCAATGTCTTCTTCCTCTGCTTTCTCCTCATCACTGTCCACAGGCTCCACAGCTGCCACAACACCGTCATCTGGACCATCCTCCTGCAGAAAAGGCACCTGACGTCACAAAGCCAAGTTGTGAAGCATACAGCAGACCACGATGATCTGGCACACCTTCCTTGGTGAGTAGAATAGGGAACCACCTGTCATATGGAGGCACCTGAACCTGGCCTTCTGGAGGCCGAAGATGCGTTTGATCACCCTCCTAGTCCGCCCATGGGCCTCATTGTAGCATTCCTCTGCCCTGGTCCTGGGATTCCTCACTGGGGTCAGTAGCCATGACAGGTTGGGGTAACCAGAGTCCCCCAATAGCCACACCCGGTGCTCTGGAGTTGACCCATTACATAAGGGATGCTGCTATTCCGCAGGATGTAGGCGTTATGCACAGAGCCTGGGAACATGGCATTTACCTGGGAGATGTACTGGTCTGCCAAACATACCATCTGTACATTCATCGAATGATAACTCTTCTGGTTCCTGTACACCTGTTCACTCCTGTGGGGGGGGGGGCAGAGCTACATGGGTCCCATCAATGGCACCTATGATGTTGGGGATATGTCCAAGGGCATAGAAGTCACCTTTAGCTGTAGGCAAATCCTCCACCTGAGGAAAAACGATGTAGCTCCGCATGTGTTTCAGAAGGGCAGACAACACTCTGGACAACACGTTGGAAAGCATAGGCTGGGACATCCCTGATGCCATGGCCACTGTTGTTTAAAATGACCCACTTGCAAGGAAATGGAGCACTGATAGCACCTGCACTTGAGGGGGGATCCCTGTGGCATGGCAGATTGCTGACATCAGGTCTGGCTTCAACTGGGCACACAGTTCCTGGACTGTGGCACGGTCAAACCTGTAGGTGATGATCACATGTCTTTCCTCCATTGTCGACAGGTCCACCAGCGGTCGGTACACCGGAGGATTCCGCCATCTCCTCACATGTCCCAGCGGACGGTGCCTAGGAATGACAACAGCGACCACAGAGTCAAACAACTCAGAGATATGTACCCACAGTCTACAAAGAACACCATTCATACACAAAATCTGGCCTGTATTTGTGTTGCGCGACAAGGCCTAGGTCTGTGTGACGCAGTTGGTAATGAGGCCATGTGGGCCCTTGAAATGGCGGCTGCCTGACCTCTAAAGTGGGACAATGGGATGTGAGGTAACTGCGCTGGCGTTGTACACCGTCGCGGTAGGCAGTCGAAGACCGCAGCCCAATGCTGCATTGGTTAACATTGGACCCTATGGGTCCCAGGAGCCAATGACGTTGTACGCCGGCGGTGATGGTTTGCACCGCCGCAGACGTGACCACCTCGGATGTGACCGCCATATTCTATCTGTTCAATCACTCGATACCTGATCTTCGACAGGAGAGGACCTACACTCCCCCAGTACACGCTACTCTACGGTCCTCCAGACCAAAAGGTAAGTACACAGGGAGCACATTGTATGGGCTATGCCTGTGTGGAGAGGGCTGGTTGTAAGAATGAAGGGGGCACAGTTCTGCGTGCATGAAGGACTGTGAATGCATGTGCCACATGGCAAGGGTAGGGATGTGGGCCACTCACTTCGACGGTGCAGTTGTTAATGACTTCTCTTCTTCCCCTGTACATGACATGTAGGTCAGCCCCCACCAGAAGAAGGATATTTGGGTGGGTGGGAGGGACATGTCTAGAAACAGAAGTATGATGTGAAAGGACAGAAGGAGACCTGTCCCTAACAGAAGGCACCCTAACAGCTTGGCTCACAGAGACATCACTTCTACTATGGTGAGAAGGAATACTCTTACTGAGATGTGAGACCACACTATCTGTATGATGTGACTCAACATTAGTTCCAACTATGCTAGGTTGTCTGCTAGGGGGCAGGCTTGGAAGTTTCCCTCCCACTTCTTTAGCTAGGGGTGCCCCAGAATCAGAGTTGGAACCATCAGCTAACTTTTCAACAGTTGTGCCTGCTCTGGCCTTATCCTGTTCAATAAGCATATTCACTAACAGTTCTCTAGAAGGATTCTTCCTTACACTTAAACCTCTATCTATGCAGAGACTCCTTGCTTCTTTCCAGCTAAGGTTATCATAGGCAAGTTTGGACAGATCAACAGTTTGGCCTGTGCCAAACATTTTAGACAGTGTTTAAGTGATAGAAAAGTGAAGAAAAAGTTTTTCAGAACTTTTAGAAAGACAGAAAAAAACTTTAAAAACTTTTTAGAAAGTTTAGATATACTTTTCAGCACTTTAGAAAAGAGGTGAGAAAAGAAATGCAAAACTTTTTGGTTAGGTGTACATACACTGAACTTGTTTTGTATATTTTTCTCTTATGAAAAGTACAATGACAAAAGTGGTAAGTAGTTACAGAGCACTTATCCCACCACTGCACAACCAATTTAGGAGGCTGGACTGGCTTGTAGTGAGTACCTAGGGGTACTTACACCTTGCACCAGGCCCAGTTTACCCTTATTAGTGTATAGGGTGTCTAGCAGCTTAGGCTGATAGATAATGGTAGCTTAGCAGAGCAGCTTAAGCTGAACTAGGAGACGAGTGAAGCTCCTACAGTACCACTAGTGTCATATGCACAATATCATAAGAAAACACAATACACAGATATACTAAAAATAAAGGTACTTTATTTTTATGACAATATGCCAAAAGTATCTCAGTGAGTACCCTCAGTATGAGGATAGCAAATATACACAAGATATATGTACACAATACCAAAATATGCAGTAATAGTCTTAGAAAACAGTGCAAACAATGTATAGTTACAATAGGATGCAATGGGGACACATAGGGATAGGGGCAACACAAACCATATACTCCAAAAGTGGAATGCGAACCACGAATGGACCCCAAACCTATGTGACCTTGTAGATGGTCGCTGGGACTATTAGAAAATAGTAAGGGTTAGAAAAATAGCCCACCCCAAGACCCTGAAAAGTGACTGCAAAGTGCACTAAAGTTCCCCAAAGGGCATAGAAGTCGTGATAGGGGAATTCTGCAGGAAAGACACAAACCAGCAATGCAACAACGATGGATTTCCAGTTGAGGGTACCTGTGGAACAAGGGGACCAAGTCCAAAAGTCACAAGCAAGTCGGAGATGGGCAGATGCCCAGGAAATGCCAGCTGTGGGTGCAAAGAAGCTGCTACTGGACAGTAGAAGCTGAGGTTTCTGCAGGAACGACAAGGGCTAGTAACTTCCCCTTTGGAGGACGGATCCCTCACGCAGTGATGAGTTGTGCAGAAGTATTTTCCTGAAGAAAGACCGCCAACAAGCCTTGCTAGCTGCAAATCGTGCAGTTAGGGTTTTTGGATGCTGCTGTGGCTCAGGAGGAACCAGGATGTCGCCAATTGCGTCTGGGGACAGAGGAGGCGTCGCGCAAGACAAGGAGCCCTCTCGGAAGCAGGCAGCACTCGCAGAAGTGCCGGAACAGGCACTACAAAGATGCGTAAAACGGTGCTCACCTGAAGTCGCACAAAGGAGTCCCACGTCACCGGAGGACAACTTAGGAGGTCGTGCAATGCAGGTTAGAGTCACGGTTCCCAGCAATGCACTCTGGCGTGGGGAGGCAAGGACTTACCTCCACCAAACTTGGACTGAAGAGTCACTGGACTGTGGGAGTCACTTGGACAGAGTTGCTGGATTCAAGGGACCTCGCTCGTCGTGCTGAGAGGAGACCCAGGGGACCGGTGATGCAGTTCTTTGGTGCCTGCGGTTGCAGGGGGACGATTCCGTCGACCCACGGGAGATTTCTTCGGAGCTTCTAGTGCAGAGAGGAGGCAGACTACCCCCACAGCATGCACCACCAGGAAAGCAGTCGAGAAGACGGCAGGATCAGCGTTACAGAGTTGCAGTAGTCGTCTTCGCTACTTTGTTGCAGTTTTGCAGGCTTCCAGCGTGGTCAGCAGTCGATTCCTTGGCAGAAGGTGAAGAGAGAGATGCAGAGGAACTCGGATGAGCTCTTGCATTCGTTATCTAAGGAATCCCCAAAGACAGAGACCCTTAATAGCCAGAAAAGAGCGTTTGGCTACTTAGGAGAGAGGATAGGCTAGCAACACCTGAAGGAGCCTATCAGAAGGAGTCTCTGACGTCACCTGCTGGCACTGGCCACTCAGAGCAGTCCAGTGTTCCAGCAGCACCTCTGTTTCCAAGATGGCAGAGGTCTGGAGCACACTGGAGGAGCTCTGGGCACCTCCCAGGGGAGGTGCAGGTCAGGGGAGTGGTCACTCCCCTTTCCTTTGTCCAGTTTCGCGCCAGAGCAGGGCTGAGGGGTCCCTGAACCGGTGTAGACTGGTTTATGCAGAAATGGGCACCATGTGTGCCCATGAAAGCATTTCCAGAGGCTGGAGGAGGCTACTCCTCCCCTGCCTTCACACCATTTTCCAAAGGGAGAGGGTGTAACACCCTCTCTCAGAGGAAGTCCTTTGTTCTGCCATCCTGGGCCAGGCCTGGCTGGACCCCAGGAGGGCAGAAGCCTGTCTGAGGGGTTGGCAGCAGCAGCAGCTGCAGTGAAACCCCGGGAAAGGCAGTTTGGCAGTACCCAGGTCTGAGCTACAGACCTGTGGGATCATGGGATTGTGCCAACTATGCCAGGATGGTATAGAGGGGGCAATTCCATGATCATAGACATGTTACATGGCCATATTCGGAGTTACCATTGTGAAGCTACATATAGGTAGTGACCTATATGTAGTGCACGCGTGTAATGGTGTCCCCGCACTCACAAAGTCCGGGGAATTGGCCCTGAACAATGTGGGGGCACCTTGGCTAGTGCCAGGGTGCCCACACACTAAGTAACTTAGCACCCAACCTTTACCAGGTAAAGGTTAGACATATAGGTGACTTATAAGTTACTTAAGTGCAGTGTAAAATGGCTGTGAAATAACGTGGACGTTATTTCACTCAGGCTGCAGTGGCAGGCCTGTGTAAGAATTGTCAGAGCTCCCTATGGGTGGCAAAATAAATGCTGCAGCCCATAGGGATCTCCTGGAACCCCAATACCCTGGGTACCCCAGTACCATATACTAGGGAATTATAAGGGTGTTCCAGTAAGCCAATGTAAATTGGTAAAATTGGTCACTAGCCTGTTAGTGACAATTTGAAAGAAATGAGAGAGCATAACCACTGAGGTTCTGATTAGCAGAGCCTCAGTGAGACAGTTAGTCATAACACAGGTAACACATTCAGGCACACTTATGAGCACTGGGGCCCTGACTGGCAGGGTCCAGTGACACATACAACTAAAACAACATATATACAGTGAAAAATGGGGGTAACATGCCAGGCAAGATGGTACTTTCCTACACAACCCCCCCCCCAAACGAAGGACAATAAGACTAGCCATAACCTGATGAGTCTTCATTGTCTAAGTGGAAATATCTGGAGAGTCCATCTGCATTGGAGTGGCTACTCCCAGGTCTATGTTCCACTGTATAGTCCATTCTCTGTAGGGATATGGACCACCTCAATAATTTAGGATTTTCACCTTTCATTTGTTTTAGCCAAAGTAGAGGTTTGTGGTCTGTCTGAACAATGAAGTGAGTGCCAAACAGGTATGGCCTCAACTTCTTCAGTGCCCAGACCACAGCAAAGGCCTCCCTCTCAATGGCAGACCAACGCTTTTCTCTAGGGGTCAACCTTCTACTAATAAAAGCAACAGGTTGATCCTGGCCCTCAGAATTAAGTTGTGATAGGACTGCCCCTACTCCTAATTCAGATGCATCAGTTTGGACATAGGATTTTTTAGAGTAACAAGGGCTTTTCAGGACAGGTGCAGAGCACATGGCCTGGTTCAGCTCCTCAAAAGCTTTCTGACAGCTAGCTGTTCACAATACCTTCTTAGGCATTTTCTTGGATGTGAGGTCATTAAGAGGGGCTGCAATGGAGCCATAGTTCTTAATGAACCTCCTGTAATACCCAGTGAGGCCTAAAAAGGCTCTCACCTGGGTCTGAGTGGTAGGGGGAACCCAATCTTTAATAGCTTGGATTTTCCCCTGAAGTGGTGTAATCTGGTCTCCACCAACTAGGTGTCCCAGATAAACCACCTTTCCCTGCCCTATCTGGCACTTTGAAGCCTTGATAGTGAGGCCTGCCTTTTGCAGGGGCTCCAAAACTTTCCATAGGTGGACCAGGTGATCATCCCAACTGGAGCTAAAGACAGCTATATCGTCCAGATATGCTGCACTAAAAGCTTCCAGCCCTTGCTGGACTGTATTCACCAACTTCTGAAAAGTGGCAGGTGCATTTTTCAATCCAAAAGGCATTACTGTGAATTGGTAATGGCCTCCAATGGTTGAAAATGCAGTTTTTGCTTTTGCATCTTCTGATAATTTGATCTGCCAATACCCTGCAGTTAAGTCAAAAGTGCTTAGATACTTGGCAGATGTCAGTGTATCTATGAGCTCATCTGCCCTGGGTATAGGGTGAGCATCAGTTTTGGTAACCTGGTTGAGACCTCTGTAGTCAACACAAAACCGCATTTCCTTCTTTCCATCTTTGGAATGAGGTTTTGGTACAAGTACCACAGGAGAAGCCCATGGACTTTCAGAGTGCTCAACCACTCCTAGTTCTAACATTTTCTGCACCTCTTGCTTTATGCAGTCTCTGACATGGTCAGGCTGCCTATAGATTTTACTTTTGACAGGCAAGCTGTCTCCAGTATATATAGTGTGCTCACACCAAGAAGTGGTACCTGGCACAGTAGAGAAGAGTTAAAAAAACTGACCCAGGAGATGTATGCAATGGTCTCTCTACTCAGCAGTGAGACAATCAGCCACAACTACACCTTCCACTAGAGCATCTTGCTCTGTGGAAGAGAAGAGATCAGGGAGAAGGTCACTCTCTTCTTCCTGTCCCTCATCAGTTGCCATGAGCAGGGTGAGATCAGCCCTGTCATAGTAGGGTTTCAGGCGATTGACATGGAGCACCCTAAGGGGACTCCTGGCTGTGCCTAAGTCAACTAAGTAGGTGACTTCACCCTTTTTCTCAACAATTGTGTGGGGTCCACTCCATTTATCTTGGAGTGCTCTTGGGGCCACAGGCTCCAAGACCCAAACTTTCTGCCCTGGTTGGTACTGAACCAAAACAGCCTTCTGGTCATGCCATTGCTTCTGGAGCTCTTGGCTGGCCTGAAGGTTTTTACTGGCCTTTTTCATGTACTCAGCCATCCTTGATCTGATGCCAAGTACATAATCCACTATATCTTGCTTTGGAGCTTTTAAAGGTTGTTCCCAACCCTCCTTGACAAGTGTTAGTGGACCCCTCACAGGGTGTCCAAAGAGGAGTTCAAAGGGGCTGAAGCCCACTCCTTTTTGGGGTATCTCCCTGTAGGCAAAAAGGAGGCATGGTAAAAGGATATCCCATCTCCTGCGGAGTTTTTCAGGGAGTCCCATAATCATGCCTTTGAGAGTTTTGTTAAATCTCTCCACCAGTCCATTTGTTTGTGGATGATAGGGTGTAGTGAACTTGTATGTCACACCACACTCCTTCCACATGGCCTTTAAGTAAGCAGACATGAAGTTGCTTCCCCTGTCTGATACCACCTCTTTTGGGAAGCCCACCCTGGAAAATATTCCCAGGAGGGCCTTTGCCACTGCAGGTGCTGTAGTGGTCCTTAGAGGAATAGCTTCAGGATATCTTGTGGCATGGTCCACTACCACCAAGATAAACCTATTGCCTGAAGCAGTAGGAGGGTCAAGGGGGCCAACTATGTCAACCCCTACCATTTCAAAGGGAACCCCAACCACAGGCAGTGGAATAAGGGGTGCCTTTGGAGTGCCACCTGTCTTGCCACTGACTTGACAGGTTTCACAGGACTTGCAAAATTATTTTGTGTCCTCTGACATTCTAGGCCAATGAAACAAGGGAACAAGTCTGTCCCAAGTTTTCATTTGTCCCAAATGTCCAGCTAGGGGAATGTCGTGGGCTAGAGTTAGGAGGAACTTTCTGTACTCCTGAGGAATCACTAACCTCCTGGCAGTTCCAGGTTTAGGATCCCTTGCTTCAGTGTACAAGAGGTTGTCCTCCCAGTAAACTCTGTGAGAGTCACTGACATCCCCATTAGCTTGTTTGACAGCTTGCTGTCTTAGACCCTCTAGTGTGGGACAGGTTTGCTGTGCCACACTCAGCTCCTCCCTGGCAGGCCCCCCTTTACCCAAAAGCTCAGCAGTGTCTGCTTCCAGCTCCTCTGGTGTAGGTTCTGCACAGGGTGGAAATTCTTCTTCCTCAGAAGAAGGATCCACTGTAGAGGGAGGGATAGTAGGTAGTGTTTTACTTCTACTAGCCCTAGCTTTAGGGAGCACTTGGTCCATTGTTCCAGGATCCAAGTCACCCTGTCCTTTTTGCTTTTTGGCCTGAGCCCTGGTTAAAGCAAAAATATGCCCTGGGATGCCCAGCATTGCTGCATGGGCCTCCAACTCCACATCTGACCAAGCTGATGTCTCCAAATCATTTCCTAGTAGACAGTCTACATGTAAATCTGAGGCTACCACAACTTTCTTTGGACCAGTAACCCCCCCCCAGTTGAGATTTACAACAGCCATGGGGTGGCTAAGTGTGTTGTTGTGAGCGTCGGTTACTTGGTACTGGTGACCAAGTAGGTGTTGTTCAGGGTGGACCAGTTTCTCTATTACCATTGTAACACTGGCACCCGTGTCCCTGTAGGCCTGAACCTCAACACCATTTATTAGGGGTAGCTGCTTGTACTTATCCATGTTAAGGGGGCAAGCAACTAAGGTGGCTAAATCAATAGCCCCCTCAGAGACTAACACAGCCTCTGTGGTCTCCCTAACAAGACCAACCCCAACCCCAACTAAGTTACCAAAAGTGAGCCCAGCTACTCCCTTGGATTGGCTATTAGTAGGTTTGCTCCCACCACCACTGCTATTAGTAGGGACACTAGGTGTAGCAGTAGGAGTTGTAGTGGTAGGAGGCTTGGTGCTTTTCTTTGGACAACTGGGATCTGTTGTCCAATGGCCTTTTATTTTACATAAATAGCACCATGGTTTCTTTTCTTTGTTTTGATTAGAAGAGGATTTGGGCCCACCACCCCCACCAGAGTGTTTTTGTGGGCCTGATGAAGACTCATTTTTAGATTTGTCCCCACCCTTGTCAGAAGACTTACCATCCTTCTTCTTGTTGCCATCTTTGTCACCCCCTGTATGAACTTTTCTGTTCACCCTTGTTCTGACCCATTTGTCTGCCTTCTTTCCCAATTCTTGGGGAGAGGTCAGATCAGAGTCCACCAGGTACTGGTGCAACAAATCAGACACACAGTTATTAAGTATATGCTCTCTCAGGATCAAGTTATACAGCTTTCATAATCAGTAACTTTACTGCCATGTAACCACCCCTCCAAGGCCTTCACTGAATGGTCTATAAAATCAACCCAGTCTTGTGAAGACTCCTTTTTGGTCTCTCTGAACTTCATCCTGTACTGTTCAGTGGTTAAGCCATAACCATCCAGGAGTGCATTCTTAAGAACTGCAAAATTATTGGCATCACTTTCTTTTACAGTAAGGAGCCTATCCCTACCCTTTCCACTAAATGATAGCAATAGGATAGCAGCCCACTGCCTTTGAGGGACATCCTGTACAACACAGGCCCTCTCAAGTGCAGCAAACCACTTGTTAATGTCATCCCCCTCCTTATAAGGGGGAACTATCTTGTGCAGATTCCTGGAATCATGCTCTTTTGCAGGACGACTATGGGGAATACTGCTGCTGCCACCATGGGTTTCAAAACCCAGCTTCTGTCTTTCCTTCTCTAGTTCTAAGGACTGTCTGTCCAAATCCAGCTGTTGCTTCTTGAGCTTCAGTCTGGTTTGTTCCACTCTCAATTTATTGAGCTCCCTTTCTAACAATCTGTCATCAGGGTGGGTGGGAGGGACATGTCTAGAAACAGAAGTATGATGTGAAAGAACAGAAGGAGACCTGTCCCTAACAGAAGGCACCCTAACAGCTTGGCTCACAGAGACATCACTTCTACTATGGTGAGAAGGAATACTCTTACTGAGATGTGAGACCACACTATGGCCCTCATTCTGACCCTGGCGGTCTTTGACCGCCAGGGCGGAGGACCGCGGGAGCACCGCCGACAAGCCGGCGGTGCTCCAATGGGGATTCCGACCGCGGCGGTAAAGCCGCGGTCGGACCGGCACCACTGGCGGGGTCCCGCCAGTGTACCGCGGCCCCATTGAATCCTCCGCGGCGGCGCAGCTTGCTGCACCGCCGCGGGGATTCTGACCCCCCCTACCGCCATCCAGATCCCGGCGGTCGGACCGCCGAGATCCGGATGGCGGTAGGGGGGGTCGCGGGGCCCCTGGGGGCCCCTGCAGTGCCCATGCCACTGGCATGGGCATTGCAGGGGCCCCTGTAAGAGGGCCCCTACATGTATTTCACTGTCTGCTGCGCAGACAGTGAAATACGCGACGGGTGCAACTGCACCCGTCGCACAGCTTCCACTCCGCCGGCTCGATTCCGAGCCGGCTTCATCGTGGAAGCCTCTTTCCCGCTGGGCTGGCTGGCGGTCTGAAGGAGACCGCCCGCCAGCCCAGCGGGAAAGTCAGAATTACCGCCGCGGTCTTTCGACCGCGGAACGGTAACCTGATGGCGGGACTTTGGCGGGCGGCCTCCGCCGCCCGCCAAGGTCAGAATGAGGGCCTATGTGTATGATGTGACTCAACATTAGTTCCAACTATGCTAGGTTGTCTGCTAGGGGGCAGGCTTGGAAGTTTCCCTCCCACTTCTTTAGCTAGGGGTGCCCCAGAATCAGAGTGGGAACCATCAGCTAACTTTTCAACAGTTGTGCCAGCTCTGGCCTTATCCTGTTCAATAAGCATATTCACTAACAGTTCTCTAGAAGGATTCTTCCTTACACTAAAACCTCTATCTATGCAGAGACTCCTTGCTTCTTTCCAGCTAAGGTTATCATAGGCAAGTTTGGACAGATCAACAGTTTGGCCTGTGCCAGACATTTTAGACAGTGTTTAAGTGATAGAAAAGTGAAGAAAAAGTTTTTCAGAACTTTTAGAAAGACAGAAAAAAACTTTTAAAACTTTTTAGAAAGTTTAGATGTACTTTTCAGCACTTTAGAAAAGAGGTGAGAAAAGAAATGCAAAACTTTTTGGTTAGGTGTACATACACTGAACTTGTTTTGTATATTTTTCTCTTATGAAAAGTACAATGACAAAAGTGGTAAGTAGTTACAGAGCACTTATCCCACCACTGCACAACCAATTTAGGAGGCTGGACTGGCTTGTAGTGAGTACCTAGGGGTACTTACACCTTGCACCAGGCCCAGTTTACCCTTATTAGTGTATAGGGTGTCTAGCAGCTTAGGCTGATAGATAATGGTAGCTTAGCAGAGCAGCTTAGGCTGAACTAGGAGACGAGTGAAGCTCCTACAGTACCACTAGTGTCATATGCACAATATCATAAGAAAACACAATACACAGATATACTAAAAATAAAGGTACTTTATTTTTATGACAATATGCCAAAAGTATCTCAGTGAGTACCCTCAGTATGAGGATAGCAAATATACACAAGATATATGTACACAATACCAAAATATGCAGTAATAGTCTTAGAAAACAGTGCAAACAATGTATAGTTACAATAGAATGCAATGGGGACACATAGGGATAGGGGCAACACAAACCATATACTCCAAAAGTGGAATGCAAACCACAAATGGACCCCAAACCTATGTGACATTGTAGAGGGTCGCTGGGACTATTAGAAAATAGTAAGGGTTAGAAAAATAGCCCAACCCAAGACCCTGAAAAGTGAGTGCAAAGTGCACTAAAGTTCCCCAAAGGACATAGAAGTCGTGATAGGGGAATTCTGCAGGAAAGACACAAACCAGCAATGCAACAACAATGGATTTCCAGTCGAGGGCACCTGTGGAACCAGGGGACCAAGTCCAAAAGTCACAAGCAAGTCGGAGATGGGCAGATGCCCAGGAAATGCCAGCTGTGGGTGCAAAGAAGCTGCTACTGGACAGTAGAAGCTCAGGTTTCTGCAGGAACAACAAGGGCTAGGAACTTCCCCTTTAGAGGACGGATCCCTCACGCCGTGGAGAGTCGCACAGAAGTGTTTTCCTGAAGAAAGACCAACAACAAGCCTTGCTAGCTGCAAATTGTGCAGTTAGGGTTTTTGGATGCTGCTGTGGCCCAGGAGGGACCAGGATGTCGCCAATTGTGTCTGGGGACAGAGAGGGCGTCGAGCAAGACAAGGAGCCCTCTCAGAAGCAGGCAGCACCCGCAGAAGTGCCGGAACAGGCACTACAAATATGTGTGAAATGGTGCTCACCTGAAGTCGCACAAAGGAGTCCCACGTCGCCGGAGGACAACTTAGGAGGTCGTGCAATGCAGGTTAGAGTGCCGTGGACCCAAGCTGGACTGTGCACAAAGGATTTCTGCCGAAAGTGCACGGAGGCCGGAGTAGCTGCAAAAGTCATGGTTCCCAGCAATGCAGTCTGGCGTGGGGAGGCAAGGACTTACCTCCACCAAACTTGGACTGAAGAGTCACTGGACTGTGGGAGTCACTTGGACAGAGTTGCTGGATTCAAGGGACCTCGCTCGTTGTGCTGAGAGGAGACCCAGGGGACCAGTGATGCAGTTCTTTGGTGCCTGCGGTTGCAGGGGGACGATTCCGTCGACCCATGGGAGATTTCTTCGGAGCTTCTAGTGCAGAGAGGAGGCAGACTACCCCCACAGCATGCACCACCAGGAAAGCAGTCGAGAAGGCGGCAGGATCAGCGTTACAGAGTTGCAGTAGTCGTCTTCGCTACTTTGTTGCAGTTTTGCAGGCTTCCAGCGCGGTCAGCAGTCGATTCCTTGGCAGAAGGTGAAGAGAGAGATGCAGAGGAACTCGGATGAGCTCTTGCATTCGTTATCTAAGGAATCCTCAAAGACAGAGACCCTAAATAGCCAGAAAAGAGGGTTTGGCTACTTAGGAGAGAGGATAGGCTAGCAACACCTGAAGGAGCCTATCAGAAGGAGTCTCTGACGTCACCTGCTGGCAATGGCCACTCAGACCAGCAGCACCTCTGTTTCCAAGATGGCAGGGGTCTGGAGCACACTGGAGGAGCTCTGGGCACCTCCCAGGGGAGGTGCAGGTCAGGGGA
Source organism: Pleurodeles waltl (assembly GCF_031143425.1). NCBI lineage: Eukaryota > Metazoa > Chordata > Amphibia > Caudata > Salamandridae > Pleurodeles > Pleurodeles waltl. Next base: position 763,297,862 of record NC_090437.1, read on the forward strand.
GTGGTCACTCCCCTTTCCTTTGTCCAGTTTCGCGCCAGAGCAGGGCTGAGGGGTCCCTGAACCGGTGTAGACTGGCTTATGCAGAAATGGGCACCATGTGTGCCCATGAAAGCATTTCCAGAGGCTGGGGGAGGCTACTCCTCCCCTGCCTTCACACCATTTTCCAAAGGGAGAGGGTGTAACACCCTCTCTCAGAGGAAGCCCTTTGTTCTGCCATCCTGGGCCAGGCCTGGCTGGACCCCAGGAGGGCAGAAGCCTGTCTGAGGGGTTGGCAGCAGCAGCAGCTGCAGTGAAACCCCGGGAAAGGCAGTTTGCAGTACCCAGGTCTGAGCTACAGACCTGTGGGATCATGGGATTGTGCAAACTATGCCAGGATGGTATAGAGGGGGCAATTCCATGATCATAGACATGTTACATGGCCATATTCGGAGTTACCATTGTGAAGCTACATATAGGTAGTGTAATGGTGTCCCCGCACTCACAAAGTCCGGGGAATTGGCTCTGAACAATGTGGGGGCACCTTGGCTAGTGCCAGGGTGCCCACACACTAAGTAACTTAGCACCCAACCTTTACCAGGTAAAGGTTAGACATATAGGTGACTTATAAGTTACTTAAGTGCAGTGTAAAATGGCTGTGAAATAACGTGGACGTTATTTCACTCAGGCTGCAGTGGCAGGCCTGTGTAAGAATTGTCAGAGCTCCCTATGGGTGGCAAAATAAATGCTGCAGCCCATAGGGATCTCCTGGAACCCCAATACCCTGGGTACCCCAGTACCATATACTAGGGAATTATTAGGGTGTTCCAGTAAGCCAATGTAAATTGGTAAAATTGGTCACTAGCCTGTTAGTGACAATTTGAAAGAAATGAGAGAGCATAACCACTGAGGTTCTGATTAGCAGAGCCTCAGTGAGACAGTTAGTCATAACACAGGTAACACATTCAGGAACACTTATGAGCACTGGGGCCCTGACTGGCAGGGTCCCAGTGACACATACAACTAAAACAACATATATACAGTGAAAAATGGGGGTAACATGCCAGGCAAGATGGTACTTTCCTACAGTGGCACCCTACCCCACCTCTGTAGAGTGTCAAGTACAGGTATACATGCCCCTGTGTCATCTATGTGTGCAGATGTCGACCATAGCCATGTAGGACATATCCCAGGAATTGCATCTGTAGAGCCCAACAGCACGACGTAGTGCAGGGGGCTGCTGTGTCTGTATTGTCCACCAACGGTAGTGGTAAGCCATGCACTCAACCTGTCTTTCTTCTGTCGTCCCCCCCCTTTTTGTGGTCTCCCTGTTCTTGTGTGCATCAGCATCATCAGGCGGAGGTACAGTGGCACCGGAGCACCAGGGAGCTGCATCCCACATGGCCATGGAGGGCACACCACAGACTCGGAATACACCTGTGGGACAGAGGGCGAGGGGAGCTTCACGGCTGGGACAGGATCAACAACCAGCGACACGGACTCGTCCTCCGATGGGAGCTCCCTTGTGGTGGCGGCAAAATCTGTGCCCCCCACTTCTACAGGTACAGCCGCCACGCCCCCTACCAGCACCGCCATCCCAGCAGCCCCTCAGCCTTCGCCCCGTGCCCGCTCACCCAGGAGGGTGGGCATCACCTTCGTCCCAGGCACCTCAGCCCCTGCCCCTGTCACCTCTGCTGCCCTCAGTGAGGAGGCCATTGACCTCCTAAGGTCACTCACTGTTGGGCAGTCTACCATTTTGAATGCTATCCAGGGTGTAGAAAGGGAATTGCAACACACAAATGCATTCCTGGAGGGCATTCATTCTGGTCAGGCTGCCCTTCATCGAACCCTACAAACTCTGGCCTCAGCACTGATGGCAGCCATTGTCCCTGTCTCTAGCCTCCCCCCTCCAACTTCCTCCACCCAGACTCAATCCCCTGTACCCCAGCCTATCCCAAGCACACCATCAGACCAGCCTGCACACACCTCACCACACAAGGGAAGCTCAGGCAAACATAAGCACCACACATCCCACATGCACTCACGCAAGCATCACACACATACAGACACACCAACATCCACTGCCTCCACTGTGTCCCCCTCCTCGTCGTCTCCCTCCTCCCTCCCAGTCTCGTCTACACTCTCACCTGCATGCACTACCACTACAGCCACTACGTCCCGCACCAGCACCCCCACCACCACCACACCCGCTCACATGCAGTCACCACCCCCACTCCCATTTACACATCCCCTGTGTCCTCTCCCAGTGTGTCTGTTACGCCCCCTCCGAAGATACACAAACGCAGGCACACACCCACCCAACAGCCATCCACCTCACGACATCCTCCAGTCCATGCACCTTCACCCAAAGTCACCAAGTGTACACCTCCTACAACCACTACCTCTTCCTCCACTCCCAAACCTCCTCCAGCTACCCGTCCCAGTGTTCCTAAGAAACTTTTCCTGGCCAACCTTGACCTCTTTAACACCCCCCCTCCAACTCATAGGTCCCATACTAGCACCTCAGCAAAAAATTGCCGGGACCAGTGGTGCCTGTTACAGGTATGTGGAGTGCACCGGCCACCAGGCCATGCAGTGTGGCACGGAGCCACAGCACAGCCAGTCCCCCCCCCTGTGAAGCACCAGAAGTTGGACAATGCCCGGTGGGAGAGAGGGAAGACTCCAGCCAGCAAAGCCGCTCACAATGGTCCCAGGGGTAGTGTTGACTCAGCTGTGACTCCTCCCAAGGTGGGGAAGGGGCAGAAGAAATCTCCAAAGTCTGGGAGGAGCAGCACGGCGGAAAAGACCGCCGTCATCCCCGCTGCCCAGGAGGCCACCGCCAGCCCAATCGTCACTGGCCAGGAGGCCACCGCCGGAGTCACTGCCCAGGAGGCCAGCCCAATCATCACTGGCCAGGAGGCCACCGCCGGAGTCACTGCCCAGGAGGCCAGCCCAATCGTCACTGGCCAGGAGGCCACCGCCAGAGTCACTGCCCAGGAGGCCAGACCAACCGTCACTGGCCAGGAGGGCCCCGCAAGCCACAGCCCAGATGACCCATGAAGGACCGCCAGCCACAGGCCTGCTGGGCAATGAAGGACCGCTTTGGTAAGCAGCGCTGAACAGGCCAGGGACCGCTGAACAAGGCAAAGGCCTCCATGGCAATCACCGCTGAACAGGGCAAGCACCGCTGAACAAGGCAAAGACCGCCATGGCAAGCACCGCTGAACAGGGCAAGCACTGCTGAACAGGGCAAAGACCGCCATGGAATGCACCGCTGAACAGGGCAAGCACCGCTGAACAGGTCAGAAACTGCCAACTCAAGCACCGCTGAACAGGGCAAAGACCGCCATGGAATGCACCGCTGAACAGGGCAAACACCGCTGAACAGGTCAGAAACTGCCAACTCAAGCACCACTGAACAGGGCAAAGACCGCCATGGAATGCACTGCTGAACAGCGCAAGCACCGCTGAACAGGTCAGAAACTGCCAACTAAAGCACCGCCGAACAGTGCAAAGACCGCCAAGGAGAGCACCGCTAGCCCATTAGCGGCAGGGCAGTGACGCAACTGGGACCGTCACGGGGTGAGTGCTGCACTCTGGGCACCAATCCCCCTCCAGAACCAGTGGAGACATGCATCCACTCCGTCTGTCCTGCACAGGATGAAGCACTTGGGGCACCAGTTCCCCTCCAGAACCAGTGGAGACTGTTATCCACTTGAGAGACTGTGGTTTTGCACTCCCCAGGATGGTACAGTGGGAAACCCACCCACTGTAGAGACTTGAGAGACTGTGGCTTTGCACTCCCCAGGATGGTACAGTGGGCAAACCACCCACTGTAGAGACTTGAGAGACTGTGGATTTGCACTCCCCAGGATGGTACAGTGGGCAAACCACCCACTGGAGAGATTTGAGAGACTGTGGCTTTGCACTCCCCAGGATGGTACAGTGGGCAAACCACCCACTGTAGAGACTTGAGAGACTGTGGCTTTGCACTCCCCAGGATGGTACAGTGGGCAACCCACCCAATGTAGAGACTTGAGAGACTGTGGCTTTGCACTCCCCAGGATTGTACAGTGGGCAACCCACCCACTGTAGAGACTTGAGAGACTGTGGCTTTGCACTCCCCAGGATGGTACAGTGGGCAAACCACCCACTGTAGAGACTTGAGAAACTGTGGCTTTGCACTCCCCAGGATACATCAATGGGCATGGAGCTCCCTCGTGGATCTGGCGTGGTGCACTCATCCGGCTGAGGTGCCCCCCCTTCCCTTCCCCCTGAGGTGCCTGTTGTATTTCTATCTGATGCCCCTGCAGTGTTCTCTCTGTTTTGATCAGGTATCTAGTGTGGGCCTCGCCCCTGCATTTTGGGCCCAGTGGTCCACGGACAATGAATGGTGCATTACCTGCACTACTAATCATGGTGTATATTTTGTTTAATGTCTATATACATATATATGTATATATTTGGTTACTGTATTTTGATATATTACAATGGTTCAACTCATTTCCTTTTGTCTTTGCATTCTTCCGGGGGGATTTGGGGTTGTTACTGTAATGTTTGGATATGCATTGGTGTGTGTTGTAGTGGGTGAGGGTCGGGGTGGGGGTTGTGATGTTGGTTGTGTGTGTCCCTGTGTTTTTCCCTCCCCCTCCCCTATGTCGTAGGTGCAGTACTCACTGTGGTCTTCGCCGCCGGCGTTGTTGATCCTCGTATAGGAGCAGGAAGACTATCGCAGGGAGAATATGGAGTTCTGGCTCCATGGTGTCGTCGTTCCTCGTGGGGTGTGTAGAGGTGAGCGTTTTCCCTTTGAAATGGCTGTTTCCGCCGTGTTTTTATCCGCGGTGAATCCGCCCCGGAAAAGGTGGCGGATTGGCCTGTTGTGATACTGTGGGCGGTACATTGTCCTCCGCCTGTCTGTTGGCGGTGACTGCTGCTATGTTTGTCTGTACCGCCGTGGCGGTCGGAGTGTTAAAGTGGCTGTCTTTGTTGGCGGTTTCCGCCACGGTCATAATTCCAAATTTTTTACCGCTTTAACACCGACCGCCAGGGTTGTAATGACCACCTTTGTGTCTTTGTCACACCCAGGTTCAATATATTCTCGTCTGTCTCTCCCCTGTGCAGGTTTATTTTAAGTGGGGGTGGAAAGTTCTAGAAGTAAGGCATCCCTGGTCATTCCAAGGGTGCTACTTCATCCGTCAGCCCATTACACAAACCCTTCAGCACAGCATCCTGGCACAATTGAATATGGCAACTTCTTGTTGTCTGTGAAAATAGCTTCCCTGAGAACCTCAGCTCCACCTCTACCTGACAAAGCTGCCTTATCCCTTCCCACCAAAGCTTCAATAATGAGACTCTCCTGTGGTGGTGTTAGAGGTTAGGCCCTCCTCCTTTGTTTCTGTGGGCCTGGGCAGTCTCAGTCCTGCTGCAGTGTGACAAGCTAATTAACAGGTACAGATTTCCTCCCTATCAAGCACTGTTTTTTGGCTCTATTGTGTAGGGAGGCCTTTGATCCTCTGCTGAAGAGTAATTAACTAAATTGGCCAAGTAGGGGGGGTGCAACGACCTAGATTGTGAGCAGGGTCAAAGAAATATCACAATTTTTAAGTGCCATAAGTAGTGCAAGTATGATGTCAGGGACTACATTTGTACTTGGGGTACATATTTAAGCCTAGATTGATATACCTCTGAACCTTGTAGGCCTACATGGGGCACAACTGTACTTTAGTCCAGATTTCACTGATAATTTATAAACCTAAGTATGCACCCCAGACCTTTAGTAAGCACTACAGACTTACACTATGAATACCCACTTACCATTTAATGCCTAACACAGGCCAGTACCAAACCTTGTGCCTTCTGTGACTGGCTACCTTTATAAAGATACTGGGCTGTGCTAAATGGTAGTCTCACACATGTAGCCTTCATATGACAGAACCTGTTGGCCTGGGTTTGTCTCTGGGTGTGTGTTCCTCACTTGTTGCCTGTGTGTGTGTGCAGCGGGTGCTTGGCGCTGCTCCTTTGGTGGGCCTGCTGCTCGGCCACACTGCCACAGGGTAGAGTATTGGTGTTGTCTCTTTTTGCCGCTGTCTTGCCTCTGGGGGGAGCCCTTGGACTCTGTGCATGCTGTTCCTTGCTTTGAGGTGGTGCATGCAGAGCCAACTTCCTACAGTTTTGCTTAGACACTGTAGGGGCATAGTGCTCATGCATCTATGCCCTCACCTATGGTATAGTGCACCTTGCCTTAGGGCTGTAAGGCCTGATATAGGGGTGACTTATCTATTCCATGGGCAGTGTGAGGTTGGCATGGCAACCTGAGGGGAGTGCCATGTCCACTTAGTCATTTTCTCCCCACCAGCACACACAAGCTGGCAAGCAGTGTGTCTGTGCTGAGTGAGGGGTCCCCAGGGTAGCATAAGACATGCTGCAGCCCTTAGAGACCTTCCCTGACATCAGGGCCCTTGGTACCAGGGGCACCAGTTACAAGGGACTTACCTGGATGCCAGGGTGTGCCAATTGTGAAAACAAAGGTACAGTTTTAGGGAAAGAACACTGGTGCTGGAGCCTGGTTAGCAGGCCTCAGCACACTTTCAAATCATAACTTGGCATCAGCAAAGGCAAAAAGTCAGGGGATAACTATGTCAAGGAGGCATTTCCTTACACCCCCCGCACCCCCAAACGAAAGAGGATGAGACTAACCTTTCCCAAGAGAGTCTTCATTTTCTAAGTGGAAGAACCTGGAAAGGCCATCTCCATTGACATGGGCAGTCCCGGGTCTGAGTTCCACTAAATTCCATTCCCTGTAGGGAGATGGACCACCTCAACAGTTTTGGATTTTCACCTTTCATTTGCATTAGCTATCTGAGAGGTCTGTGGTCAGTTTGAACTACAAAGTGAGTACCAAAGAGGTATGGTCTCAGCTTCTTCAGGGACCAAACCACAGCAAAGGCCTCCCTCTCAATGGCACTCCAACGCTGCTCCCTGGGGAGTAACCTCCTGCTAATGAAAGCAACAGGCTGGTCAAGGCCATCATAATTTGTCTGGGACAAAACTGCCCCTATCCCATTTTCAGAGGCATCAGTTTGCACAATGAACTGCTTGGAGTAATCTGGAGCTTTTAGAACTGGTGCTGTGCACATAGCTTGTTACAGGGTGACAAAGGCCAGTTGGCACTCTACAGTCCAGTTTACCTTCTTGGGCATTTTCTTGGAGGTGATCCTGCCAGCTGGAGCTAAAGACAGCAATATCGTCAAGATAAGCTGAACTGAAGGACTCCAAGCCAGCAAGGACTTGATTCACCAACCTTTGGAAGGTGACAGGGGCATTCTTTAAACCAAAGGGCCTAACAGTAAACTGATAGTGCCCATCAGGTGTGGAAAATGCTGTATTTTCTTTTGCTCCTGGTGCCATTTTGATTTGCCAGTACCTTGATGTCAAGTCAAAGGTACTTAAGTATCTGGCAGCACCTAGTTTGTCAATTAATTCATCTGCCCTTGGAATGGGATGGGCATCTGTCTTGGTGACAGAATTAAGGGCCAGATGTAGCAAAGGTTTTTACCCATTCTGTGTCTATGGGAAAAAGTGTTCGGACATATGGCCCTAAGTCCTCTGTAGTCCACACAAAACCTAATCTCTCTCTTTCCATCTTTGGTGTGAGGTTTGGGGACTAAGACCACTGGGCTAGCCCAGGGGCTGTCAGAGTGCTCAATGACTCCCAATTCCAGCATCTTGTGGACTTCCACTTTGATGCTTTCCTTAACTTGGTCAGGCTGTCTGAAAAGTTTGTTTTTGACAGGCATGCTGTCTCCTGTGTCCACATCATGGGTACACAGGTGTGTCTGACCAGGGGTTAGGGAGAAGAGTTCAGCAAACTGTTGTAAGACTTTCCTACAGTCAGATTGCTGTTGGCCAGAGAGGGTGTCTGAATAGATCACTCCATCTACTGAGCCATCTTTAGGGTCTGTGGAGAGGAGATCAGGGAGAGGTTCACTCTCAGCTTCCTGGTCCTCATCTGTTACCATCAACAGATTCACATCTGCCCTGTCATGAAAGAGTTTGAGACGGTTCACATGGATCACCCTTTTGGGGGTCCTGCTAGTGCCTAGGTCTACCAGGTAGGTGACCTGACTCTTTCCATCTGTCCTGAAGTGTCGTGGGAGCTACAGGCTCCAGAACCCAGACTTTCTGCCCTGGCTGAAACTCAACCATAGCAGCCTTTTGGTCATACCACATCTTCTGGAGTTGTTGGCTGGCCTCAAGGTTTTTACTTGCCTTTTCCATGTACTCTGCCATCCTGGAACATAGGCCTAGTACATAGTCCACTATATCTATATACCTGAGACCCGCCCCCCCCACCTGCTCTGGCTCCTTAAGTTTGTGGAGGGAAGGCCAAAGACAGGCACCTCCATTTTGTGTTCCTCTGTGTATCTCCCCTGTGTCCTGATACAGCCCAGTGTTCAAGGATTGCAAAAAGACCTAGGTAAGGAGCCCAAAGATATTTTCTAGTTAAAGAGTATTAATTGTTCAAAAAGTGTTTGTTTTACTGTGGACTCTCTGTGTTTTCAGGGAGCCTGGCCTCTTTTAAAGTGGTGTTTGTTTAAAAATCGTTTTTGCCGTGACTGTGTGAATTCCCTTGCTAGTTTGTGGCTCCCCCCCCCTTCCCCCTGTCTGTCCCCCTTTTATTTTCACCCCTATTCTTAGTAAAAGGGCTACATACATCTTTCAGAGTGTGGTTTTAGGATACTGTTTTTAATCTGTTTGTGTGATTTTAATTGTGCTTAAAAGCTGTCTGCCCCCCTGTATTTTTACCTTAAAAAGCCCGATTTTAGAGTGTGCGCCCAGAACTATTGCAGTGTTTGTCTCTTAAACAATCTCCCCCTTACCTGGAAAGTAGACTCTGCTAGCTTGGAAGTGTGGATTCAGCCTGTCTGTGTCCAAGGAGATACTGAATAGAGCAGCAGTAGCCATCCCCCAGGCCACAGGGACTGGAGTTTAGTTAACTTGCTCCTTATATAGGTTCATCGTGGTAGTTGCATATGCTGTTGTGATTGGTTTTTGGGAGATGGTGTTTCATTGGTTGCTAGCTCCAGGGATGCAGTTATGATTGGTGGATAGGGCTGGGATTCTGATTGGCTGTTGGTTCTAGGGCTGTGATTGATGGATAGGGCTGGGATTCTGATTGGCTGTTGGTTCTAGGGCTGTGATTGGTGGATAGGGCTGGGATTCTGATTGGCTGTTGGTTCTAGGGCTGTGATTGGTGGATAGGGCTGGGATTCGGATTGGCTGTTGGTTCTAGGGCTGTGATTGGTGGATAGGGCTGGGATTCTGATTGGCTGTTGGTTCTAGGGCTGTGATTGGTGGATAGGGCTGGGATTCTGATTGGCTGTTGGTTCTAGGGCTGTGATTGGTGGATAGGGTTGGGATTCTGATTGGCTGTTGGTTCTAGGGCTGTGATTGGTGGATAGGGTTAGGATCCTGATTGGCTGGTGGTTTTAGGGATGGGGCTGTGATTGGGGGTCAGAAAATAGGGCTGTGACTGGTGAATAGGGCTGGGTCTTCCATTAGTTGGCTAAATCAGGGTTTAAAATAGGATTGGCTAGGGTTAGGAAGAGCTTCTTATTGGCCGGTAGGGCTATAAAAGGCCAGGTTTCAGGGCGTCTGAGCCCGGGCGTCGAGGCAAAGGGCGGAGAGGACAAGGGCAGCTGTCTGTTTGGGCCTGTTTGGGACAGCTAGGGACTAGGGCCAGAAATGCTGCCCAATTCATATTTCCCCAGGAATGGTTTCCACCCCAACACATCCCTCAACACGCAAATGCATTATCTGCAAAGATATCCAACTCATGCATCACAAACTGACCAGAGACATATTGCATCGCCCCACCACCCAACACAATACCCTACATACAACACACATACACATACCCCCCATAACTACTACAGTCAAACACCTTCATTCTCACAGCAAACACTATTCTGTCCCCTCCCACTAACACAACCTGCCACCACCCACACAATACAAAACTACAACATACAATTCTCTCAGTTTCAGTTTCCCAGATACACACTCTCTGCTGATATTAACCAACAACACTATCCACTGTTCACTCCACACAGACCACCTGTCATCATAACAATGCCCAAACCCTGCCTTCAAACACATCATCTACAAACACTCTTCCCCTCTCCTCACCAATTACACACAACCATACAATCCCCACATTTCACTCCACCACACATATTACCCCTTCCGGTCATCTCAACTAATACTTATTTCCCTGACACACACCCATCACCTCTTACACACCTCATACATTCATCTCCAAAACACATCAACACCCCATCTAACACTCAAATTCCACTTAGCAGCACTAACTCACATACAAATCCCTCACCAAAAACAACTACACCAATAGCCCCTCTCATTCTTCCACAAAAACAATACCGACCACAAACATCAGCACATCAAAACAACACAAACTTACATTACACTCATCGTCATACCCACTCCCACCCCCAGGACTACACAAAGGATACAAATTCCATCCTATCTCCACCCCTACCCCCCCACTCTTCACAAACACCTACCACAAGCACCCCATCCCAGCAACCTTCATTCACTCGCCTCTCCTCCATTGCACAATTTAGAGCCTTACTTCATGATCCACATGCTCCTCCACCACCCCTAACCCATACTCCATCCACACTAAACAAACGCAAACAAAATAAAAAACATGCCACTCATAGCAACCTCGCATCCCCTTGTTTGTTACATAATAAAACTACCCTACAAAAAACACTACACTCCTCATGGCTTTCTCAGCCACCAAGTTCACCACCCAAACACACAGACCCAACAAAATGCCTCCTTAACCTGCTGGAAGAGGAACACTATGTTGAAAAGCAAGACTATTGTGAGCCTCAAACAGTTATCACAACTAGCAACACTCCTGCTTCAAGCTCACATTATACTACTTACCCTTCTACTAAACAAAACAACAATACCACTAACACACCCTATCTAAACTGCCAGCTCATAAATGCTCGATCACTCTCAAAAAACAAGCACCACATCTACGACCTGCTCACAGACACACAACCTGACTTACTATTCATTACGGAATCCTGGTTGGGAGATGACATGGCACCAGTGTTGCACGAAGCCCTTCCTCCGGGCTATCAAACCATCACACAAAACCGTATAGGCAAGAGAGGAGGTGGACTAGCTATTATATTCAAACAGGCAATAAACCTCAGTAAAACAGACAACATCTCCATACAAGGTTGTGAAGCCCTCCTTACAAGATGCCACCCTACTCCAACTTCCTCCTGTAACTTTCTCCTCCTTTACAGACCTCCACCTTACAACTCCACTTTCCCTGATGCTTTTCTTGACACAGTCTCAAACCTTATTACACTATACTCCAATCTATGCATTCTTGGGGATCTAAACATTTGGTTTGACAAACCCAATATGCCCCATCCAAAAGCTATCACCACTGGCCTACTCGCATTGAACCTACATCAGATTGTACACAATCCCACACACATCGCTGGTCACATCCTAGATGTCATTTTTGCTAAGCCTGAACTCGTTACTATTCATAGCATCACACCAACCACCTGGTCAGACCACCATCTGATAACTTTCCGACAGACAACTCCACAAATCAAAACACCCCACAACCACTTACATACATACACCGATCGACCATGGAGCAAACTCAATTTGGATCACATAGAAACACAACTAACAGCAAACACAGATCTAGATACAATCAATTCTGTACCAAAACTTTATGAGTGGCTACAGGAAGCTTTTGATGTCATAATACCACTCAGAAAAACTAAACATGACAAAAGAAAAAAAACACCTTGGAGAAACACAGAACTTAAAAAGATAAAGCAACAAATTAGAAAGTTGCAGCGGACCTGGCTCAAAACAAACAACAGTCAAGACAAACTGCAGCTACACAAACTTAACAGGATATACAAATCATCAATCAAAAAAGCTAAAAAAAAGATACTACTCAGACCGAATTCTAAATGCTCAATCTACAACCACGGAATTTTATAAAATTCTCAATGAATTTCGAAAACCCACATGCATGGAAGGAAGTCATCCCACCACTCAAGATTTCACAAACAAATTGGCAACTCACTGCACAACCAAGGCAGACACATTGGACTCCTATTTAAAACAGAAGAAAACCATTAGCACCAACCCCTTTACTAAAATACCCTTTAAGAATAAACCATCCCAACCTCTACAGTCTTTCAAACAAATATCCCAGGATGAATTTATGGATTTGGTCAAAGCAAGCAGACCTTCTGGTTGCCCTTCTGACCCTTGCCCACCACAAATCTTCAAGAACATCCTGCTATCTACTTCTGCTGCCACACCTGTAAGAAGAATCATCAACAACTCTTTAACTTCAGGAACTTTTCCTACAGACCTGAAAAAAGCATACATACGACCATTATTAAAGAAAACAAACCTAGACCCGCAAGACCCCAGCAACTACAGACCTATCACAAATGGACCTTTCCTGAGCAAATTGATAGAAAGAGCAGCATTCGCCCAGATGTCACAATTCATTGAAGACAATTCTATACTTTCAGACTTCCAAACTGGATTCCGCCCAGGAAGAAGCACTGAATCGGCACTCATGGCAATCTTAAAAACACAGTTGACCAAAATGGAGTTGCTGCACTACTTCTCGTGGACCTCTCAGCTGCCTTTCATACGGTTGACCATGACACCCTAATTCAGACTCCACGAAGCCGGCATACAAGGGATTGCTCTCGACTGGATTACTTCCTATCTCCAAAAAAGAGAGAATATCATCCACTCGCCCCCCTCCTTGTCCGAACCCTACCTCACAAAAACAGGGGTCCCCCAAGGGTCAATCATCTCACCTTTGCTTTTTAACATCTACATGATATCTTTACCAGAACTGATCAATGATTTCCATCTCACATGCTACAACTATGCAGATGACACACAGATACTACTTCAATTAGAAGACCCCAAAAACATTGAAAACTCACAAATCTTCAGTTGCCTCAGAGCCGTTGATCAGTGGATGACCTGGAGCCATCTCAAACTAAATACCTCCAAAACAGAAATACTCATATGTGGTGACTGGAAAAATTATGACCCTCTGTGCGTCTGGCCTGAAGATCTCGGACCACCTCCTCAATTATCCAAGGAAGTGAAAAACCTAGGAATCACCATGGATTCCAAGCTAACTATGAATACCCAAGTAGACAAATTAGCACGCACAAGCTTCATCACCTTAAAGACTTTACGACGCATCTACCCCCACCCCGGATTTCCACACAAGGTGCAAGCTACTATCTCACTTGTATTATCCAAACTGGATTATGCCAATAGCCTCTACCATGGATCATCTCTATCTGTTATGAAAAAACTACAACGTATCCAGAATTCCGCAGCCAGGCTACTACTACATATAAAGCCGCAAGCCCACATCTCCCCTGCCTTGAGAGCACTACACTGGTTACCCGTTGCCAGAAGATGCACTTTCAAGCTGCTTTGTATCACCCACAAAGCTATACATGGAACAGGACCACTTTTTATCAGAAAGAAAATTACCAAATACATCCAACAAAGAACCCTCCGCTCAAGACTGGCACCCCGCCTTAGAACACCACCATACAAGAAAAAGACTGTAGGTGGTACATCCTTCTCCGTCCAAGCAGCCAAACTTTGGAATTCATTACCCCCAACTATAAGAGCCACAGATAACTTTCTTGTTTTCAGAAAACTACTCAAGAGTTGGCTCTTTCCTTCATTACCACCTTTTTCAAACAACTATGAACTGCATATGCCTATGTGGATAAATATTTTTTCAGATTATATGTATATTTCTATTTATTTATAGTTTCTTTGGAAAATATGTATTGCTACTGTCATAACAATAAAATACACACACACTCTTTAAACCTGTCTGACTAAGTATTTTTTACCCATGATTCTAATTATGTATTGTATTTGCATGTGTGTGTATTCATGTGTGTGTGTATAAATATATAAATATATATATATATATATATATATATATATATGTGTGTATGTATGTGTATATGTTGTTTCTGTGCTTGGCATGTTTGTGGATCATTGCATGGCTCCTGGTTTTTGGGTTGTTATACTAGATATCTATGAATTTCTGCTCTCATTTTTCATCGCTCTTTTGTCATGTCTCTATCAAACTATCCTCCATTCTCACTCTGACTCATCCCAAATCCCTTCGACCACTTTCATCTCCTAAATATCTCTGCCTAAACTCTTCCCTCCACCTCCACATCTAACTCACCAAACCTCACTCTACCTCTGTGACCTCCCACACAACCCTACTAAATTCTCCTGCATTCCTCTCACCCTGCTACTATGCTCTCCCTAACCCTTCCACATACTCTTCCCTCCTCCGCCCCCCTTTATTCATCCCAAGCCTTTGGATTGAGTAAATGAAGGATATACTCCCAATTAACACTTCTGGATTTCTTTCCTCCTCCACCCCTCCATTACTCCAGTCAATCTAACTAACAAACTCTCATATCCGCGGCTCAAATTAACTCATAATAATACTAAAACTGTACTCATTATTAAATGATACTAATCCATCACTAATTCTGGTTGGGTTCCGGAGTAGCGTGCTACTCATCGAAAAGCGCTTCAACGCCTTGTCAGGGGTAGTAAGCGCTATATAAATACGATTACAATACAATACAATACAATACATGAATGCATATGTGTGTGCTCGTGTTTTAACATATAATCATCCCAGAGTCTTTTACCCTAGTTGCTTTGTAGCAGCCTTATCTTAAAATGTGGATACTGGTTGTTAGCACCTTCAGTCCGTTTACTATGAATTTACTGTGAGTTAGACTCAGGTAGTAGGACTCATCCATGGTAAAAGTCTAAAAATCAGATAGTGAAAGCTGAAAAGTCCAGTGGGACTAAGTGGGTGGAACCCATTTGCTACAATAGTGTTGTGGTAGTCGGCCATAGTTAAACAGTTAAATATAGTGAACCTTGGCCTGCTGCTGTCTTCCACTGCCCTGGATCACCCTATCCTAGCCTTTTGACTCCAAAATATCTAATAAATAATGAACATTTGTTTTTTAAATTAAAGGAATACCACTCTTTTCTGGCACTAAAGAGGAAGGCAGTTAAAATATAGGTGTTGCAATACCAGAAATGTTTTGATAGAAGAGCATCATCAAGGCAAGATCATTAAATTATCACATCCTACACCAGGCACATTCCTACTACTTCTGGCTTGACAGAACCATCAGTACACATTAAGGTCTCTTCAAGAGATGTTAGAGAGGTAAAACTACATTTCTACATATGACATGTCTGCATGTACATTAAACTTTTCAAGAGCCTGGCCCTAGGAAGGATTGACAGGGCACTTGGGTTAATTCTAGACAACCCCACAATGAAACTGGATCTATTTGAATCCCTATTTTACAAGGACATGTCAAATATAGAAAGGAAAGAACTTCATCTGAAATTAAGTAATATAAGGAGAATCATATTTCAACACATGAAAAAGAAGTTGCTGTTTGTTACACAATACCCAAAGTGGCAGCATGTGAAAAGGATCTGATTAATGTAACTAGGGTTGCTCATGCACCAAAGCATCTACAGGACGTCTTCCATACAGTAGATTTTTATTGATTCTGTAAAGTAACTTATTTTTTATCACTCCTCACTCTCTTTTTCCCGTAACATCCCACATAAGATTGAGTATCCCAGTGTAATTTGTTTTAGGAATGAATGCCTTAGAGTCAGTGTTACAAGTGCACAGGTAGCAGCATCAGTGGAAATGTGATATATCAATAGCATAAAGATCTAGTGAGTTCATAATTGTCATGCATATGCTCACACCAGCCCTGATATAACACATAATAATGTACCTATGAACATTGACTGTCCACATCTTATAATTCAAGAGTACTTGTTTTCCTTTTCTTTTCTTAGCAGTTATCACTTAAGGAGGTTGTTTTGTTGATTATTTCAACTTGACTCCCTAGTTTGTTTAATATATGAACCCTCCTTGATACCTCTGACCAGTGACCAATTAAGTGAACCATGCTTGGTGTCTATGTGTGAGCTGTAGAAGAAATTCCTATGTTGAAAATATATACTGAAACACAACAACATCAGACGAGTATGAACTGCTTTTATTCAATCTCCAGTTTTTGAGTTGTACAATAATGGTAGAAAAAACCATAAAAGTGACTGGTGGAACAATTGACTGAATCTTAGTCGCTGGTAATTACTCTGTGCTGTTTCCCCGTCCATCATTTATTTGCTACTATGTCACTCCAAACATGGAGTGACCACATGTAAAACAGACCATTGTCATGCTCCAATAGGAAAAGTTGAACATGAATTACCATAGTGAAAAGCCATGGTCTCTCCATGAGTTCATATTCTCAATGTTGATTTGGGATAACATCTGGATGTGATGCAACCCTGTGTGCCTGTACCAGTGTACAAACAACCAGTAATATGTACATTCTGCTTTTATAATACTGCATACCATCATTTTTGCTGAAAGAATCTGTGGTTTGCAAGTTTATATATTCAATACCTGATCACCCGAAAAAAAATAATTGTCTTTATTACTGCTCCAAAAAAAAGTGACAATCACACTTTATGTATAATTTGGTGTGTCACTATCATGTTTCAAAGGATCAGCTATACACACACTTGAACATTGTTTTATGTTTCTCAAACCTGTCAGTGACTCACACACTTTACCTTTGAGTAAATGTATTGTGCATCACATTGTTGATGCACGGATTAAATGTTACACACACTTGAAATGTATCAACATTTTTTGACTCAGTCTCAACCATTAGTCACACTCACACTTCATCAAAGGGACAGTGCTCTATGTGCAAGGATTGATAAACTAAGAGAATAAACAATTTTACATAAAGTAGTAAACAATTGTAAAATCTGAAAATGTATTACTTTAATTATCACAAATAGTACTCCACTTTTAAGGTGATATTGTGCCATTTTGCAAAATCTCAATTCTCTTTCAGCATTCCTCGAAGTTTCAGGTGATCCTCCTATTAAGTGAAAGTCATGATTTAGAGCATTTACCAAATATTTAGGTACTATTTTTGGTAACAGAAATTTCCCTGAGAGGAAAGGTTTTTCACAAGAACATAATTTAGGGTGTGAAGGACAGGCAATTTATGAACATCTACTGCCTTATGAGTTGTCTGATGAGGAAAATGAGTTAGGTGAGTATCAGGAAGAAGTTAGGAAGTAAGAAAAGCAAGTTGATGTCCAGCCAAGTTTAGTTGTAGTCAGACACCAAGTCCTTACCAGAGAGCAGTACCAGAGTTCATTAATTGACTCCTATGTGGCAGTCTTATGCATTTTGGTCACAGAGTGGGCATCGAAACATTGTACAACACAGCTAGTAGGATATCAAATATTAGTTAGGTGATGGGACAAGAGGGTGCAGGAAGAAGCATTGACCTTTGAAAAGCCCTTGTTTAGCAGAAACAATTGATGTTGTGGAAAGATTAGCAGTCTCACGAAAATCTTCAAATAATTAGTGAAGAAATAGTAGATCAGCTATTTATGGGATAGTATATGTAGCCTTAAAGGGGCTTCATATTTTGGGAAGGTAACACAAAGTTTTGTTCAGCATGACAGTACGACCAGGAAGATGAGTTTAGGGTTCTTTGGTATAAGTGAGGTGACAGTGAACCCTTGGGTCACATCTTTCCAATCTGTCCTCAACAACAAATGTGATATAAGTAAGTGATTTATACACAAAATATGCGCCAGAGATGGAGCAAGACCACTAAAACACAAATTGAGGAATGTGTTGTGCAGTGTCCAAGTAAGGTGGCTGTTATTCTCAAAAATGCATGTTGATTGCGTCATTGAGCCAGTAGAATCCTTTTTCTGGTTATTGTCGCTGGTCACAGCATGAACAAATGGGCCATTGAGGTTTGCATTGATCTCAGGAGCATAAACAAAGATATTTGGGCTGCTTCCTATCCATTCCCTTGAATCAACAATATCTTAACTATGTTTGCAGATGTCAAGGTGGTTAATAGGATCGATTTAACACCTACATGTAATCCAGATGAGTTTGAGACATCTTCAAGACATTTGATGGCATACGTTTCCCTGGCTAGCATTTTCTGGTTCAAGAGGATACTGTTTTGTTCAGCATTCACTGCTTTTATTTTTCAGCAGATTATAGGGAATGTTTTGCAGGGATTATGTGATGTAGTTACTTTTCAAGATTACATTTTTGTGGCAGCCTGGAACATCTAGGAGCATGACAAATTGATTGTTAAGATTTTGTCAAGGAACAAGCAGAGATAGTCATGAATGTTGAAAAACATGACTTTACCAATACATTCATTGCATGCTTGGGGAGGGGATTTCCCATAATGGAGTGGAGCTACAGCTGGAATTGCTTGGCACCATCACCCAAACTCCTACTGCTATTGACAGTTTGATGATTTTTAAATGTCACTGAATTCTATTCAAAGTGTATTCAAAATTTCAACTTTGAGGCAGAACATTTGAGAGGCCTCCTCAAAAGGAATACGTTTTTTGAGTAAAACTGAAAATGTGAAAAATAATTCAACGATTTTTAAAAAATAAATTTTATCAGCAAAAGTCCTTGTACCTTTTGCTACTACTAAAGAGAGTATTGTTGATCCCAGTATAGTGGCCTGAGAACAATTATATCTCAGATATATGAAGAGGGTGAATGGGTAGAAGAATTTAGATCAAATATGCTTCATCAAAATGAGGGAGCTTTCTTTGTCACTGACAAAGAGATGTTGGCATGTTGTTGGGCTGTGGAATGATTTTAATATTTTGTTTGGGGTACAAAATTATTTCTCATGACAGACCACAAGAAGTCAGTTAATATTTTGGATGGTGATGGTACTAAAGATCGTACCCTTAGGATTGTGCGTCTTTGTTCAATGTTGATTCAGTACAGTTTCCAATGATATCACAACTTTAGAGGAAAAAAAGTCACAGCAGATTACCTGTATAGATTATCTGCACCTACAGGTTGCATGATGTTCCTCATGGTGCAAAAGATGATAAATGTTTAGTTGCTGCAGCTGATGTCTGCAGTGAGAAAAGTTTCATAGAGAAGTGTTTTCAATCTTTGGAGAAGAATGAACATTTGTTAATGGTTCAGAAGTACATAATGGGCATTGGGCAAAACAACACTCACTCCTAAAAATATGCAACCATAGTTCAAGTTTGTAGAGGAGTTATCTCTTGTAAAGAATAGATGATGAAGAGAGGAGATACATTTTTCCCACTTACAGTATTGAGATTACTGAGGCTGGGTATGAAGGTCATCTTCATCTTTGAGCAGTGACAAACATTTAAAAATTGTTTTTCACCATTTCCCCTGGTGGACTTACCCAGAGGTCCATGATCTAAAAAACACATGGCTTTGTTGCTCGCTCGAATGTCTTGCCTAGAACATATACTGTAGATATGTCATTGGTTTGGCTGACTATTACAGTAAATAATGTAAGGTGGAGTGTGTGAAGGAAAGTAACATGAAGGTAGCTAGCAGGCTTTTTTTAAGAGTTTTCCTGAATGAAGGTTTGTCTTGAAAATTGATATCACAAAACAGTGGGAAAGCTGTGCCCACCAAAATGTCTGATTTTCTAAACCATTGAAGTATTAGAAACATAATGACTGCTATGTACCACTCAGGCTAACTGTTTCTTTAAAAGGATGAACTCCACTCTAACTGAATGTGTGCAGCAGGGCACAAAGTGGATAACTCTAAAGCAGTTGAGAGCAGTTTGTGGTCATTTCTTAAGAGTCTTAATGGATCATTGGAAAGAGTTCCTTCGAGGTTATGAGGGAATCCAAAGCTGCTTTCAAAACAATTCTGTGAGGTTGAAAAGCTGGGGTTCTATTAAGAAACAAGAACAGGTTATTGACAGTTTTATCAGACCAAATGTTGAAGAATACCAAATTAAATTGAAACTGTGGTAAGACTTGAAACATGGTAAAGATCAGGGTTGGAGATCGGATGTGGGTCAAGGAACAATTATATACACCCAAAAGGAGTTCCAAATTCAGGAGCCCTGTGAGAATAGAGATTGTGATAGGTAATGGGGTCAGAATTAATGATTGTGAGTGAGGGGTTATGAATAGGGTTGTTAATGTATGTGTTTGTCCAAACTGTGAGAAGAAACAAAAGCAGTCTTTAAGACTTAAAGATTAAAGAAATATCTAGAAACCTAGAAGAGTTTTGAGATGAATAATGTTTATTTATTTTTTATGTTCTCTATTTTATTTTTCTGTGACATGGGGCTAGATGTACGATGCATTTTTCAAGTCGCAAACGGTGAATCAGGCCATTTGCGACTTGAAAAATACTATTTGGGATGTACAGACCCATTTTTGCGATTCGGTAATCTATTTACCAAATTGCAAAAAGGGATTGTGAGTTGCAATTAGGAAGGGGTGTTCCCTTCCAAATTGCGAGTCGCAGTCCCATGTATGATTGTTTTGTGACCGCAAATGCGGTCGCAAAACAATCGCAGTTAGCCCCAGTTTCAAACTGGTACTAACCCATTTGCAAACGGGAAGGGGACCCCATTGGACCTCTTCTCCTTTGTGAATGACAGCGAAAATATTTTTTCACAGCAGGCAGTGGTCATAGGACCACTGCCTGTTCTGAAAAAATGAAAAGAAAACTTTACATTTTTTGTATTTGAAATGCATCTTGTTTTCCTTTAGGGAAAACAGGCTGCATTTAAAAAAAAAAAAAAAAAAAAAAAAAGGTTTTTTTAAAAGCAGTCACAGACCTGGTGATCTGCTGTCTTCAGCAGCCCCTGTGAGGGCGGCCATTTCCAATGGGGTCACAAATTGCGATCTACCTCATGAATATTCACGTGGTAGGTCATTTGCGACCCCATTGGGATTTGTAAACAGTGTCATTGACACTATTGTACATCAGGTTTTGCAACTTGCAAGTTGTGAGTCTCTCTGACTCACAATTTGCGAGTCGCAAAACCTGAATTTCGTACATGTGGCCCATGGTGTGTTAGACCTGACAGCCTCTGGGTGGTCTTTCCCCAAGTGTTTTGGCTTCTCCCCTCCTGCTTTGCTGATATTCATTTTTGTTGGCCTTAGGACTCTGTGTACTTTGGCACTGCTAACCTGTGCTAAACTATTTGTGCTTACTCCTTTAAACATGATAAAATTGGCTTAAACTCAATTGGCACATTTGATTTACTTATAAATCCCTAGTAAATTGGTACTACATATACCAAGCGCCTGTAAAAGGAATGCTACGAGTTGAACTGCAGTACTTCTCGTGCCACCTATCTAAGTAGCACTTTTAGAACATATATCTGGCCTGCCATTGCTGCCTGTGCACATTTTAAATGTTGCATAATCAGCCTTTGCCAGGCATAAGTCATCCTTTTTTACACAAATATATCACCCCTGGGGTAGGCCCTAGAAAGCCCTTAAGAAAGGATGCAATGTATTTCCAATTCCACCCTTAAAAAACACACACCTTCAACCAACTGAAATGCTTGTGTAGTGTACCTCAACATGCAAGCATTCCCTGACCTTGAGTTGAAGGTAATGAGTAATGTAATAAAAAGGAGAAAGCCCTGCCTGTGCACGGAGTGTGTGAAGAGTTGCAAGCATGCAGAGTCTCCATGTCTGGTGTGCCGAAAGAGGTCTGTCGCGTCCCAGCACCATAGTGATGATGAAGTGGAGTGGGCCTGCTGCCCTATCACACCAGCCTCTCTCACTGCTGTGACTACTACACAGGCCTCTGCCTTCACAGACATGCTTCTCTACCCAGCCAGTATTCATCCCACACTACAACCACAGATGGTGCCCTCTTTGGCAGCACCCACACCATATGGCCTGTGCCTGTCACAAGGAGCTTCATCTCGCCATCATGACTGGAATATGTGGTGCTGCAATTCTTTGGCACCTAGCTCCTGCATATGTGGCCTATAACATTGTCTTCTATCACATTAAGCACACGTGACCCTGTACCACCCCGAAAGCAGCCACACCTGTCAGTTCTACATACAAAGCTTACAACACCAGGGTTTCAGCATACGTCACTACCACGCCTCATCATGAGCACTGAACAACAAGATAATATGCATGCTATGCCAAACCCACAAAGGTCACCCATGCCACACACTGCCATGCCTCCTCCACAATGCCTCATGCAATCCCACAATATTGGGGGTGCTTCCAACCCATTGCCACCATTCAGTGAAGTCAAGTACCCCACGACAGCAGCCTCACGCTGGCACATATGTGTTGCGTGTTTGAACTACTACTTTAGGCCCACAAAAAAGACTGATGGTGAGAGCAAACGCTCCCTGTTGCTCCACTCCTTGGAGAAGGAAATCTTTAAGCTGTTCTGCAATCTACTCCACACAGGTGCCAATAATGATTCTAACAAGGCTATCACTACCCTCAAAGCATGCTTCATCCAATAGATGATTCCTAACTTGGAGAGGTTTAAGCTACATCAAGCCAGACAACATGAAGGTGAGTCCAATAACCTCTTCCATGCCTGCCTCCGCAAACTCACCAGCACCTGTAGTGATGATGATTTATAGAAAAAGGTGAGGGCTCAAATCATCTAAGGTTGCTAGTCTGCTGCCCTGAGATGCCACAAACCCTGCTAGCCCAAAATGTCGCTGGAAGAGATTACGATGCTCGCCAGCTCCCATAAATTGTCAAATGCGTGGGTGGACCAGCTAGAAATGGTAATTTAAAAAGCTCTCTGCCACCCCTGAACCCTCACCATGGTCATGCCACCATTTCTACCTCTACCTCTTTAGCTGACCTTCCTGAGTCATAACAGACTACAAACCCCTCATACCACATTTTGCAGGTACTGCGCTGCACCCATCTCCTGAGATATGATCTGATTACATCTCCAGGCACCCACAATAGTCAGCCCTCAGCTCACCAGGCTCCCTGTCTGATGCTGATAAGTATACCCACTGAATCACAGAAGTCAGCTGCTCAGGAACTGCCACTCTGTAAGACATTGCTGATCCCACCACTTCAGACTAGTACCTCCAGAAGATTTGGGGGGCTATCAAGACAGGAAAGTGAACAGACCTCCAAGACATGGGGAGGTACAATGATATCACTCAGTATGAACTGTCCACACTGTGGACTATCCACCAAAACACTGTGCCACCAAACCGAGCCTCCTCCTGAGAGGTCACCATATCATCACCTTGTTCACGCTAAGGCTCACCATACCAACTCTCGCAGACACAGGACACCAAGGTTAAATGAAAATAATATCATTGATGCCAAGTAAGCAAGTTGCTGGACCATTCTCCTCCAGTCACAAATAACAGCACTAATGCAGTCCTTAGTGTGACATAAGTATGGACTTTGCGGCTCAGCTTGATGGCTTCCACATGCTAGCTGTGTTAGATGTGTTCTCCAAGGTTCCTATTGTAGAGGTCCTACTAAACACCACAACTGAACACACTAGGAACAGCCTTCACAAAATCTTCACACTCTTTCGAGTGCCCAATACTTTCAAGAGCTACAATGGGACCCCAGTTCAGAACCCCTGACCTGCTATTAAGGTCAGATCTCACTCCACATGCTGCGCAGCTCCACCAGACTGTGCCCGTGCCCTTCACCCCGCCTTTGCTGCTGCCGTGAGTTTGAGGCCCTCCACCACCCGCAGGCACCCACCTGCACCTCATCCCTGGTGTCTAGTGTGTTTCCGTAAGTATTTTGTGTTTGTTTTTGTATTTGTCTTTGTTCTGTGCCATTTGCTCTTTGTGTTGGGCCATTTGCTCTTGTTTTGTTCCATTTGCTCTTACTCACCTCATTCTTTTTCGCACTCCCGCCCATGTTCGTCTTTTCCTAACCGTTCCTTCCCACCTCCCAGCTGCTCCTCCCTCCCACCTCCCCATCTTAATGGAGGCCGCTACACGCCCGCTCCGCTGGAGCACTGGGGGCGTGCCAGAGGCAAGCCCGTCTGCGCCGGCCTGCGCCTGGATCGCGCCCATCTCCACCAGACGCCACTACAGTGCCAACGAACTCCATGCCCTCAACTCAGGCCGCTCCACTGCCTGCATCCAAGCCACTCCAAGGCACACCCACAGACCCTTCTCATGTCGGACCTGCAGCTTCACCTGTCACCAAGCACCACACCAGAACCACACACAACCACCTCAGCTCCATCCTCCTCAACACCCGCTCCGTCCACAAGCATGCCGTCAAACTCTGGGACCTTCTCACCTCTTCATCCCCAGACGTCGCTTTCCTCACCGAAACCTGGATGAATCCCTCCTCGGAACCAGACATCGCCATAGCCATCTCTGAAGGCTATAAGATCACCCTCAGAGACCACACCAACAAACCAGGAGAAGGAATCGCCATAGTCCACAAGAACACCATCAGAATCTCAACTAACACCAATGACACCCTTGACGCCGCCTAACACCTACACTTCCAGATTCACATCAACGCCAACACCATCCTCAGAGGAACCCTTGTCTACAGGCCACCAGGCCCCCAACCACAGTTCAGTGACTCCATCGCCGACATAATTAGCACCCAGGCCCTTGCCTTTACAGACTACATTATCCTTGGTGACTTGAATTTTCACCTCGAGAACGCCAACGACAGCAACTCCACCGCTCTGATTGACAACCTCACCAACCTCGATCTCAAACAACTGGTCACGACGCCCACCCACTCCACCGGCCACACGCTCGACCCCGTCTTCTTCGCCAGCAGCCACGTCACCTTCAGCCATACCACCGAACTCCTCTGAACTGACCACCCCTGCGTCCACTTCATCTTCCAGAAACCCGCCACTCATCACCTGCCACAACAGATCCCCCGCCGCAGCTGGAACAGGATCTCGGAAGACCAGCTGATCTCCACTCTCACCCGGGCCCCGCCACCCAGCACCACCGATCCCAACACAGCCACCCTCAACCTCAGACATTAGCTAGATAACTGCGCCAACACCCTTGCTCTGCTCAGGAAATCCTCCATCAACCGCACCAAGGCCATCTGGTTCACCACCGACCTTCAAGCCTCCAAGTGGGAGTGCCGGAAAATCAAGAAGAAGTAGCGCCCTGAACCAACAGAGAGCAACCATGCCACCCTCAAGACAGCCATCCACAAGAATCACCAGCTCATCCGGACCACTAAAAGATCCATTGACAACAACGCCCACAACAGCAAAGAGCTTTTCAGCATCGTCAAAGAACTGACAAATCCCAGGTCATGCTCCATCGACCCACCTCCATCGCAAGACCTCTGCGACTCCCTTGCCACCTTTTTCCATTGCAAGATCACGGAAATCCATGAGAGCTTCAACTCCTCGCCCCCCACTACCACCACGGCCACCACCAACCCAGAAGCACCCAGCCACACCAACCTCTTGCTCTCCTGGACCTACATCAACGACGAGGACACCATCAAAACCATGAGCACCGTCCGCTCCGGATCGCCCTCCAACCCGTGCCCCCACCATGTCTTCAACAAAGCGAGCCCTATCATCGCCCCAACTCTGTATGATCGTCAATTGCTCCTTCGAGACCGCCACCTTCCTGGAGAGCTGGAATCACGCTGAAGTCAATGCCCTGCTGAAGAAACCCAAAGCGAACCCCGAAGACCTCAAGAATTACTGACCCATCTCCCTCCTCTCCTTCCCGGCAAAGGTCATCGAGAAGATCATCAACGGCCAACTGACCCGTTTCCTGGAGGACAACAACATGCTGGACATCTCCCAATCCGTATTCCGTAGGAACCACAGCCCCGAAACTGCCCCCATCACCGACATCAGGACCATTCTCAACAAAGGCGAAACCGCAGGCCTCATCCTCCTGGACCTCTCGGAAGTGTTTGACACCATCTGCCACCACACCCGCTGCACTCACCTCTACGATGCCTAGATCCGCCACAAAGCTCTGGACTGGACTACATCCTTCCTCTCCGGCAGAACTCAGAGAGTCTGCCTCCCTCCCTTCCTTTCGGGAGCCACCAAAACCATCTGCGGCGTTCCCCATGGGTCTTCTCTCAGCCCAACTCTTTTCAACATCTACATGGCACTGCTTGCCAACATCGTCCGATCCCACATCCTCAACATCGTCTCCCATGCCGATGACACCCAGCTGATCCTCTCACTCACCAAGGACCCCGCCAGCACCAAAACCAACCTCCACGACAGACTGCATGCCATCGCCAACTGGATGAAGAAGAACCGCCTCAAACTTAATTTGGACAAGACAGAGATCCTCATCCTTGGCTCCAACCGCTCTGCATGGGATGACTCCTGGTGAACAGCCACCCTAGGAATTGCACCAACACCCACCACCAAACACAAGCAACCTAGGTTTCATCCTAAACTCATCAATCACCATGACCCAGCAAGTCAACGTCAGCTCATCTTCCTACTTCAACACCCTTTGTATGCTTCGCAAGATCCTCAGTTGGATCCCCACTGAAACAAGAAGGACGGTCACCCACGCCCTCATCAGCAGCAGACTGTGCTACGGCAAAGCACTCTACGCAGGAACCACAGCCACGCTCCAGAAGAAACTACAATGTATAAAGAACGCCTCCGCAGACCTCATTCTTCACATCCCACGCCACAACCACATCTCAGCCCACCTCAGAGACCTTCACTGGCTTCCCGTCACGAAGAGAATCACCTTCAAACTCCTCTTCCACGCCCACAAAGCTCTTCACAACACAGGCCCGGCCTACATCAATGAGCGACTCACCTTCCACACTCCCACCAACCAACTCCGCTCAGCCAACCTTGCCCTAGCCACAGTCCCTCACATCCATTGAACTACAGCCGACAGCAGATCCTTCTCCTACCTCTCCGCCAAGACCTGGAACACCCTCCCCGCCCACCTATGACAGACCCAGGACCTCCTGGCCTTCAGGAAATGCCTCAAGACCTGGTTATTCAAGCAGTACCAGTCCTTCGCTCCCCCCCTTTCAGCACCTTGAGACCCTAGCGGGTGAGTAGCACGCTTTACAAATGTTTGAATAATTGATTTATTGAACGAAGTCATCGAAGAATATCTGCAGTTCCTGCTGTCACCCACTGGAAAATTGACCCCCCCCCACTGGCCCCAGGCCAACAGAAGGGTAAAAAGATTAATGTATACATTCAATAAAACCATTGACATAGCATGTGAACAACAAATCAATGTGGAGGACACTATCCAAGAGATCCTTTGTGCATACCGGAGCACTCCGCACAGCACCACTCAAAGAGCACTAGTAGATATTCTATTCAAAGGGCAGTTGGGAGACAGCATCCAGACAGATGGACTCCAGAGCCTCCAGACATGGTGGGCACCCAACGGAAGATACTGTAAAGCAACCAAATGCTAGCCTGGATCATGGAGAATCAAGTATCAACATAGGAGGCTGTGGTTTGATGCATGATCGATGCCCTGTGGGAAGTTCTAACTACTTTTAGAGACATGTCCACTCCAAATCACTGAGAGGAAGGACACAATGGTGACTGCCAAGAAGGACTCCAATGAGGTCACAAGGAAAGAGTCCACCTTTACTAAGGGGATCCAACCAGGTCCCAGAGGGTCTGCAACTCAGCCATTACACCCACCCCTAGGGAGTGGAAGGAGGATCAAGAGCTAGAGCAATACCGGAGCAATGTTCTACTCTGCACTTCATCAGTAGTATCACCCGTCCCAGAGGTGGACAGAAATCCACAAGCACCAGAACCTCCCATCAGGCCCAGAGGAAACCAAGGACACTCATACCACCTGAGACCCACCATCACAAAACAAAAGAAGTTGAAGAATTATGGTTGCAGATGATTTGTGGGTACAAAAAAAACTGCATCTGTAGAACAGTGACTGTTAAAGAACACTCATGCTTGATGATAATTTTATTGTTTCGCTAAAGCCTAGGAGGAACACACAAGCATGCCCTGACCTCACATTGGAGGTCAAAGGAAAAGGAATAAAAAGGGGTAAACCCCACCTGTGTAAAGAATGTGTGGAGAGTTGCAAGTACGCAGAGTCTCTGTGTCTTTCATTTTACCACTACATGGGCCCGCAGAAGCCCCATGGACCCCAACACCACAATGCCCACCCTTCTGGCAGCAAGCCTTCAAAAAACTAAATCAGACTTTGGCCTGCAAAGGGTATTTTTGGATAATCACACTTTGGGATACCAAAAGAATCTGCAAAGTAATACTATTGGTAGGCTATGGTCAACAGAATTTCTAACTAAAAACAACAATAACATTAAAAAAGAAATACCCTCAATATTCATTTAGGTGTTTTCTCTGCAGAGCAACCAACAAAAAACATGCAGATGAAATTTCACTTCAGCGTTAAGTTAGGAATAGATGGACACACTCTTAATATAGTTACACTTGGACAAGGTTTTTACGCTAAAGTACAGTGATATTTAGAAAGATTTTCAGGATCTGTTGTGGAAATCTCTGATTGTTGCAGTGTACTAAAAGCACCCCAGAGTCCATTGTGAATTACAAAGGCCCAAAGTCATTGGTTCCATTTGGCAAGTAGGTGTTTCTTAGTTTTACTGATTTTGGGTAATTTTCCAACTTTCCATGGGGTTATTATATGGGCATTAGCACATATACACCTTAGCTTGAAGTCTTTTCATGATTTTGTGTGCTCTCCAAGTTGGATTTCACTTTATCCAACCCCTCATTTAAGTTCAAGCATGTTCACTCTTATGACAGGTGTTCTCTTACATGGTAATCTTGACATTAGTAAAAAAATGAATGAGCTACTGTTTCACCTCCATTGCAAACATAGTTACTCTCAAAAGGCAGCAGCTATATTTATGCTTTAGGAACAAGTGAGCTTACGGACTTTATAGAATTTTACTTTAGTGTGGTTGTTTCTTGCTTACTGCACACAGTAATCATGGACATCTAGCATCACTGTATGTCAGCCAGGAGAGGAATTAGAATACTGATACACATTTAGATGCTACTCCTTCCTGGTGTATTTTAGGTGGGAGTCCTTTGTACTGGTGTGGTACTTGAGAGAACAGACAGCACAGTAACATATATTGTAGAGAACCATACCGAATAAACCTATCATTCCCTACTTACCATTTACCATTTTATGGTAGTGTTGGCACATTTGTTGAATAATTTATTGAAGGAATACAAACAATGACTATTTATATATACTTCATCGGGGTGTCATGGAAAACTATCTAACATCTTTTAAGAACTCTAATATTTACAGTTTGAACATTTAGGTTAGACAACATGCATTTCTTGAGGTTGGACAACATGCATTACTTGACTGTATTTTCCTCATGATTTATTTATTGTAGGTACCTAATTTGCAAGTTCTAATGAGACCTCTTCTTTGCTTTTCCATTTTGTCAATCACCCAACCTCACATTCATTTTCTTGGATCCACAATACAACACTAGAGGAATCATTGCACAAATATGAGAAAAGGTACATTTACTGTGAAATTAAACAGTGCAAGATAATAACAAGGTGCCCACATTTACCCGTGCTGTAAACCTATGGAAATAATAGAGCACAATTCTATGCAGTTTTAATTGACTCCTCACTTGACATGAAACCTGCTTAATAAAATGGACTGTCCATAAAAACAGTTGACATTAAAACACTGTTTGAATTTGGTTTAGCAATTCATGGTGGCCTTCAACAGCACAGTTGTAAGCAAACACTACTGAACACTGCTCATCCGTTACAAATGACACTAAGGGGGTCATTCTGACCTCGGCGGTAAAAGGCCCTTACCGCCGGTCAGAAGTCCGCCATTCTACCGCCGCGGCAAACCGCCACGGTCATTCTGACCACCAACTGTGAAACCGCCAACAATCCGAAATCCAAGGAAGGCCGCCTGATCAGCGGGCCGCGGAAAACTGGAGATGACCAAACCTCCACCGTC
Source organism: Pleurodeles waltl (assembly GCF_031143425.1). NCBI lineage: Eukaryota > Metazoa > Chordata > Amphibia > Caudata > Salamandridae > Pleurodeles > Pleurodeles waltl. The sequence continues at coordinate 763,327,831 of NC_090437.1, forward strand.
ACGTCAACACAAACACGCCCATGCCATTCTGACCCACGAATCCATGCGGCGGTCTTTCAACCGCGGTATTCCATTGGCGGTACACACCGCCGCGCTCAAAATACACACACAGCTCCAAAACACAGCCACATTGGACAATTTGAAATACGCACACCTGAGACACATACAAACAACACTCCCACACATCCAATCAACTATAAAACACACACCCACATCACCCACAAACCCCCACTAGTTGGAAATCGGAGAGAAGGCGATAGAGATAGAGATAGAGAGAGCGAGCACAGCAATAGAAAACCCCAACACACACAGGAACCCAACTTCATCACCCACACCACATCTACGCACACATCACCACATATCACCACGCACATCACCACAAACACCACCCCACACCTCATCCACACCACCCCATGGCACCCCAAAGACACCCCAGGTTCTCGGATCAAGAACTCAGGGTCATGGTGGAGGAAATTATAAGGGTTGAGCCCCAGCTCTTCGGCACACAGGTGCAGCACACCACTATAGCAAGGAAGGCTGAGCTATGGCAAAGGATCGTAGACAGGGTCAACGCTGTGGGACAGCATCCCAGAAATCGGGAAGATATCAGAAAGCGATGGAACGACCTACGGGGGAAGGTGCGCACGATGATCTCCAGGCACAACATCGCTGTGCAGAAGACTGGCGGCGGACCCCCACCCACTCCACCCCAATTCACAGCATGGGAGCAAGAGGTGGTAAACATCCTGCATCCTGATAGCCTCGCTGGAGTAGGCGGAGGAATGGACTCTGGTAAGTCGAATCTCAACTACTTCACCCCCCCCCCACCACCAGCATGCCAACCCCCCTCACCCCCAATCCCAACCCCCCAGCACACAACCTCCCTGCCAATGTCTCACCAGCACACCCCACCCTAAACAACACCAACCCCTGAATGCCAACACAAACCATAGACAGCCACCACCAAAGCATGACCATTGCACATACCCATACACCCCCCTCCCCACCACCCTCACAACACCTCCCACAAGGGAATGCCAGCACTGGGGGACAAGGGCACTCAAAATGCACGCCATGGCACACACAGAAACAATAACCATACTCCTTTACCCCTGCAGGGCCCGAACGCCAACACACCGCCACGGAGGGTCCAGATTTGTCCATCCCACCCCCAGAACAGGCCCCCAGCGAGGACAGCAGCTCTGTCGACCTAGAACCTGATGACCAGCACGGACCATCGGGGACCTCTGGACAGTCGGTTCCCCACACACAGACACAGGCCACAGCAGACCCAACCCCCTCTGGGAACACCAGCACAGCTCCCACCCAGCGGGCCCATGCCTCTGTCTCGCGGACGCGTCAATCAGCGGTGTGTCCGCCACTACAGGGCACCCAGGCTGACCCAACACCCCAACAACAACAGGGACCTGGGGGCAGTGGTAGTGGGCACACCGTCCAGGGGACAGAGGCCCGGGGAAACAGGGCAAATGGGAGGGCTGCTGTGCGACAGGGGGGGAGGACAGGCCCAGGGAACCGACTCTCCAAGAGGCCCTCACCACCATCATGGGAGCATACCATCACTCCCAGGAGACGATGGCGACGGTAGTGGCCAGGTTCACCGAGGTCCAGGCACAGCAGGAGGAACGGTACATGGGGTTCAGCAATGAACTCAGGAACATCGCTACCGCTATGGGGACCATAGTCCAGGCCCTCAACCGGATAGAAACCACATTGCGGGACCATGTGGCACCAGAAAGGGCCCCTGTCACTAGCCAGGAACAGCCTACCACCTCCGCCGGCGCTAGTGTTCAGGAGGCCCCCACAGAACGACGGGCCACCAGAACCCCACCTCCTGCTGAAGAACAACCACCCCGCAAGAGGAACCTGAGATCTCAAAGGAAGACAGAGTAGGATGCCAAGACCACCGCCAGCCTAATATCCCCCCGGATGTCATTCCACTGTCCCACAGTGTCACCCTGTCCAACCTTGAACTGCCCCTGCTCCATCCTTCCACAGGCATATGGACAATGCACCTGTGCGAACGAGAACTGGACTCTGCCATGGACATAACTCCACCCTCACCCATCACCGTTTTAATATCATGTACCAATATCTAGCACTACAAATAAATCACTCATTGCACTGAAATCATTCAGGAGTCAGCCTGTATTATTTACAAATGTATAACACATTACTGATCAATAATGTTCTGTTATGTTTGTGATGACAACATACCGATGTCAATAAGCATTGGTCCATGGGCTAACCAAGCAGAAGTCACGCAGTGGGTCATACAGCACTGAAAAGGGAAGGGAAAATCAAACATCAGTTTAAAAGAACTGGGGGGAAATACACAAAGTAAAGATGCAGGGGGCTTTCAGTAAATGTTAAATGGCGTGGGTGATTCTTACCTGTGTGCTACTGAAAATACTGTTGGATAACTCTGTCCCTGTTGTCTGGGTCGTCCTCTTCGTCTTCCTCCTCTTCACTTTCCGCAGGCTCCACAGCTGCTTCAACAACACCATCTGGACCATCCTCCTGCAGGAAAGGCACCTGACGTCGCAATGCCAGATTGTGAAGCATACAGCAGGCCACGATGATCTGGCACACCTTCTTTGGTGAGTACATCAGGGATCCCCCTGTCATATGCAGGCACCTAAACCTGGCCTTCAGGAGGCCAAAGGTTCTTTCTATGATCCTCCTAGTTCGCCCATGGGCCTCATTGTACCGTTCCTCTGCCCTGGTCCGGGGATTCCTCACTGGGGTCAATAGCCAAGGCAGGTTGGGGTAACCAGAGTCACCAATTAGCCACATACGGTGTCTCTGTAGCTGTTCCATCACATAAGGGATGCTGCTATTTCGCATCACATACGCGTCATGCAATGACCCAGGGAACTTGGCATTTACATGGGAGATGTACTGGTCAGCCAAACAGACCACCTGGACGTTCATAGAATGGTAACTTTTCCTGTTTCTGTACACCTGCTCATCGTCTTTTGGGGGTACTAAAGCCACATGGGTCCCATCAATGGCACCAATTATGTTGGGGATATGTCCAAGGGCATACAAATCACCCTTCACAGTGGCCAAATCCACCTCCTCAGGGAATACAATGTAGCTCCGCATGTGTTTCGTCAGGGCAGACAACACTCTAGACAAGATTTTTGAAAACATAGGCTGAGACATTCCAGATGACATGGCCACTGTTGTCTGGAATGAGCCACTTGCCAAAAAATGGAGGACTGACAGAACCTGCACTAGAGGGGGAATTCCTGTGGGTTGGCGGATGGGGGACATCAGGGCTGGCTCCAGCTGGGCACACAGTTCATGTATAGTGGCTCGGTCAAGTCGGTATCGTAGTATGATATGGCGTTCTTCCATTGTCGACAGGTCCACCAGCGGTCGGTACACGCGAGGATTCATCCTTCTCCTCGCAAGTCCCAGCGGACGGTGCCTAGGAAGGACAACATGGAGCACAGAGTCAAGCAAATCACAGGTACGTTCACTACAGCATGCATAGCACACGATTATCTATGTATTGAAAGGCGTGTATGTGTGGCAATGCAAGGCCTAGGCCTGTGTGACGCAGTACAAATTATGCCATGTGGGCCCTTGAAATGGCGGCTGCCTGACCTGTGAAGTGGGACAATGGGATGTGAGGTCAATGCGCTGGCGTGGCACACCGTGGCTGTAGGCGGTCGAAGACCACTATACGAATCCGCATTGGCTAACATTGAAGCCTATGGGTTTCAGGAGCCAATGACGAGGTGCGCCGGCGGTCGCGGTACGCACCACCGTGGTACGCACCGCCGCGGGCGTGACCGCCATTTTCTATCTGCTTAATCACTCGAGACCTGATCATCCACAGGAGAGGACCTATACTGCAAGTGCTGCTGTGACCTCGGTCTGGAACTGACAATGGCTGCTGCGACTGGGGAAAGGGCCCCTGCCTTCACGTCTGAGGAGTTGGAGAAACTTGTGGATGGGGTCCTCCCCCAGTATGCGTTACTCTACGGTCCTCCAGACCAACAGGTAAGTACACTGGGTGCACATTGAATGGGCTATGCCTGTGTGGAGTGGGGTGGATGTAAGTTGGTGGGGTGGGGGGCGAATGAGGAGTGCAACGCACGACAGATGAGAGCATGTGCCATATGGCAAGGTTGGGGAGGGGGGGCCAATCGCATTTAACATGCAGAAAATTGATGAATTTTTCCTTCCCACCCTGTACATGTCAAATAGGTCAGCGCCCATCAGAAAGTGGACATTTGGCGTGCCATCGCCAAGGAAGTCCGGGCCCTGGGGGTCCACGTCAGACGGGGCACCCACTGCCGCAAGAGGTGGGAGGACATCCGCCGCGGGACCAGGAAGACCGCCGAGTCACTGCTGGGGATTGCCTCCCAACCTAGGAGGGGTGCCAGTCGTACCCTGACCCCCCTGATGTCCCGGATCCTGGCGGTGGCCTACCCTGATTTGGATGGGCGCTTGAGGACATCACAGCAGACACAAGGGGGTGAGTATCAGCACATTCTGCTATCTCTCTGCGCAGTGGAGGCGTCTGGGTGGGGGAGGAGGGTTGTGGGTGACATTAGGCCAGGGCGCTTTCTGTAGTGTAGTCCTCTCCTTTAGGCATGGCCCTGTGCTCCCGGCCCCCAACTCTGTAGGGTGACAAGTACAGCTATCGATGGTCCAGCATCACACATGTGCGCGTTTGTCGTCTCTAGACCTGTTGTCCTAGTCAGAAGTACTGAGCAGTGTACCCCGAATGCGTGGCTTAGTGCATGAGGCTCCTGTGTCTGTCCTCTCCGCCAACGGTGTTGACATTGCATGCACTCAACCTGGTCTTCGTTTTTCTCCCCCACCCTTCTTCTTCATCTTCTTGTGCATGTGTGCATTAGCATCATCAGGCGGAGGAGAATTGGCATCGGAGCACGAGGGAGCTGCAAGTCACAAGGCCCCGGTGGGACCAGGAACAGACACCAAGGGCACCAGTGATGCAGAGGGCGAGGGGAGCACCACAACGGGGACCGGTGGTGACACCAGCGACAGCGACACGTCCTAGCGGTGGCGGCAACATCCGGGCCCCCCGCCTCTCCAGGTACAGCCGCCACCCAGCGCACCAGCCCCGCCCTCCCAGCAGCCCCTCAGCCTACGCTCCGTGCCCGCTCGCCCAGGAAGGCGGGCGTCTCCTTCGCCCCAGGCACCTCAGCCCCTGCCCCTGTTACCCCTGCTGCCCTCAGTGAGGAGGTCATTGACCTCCTTCAGACCATCATTGTTGGGCAGACTACCCTTTTGAAGGGGGTAGAAAGGGAGGTGCATCGGAGCAATGCCTACCTGGAGGGCATTCATTCGGGTCAGGCTGCCCATCAACGATCGTTCAATGCTCTGGCCTCAGCACTGACGGCAGCCATTGTCCCTGTTTCCAGCCTCCCTCTTCTGACTGCCTCCACCCTGTCTCTGTCTCCTGTTCCTCAGCCTATCCCATCCACACCATCAGACCAGCCTGCACACACCTCAACACCCAAGGGCAGCTCATCCAGACACAAGCACCACAGAACCCACAAGCATTCACGCAAACAACACCCAGATGCAGACATTCCAACAGTCACTACCACCTCTGTGTCCCCCTCCTCCTCGTCTCCCTCCTCCCTCCCTGTGACGTCTACACTCACACCTGCATGCACACCACCATCAGCCAGTGCTTCATCACCAGCACACCCTCCAGTCCAGTCCGCACACGTGCAGTCACCACCCCCACTACCATTTACACGTCCCCTGTGTCCTCTCCCACTGTGTCTGTCACCCCCTCTTCCAAGACACACAAACGCAGGCAGACACCCACCCAACTGCCATCCACCTCACGACAGCCTCCATCACAAGCACCTGCACCCAAAGACAGCACACCTGACTCTCCTCCAACCACATCCTCTTCCTCCACTCCCATCACCACTTCTCCTACCTTTTACCTTGGTCCTAAGAAAGTTTTCCTCGCTAATCTTGACCTCTTTCCCTCCACTGACCCACCCCCTCCATCTGCAAAGAGTCCCAAGAGCACCTCAGCCACCACCAGCCCAGCTTCGAGTGTCACTGTGGTGCATGGGTTCTGGAGTCCACCCTTTGCCAGCAGTGACACTTCAATCAGCAGCAAGGGGACAGCCAGCCCCCCACCAGGCAAGAGGACCAGGAAACTAAAGGGCCGCAGTGAGAGGACTGACACGGCTGCCCCCAAGGAGCAAAGTTCGCCCACTTCACCAGCCACAACATCTAGGGGAGGCAAGGGACCGAGAGCCCCATCTAAGGAGCGAAAGGGCAGCAGGGCGGAGAAGTCAGCCAGCAGGAACGCGGAGCAGGAGGGGCCCACAAGCCCCATCCCGGGTGTTAGGGAGAACACCAAAGGGCCCCGGACTCCGTCACCGAAGGGTCCAGCAACAGCACGGTCGGAGGGCGACTGAGCAGGGAGTCCAGGCCAGGTCTGGCTCCCTTGACGAGCACCGCTGAACAGGGCCCCGCCGTGCAGAAGAGCACCGCGGAACAGGGCCCCGCCGTGCAGAAGAGCACCGCTGAACAGGGCCCCGCCGTGCAGAAGAGCACTGCTGAACAGGGCCCCGCCGTGCAGAAGAGCACCGCTGAAGAGGGCCCCGCCGTGCAGAAGAGCACCGCTGAAGAGGGCCCCGCCGTGCAGAAGAGCACCGCTGAAGAGGGCCCCGCCGTGCAGAAGAGCACCGCTGAAGAGGGCCCTGCCGTGCAGAAGAGCACCGCTGAACAGGGCCCCGCCGTGCAGAGGAGCACCGCTGAAGAGGGCCCCGCCGTGCAGAAGAGCACCGCTGAACAGGGCCCCGCCTTGCAGAGGAGCACCGCTCCGCTGGGCCCCACCGTCTCAAGCACCGCTCCGCTGTGCCCTTCCTGTCAAGCACCGCTCCGCTGGGCCCTTCCTGTCAAGCACCGCTCCGCTGGGCCCCGCCGTCTCAAGCACCGCTCCGCTGGGCCCCGCCGTCTCAAGCACCGCTCCGCTGGGCCCTTCCTGTCAAGCACCGCTCCGCCGGGCCCTGCCGTATCAAGCACCGCTCCGCTGGGCCCTTCCTGTCAAGCACCGCTCCGCTGCGCCCTTCCTGTCAAGCACCGCTCCGCTGGGCCCCGCCGTCTCAAGCACCGCTCCGCTGGGCCCCGCCGTCTCAAGCACCGCTCCGCTGGGCCCCGCCGTCTCAAGCACCGCTCCGCTGGGCCCTTCCTGTCAAGCACCGCTCCGCTGGGCCCTTCCTGTCAAGCACCGCTCCGCTGGGCCCCGCCGTCTCAAGCACCGCTCCGCTGGGCCCTTCCTGTCAAGCACCGCTCCGCTGGGCCCTTCCTGTCAAGCACTGCTCCGCTGGGCCCTGCCGTCTCAAGCACTGCTCCGCTGGGCCCCGCCGTCTCAAGCACAGCTCCGCTGGGCCCTTCCTGTCAAGCACCGCTCCGCTGGGCCCCGCCGTCTCAAGCACCGCTCCGCTGGGCCCCGCCGTCTCAAGCACCGCTCCGCTGGGCCCTTCCTGTCAAGCACCGCTCCGCTGGGCCCCGCCGTCTCAAGCACCACTCCGCTGGGCCCCGCCGTCTCAAGCACCGCTCCGCTGGGCCCTTCCTGTCAAGCACCGCTCCGCTGGGCCCCGCCGTCTCAAGCACCGCTCCGCTGGGCCCCGCCGTCTCAAGCACCGCTCCGCTGGGCCCTTCCTATCAAGCACCGCTCCGCTGGGCCCCGTCGTCTCAAGCACCGCTCCGCTGGGCACTTCCTGTGAAGCACCGCTCCGCTGGGCCCTTCCTGTCAAGCACCGCTCCGCTGGGCCCCGCCGTCTCAAGCACCGCTCCGCTAGGCCCCGCCGTCTAAAGCACCGCTCCGCTGGGCCCTTCCTGTCAAGCACCGCTCCGCTGGGCCCTTCCTGTCAAGCACTGCTCCGCTGGGCCCCGCCGTCTCAAGCACCGCTCCGCTGGGCCCTTCCTGTCAAGCGCCGCTCCGCTGGGCCCCGCCGTCTCAAGCACCGCTCCACTGGGCCCTTCCTGTCAAGCACCGCTCTGCTGGGCCCTTCCTCTCAAGCACCGCTCCGCTGGGCCCTTCCTGTCAAGCACCGCTCCGCTGGGCCCCGCCGTCTCAAGCACCGCTCCGCTGGGCCCCGCCGTCTCAAGCACCGCTCCGCTGGGCCCTTCCTGTCAAGCACCGCTCCTCTGGGCCCTTAATGTCAAGCACCGCTCCGCTGGGCCCCGCCGTCTCAAGCACCGCTCCGCTGGGCCCTTCCTGTCAAACCGCTCAGCTGGGCCCTTCCTGTCAAGCACCGCTCCGCTGGGCCCCGCCGTCTCAAGCACCGCTCCGCTGGGCCCAGCCGTCTCAAGCACGGCTCCGCTGGGCCCTTCCTGTCAAGCACCGCTCCGCTGGGCCCTTCCTGTCAAGCACCGCTCCGCTGGGCCCCGCCGTCTCAAGCACCGCTCCGCTGGGCCCTTCCTGTCAAGCACCGCTCCACTGGGCCCCGCCGTCTCAAGCACCGCTCCGCTGGGCCCCGCCGTCTCAAGCACCGCTCCACTGGGCCCTTCCTGTCAAGCACCGCTCCGCTGGGCCCTTCCTGTCAAGCACCGCTGGGCCCCGCCGTCTCAAGCACCGCTCCGCTGGGCCCCACCGTCTAAAGCACCGCTCCGCTGGGCCCTTCCTGTTAAGCACCGCTCCGCTGGGCCCTTCCTGTCAAGCACCGCTCCGCTGGGCCCCGCCGTCTCAAGCACCGCTCCACTGGGCCCTTCCTGTCAAGCACCGCTCCGCTGGGCCCTTCCTGCATGCACTGTTAACGGTTCACTGTGCCCACCATGCCTCCTCCTTGACCAGTGGAGACTGTAATCCACCTGATGGACTGTGGCTTTGCACTCCCCAGGATGGAACAGTGGGCAACCCACCAACTGTAGAGACTTGAGAGACTGTGGCTTTGCACTCCCCAGGATGGCACAGTAGGCATGGTGGCCCCTTCGTGGATCTGTCGTCGTGGACTCATGTGGCTGTGGTGCCCCCCCCTTCCCTTCCCCCTGAGGTGCCTGTAGTTTTTTCATCAGATGCCCCTGCAGTGTTCTCTCCAGAGGACTCAGGTCTCCTGTGTGGGCTTTGCCCTTGTGTTGTTTGGCCCACGGACACTTCGATTTTCGTTTGATGTGCAGGACTAATTGCCTCGGTTATCCATTGCACCGTGTATGGATTTATTTTGATATTGATTATTTGGCTAGTTGACCATTACTTTTCAGAGCCTATTTTGTACATACATTTTTATTCACAATTTAATTATGTCTTTGCATTTTTCTGGGGGGTTTGGGTGGTGTCACTGTGAGTTGTTGCTCTGCATTGGTGTGTACATAGTTTGGGGGGGTGGGGGTCGCATATGTGTGTGCCGTAAGCTTTCCTCCTCCCCCCTCCCGTGTGTCGTAGGTTCAGTACTCACCGTTGTCGTCTGCGCCGGCGTTCGTACTCGTGGTAGATGAGCAGGTAGACGAGAGCAGGTAGGATGTTTAATTCGGGTTCCATGCTGTCCTCCTTCCTCGTGGAGTGCGTAGAGGTGAGCGTTTTCCCGTTCGTAGTCTGTTTCCGCCGTGTTTTTATCGGCGGTGCTCCCGCCCCGGAAAAGGTGGCGGATTGGCCGGTCATAATAGTGTGGGCGGTACATTGTCTGCCGCCTGTTTGTTGGCGGTGACCGCCGCGCTGTTTGTTTGTACCACCGTGGCGGTCGGAGTGTTAATGTGGCGGGCTGTGTTGGCGGTTCCCGCCAGGGTCAGAATTCCATTTTTTGGACCGCCGGCCTGTTGGCGGGTTGGCCGCCGCTTTATCACCGACCGCCAGGTTTAGAATCACCCCCTAAATATGCTCCCTAGGTTTATGAGCAGTTTGTGCTGTCAAAAGGCTGATATAGAATTTGGGGATTGCCCTGTCTCAAGGGTGATGGGGTACCATCTCTCCAAACTAAAGGCCTGCTTATCTGGTTTACAGACGAGTGGACCATAAGTATATTAGCTACAGAGACTACTCCATATCCTTTGCTGACATATTCCTTTAATGGTTCAAGTAAGGATTGTTGGAAGTTTGGTCACACAACCACTTGTCTGATTTAGAGTGTGCTGTTCAGTGGCTAGTTTTCACTTGGAGGTAAGGGGCCGTGAAAATTGCATAGTGATCCAACACCAAAGGAGGCAACCCCCATGATATGAGGGTCATTAGCTTTTTAATTTTCAAAAACAAAATCCTGTGCTGGGATTCTGTTTTTGAAAATACAATTACATGTTCAAAGTTTGATGTGCATTACTGTAATTTTCACAGAGCCATCCATCAAACTTAATAAATTGATAGGACCAGCTGTCACAGCAGCTCCTGCCAATGTTAAGAGATGTCAACTGGGCAAGAGGACATCTGTAAATTCGGTGGGTAAGGGACACTCAGTATGGCAGGAGTAAAGTAGTTCTCCATACTGATGGATTTACCTCCATCTGCCAAAATATTAATGAGGCCTATAATGTGGCAATGTTGAACCTAGGCAATTTGTCACGAAAGGCCACTTCTTCATAGCATACAGAGGGCTTTACAGCCAAAACACATTCCTAAATATCGGCAACTGCCAGTCATTTTGCTACATACATGTGCTTATTTGCTTTGAAAGAAAAGGTTGTGTCCCTCATATGGGTTGGTAATCAATAATCCAAAAACTCAGGAAATAATTTCAGGACTCAGCCATTTTACCATCGGGTAGTGCTCACAAAGGACTTGTGGTGTTTTTCTTTTGTTCCGGTATGTGTCAGAACACTTACCAGCATATTTCACACTTTGCTTCATATCACACTCCAGTCTAGGTTTCCATAGCACCATCCTCATTCCTCTTGGTTCTCGAAATTCTTTCTTGTGCCAAACCTTGCACAGATCACGTCCTGGAGGTGGAACTCTCTTCAATATAATGGTTCTTGCATCCTAAGGTGATTCTGGCCCACCCATACATGAATTCTGAACTTTTACTTCTCTCAACCCCAATTCATACTTTGTTCTTCGTTTCCTTATTACCCAATAATGTCATCAATATTTATCACAACAATACATTTCACTTTAGTCAAAGTCATTAATCAATTCCAAACTACTACCATGACCTTGCAGTCATGAATAACCACACCAGTTTAGTAGAATTTTATGAGTTTTATTCCCTATTGATTACAATTCTAAAAGCAGATGCAATAATCTCAAAACCATAACATAATAGAATAGTCACGATATGGCAACTTTGATAGGATTTCATTAAGGCGAGAATCACAAACATCAAAACATAACACGGCGTGAACATAGATCAATTTAGCAGAGTGTCAATAACGCGTCAGTTCAAAATAGCATAGTTTTGTTTGTTTGTCTATTTGCGTCAGTTTAGTGAACACCTGCACTAACCACTGATTAGCATTAGCATGTTGGGCTTCATGCAAAACGATTTAGAACACCAATTTGGAAAACATCTAACTATGGTCTCTGTCAAAAGTAAGCAGTTGGTACCTAAAAAGGAAAAGCAAACAGACAAATCACAAATGCATTGTCATGATTACCCTCCAAGGTTTAGGTCAGCACTCAGGTTCAGTCTTCGTCTTCAGGACATCAGTCAAATCGCCATCAGTCAGAACTCAGCTCCAGGGCAAAAAGGGGCACTTCCCTCATAAGGAGGTAAAGTGTAAAATGGGCAATCTAAGGACGAGGATGGTTCTAAGTGAACCAAGAAGTCACTAAACAGAGTGACAAAGTTTCTGGATAAAATCAATAGCATTCCCTAACCCACCTAAATGGCTCCCTGTGTCATGGGTTTTTATCCCTTTTTCGTTGTACATTCCCCTAAAATTCTATTGGACATTTATTATACCCCACTATCTTTATCCAATGGGAAAACACATTATGGGGGTCATTACAACATTGGCTGTATAAGGTGCTTACCACCGTGCAGAAGACCGCCAATACACTGCCGCGGCCGCGGAATCCCGCCACAGCCATTATGACACACATCACGGAATCCGCCGAAATTCAGACACCCACACAATATTGCCACACCAAAGGTCAGCGATAAACATGCGGAAACAAATCCTCCACCTCCACGCCAACAGAAACACACCCATGCCATTACGACCCACGAATCCACGCAGCGGTCTTACAACTGCGGTATTCCATTGGCGGTACACACCGCCGCTCTCAAAATACACACACATCTCCAAAACACTGCCACATTGGACAATTCGAAATACACACACCTGACACACATACACACACCACTCCCACACAGCCAACACAATATAAAACACACACCCACATCAACCACAAACCCCTACGACCACAATTCACGAACGAAGGCCAGAGAGATAGCACAGCATAGACAACCCCACCATACAGAGGCACACAACACCATCACCCACGCAACATCCAAGCACAAAACACCACATACCACTACACTCACCACACTCATCAACACATACACCACCCCACACATCACACACACCACCCCATGTCACGCCAAAGACACCCCCGCTTCTCCGAGGAGGAGCTCAGGGTCATGGTGGAGGAAATCATCCGGGTAGAGCCACAGCTATTTGGCTCACAGGTACAGCACACATCAATAGCCAGGAAGATGAAGCTATGGCAAAGAATAGTGGACAGGGTCAACGCTGTGGCACAGCACCCAAAAAATAGGGAGAACATCAGGAAGAGGTGGAACGACCTACGGGGGAAGGTGCGTTCAACGGTATCCAGGCACCACATCGCGGTACAGCGGACTGGCAGCGGACCACCACCTCCTCCCTCACAACTAACAACATGGGAGGAGCAAGTCTTGTCCATCTTGCATCCTGAGGGCCTCGGAGGAGTTGTTGGAGGAACGGACACTGGTAAGTCAAATCTTAACTATCATAACCCCCACCCTACCTGCATGATATCACACCCCCCCACCATCACACCCTCCCCTATCACCCCAAATCCTCACCTATCTACCCATTACACCAACCACCCATCCCAAACCCAAGCCCGGCATGACATAACTAAGCATCGACACCCATCACCAAAGCATGCCCACTGCACAAACCCAGAACACCACCCAACCATCAGCACACAAGCCCCCCCACAGGAATGGCTGCACTGGGGGTCACGCACACCGAACCATTGCACACCATGAAACACACACATGCAATAATCATGTACTTATACCCCCGCAGGAACCCGAAGGAACGTCACCACACCACAGGGTCCAGACAACACCATTCCACCCCCAGAAGAGGCCCACAGTGACGACAGCAGCTCTACCCCACTGGATCTTGATGACCAGGCCGTACCATCGTGGGCCTCGGGACAGTTGGTTCCCTTTGCCCAGCCACAGCCCAACACCGACCTTCCACCCTCTGGTAACACCAGCACAGCACCCACCCAGCGTGCCCAAACCTCCCTACCCAGGACAGGTCAATCAGCGGTGTGTCCACCACTACAGGGCACCCAGGATAACCCACCACCCCAACAACAACAGGGACCTGGGGGCAGTGGTAGTGGGCACACGGTCCAGGGGATGGAGGCACAGGAACATAGGGGAACTGGGAGGGCTGCTGTGCTACAGAGGGAGGACAGGCCAAGGGAACCCACTCTTAACGAGTCCCTCTCCTCCATCATGGGAGCCTACCACCACTCCCAGGAGACGATGGCCACGGTCCTGGACAAGTTGCAGGAGACCCTGTGTCTGCAGGAGGAACAATATTTTGGGTTCAGAGAGGAACTCAGGACCATCGGCTCCGCCCTGGGCACCATCGTAGGGGTGCTGACGGACATTCAAAAGACCTTGAGGGACACAGTGGCACTCCAAGGGGCCCCTGACACTAGCCAGGATGGCGAACTGCCCACCACCTCCGCCGGCGCTATTGGACAGGACGCCCCGCCACAGGACCACCACACCAGCACCCCACCCCCTGCAGATGGACAACCACCACACAAGCGGGCCCTGAGATCCAGGAACAGGACAGAGCAAGATGGCAAGACCCCCGCCAGGAAATAAGACCACCCTGATTGACCTCCCACTGTCCCACTCTGTTACCCTGCCCAAATCAGAACTGCCCCAGCTCCACTTCCAATGCCCAGATGTGCAATGTACCTGTGGGACTAATAGACTGGACTCTGCCATGGACATTCCTCCACCATCACCCATCACCATTTTACAACCCCCCTTCATTTTTGTGCTCTTAAATAAACACCCTTGAAACACAAAAAATAAATGGAGTCAGTCTATGATTTGTAAATCTGTATTATCAATTACAGTTTCATAATGGGTTACCCATTGGAAGGCTAACATACCTATGTCACACATCACAAGCCCTTCAAGGATGCAAGCAGTTGACACGTAGGTTACCACATTTGTGAAACTGAAATGGAAGGGGACAACTCAGTTAACAAAGAGTGAGTGAAATGGAGGTACAGGATAGAGGTAGATGTGTGAAAGTTAATGTAATGGTAAAAAAGAAAAAGTTCTCACCTGTGTGTCACTGGAAATATTGCTGTATGACTGGCTCCCTGTTGTCGTTTTCGTCTTCCTCAGCTTCATCCTCATCACTGTCCACAGGCTCCACAGCTGCTACAACACCATCATCTGGATCATCCTCCTGCAGAAAAGGCACCTGGCGTCGCAAAGCCAAGTTGTGGAGCATGGAGCAGGCGATGATGATGTCGCACACCTTCTTCGGTGAGTAGAATAGGGATCCACCTGTCATATGGAGGCACCTGAACCTCGCCTTAAGAAGGCCGAAGGTGCGCTCGATAACCCTCCTAGTCCGCCCATGGGCCTCATTGTACTGTTCCTCTGCCCTTGTCCTGGGATTCCTCACTGGGGTCAATAGCCAGGAAAGGTTGGGGTAACCAGAGTCCCCCAATAGCCATACACGGTGCCTCTGGAGTTCAACCATCATATCAGGGATGCTGCTATTGCACAGGATGTAGGCGTCATGCACTGAGTAAGGGAACATAGCATTTACTTGGGAGATGTACTGGTCTGCCAAACAGACCATCTGGACATTCATCGAATGATAACTCTTCCAGTTCCTGTACACCTCTTCACTCCTGCGGGGGGGACCAGAGCTACATGGGTCCCATCAATGGCACCAATGACGTTGGGGATATGTCCAAGGGCATAGAAGTCATCTTTCACTGAAGGCAAATCCTCCACCTCAGGGAAAATAATGTATCTCCTTACGTGTTTCAGCAGGGCAGCCAACACTCTGGACAACACGTTGGAAAACATAGGCTGTGACATCCCTGATGCC
This sequence comes from Pleurodeles waltl, assembly GCF_031143425.1. Lineage (NCBI taxonomy): Eukaryota > Metazoa > Chordata > Amphibia > Caudata > Salamandridae > Pleurodeles > Pleurodeles waltl. Next base: position 763,343,116 of record NC_090437.1, read on the forward strand.
ATGGCCACTGTTGTCTGAAATGACCCACTTGCAAGGAAATGGAGCACTGACAGCACCTGCACGTCAGGGGGGATTCCAGTCGGATGGCGGATTGGTGACATCAGCTCTGGCTCCAACTGGGTACACAGTTCCTGGATTGTGGCACGGTCAAACCTGTAGGTCACGATTAAATGTCGCTCTTCCATTGTCAACAGATCCACCAGCGGTCGGAACACCGGCGGATTCCGCCATCTTCTCAAATGTCCCAGCTGACAGTGCCTAGGAAGGACAACAGCGAAGAATCAGTCACTATTCCTCCAGGTATGTACCCACAGTCACACACAAGACTACACCAGACAATAAACCCTTCCTGTATGTGTGTTGAGTGTAGGCCTCAGTATGTGTGACGCAGTTGAAAATGAATCCATGTGGGCACCTGAAATGGCGGCTGCCTGACCTCTAAAGTGGGACAATGGGTTTGTGGGGTAGCAGCGCTGGCGTTGCACACCGTCGCGGTAGGCGGTCATAGAGCGCGGCGCAATGCTGCATTGGTTAACAATGGACCCTATGGGTCCCAGGAGCCAATGAACAGGAGCGCCGGCGGTGATGATGCGCCCCACCGCGGACGTCACCGCCACGGACGTCACCGCCATTTTCTATCTCTTCAATCACTAAATACCTGACCTTCGACCGGAGAGGACCTACACTGCTAGTGCTGCTGTGACCTCAGTTTGGAAGCGATGATGGCTGCTGCGTCTGGGGAAAGGGCCCCTGCCTTCACATCGGAGGAGTTGGAGACACTTGTGGATGGGGTCCTCCCCCAGTACACGCTACTCTACGGTCCTCCAGACCAACAGGTTAGTACACAGGGAGCACGTTGTATGGGCTAGGGCTGGGTGGAGAGGGCTGGGTGGAAGAGGGAAGGGGGCAGAAGTCATACTACAGTAAAGCATGGGAATAAATGGGCCACATGGTCAGAGTATGGAGGGGGCCACACACATTGATGGTGCAATTGGTAATGACTGTTCCTCTTCCCTTGTGCATGTCATGTAGGTCAGCGCCCACCAGAAGAGGGACATTTGGCGTGCCATCGCCAAGGAGGTCCGGACCCTGGGGGCCCACCAGAGAAGGGGCACCCACTGCCGGAAGAGATGGGAGGACATTCGCCGCTGCAGCAAGAAGACGGCGGAGGCTCAGCTGGGGATGGCCTCCCAACGTGGGAGGGGTGCCCGTCGTACCATGACCCCCCTGATGTTCCGGATCCTGACGGTGGCCTACCCGGAGTTGGATGGGCGCTTAAGGACATCACAGCAGACACAAGGGGGGTGAGTACAACCTCATTCTGTGGACTTTGCGTGCCGTGGAGGGGTCTGGGTGGGGGAGGTGGGCTGTGGGTTCCCCTAGGCCAGGGCGAGTTAGGTAGGCAAAGACCCTCCGTAGTGTAGGCCATGTGGCACTCTACCCCACCTCAGAAAATTAGCAATTTGAGGTATAGTTGCCCCTGTGGCATCCATGTGCGCAGATTTCCACCATTGCCATGTAGGCCATATCCATGAAATTGCAGGTGCAGAGGGCAGGAGCTCGGCGTTGTGCATAGGTTTGCTGCGTCTGTCTTGTCCGCCAACGGTAGCGGTATGCCATGCACTAAAACTCTCTTTCTTCTATCTCCCCCCTTTTCCTGCTCTCCCTATCCTTTTGTACATCAGCATCAACAGGCGGAGGTACAGTGGCACCGGAGCACGAGGGAGCTGCATCCCACATGGCCATGGAGGGCCACACCACAGACTCTGAATACACCAGTGGGACGGAGGGCGAGGGGAGCTTCACGTCGGCCACCGGATCACCAACCAGCGACACAGACTCGTTCGTCTATGTGAGGTCCCCTGTGGTGGTGGCACCATCTGTGCGCCCCACTTCTACAGGTACAGCCACCACCCCCCCTACCAGCACCGCCCTCCCAGCAGCCCCTCAGCGTTCGCCCCGTGCCCGCTCACCCAGGAGGGTGGGCATCACCTTCACCCCAGGCACCTCAGGCCCTGCCCCTGTCACCCCTGCTGCCCTCAGTGAGGACGCCATTGACCTCCTCAGGTCACTCACTGTTGGGCAGTCTACCTTTGTGAAAGCCATCCAGAGTGTAGAAAGGGAGTTGCAACACGGTAATGCATTCCTGGAGGGCATTCATTCTGGTCAGGCTGCCCTTCAGCGAACCCTGCAATCTCTGGCCTCAGCACTGTGTCCAGCCTCCCCCCTCCAACTTCCTCCACCCAGACCCAATCCCCTGTATCCCAGCCCATCCCAAGCACACCTACAGATCAGCATGCAGACAAGTCAACACACACAAGTAGCTCAAGCAAACATAGGCACCACACACACCACAGGTACTCACACAAGCATCACACCCATACAGACACAGCAACATCCACTGTCTCCACTGTGTCCCCCTCCTCCTCTGCTCCCTCCTCCCTCCCAGTCTCGTCTACACACACACCTGCATGCACCACATCTACAGGCACTAGGACTCGCACCAGGACACCCAGCACCACACGCCGCTCACCTGCACTCACCACCTCCACTGCCATTTACACGTCCCCTGTGTCCTCTCCCAGTGTGTCTCTGACGCCCCCTCCCAAAGTACCCAAACGCCAGCAATCACTCGCCCAACATTCATCCACTTTCACGACAGCCTCCAGTACCTGCACCCAAAACAGCTAAAATGACACCTTCTACAACCACCTCCTCTTCCTCCACTCCCAGACCCCCTCCAGCTACCCATCCCAGTGTTCATCAGAAACTGTCCCTCTGTCAAATTGACCTTTTTTCCCCCACCCCCCTCCAATTCATCTGTCCCGTCGTAGCGCCTCAGCCAAAAAGCCTCCAGTACCAGTGGTGCCTGTTCAAGGTTTTTGGAGTGCACCGGCCACCAGGGCAGGCAGTAGGACCCGGAGCCAAGGCACCGGCAGCCCACCCCCTGTGAAGGCTCCGAAATTGGAGAGTGGACGACGGGACCGTGTCAAGACTCCTGGTGGGACAACAAGTGAAATGGGATCGAAGAAGATTGGTGAGTCAGCTGTAACTCGAAAAAAGGTGGGGAAGGTCCAGAGGAAGTCTGCCCAGCCTTTTGTGAGTGTCACGGCGGAGAAGTGCGCCATCATTTCCGGCGGTCCAGACACAACCGCCAGCACCGTCGTCACTGGTCCAGAGACCACCGCCAGCGTCACAGCCCAGGAGGGCTCAAGTATCGTCACTGGTCCAGAGACCACCGCCAGAGTCACAGCCCAGGAGGGCCCAAGTATCGTCACTGGTCAATGATGGAACGTCATGCCACACACCAATGTCCAGTGTGGAAATCGTCATACCACACACCAATGTCCAGTATGGAGATCGTCATGCCACACACCAATGTCCAGTGTGGAAATCGTCATGCCACACACCAAGGTCCAGTATGGAGATCGTCATGCCAAACACCAATGTCCCTATCAGAACCGCCATGTCAAAGCACAGCTGAAGAGGGCAAAAACCGCCATGTCATAGCACCGCTGAACAGTCCTGAACCGCCATGTCAAAGCACAGCTGAAGAGGGCAAAGACCGCCATGTCAAAGCACCGCTGAAGATGGCAAAGACCGCCATGTCATAGCACCGCTGAACAGTCCTGAACCGCCATGTCAAAGTACCGCTGAAGAGGGCAAAGACCGCCATGTCATAGCCCCGCTGAACAGTCCTGAACCGCCATGTCAGAGCACCGCTGAAGAGGGCAAAGACCGCCATGTCAAAACACTGCTGAAGAGGGCAAAGACCGCCATGTCAAAGCACTGCTGAACAGTTCTGAACCGCCATGTCAAAGCACCGCTGAAGAGGGCAAAGACCGCCATGTCATAGCACCGCTGAAGAGGGCAAAGACCGCCATGTCAAAGCACCGCTGAAGAGGGCAATGCACCGGGTAGGAATGGATGGCCCACCACATCAGGCATCCTTATCCCATGTGCAGCTGGGACAGTGACAGGACACTACCTTTCACAGGGAGACTCATCCTGAGGTGCCTGTAGTGTTTCTATATGATGCCCCGGCAGTGTTCTCTCGGATTTTGGTCAGGTATCTATTGTGGGCCTCGCCAATGCATTTTTGGACTGTTTGTGCACGGTCATTGTTGTGTACATATCTGCACTACTTCTCTGATTGTATATATGTAAATAAGTGAGATTTTAGAATACATATATTTGTATATTTTTGTATGACATGTATATTGGCACATTACAAAGTTTGACCGAAATTCGCATTGTCTTTGCATTCTTCCGGGGGAATTGTGGGTTGTTACTGTGATGTTTGTGACTGCATTGGTGTGTATGTGGTAATATGCGAGGGTGGGGGTGGGGGTGTTTGGTGGGTGTCCCCCTAACTTTTGCCTCCCCCCCGTGTCGTAGGTGCTGTACTCACCGGTATCTTCTGCGCCTACGTCGCTGTTGGTCGTGAAGGAGCAGAAAGACAAGGGCAGGTAGTATTTGGAGTTCCGGCTCCATGGAGTCGTCGTTCCTCGTGGGATGTGTAGAAGGTGAGAGTTTTCCCATTGCAAAAGCTGTTTCCGCCGTGTTTTTATCCACGGTGAATCCGCCCTGGAAAAGGTGGCAGATTGGCTGTTGTGATACTGTGGGCGGTACATTGTCTCCCGCCTGTCTGTTGGCGGTGACCGCCGCGCTGCTTGTCTGTACCGCCGTGGCGGGCGAAGTGTGAAAGTGGCTGTCTTTGTTGGCGGTTTCCGCCAGGGTCATAATTCCATTTTTTTGTTTGTCTGACTGTTTGCGGTATTACCGCATCTTTAACACCATCCGCCAGGGTTGTAATGACCACCTATGTCATTAATCTTTCACCCCATATTATTTTACAAGTCTCTCATTGGCTTTCCTGTTTGATGTCTTCAGAGGTGGCACGTCCGGTATGATTTCATCTTTCTGTAATTCTTTGCACATCTTTTGGTCAGTAGCTCCATTGTCTTCACTGGTTTGAATGACCTTCTACATTACATTGATCTGCACTTGCATTTTTGTTTTAATAATTTCTACAAGCAATGAAGAATGCATGAGAACGGATCTAGCATGGTTACATTCGGCTTCTAGTTTGAAGAAAAACAAGAGGTCATGTCCTTTTGCGAGTCAGCACACTGCAAGATAGAAAAAAAATACATTTAATATGAGAGCCAAGCAGCTAAGCTTCGGCTCATGCTAACTTAAGGCCTACAAGGATTTCAGCACAAATTCAATAACACAATGATTAATAATTAGTACAGAATCTATTCAATATAACATTTTATAAACATTTTAATCATCATTATTAGTCCACGTATACATTGGCGGCCACTCCCCGTGGTCACATTTCAGGTGCACGTTTAAGCAAAATTTTACTATCACCGTTTCTATGCGGCATTATCACACATTAATTCATAAACATTTCATGTTAATATAGGTTACATAAGCTACGCTCGCTCAGTCTCTCCTCTGATGACGTTCATCATCACACAAACCTTTCCCTTTGACTTTTCACTTTTAATTTTTCATCTTGCGCATAATGAGCATTTCAACATCTTGTCCTTTGTGTGAACTCTCCCAAATTTCATTAAACATTTTCTCCCTGTCACTTTCTTCATTCTTTTTATTCCTCTTTGTCCAATTTCATTTAATTTTATCATTAATTTTGCATGCTCCCCATACTAATAAACAGACCAGAACAATTAATAGACCCCCTAGTATTTTTGCAAGAACCCCATTCCAAATGTTGCTAAACCAGCTCCATACTCTGGTAATTCCTTTCCCCACTTTCTCCCACACTCCGGTTCCTTCAAATCCTTCAAATCTGCACTATCTCTAGTTAGTAAGCATACCTCTAATCTTTTTACTATTATCTGGTATATATGAGCAACAATGACGCTCGTTGAGCATCTTGCAGACTCCGCCGTTCTTTGCTAAAAGAATGTCTAAGGCAAGCCGATTTTGAAAAGTCATAGCTCTTTCCACAGCAAGTTCAGTATCCATCAGGAGTATAGCCCCTGTAAAATTTGTCAGCATGTTATCCACAATAGTAGACAACTTTCAAATCTTTATGGAGTTTAAGATAACCCCCACTGAAGAAATTATGGCTCCAAATATGTCACCAACAACAGCAGCCGCTGTTTCTCGTTTTTGTCTAGCATGTTGTAATTCAGACATTTTAGGTATTTGCTTTAAGTCATCAATCTGGTAAATATTTGGGAAAACTATCCCCACATAACATGTCCCATACCATCCCTTAGGGAGACGGTAATAAGCATTAAGTCCACAGATATGATAGATCCCAGGGATCGCTGGATCCTGTCCATTTAACATGAATGTCCATTTACTCTGAAAACAAACACATGCCTGCATTCACTCGTTCCCACAAATAAAGTGCAATGTTCAGATTTTGGCCTATATATACAAAGCCTTCCTACATGTAATGCATCTATAGCTAGTTGCCTTGTGTCTTTATTGCAGTGTACGCATAATCATTTGCATATGTGCGTTTCTCTTGCCCCTTTTCTAGTCGCTCTTTTCATGCTTTGCGTCTATCATCAGTGTGATCTAAGAAGCTTTTCTCTACAGATGTCAATAAGCAAGTCAGATTGTTGCGGTGTGCATAAGCTGTCCCGAATGTAAGTGTTGGTTTAAAGAAAACTCTAACTATTTTTATACTATGCTCCTTAGCTAATTTGTTCAGAAACTCAATCACTGGCACAAAAGAAAAACACCATATCCAAATTTGAATAAAAGTATTGCACATGCTCTTGATTATAGAATCTTGTTAGTAGCAAACTACAACTTATCCCGTAGGTTAGTGGAAGACTATGGTAGGTGACCCCTTCTTGCACTGATGAAGGAATTTTCGTGCACACATAACAATTTTTCACATCCACAGTTTCAACATACTCATTCGGCAAGCGACAGAAGACATTAGTGGAGAGTCCCCCCTTTGAATTAGTTTCCTCATGCAAGAGTTTTGTTTCCTGCTCAAACCTTTCCCATAGTGTTAGTGTTGTAGTTTCAGGTTTTGAAGCATTGTTAGTTGCTTTCTTATCCAACCATGGCATTCCCACAATCACACCTACAATTATTTTTGCACACACAATACCTAATATAAGACTCAACCAACCACACACTTTAGCCTTCTTGCTACTACCTCTATTATGAGCCATGGTCTGTAAAGAATCAGACAGTAGAACAACTCAAAACAAACAACTTGAGGATGATGTTAAAAGCTCTTTTTTTTTCTTTTTCTTGATGCAAGTCTCTCTTTCTCTCTCTGCGTGTATTTACAGCGTTTCACTCACTCCAGGACCCCTTTTGTCAATCAGGTTAGTAGCTTGTCATTATCGGGTTTTCAAAAGTCAATTCAGGTTATCAGTGTCACATCCGGTAATTTATAAGTCTCTTTCTTAGCATTTCAGCTTTCACTTTTCCTCTTAAATTTCAGTTTTAACACAGCCTCTTTCTCTGATTGATTTCAGGTACCGTAGTATTGGCCTGGTACTTCTCCATCAAACAGAACGCTAAGAATTCTTGTTGCCATTCAGATGTCGTTGCAGATGCCCATTCAGGACCTGCGTACCTTCTATTTGCAGTTCTTTTTCTTTTCAATCTGCGTTCGCCTTGCACTTCTCCTTCACTTAGATCCTCTACTCGGGATGTATCATTTTCTTCTGTTATTGTTTCTCCTGGTACGACCTTTTCTTTCGCAGCCTGCTTCTCTGGCCAGTTATCACCCTTATGTGTCTTCTTCCTGCTTGTCCTTTCAGGACGCTGAACAGCATCCTCCTCTTGTGCTATGGTGTTCTCTCTTGATGGACCTGCAACTGGCTCAGGGGATGCCGGTGTACTTCGATCTCTCTCTACTATTTCCCCTTCTTCTTCTTCTGGGTCTGTAACAGGTTCAAGCTCTAACCCGTATCCGTCTACTTCTGGGAGAACCTCTCCTTGATTTAGTTCTCCTGCTTCCTCTACTGAGATAGGCACACTGTCACCTCTCTCGAACTCGTTTACTGTTTGAGGAACTGGGCTGTTCTCAGTGGGCTCTCCTACAGTCTCAGTTCCTTCTTGGCTATTTTCTGGCCCTGAGACTTCCTTCTCTGGACTTGCTGAATCGGAAACTTCAAGTTCCTCATCAGTCGGACACGTTACCTTCTTTGTGTGAATGGCATGTATCCAGTTTGGAACGCCTGCCCATTTCACAGCAGTGGTTATTGTCAGTATTACATGAAATGGCCCCTTCCAGCGCTGCTCCAAACACAACTTTCTCACGTGCTTCTTGACAACCACCCAGTCACCGGTTTGCAGGGTGTGACCTGGATCACTGATCGGTGGCAATGTATTGGCTTCCACCTGGTGGAAGAAAGAGCGAACCACATCAGCCAAACCTTTGCAGTAGTCCAACACCATATCATCCTTGATATTCACAAGAGCATTTGCAGGTACTGCGGGCAACCTCATAGCTCTGCCCATAAGGATCTCATGGGGTGATAGTCCTGTCTTCTTATCAGGGGTGTTTCTCATTGACATTAGTACTAAGGGTAATGCATCTGGCCATTTCATATTGGTGGCTGCGCACATCTTTGCCATTCTCGACTTCAAGGTACCATTCATTTGTTCTACTAGTCTTGATGCTTCAGGGCGGTAGCTACAATGCAGCATCTGTTTAATGTCTAATGCAGCACACAAGAGCTTAATCACCTCATTGTCGAAGTGTCTGCCCCTATCTGATTCTCAAGAGACCGGAAAACCAAACCTTGGTATTAATTTTCTGAGCAACAGCTTTGCGACTTTTTCTACGTGTGGGGAAAGCTTCAATCCAGTGGCTGAAAACACACACAATCACCAATATGTACTTCAATCCTCCACAAACAGGCATCTCAATGAAATCCATATGCATCTTGTTAAATGGACCGCCAGCTCTCCCTATGTGGCTCAAAGTTACCACAGTTCCTTTTCCGGCATTCATCTGTTGACAGATGATGCACCTGTGACAGGTAACCTCTGCGGCTTGTTTGAATTTCGGATTAAACCAGTCAATCTTGAATGACCTGATCAT